>NW_028077883.1:7747444-8423456 GCF_014824575.4 Sturnira hondurensis
CCCCCCCCCCCCCCCCCACCTCTTATTCTGCCTGCAGTGGTTGGGCTGGGCATGTGTGGATGGGAGTTCACATCCAACAAGTTAGTTTCCCAATGTCACAGTATCTTAAGTACTGAAAAATAACCCTATGCCCATATTCACTCCGCATTGCCTTAGATCCTTCCTATGAACAAAGCTGGGCACTTCGGCCTTCACACAAATAGCCGCCAAGGCCAATGCAAGGACTCACTAAGGGCCCGAAGGAGGGATGCTGAGAGAAGCAGTCCCGTGCTCGCCCCTGGGGGGCAGGAGGGTTTGCAGGAGACTGAGGGCAAAGCAGGAGAACCAAGAAAACACGTCCTTCCCTTTGGGCCTGCACCAAGTTCAAGGCAGTGATGGTTGCCTCAGAGGGAAGGCAGGAGGGTTGCGAGGGCCCCTCAATGAGGTGTAGGGAAGTTAAGCCTTTTTGCGTCTGAAGGTGGGAGAAAGCTGACAAAATTTGTCCGGCACTCCAAGCCCTACGTTAAATTTAGTTTGACCCCCTCCTCTCTGGTTTTACTTTCTGTGGTTTCAGTTACCTGTGGTCAACACCGGCTCAAAAAGTTAGCCAACGAGGCACTGTGTATGCTCACTTTGGTGTGTTCTGTAAGCTAGATCTGCTATTGTAATGGACAGACATTATCGGGGCAAGGGAAAAACTCACTCAATTCAGTAATAAAACATCACATAGAGATTCAGTGCTGTCACTAAAATACCACTACAGCAGCTAGTTGTTTATTTAAAAAATATTTTTTATGGTATCTTTCTTAGAGTATGTGAAATATCCTTGAACAGGAAAAGGGAACAATAAATTGAAGGTAGACAGCTAGACTGAAAGATATCAATACAAACCTAATAAAAATACAAAGGGAGTAAATCAGATTTACTTTTATGTTTTACAGATTCAGAGGTAAAATGGAAATATTTATATTTTAGTGGGGGGCTAATTATTAGTCTAATCCGAACAGCATTCACATCATCAGCCTCAAAGTCACCAAGGCATTATCTGAACAGTGATGTTCAGTAGAGTTCTACTCTGCTATACCCAACGGGTTTCCTCTTCAAAAGAAAACTAAAAAGCAATTGGAAAAGCAGCTGAGCTACTGTTCAGGGTCGGCATAGCCATCCAGACAAGCCAGTGACTCATTCTCAGACATGCCCTCTGGATAAACTCACAATTCCTGGAAAATTTTATAATTTCTGCCTCTTCACATTGTGAATAATAAGGAAATTCAAATGTGTATTTAATGAACAACTAACACATTTGTTTTGCTGGTTTGAGTGACCTAATCTAATGCTTCCATCTTTGGATCAATAAGACTAAAATACCTTCTACTAACTGTTAAAGTAAGCAAGAAAAGGAAATGGTAACAAGAAGGTATGTGTTGACAACAACCTGTGAATAAAGGCCAAACTAAAGTATATTGTCCCTACTTTTATTTCTTCTTTCCTTCCTCACTTCCCTTATCCATTCACTCAACAAATATCTTTTGAGCACCTCCTGGGAGCAGGCTAAGCATGTGGCGACATGGGTGCTTATATCCTGTGCCACAAGCACACTTCAGGGGGCCAGGACACTCTATTGAAATATGGATGGATATAGTAGATCATAGGAAAAAGAATGAGAAGCCGTTCAAACTGCTGTAGTAAGTGAGGCCAGGGGAGAATTTCCAGCTGGTAAGGCACCAGAGACCCTCCTCAACTTTCATCAGAATTACCAATCCATTTACAAACACCTTTTAAAAAAATACACCCGCCTTCTGTTTTTCTTCACTTTCCATTTAATTGGAATGGATGTGTAAGGCCTGTCTGAAAAAAGTCCAGTCATAGTTACCGGCAATATAATGAGTACAGTTTCTGTGACTTCAATGTAACCTGGCAGTCAAGGAGAGTGGACTGGAATGTGCATGCATGAACAATGACAACTTCATTGTATCTGTCAATGGGGATGGTAGACACTGTTGAGTAAGCATGTGTACTGTATGGCTGTCACATTCAAAATGAGCAAGTAGAACAACAAATCTGCATCAAATTTTGCCTTAAGCTTGCACATTCCTCCAGGAAACTATTCAGAGGATTCAGAAGGCCTCAGCTATGAGCTACTGGTGATTGGCAGCTTCATTATGACAACATACTTGCTCATGCCTCATGTCTCATGCAGAGGTTTTTGGTGAAACATCAAATCACCCAGGTGATTCAGCCCCTCTACAGCCCAGATTCGGTACCCTGTGACTTCTGGCTTTTTCCAAAACTAAAATCACCTTTGAAAGGGAAGAGATTTTAGGCTATAAATGAGATTCAAGAAAATATGATGGGGCAGCTGATGGCGATTGGGAGAACTGTGTGAGGACCCAGGGTGTTACTTTGAAAGTGACTGAGGTATAATTGTCCTATTTACAATGTTTCTGGTATCTTGTATTTTATTCAATAAATGTCTCTATTTATCATATAACGTGGTTGCATACCTTCTGGACAGACCTCATACTCCATTATTCAATGCTTCAATAACACCCTTGGTCAGGCTCTAAATGCATTTATGTCCTGATACTTTGATTCATTGATCTTACAAAATACTGGTTCTGCATAAACCATCTACTGATTCTTTCCTTGCTTCTATTCTACATTGGCATTCCAACAATATTTTTTTCATATTACCCCACAATCACATTACTCAACCGTGATTATTTCAAACCTTGTCCATTCTCCTGAAACTTGCATCCCTCAACTTTTCATTTCTTCCTTGGGATCAGCAGTTGACATTACCTATATATCAAAAAAAAAGATGCCATCAGTTGGACATTTTCTTGATCTCTAGATTAGCAACCACATTCCTCCTCTCTCTATCCATCATCACCCTCTCTCTTTTTGCACTCTCTCCCATCTTCTCAGGCACTTCACACAATCAAGCATTGTTTTCTCTATGCAGTAGTTTCTAGCGGTCTATTTAAACCTAAATATTTTCCATTGGTTTTAAGCTCTCCCAAAGAAAAAACTAAAACCCTTACTGATCCCTCATTCCCCTCCCACTACAACAGACCTGTCAAAGACACTGTGCCTTTTGCTGTCTCCAATTCCTCATCTATGCTTTCTTCTTTTGATGAGTTGTGTCACATTCTCCTAACTTTTTTCCTATATTCAGCTATGACTTACTGGTGTTCTTTGCATGCTCTTTCTCTCCTACCCAGGAGCTCATTGTTGGCCCAGGCTTTCTTCTGCTTTTACCTGTGTTTCCCCAAGCAATTCCATGGTTTTAGTTAGCACCCACGTGTCTCTATTGGACATCAACGTTATGAACCTCCTAACATTTCTGACAACTGCCTCCTTCTTATTCTTTCTTTAGCAGTTCACCTACACCTGCTCACACCTCTACCTCAAGGAGAATACTGAGGTTATTTGATTTGGGTTTTAACAGTTGAGTAGAATCAACAGGGTAGAGTATAGAAGCAGAGGAAACCATTCTTGTATTAAAAACAGTAAAACAACGGCACAAATTTATAAGAAAAATGATTGAGACAAATTTCAGAATCAGAAAATAATAGGCTTGACATGAGCATAGGCTTTAAAAATAGGTTGAGCCTGCGTGTTGGATGCATTTGGCTGTCAGATGAGACAACCAGTCTCAACTCAACTGATAGTGGTGATTCCATCATGGTTTCCTACAAGAAACTGTGGTATCAAAACAGCAGATTAAAATGACAAACCTCAGGGCCTTATGCAAGATGGTTATAAGGAGGAAAAAACACTATAGCAGCTGGAACATAAAGTTGGAATATAACCTTTTAGGCTTTCTGTTTTGGTATGATACAGGCCTTAATCAAGATGACAATGAGAACTGGAAAGAAAAAATGGGCCCTGAAAACATACTGAAAGACAGCAATTAAATTTGATTTACAGAATATACAACAGATGGAAATTCAGGGTACAAAGTCTCCTGAAAGTTGAAAGTAGTTGGAAAAAGAGAATCACTGTTTAATGTTCAGAAGGGGATTTGAAAGTGTGAAACTAGCATCTAGTGAAGAAACCTAGGTGCTCATATTAATTTAAAAGTCATCCTCAAAGAGATGATAGCTGAAATTTTCAAAGCTGAGTTTTACAAAGAGAAAGATAGAGAAAGAGAAAAGAAAGAAGTCAAAGGTAGCAAACAAAAAAGAGAACAAAACAGACTTTCAAAAAAATTTACCCAAAGATATGTTTATTGATTTTTAGAGAGAAAAGAAGGGGCTGAGGAGAGAGCGAGAGAGAGAGAGAGAGAGAGAAACACTGATGTGTGAGAGAAACATCAGTCAGATATTTCCCATATGCCCCCTGACCAAGGATTGAACCCACAACCTCTTGGTGCATGGGAAGATGCTCCAATGAACTGAGCCATTTGGCCAGGGCTTCATTTTTCATTTTAATTTAGCCAGAGAAGCCAAAAAATAAAAGTCAAAAAGGAAGTATGTTAAGAATGCTTCTGAGGGGCAGGAGAGAGGGGAATGCATTTGGCACATTCTGAGGGTTTTTAAATCCTTGTAAGGGATTAAGAAGAGATTGATGAAAACAAGCTCAGTCTTTGAAGCAACGTTGTGGTGAGAGGGGACAAAAACAAGATGCTAGTTTAAGGAGCAAATAGAATTGGCGAAAAGTTTATCTTTTTGTTTGTTTATTTTGGGCTAAGAAAATCCTGACAATATATTTATATAGTGTGGAGGGGTTACTATTTCAGAGAAGATATGTAATACGCTGAAGAAATAATTAAGTGATAAACATTTTTGGAAGATGGAAGAAGCTAAAGGAATTTAAGAAATGGGAACAGATAAGTTACAGGGAAAAAAAAAAAAAAGGAAGGACTCCTCGTCCTTCCAACCATTGCCAAAAATAGGTCATTTGTGAGGACCTGGGAGCAATGTGCCCAGAAGTCTCTTCCAAATGAATGAACTAAGCTTTTAGGGCACTGTTGGAAAAGAAAGATAAGGGAGAAATAAGATCCCTTGCAGTTATTATTTATCTCCCCAAGTGTCCATGTATGAAATAGAAAAGCAGGGCCGGCAGGACAGTTTTTCAGCAGTCCTTTTGAAAGTGATTAATGATAAGTTGCGCCCAGTGATTGTTGCAACTGCCATAGTTAGAAAGGTCTAAACCTGGGAAGGCAAATAGGCACAGTCCACTGTGTCAACTGCAATTGACTAGTAAACCTGCAGCACTATCATAAGGGCTTACGAGGCCTGTTCTAGGGCACCCTGGGATGGATTAGCAATGTCTACTCTGGGCCAGGCATTGGGGGTTGACAGATTTGCTAAGTCAGGAAACATAACCATAAATTATTTGGTCTGATTTTCTGATGTACAAATCAGAAGTAAGACATCGTTTGGATATTCATCACAGGTTTGTATGAAAGTAGAAATGTGAGAGAAAGCCAACCTACTTTAAGATTCCTTAACTGAAAGATTTGGACTTTGAAACCAGGTTCTGAAACCCAGAGTGTTTAAGCCAAAAAAATGTTCATGCTTGCCTTCCAAGTTTTTCTGGGATTGGCTTGTAAATACATTCGAACTTTACATTCGAAAAGTATAAGCAGTTTTGGTGAGTGTGGCTCAGTTCATTGGAATCTCGTCTAGCACCTGAAAGGCGGTGGTTTGATTGCCAATCAGGGCAAGTAACCAGCTTGTGGCTTTGATGCCCCACGTCCATGCCTGTATAATCCCTATCCTGGTCTGCCTGGGAGGCAGACATCAGTGTTTCTCTCCCACATCCATGTCTCTCTCTCTCTCTATCTATCTATCTATCTCTAAAAAGCAATGGAAAAAAATGTCCCTGGGTGAGGACTAAAAAAAAAAGTATCAGCAGTCTCAGCCAAGTGTCGGAGCATTGTCCCATCAAAACATTGTGAGTTTGATCTCCAAACAATGTTTCCCTCTCATACTGATGTTTCTCTCTTTCTCTCATCTCTCAGCAATGAAAAAATATCCTTGGGTGAGGGTTAAAGAAAAAAAGGATAAACAAAGTTTGCACCACTATCCAAGATTTGTTGTCTGATATGTTTTTCAGTAGAAACACAGTTCTGGATCAAAAAGCTTTCAAAATGTACTCTTTGAAATGGATAAAGTGAGAGGGGATGGTAGGGAGAGAGGAGAGTGATGGTATCTCCATGCACAGAGAAGTCTGCCGATGTGGCAGGTGAGGTGGGACCACTGTGGCAAAACACCTTCTGCAGGGTCAGCCCCTATCAACAATGCCAACGTTGGCCAGTGGGCCCGAGAAGAGGGCAGGGTGTGGTTGGGGCAGTGGTCATTTGCTTCAATGCTTCATTGTAAACTGGAGATAGAAAGGAGCTATAGGAAAGAAGAGCAAAAGCTGCATCATTTCATTAAAGATAGTTGACATACAATAGAAATATGAATCTACTTGAGTAGAATTAACTTTTGATTGACATTGTTGAAACTAATGTCTGTGTTCAACGGTTGCATTCTTGTTTTCTCTACTTGTGTTGTAAAATTCCTCTGCTGTTATGTAGTGCATTGTTCATGGGAAGCTGTTTTGAAAGGAAACACAGCTCTGTCTTGATAACTATCAGGAAACTGCCAGATGCTTCCTACCGTCTAAGCCAAGCTAGTCAACACTCTGATCATGCCGTTGCAGGCGCGGTCAGGGAGGGTAGGCCACCCACAGCCTGCCTGTAACCCAGAATCCAATGAGCTGTCTCGGTAATTAGAAAAAGCAAAATAACCCCAAATTTGAGGAACATCATCCTAATATTTTAGCTTTCTTTTTTTTTTCAACATTTTACCTTTCTTACTAAAAAGAATATAGTAGTCATATTCAAACTCTTAATCGAAAAAAGGAACAGACTTCTTCTTAATTTTATGTGACACTTCCATAAATAGAACAGTATATGCATTATTCTCTTCTGCAAGTGGGGGATTATTTAAGACATAAGAAGAAAATAAATTAATTTCTTGTTTAATATATTGCTGTTCATGATATTTATTGAACACAAATAGCTATTCTCTTCATCTAGTCAATTTATTAATTTTTCTTAATAATCTTTGTCTTTGGTGTTCACCCATAGAAATATCTTTCCTATCCCAAGAAGAAAAAAGTTAAAATGTATATATATATATATATATATATATATATATATATATATATATATACACATTGCATGTATATACACACACACAAGGGGGGAAGCCCCCAAAATAAAATTTATTTATTAAAAATTGTGTGTCTACTCTTACATGTTTATTCTTACTTGTTTAAACTTCAGTCACGTTCAAAGTACTCTCCATTTGGTGCAATATACACATTGAGACTTTTTTTTCACTGTTCAAAACAGTTTTTGAACTTTTCAATTTTGATGCCTTTTAGCATTTCTGTCGCTTTTTGTTTTACTTCTTCTACATTGGCAAAATGTTTCCCTCTGAGGACTTTTTTCATCCAGGGAAATTTTTAAAAAGTTGCTTGGGGCAAGATCAGGTGAGTAGAAAGGGTGGAAAATGGGGGTCATGCTGTTTTTTGGTCAAAAATTTCTGAACACTCAGTGCAGTGAGGGCAGGTACACTGGTAAATCACTTATCATGAAATGGGCAAATGAGTTGAAAGAATTTTCCAAAAAAATTCACTGAAGCCAAATGCATCCTCTCACAACGACACCAGCAGGTGCACTGATACAGATGGATTCCTAGAATACTCCCCTAGCAGGGGCAGCCTGTACTACAAGGGGCCCACCCTCCAGAAGATAGTTCTTCTGGGGAAGGCCCCCATATATGTATGTATGTGTATGTGTGTGTATATATACACATATATATAGCCTTAGAAAGGCTAGTTGCTAAACAAGTTTCATATTTGAGTATCTCAGAAGTGCTGAAGTACCCTTGCTCAGGGTGCACTGTGGCCTTGGGGCTACATGGAAGGGGGCGAGTGAGGTGGGGAAGGAAGACATATGCAATAAATGACTAGGAGGCTGAAAATCTTAGATTAATTTACTATCAACTAGCCGTCCCCTGGGTACGTACATACAGAAGAACAATGGGAGACAAATCTAACATGACAAATTCAACATATGTCCTGTAGAACCCTGAAGCCACTCTGAGTAGTTTATACTCATAGCTCTAAGCAGGCAAAATAAAGCCATGTAGGTTTCCTTTTCTTTTTTAAAAAATATGTATTTATTTATCTTTAGAGGGGAAGGGAAGGAGAGAAGGAGAGAAATATCAATGTATGGTTGCCTATCATGAGTCCCCTGCTGGGAACTGGCCTATAACCCAGGCATGTGCCCTGACTGGGAATGGAACCACAATTGTGTGGTTCACAGGACCACGCTCAATCCACTGAACTACACCAGCCAGGGCCCATGTAGGTTTCTGAAAGGGGAAGTGTACTATTGGGTCGATAATGAGATTCTTCATGTGACGAGTAAAGAGAGAAGTGTGAAGGGCACGGCTCATGGCAAGTCTGCATGTAAGAGCCTGGAAAGAGTCGCTACCAAACAAGTTTGAAAAGCACCAAGAGTTCAAGGCAGGCAGAGAAGCATGGTGGGCGAGCTTCCAAAGTCAAAGGGAAAAAGGCTTTGAGTGGAAAGCAGCTTCCAATGACACAGAAGGTCACAAGGGGATGAGAATTTAAATGCACTGGATTTGACAGCTGGGAGTCATGCAGAGAAAGTTAGTGAGAAGGAGCGGAATGTGAGATTGCAAGACTTCAAAGAATGAGTGATGGGTACAAATGGAGTCAGGCAAGGAGTGCAGGGAGTGCTCTATGGAGAGGGAACAAACCTGAATACAGCCGTGAGGGTCCTGCTCTCACGGGAAATAGGAACAGGGGAAACTTTCTCTTTTTGTTCTATTATTACAATTGTTGTTATCAATTTGGGTAGAGAGCAAAAGACATATTTTTAGGCAGAAAAGAGGAAATCAATCAAGGGCAAGAATTAGGAAATCTAAGGAATATGGCATAACTTGTAGACTTACATCCCAGGGGATCCATGAGTACAAAAGCTCCAGGAGATGGGCTAGCAAGAGAAAGAAAAAGAAAAGGAAAGAAAGAGTTTGCTTCTCCAACAGAAAAGAGAGAGATCAAGGAAGAAAGATGAACCTCTGACACAATCTTATGTATGAAGGAGAAAAAGAAAGGGTACATCTGGACGTCTGATATTTCAAACTTTCGTGCTGAGTAAAAGACTAGGAAGTTTGCCAACAAGACAGCAGGCTGAAGCAAGTCTGAATGCTTGAACGGAAGAGAGAAAGCTGGTAACTGATGCAGTGGAGAATTTAAGAGAGAAGTGAAAGACAGGTAAAAGGGACGAGCAAAACAACCCCAATGCAGCAAAAGGCCTAGACGTTGGTCCTGTTTTCTCCACACCTAATCAGCATCCTGGAGGCAGATAAATTCCATGGAAGAAGATGGATTTTCATTAAAAATTAACTGGCACTTAGAGGTAAACTAGAACAGAAAGGAGAGGAGGAGAAATGCGGAAGGAGGACTGGATAGCAAGGCTTGGGCAGAAGGAAGCCAGGATGGCAGCACCGGAGACAACACACTCAACCCGAGTTTGTTTCCTCGTTTGCTTTGTAAACTCCTCTTCACCCAAGTAAATAAAATTTGCCACATACAGAAGGGCCTTGGGAGGAGAGCTTTTGGGAAATGAAAAGACTCCGAGAAGAGAATAGTAGCAGGAGGTGATGTATGAGTGGGCTGATTCAGACCCAGAGGTGACCTTGAGAAAGGAAGCCTTGGGAATTCACACACAGGACTTGGCTTCCCAGAGGACACAACGGCGAGGGAGCTGAGTGATTCTGTCAAACTCTTCAAGGATGTTCTGAAATTCTCTGACAAGAATGGTGTTAAGATGCCGGCTACCTAGTCCTGGCTGGAGAGAGGCAAAGAAAATCAGAATGTGGGGGAAAATTAGGGAAAGTGGAAGGTCTATGAAGGAGGTTGTATATAAACCAGGATTTATACAAGTGAGAAGGAGAGGTGAAGGCTTAGAAAATTCACAGGTTTATTATTGAAGAAGAAAGACTTTTAAGTTAAAACAGTGTTGACAAAAGTAGTAGGTAATGAACTACTACAGCAGCAACTGCAATGCTAAAGCAAATGGACGACACTAATATTTTGATATTTAAATTGGTAATTTATCACAAAGCAGGAAGTAGCTGTCATTGTGTTCCACATTCTGCCCCGGAGTGCTGCCCCTCCTGCAAAAGGGTCAGGGTCCAGGCCCAAAGTGCTTTTGACCTTCTGACTCAGACGATCCAGGAAAAAAAAGTCCTGGTTTAAATAAATCATCTAAGAGCAGCAGGGGTCAGGCCCCTGACAATTTGTCAGGCTCAGAATAAGAAGCGAAGGAGGGTGAAGTGCATCGGTAACCAGCCTGCTGAGATGGTCTGGTATTGGAAAAGATGATGACCTCCGACCTTTCATTACTGTCTTCTACTCCTGAAACCCCCTACCGCACACGCTGCTGTTCTCCACTGTCTCTGCCCCACATACACACATGATTTTTAAGATCTTATCACGGACCTCAGAAAGTGTGGGACAAACTGGCCTTTGGGGGAGCTACAAATGACTAAAACACAAGATGCCCAGCTCATAACCTGGGGAATTAGAATTGAGACAGAATACTATCATTAGATAGCTTCAAAGGGGATAAAAAAAGTCAGAATATCTTCTATATACAGCAAAAATATATAAATACCAAGAGTACACAGCACAAAGAATTGTCACAAAGCAAACACAACTATATGACGAGGGACCTCACCCAACACTAAAACATCACCAGCATCGTAGAAGCCTCTTCCTAACCCCTTTTGTCCCACCATACACCTAAGAGCAACCATAATATTGGCTTCTAACACCATAGATTTGTTTTGCATTAAAAAGTTTACTGTCATTTAGGTCACATTTTTAATAATCTCTGAGCATAGCTCAAGATAGAAACTATTAATATCCCCAATTGTTATTGTACTTCTAAAAATGCTAGCATTTTAACTTTTTAAATAGCACGGCATAAATTAAGACAGCATAGCAGAATAGCAGGGTAAGAAAAACTGCTATGCTAATCACCTGGGTCGAGGAGATTGAGAAATTCTAAGGTTGAATTTTTATGAGTCATCTTGTTACCATCAGTCAGTTGGAGTGCAGCGGAAGTGCTTACAGTGGCCACGTGAAGGGCTAGCTAGAAGGGCTAGAAAAACAGCCCTCCCTCCACCACTGGTGGGATCAGATTGAGGGTGGGACCGGGGGAAGGCAGGCAAGTGTACCCTAGAAGTCACACTGGATCAGAGGGAGGTGCTGAAACAAAGGCCTGTCAGTCTAACCTAGGGAAAGGAAGGATTGGTTGGGAAGTGGACCCACCCAAAGCGCAGGTGAGTTTGGGAAGTTGGTTGGTCATTTCGAGAAGGCACCTGGTCTGTCCCACACCCAAGCTCATGTAGTTGCAAGGGAGCAAGAAGCTCCCTGGCTCTAGACCTGATCTTGATCAGTGCACTGACCTGTTCTTTCCTCAGCAGCCATGTGGCCCTTGGTCTCCAGGAGGGAGCCTCTGTCTCCTCTCTGGCCCACCTGGTGATGCACTCGTTGGTGCATTCGTGCATTCTCTTGCTGGGGAGAGTGTGACCATGCAGCCCTGACAGCTGCACGGCCCGTGGCTGTGTGGGCTCAACATGCGGGCTCCAGGAAGAAACCTGAAATGCACAAGCGCTACCCTACCCAGATGGGGATTAAGACTGTTCAGCAGCCACCTACAGGCTCCAAAGGATGTACTTTAAACTGGAGCAGGAACTCTGGACACTGGCTTTTGTCTTGGCCTTGCTGAGGACATGGTTAGACTTTTTCTATGGCAGAAAGAGGAGATAGGATTCTGTCCTCCTCCCAGGTTCCACAGCACTAGAATCAAACTTCTTTCCTTTTGTACCAGCATATGACTCACGAGTTTGCCTTTTGTGGTGACAGGCAGCTGAACCTCTCAGTTTTTTTTGTTGTTGTTGTTGCTGGGTTACAATGTCATTATTTTAGAAGTTGGCAGGAGATTAGGGGGAAGGGTGTATTCCAGGTCTCTGATGTCATCAAGGAAGAAGCAATGTTAGCAAGTGAACACATCCAAGGAGAGAGGAAGGCAGAAACAACCAGTGTGAACGTTTGGGTTTTTATGGAGGCCTCATTATGGAAGCATGATTGATTAAATCATTGGCTATTGGCAACCGCTTCATTCAACCTTCAGCCCCCTTTTCCTCCCCAGAAGTCCGTGGATGGAACTGAAAGTTTCAACATCGAAGGAAGTAAAGTGCTGAGGCACAGAAAACAAAGGGCCATACAAATAGAAGTCGCTATCGGTGTTAGACTTATCACTTACTTATTGGTTTATTCATCTCCCCAAACCTGGCTTTTTCTAGAATATTGAACACATGAGGAGCAGATAAACGTCATACTTGTTCCCAACTCATAAATGAAAGAGTAAATCTCCTCATCTATATCTGTAATTAGGGTTGGAAAAAGAAAAGAAATACATTTCAAAAGGAGAAAACAAGATTCAAAAGCAAGATTTCTCTTTAGAAAGTTTTAGTGGCCCTAATTATAAACTGGATAGAACAGTCTTTTGAATCAGTTTTAGGTACATTACAAATAATGCAGGTATTATATGGTGCCTAGTTTTCCACTGCATTTTAATCCCAGATTTCATTTTCTGGGTATCCTGACCCTAAGTGTCTGAAAAAAGAGATAAATATGGATTCCACTGTGCAGTAAGTAGCAATAAAAAACACTCTGTTACAGAAGTATTATAGCAAACATCTATCTAAGCGAAGTCCGACCAAAACTCCATTCAACTGCAATCTTAGCTTAACTCAGTTTTTTAAGAAATATAAGAGGTTAAAATTAGTCTATTCAGGTTGTGAGAAAAAGAAGGAGAAAATAGAAGAAGGAGAAGAAGGAGGAGGAAGAGAAGAAGAAGAAGAAGAAGAAGAAGAAGAAGAAGAAGAAGAAGAAGAAGAAGAAGAAGAAGAAGAAGAAGAAGAAGGCGGCGAAAGAGGAGAAGAAAAGAAAGAAGGAGGAGAAGGAAGAGGAGGAGGAGAAAAAGAAGGAGAAGAAGAGAAGGGGGGAGGAGGAGAAGAAGAAAAAGAAAGAGGTAAGAGAGGGAGAGGAGAAAGAGGAAGAGAAGATGCAGCAGAAAACCAGTATGTCAGCAACGTGGAAAATCGAGAAGGTATATGGGATTCTAACCCAGTACCTTATATATTTTATCCTCATTCATTATCAACCTCTATTAAGGGTTAACTACACCATTTGCTGAGGGGAATGCAAAAGATGTATATGAGTAATTCTTTGTTGTGTACATATATATCAGATGGATTTGCATAAAAGAAATTAAAATAATCTTTTCTCAAGAATAGAATGTACAACATCCAAGAAAACAATATTTAGTGGAATCAGACTCTGCCTTCAAATCCTGGTTTTATCATTTAAAACCAGTATAAACCTGGGAAATTAACCTAACTATCCAAACCTAAATTTTATCACAGCAAAATGACAATAATCCTAGTCTACATTTTGTAGGGTCCTTGTAAAGATAAAATAACATTTACAAAGACCCATGGCACCAAAATAAACTCAACAAACATTAGCAAGAAGCAGGAGTAGGTACAGGAGTAGGAAAACCTTGTAAATAAGACTATATACCCAATTCTCTCATTGTGGCTTTGCCACTTTTTTTTTGCGCAACCTTTATAAATTCACCTGGCCCATAATTTCCTCATCTTAGAAGTTAAAAGGACACAGTCCCCCAAATCTCCCTCACTTTGGCTGCCAATTGTGGGTTTAGAGGTCCTCAAGACCACTCTCAGAGTCAATAATTGACTGGGAGGACTCACAGAACTCACCGAAATCTGTTTTGCTCCCCACGATGGTTTGTTACAGTTATAAAATTAGCCAAGGGAAATGATGCATGGAGCAGAGTCCAGGAAATTTCCAGGCCAGTTTTCAATTGCCCTCCTCCAGTGGTGTCATGGATAACACTACTCTGCTGAAAACAGTGTTACAGTACGCATGGAGCATTGCCAAGCAGGGAAACTCACTGAAGCCTTGATATCCAAACTCTTGACTGAGACTCCATGGTCAGCTGCCCACAAGGCTGGCCTCAGTCTCCAGCATCTGCAGAGGTCAAGCCATTACCGCAGGACTTAAAGACTCACCTTGAGCCACAATGCGATACTTTCTGACATGGTCCAAAGTCCTCAAGTAGATAAAGACATTCTTATCAGGCAGGACATTCAAAGGGTAGGGAAAGGCCAGACCACTCTTTGGATGAGGTTAAATTCTTTACTGTCAGAAGTCAGACTTTCAGCTCTTATACCCTAGACCAGCAGCCTTCAAATTTTACTGATTGGAGCTGACAAAACAATGAATTTTGCATGTTGACATGAACACATACATGTTTTATAAGACAAATACCATGTTACTATCTGGAAGGTATGCCGATATTTTAGTTTATTTGATTTTTATAAAAAACATTGGTAACGTTCCACTAAATTGACCACTGATGGGTTCTAACATTCAGTTTGAAAGCAATGATCCAGAACAGGCCCTGTGAGCCTAATCCAACCTGCTGCTTCTTTTTATAACCACAGTTTACTGGAACACAGCTACACCCATCTGTGTATGTATTTCACTGTCTGTGGCTGCGCTCATATTGGAGCAGGTACCAGAGATGGCACCGCCTGTAGAGACTGCCCAGCTAAACAGTCACTATTTAGCTCTTTAGAGATTTTGACAGCCCCTGATCTAGGGACTCATTATGACTTATGATCCCAAGAAAATCCATTTATAAAGTTGCCTGTATCTCTTCCAATTTATGACAACTGCATAACTTTTTAACCAACCTTTTTTTAAGTTTGTACTAATGCTAATGGAACAAATTTTAGATGCCAAACTCCCAAGTAGATGTTGTGAAGGAGACTCCCCGGTTCCGTTTCGGGAAATGTCCTGCTAAAAAGGATGAAAGAGTTGTGTATTTCCAGGGTCAGCCACTGACTCAATGGATGCACGGAGCCTGTGTAAGACTTTAAGCTAATGAGATGCGTGCGCCCAGACTTGTGATTGCGTTACTCATCCATCGCAACGCATTTGCAAACCCCTTCCCTTCCAGGCAGCCTGCACCCTTTCAACTGTACCGAAGTAAGAGGAATTACATGAGAAACTTGTGGCATAGTGAAAGAAATCAGAAGCCTGACAAATACTGATTAGGACTAAGGAAAAAGAAAAATGTACTGCACCACAAAAAAAAAAATTCCACACAGACATACACTCAAAGAAAGATCAATAGGAATCCCTCTAAAGTCCAAATTCAGACAGAATGTTCAAAGGAATTAAAACAAGAACAAATCTGGGCGGTGAGGAATCAGTTAAACAGCAAACCCAAATTTCCTGGACATTTCTCTCACCTCAGCCACCTAAGGTAAAATGCTAGGAAAAGACTAGAAAAAAAAACGCAAGCTGTCCCAGAGGGTGAGTTAGGAGCGGACAATGTTATTGGTTTCTGAAATATTGACAGGACTGGCCTATTATAGCTTTTGCCCTCACCAGACTGACTGACCAGTATTGGGAACAGAAATATAAGCTCATGACTTCAGGGAGTCGGGCTGTATTGAAAACGAGCCCTGCATGGAGAGGCGATCCAGCTGCAGGAATTCATTCTGCTCTGTAAGATGTGAAAGGGGCATATGAGAACCTGTGGTCTTCTGCTTTCCAGACATCAAGGTGTCTGGACACTGAGTTAGTCAAATCAATTTTCAAGAGGCTGTTCCTTTTCTCTCAGGTGCAGTTCTGCTTTGCTATACTAATCGTGAGGGTTTGTCAAGTCACAGGAACCCTTCCACATTCATCTTGATGCTTCTCTTCTTACACCAGGTTCTAAAGTCCACCACCCTGCCCACCTTTGTGAATTACTATCTGTGTCCTGACCATCCCCAGCATTTGCCTTTAGCATCAGAATCTTCCTGTTTATCCTGATGGATCTCCTGTACTCACACATCTCTAGCTTATTTCTATTGGCTTCCACTGCCTGAGGTTGAAACCAAAATCCTCACCCAATAATGTGGATAGAATGTGCCCAACTTGCCACCCTTCTTTGTATCTATGCCCTTTGTCACGTGACTTTGCAGCTCCATCACTCAAGAGGGGGCATCTATTTCCCTTCTTTTTGGATCTGGGTTGGTCTTGTGTCTTGCTTTGTACAACTGAATGGAGGGGAAGGGATGGTGTCCTGGCTATTTCCCTCGGCCATTAGGTATGTTTTCTGCTTCCACTTGTTCTGAGAACCCCACCACACTGTGAGAACAACTCCAGGCAAGACTGTTCAAAGATGAAAGGCATATAACCCAGTCACCAACTTTGCCCCAGTCAACTCCTAGCCAACACCCAGCTAACCAATTAACCTCTAGCTGACCCATCAGGGGACTGCAGAGGAATCGGGAAACAAGCCAAGATCAGCAGAGCCAGTCCCAGACACACTGACTGGCAGGCTCACAAGCAATAACCAATAAATTGCTCTAAGTCATTGAACTTGGGGTAATCTGTTTCCCACAACAGCTAAAAAACCATTTCAAAGATTTTTACCAAAGATGGCAGACCCATTACCTACAGGTTCCCTCTGATCTTGTTGCATAAATTTGATAAATGCTTTCTTGATCTGCCAAACTGCTCTCAGTAAGTGAAATTTCTCCTTTTTAGTATAGTATTTCACAAATTCTTTTCTTTCACTGAAGCTACTATATTTCTTTCCATGTAATATTTCCATTAAAAAAAGGTAGAAAATGTCCTAGTCTTACTTGAATTGTTTGTTCACTTATTACCCTTGCATTTCTCAAACACTTAATCCACTTACACTTTGTACACAAAATTGGTTTAATTAATCAGACTTGATTAATGTCACTACAGCTTGTTCCAACTGCCAGTTCCTGGAACGAGGGAAAATATTGGCTGGACTTGTCCACAGACCATCATGTTCACAGGCTGTTGTTGAGTCAAAATAAAGCAAATGGTTTGTAAATGTCTAAATTTTTCCCTGCCCCAAAGTGAAGAACCCAAACATGAATAAATATTCATCCATTCTACTCTACATCTGCTTTTATAGTAAAACAATATATATATATATAAATAAGAATCAGCTGAAAATCCAATTGCAAACAATTTTTCAAAGATTAATTTTTTAAAAAGAGAAAGGGCAAGCCTGGGCATTGGCAATTGAAGAGCAGGCACATCTGTGTGGTGATGTTCCGCATCAACATTTAACTTTAGTTCTGAAGAGGAAACATTTAGCCGCAATGGCCTTTGAATGTTTTAAAAAATCACTGAACTATATGAGCATTAGTTTTTAGATTATGTTTTCAATTTGTTTAACGTGAGTTTAAATGTTTCTCTTCTCTTCATTTTTCCTCTCTTACCTTGAGATGCATAGACTTTCTTCACACTATTTCAAAACACTCAGTAATGCAACATAACTCCCTTCCTTTAGTTCCCTCACAGCACCAAACAGAGCTGTGCAAGTCTGAGTGAATACACTGATTCTGTAGAAGAGATATGTTTTTCATATATTTCTATTTAATCTGATTACTTCCAAAGGAGATTTGGAGGTGTTCGTGGATTAAATAGTGATCAATGCCGATACATGAGGACATCTTATGAATTTAAGGCATTCTACTCATAGCCTAGATAACCAGGCCCATTAATTCCCAAACCGGCTCTGTGGTGCACGCCACTAACTTCACATGCCTCAGTTGACTATAAGAAAAGGCTGAGATGACACAGCTAAAGTCTATGGCTACACTTACTGGATAAAACATTTAGGTTTCTACAGAGACTGAGTTTAATCACTTATTAGAAAAGATTGTTTAGTACCTTTAGGCAATTCTCTAGGGCCGGTCGTCACTTTTAGTTTTGATATTCACAAGAAAGTCCTTACAGAGTCTGCCTTATTTCTTCTACGCATTCTACCATCATTCCTGCAGCTTCTGACAGATGAAATTCTGGTAAGGAACTCAGAGGTTCTATTATTTAGCAAATAAGCAAGACTCTTTGATGTATAATTAAACTTCATTGGTATTATAGTAATTCAGAGTTGTGATATGATTTTTATTAAGAAAGCAAACTTCACCCACCTGGTATAGGTGAAAATTGTGATAGCAGGCTGTGATTATAGAAAATCAACCAAGCAACAAATAAAAATAACTAAGATAAGCTATTATAAAGCTCTTTCTCATGCACCAGGGCTCAAAATTTCTGAGGCTATAGTAGCTTACCTATGTTACTGGTGCCAAAAGCCCCTTCAGGAATTTGGTGAGCTAATACTTCTTTTAACTCTGCCTGTGTGTTGGCTTCTGCAAGAAAGGTAGCATTGCGTAGTGTGTAAGGCACAGTCTCCATTTTGCCAGTTACACTAGCTGTATGACTTTATGTAAGTTATTTCGCCAATATATAAAGTGTTGTGAGAGTTGAAAGACATAATCTAAGTAAAAAGCTTACTCCAGGGCCAAATACTAAGCACTTCATATGTAGAATCTATCACCATCATCGTCAAAAAAATACAAAAAGTACTTTCTTATTTAAACTAATTTATATATCATAATACACTCAATAACTTCTGATGAATAAATACTATCTGATTAATTATAATTTCTACAAATTCCATGGTGTTAAGGACTTTGTCTAATCCACCTCTATATACTTTAAGAGTGAGTGCCTAGCACATACAGGGAGCTCCACCTATTTTTGTTGTTGAATGGTCTTCCCAGGAGGACAGCCCCGTGCACGGAGGAGGGTATCAGGCCTCACCCTAACAGGAGAGCGCCCGGAGCCTCTCCTTCTGCCACCACCCCAGTCCTCTCTATTCCATCAGACAGCTTCTCGGTAGCTGCTGCTTTCCAGACTGATGTATTTGAAACAGGGGTTTATTTCTCCAGGATTCTCATCCTTCTGAGGTCAGTGAGAGGAGATAATATTGAAATATAACTTCTACTGACTCAACATCTTTGTCTTACTTCATAGGATAAACCTAACAGCTCAAAACACACTACTAGTCAAATGGTGGTGACTATGTAACCTGATTTCTGATTCATAGGACATTAATACTGATATAACCTTGCTCTCGAATGCCTAAAAATAGCAACAGAAATTTAGCTTGTATCTTTTATTTTAAAATTTAGTTTTTAAACCAGATATTTCCAGGGTCCAAAAATTAAAACTTTACAGAAAAACATACAGTGAGAGACCTCAATCTCATTCTTTCCTGCCTGGTTATACCCAACATTGGCCCTAACAGGTGGCAATTTTTATCGGTTTCCTTTATCACCTTCCAATGTTTCCTTAAACAAATATAAGTAGATGTAAATGTAAATGCGTATATTAAAAAGGTGCTTAATCTCACCAATCATCAGGGAAATGCAAATCAAAACCACAATGAGATATCGCCTCACATCTGCTATAGCTATTATATTAATAGCTATATTAATACTATATATTATATTAACATCACATATAATATTATATATTACATACTATAATATATAATGTAATATATATGATGCTATTATGGTTCTTAAGGCTATAATTAGGTTTCTCTGTGTCCAAAGCTCATGCTCCTCTTAAGGCTATAACTAAAAGGACAAGAAACAAGTATCAATGAGGATTTGGAGAAAATAGAATCTGTGCACACTGTTGGGAGGAGCATAAATTGCTGTAGTAATACGGAAAACAGCACAAAGATTCCTCAAAAAAATTAAAAATAGAACTGCCAGGTGCTGCAGCAGGTCTACTTCTGAGAATTCACAAGAAGAAAATAAAAACACTAACTTGAAAAGATAAATGCCCCTCCAGGACCACTGCAGCATTATTTGCAACAATGAAGATATGGAAACAACCTGAACGTCCCTTGATAGATGGGATAAAGAAAATGTGATGTGACGTGTGTGTTGTGTGTGTGTATATATAAAATTCAGCCATGACTAAAGGAAGAAATTGTGCCATTGCAACAGCATGAATGGCTTTGAAGGCATTATGCTAAGCCAATTAAGTCAGACAGAAAAAGACAAATGCTGCCCTGGCTGGTGCAGCTCAGTGGACTGAGCGCAGGCCTGCAAACCACATGATAGCGGTTCGATTCCCAGTCAGGGCTCATGCCTGGGTTGCAGGCCAGGTCCCAGCAGGGGACTCACAAGAGGCAACCATACATTTATATTTCTCTCCTTCTCTCCTTCCCTTCTCCTCTAAAGATAAATAAGTAAAAAATCTTTTAAAAAATCTCGTAAAAAGAAAAAGACATATGCTGAAAAGACAAATGCTGTGTGGTGTATGTGTGGAACCAAAACAAAAAGAAAAATGAAAACCAAACTTGTAGATACAGGGTGGTGGTTCCTACAGGCAGGGAGTCGGAGGTGGGTGAAATGGGTGCAGGTGGTCAAAATGTGCATGGAAAATCTGACTGCAAATATCACAGGAAATCAAGAAAATGCAAATTTAGACAGTAACGAGATATCAGTTTGCATGGAACACACAAAATAAACTTCCCTAAAATACCAGTACTGTAGATTCTGGCTAGAAAGAGCAAAGCAAATTTTGCTAATTTAATGTGAGTGCAGGATGACAGCTATGGAGGAGTAGATTGGGGGGTGGAGGAATCCAGCAAAAAGGAAGAAGGACTCATGGTCATGGACAACAGTGTGGCGAATGAAGGGTGGACAGGGTATAAGGGGCATAAATGGTAACGGGAAAAAATACAATTAAAAATACATTTGCTAAATGTTGCAAACCATAAAAAAATTTAAAATAATAAAAAAGAAAAAGTTTAATAAGTTCATAGAATCTAAGTCTCAATACACAAAACGCAGTAATTTTTTTATCAGTTACCATTGCACAGTAGTTGTGCAATGGTAACTGACACAAGGAAGAAAAAGTAAACACGTGGTTTAAATTGTACTTAAATTCTCACTTACCAAAGGTTACTTTTATGATATGTCCAAATGTATAATTACCATATTTTTCTTTTTTTTTCTAATGCAATCTAATACAGTTTTAGCCCATAGGTTTGCCTAGTTACTATGATGAAACAGTAAGAAAAAGAATAAAATTAGATTTAGTAGAAACATCTACAAGATTGGCTGTTTAGTAAGGAAAAACCATAAGTGGGCTAATTCATCAAGTGATTGAAAGTCCTTGAAAAGCAAAGAGCAGGACTTGGAGGTACCCATGAATGGAGAACTGAATGTGGGTGATTCAGGGTACAGCCTCGTAAACCACAATTCTCAAAAAGTTAGGGGATAAATGTATTGACCTGGCCCTCCATGAAGGAAGCACATGATTTGATCTGCTTTCCCAAGACCCAGAATGGATGTGTGTTCTCTCATGCAACAGAGGAAAACTTTGTGACCTGAAGGAAACGGAGCAGCTCATTCAAGTAAAACTCGGCAAGCACTAAGGTACAGCAATCCCATGCCACCTAAATCTTAAACGGCTGAGAGTGGCAACACATCCCAGTACTAATTGTTCTGTAGCTTTGGAGGAAACAGGCGCACCTCTACTGTCCTTAAGACTTACCTTGGAGCAGATCATACTTTGGGCTAAAATTATCGTGGGGCTCCCAGTAATTTCAAGTGATGTCGGCATTTGGTAAAAAGCAGGAAACTGAAGGAAATAGTCCTTGCTCTTGGTTGGCTATAACCTGCTCTTTCAAATGCCAGGGTATCCCGCTCTTTTGTAGAGAGGGAAAGAGGAAAGTGGTTTTGGAGTGAGGGTGCTGATATATTTTAGGAAGCTGCCAGAGGTCACAGGCACCTCTCTGGCTGAATGAGGTACACCTATGCATCTAAGCAGGCAAACGTCCTAATCACGGAGAAACCTGGGCTTCTGGTTCGCCATTTAAAACTACAGGGCGAGTTAGTAACTAAGCTCATTTGAACTGAAGCTAATTTGCAAGGGTTTTGCTTATCGTTTGGTTCAAACTTGGAGCCATTTGGACCCGACAATCAGAAAAAGGGGGGGGGATTCTCAAACAAAGAAAGAGAAGTTCCTTTCTTTGAGGTCCAACCTGCAGGTGCCTCCATAAAGGATTAGAGCAGACCACAAACTCTGGCTAAAACCACTGCAGCTGCGACGCGCTGCAACAGTTAAGCCTCAGATTGGGCAAAGGTATTTGCAATTCCCATTAACGACAAAGGATGAATAATCAGAATATATGAATAATTCTTACAAGTCAACGAGGATAAGAGCAAGTTAATTTTAGAAATGGGTAAAAGATTAACTGGTCCCCTTGGAAGAGAAGGAAAAGACACACGCTTGGCCTATGCGCGCTGGAAAAGGCCGGCAGGAGTGGGAGCAGAGCCAAGTGCCAAAGCCACACCACTGGAGGGTCTCTGTGCCCGGGGCCTGGAAATCACGTGGGACATGCAGCTCCCCTGGGGTTCACAGACAGAGCTGGCCCCGAGGGCTACTCCTCCTGATCGCTGTCGACCCCCTCACTTTCCCAGGGCCACGGAGGCAGCAAGACTTTGAACAGGATCTGTGTGGTGATGAACTGAGGAAGTGCTAATGCACTGTGGTCTGGCCTGGTTCCTTCCTGACTTGGATCAGCTGACTCCTATCAACCCTGGGGCTCCCACCGTCTCAGTTCCGCAACAGTTAATGTTAGATGGAAAACATCCCAGAAGTCAGAACTCAGCGATGTCAAACTCCTGAAGTAGAGAGCACTGGATTGCAGACCTGATCCATCAAACACCTCATCTTTTGATCCATGTCCCAACCACCCAACACTTACGGGGAGAAATATAAAAGTGAATGCAAAAAAAAAAAAGCCTTCTTAAATGGCCAACACTTATTTTCCAGAGATAAAACTTTATTTGAGGCATCAAGCAATATACTGAAAGAGGTGAGTCATGCACAAGTAAGGTCCTTATTTCCATAATTGTACATTTGCTACTCTCTGCCCTCTTAAAAAAGAGTGGATAGTGAGCAAAGATGAGAAGCACATAGCTTTTATACAATAGGAAACCATATCTATATAAGTGCTTGAGAAAGTCCGCTTTAAATTTAGCTTTTCCTTCTTTAAAAAGCATGTCGGTTTTATTTCGGAAAACTAAAACAAGCTAGTTCTTCCACTGAGGATAAGCTTTCTCCCCAGAGTTATTTATGAAATAATGCAGCTGCCTTTTTCCTTAAAGGGGTTCTTGTCTTCTGGAATTCCTTTCACCAGAGGATCCTCTCCAGAACGTTCTTCGATGTAGTTTTTTATTTCTTCAGAACATTTAGACACCTCAAGGGGCAAACAAAATGGATTAGGTCAGCATTGTTCAAACTCCATCACCAGCTTCCAGTGAAATTAAGGATATGACCGGATATGACCAGAACTTACAACGAGGCTGAAAATATGAAGAGTGCAGCGTGGAGCATATATGTAATTTAATAAATAATACAATCTATATAAAATGTATTTCTAACAATGGTCAGGGTCCCAAAGTTTGAAAGTCACTGTATGAAATACATCACCCTCAGCAATTTCTATCCATTGTGCCTCCCATGATTTCCTTCCTCTGCAAAAGCATGGTTATGACGTGTCCGGGATATTTTAGGAACTAAACCAGACCCTGCTTTCAATTTCTCATGCCAATGACCAGTTACAGTAGTAATTTCCCTAATGTCCTGGGGTGTATCCTGCCAAAATTCTCACCTACTCGGGGGTGTGCCACGTTCTGCAATTTCACAAAGTGATAGAAGCAGTGGGGAAGTCTGACTCTGGGAAGGCTGAAGTTGCCCAGGGGTCCGACTCTGTCTCTCTGCTCTGAATTCTTTCCCCAAAAATCATCAGCAAAGATGTAGTTGAGGCTTATTATGCTAATCTGAGGCTCCTGTGTATATGTCATCATTTTAAATGTTACCCGAAATGGAGAAAGGATTAAACAGTTTCTATAAAAAGTCTATCCTTAAGGAAGAGGTTGTAAGAGTGAGTAAAAAAAAAAGGGGGGTGGGGGACTTGTGTCTTAATGAAGACCTCCATTACTAGTAAGAAATTAGAAGTAAAAACTCAAGCAAATTCCACTGGAAACCACTTAAAACTAGGCAAAAATGTCTGCACTAAACTGGTAATCTAGATGAGTAATCTTCAGCTGTTTAAATGGTGACCTACTAAAACATGTTTGCATGTGCGTCCCAAAACATGTAAAATCGTTTACTTATAAATGCAGATACTACTGTGACAATACATCATGCACAGTCATAAAACATAACCTAGAAATTATCTAAAAGTAGAGATTTTAAACTAGCCCCAAATAGAAATTTTAATACTTTACTCCCACACCCCAAAACACTCCTTGCACACCAGCTCAGAAGCCACTGATTAATAATTTAAAACTAGGGAATATAATGATCTGTCTTAACGTGTGGCAAAATAAAATCTCAACTGCCATTCTCTCAGGTAACACTTTCCCTCACTGCTGACACACAGAGTGTATGCGCTTTAAGTGAATTCTCAGAAGCGGTGATGCAAGTATCCACAATGAGGGGTCTGTGGCCCTGAGAAATTGAGGGCTAAGATTCAAGTACCCCTAAATTGTGTCTGTTCTTAACAAGGCTTCTTCCTTAGGTTTCCAAAGAGAGAGACTGGTAACCCTCAAAGTCCTCCTCTGCTGTATTTCCTTCCAGGACCAAGAGGATATGTTTGAACAGCAATTAGCTGGAGCCAGAATCCAGCCTGTGGACTTTCCGTCCTTGGCCTGAGCAGAGCACAGGGCTCAGACAGGAACAACTGAGCAACAGAATAAGGAACGGCCTTGAGGCCGTGTTTTATTAACTGCCCTGTTGTTAGCTCTAGGGCCTCAAATGAGGAGACAGTTAGCCTCATGGAGATTCAGGGTTTGCTTTTTGTTTGTTTTTATTCTTTAAAGTGAGAGGGTCCAATGATCTCTAAGAGCCTTAGTGTTTGTCTAGCACCAATACTCTATAATTTGAAGTGCATCGTAAAATGTTTGAATATCATAAGTAGGACTTTAATGCCTCTCCCTCTTTCCCCTAAGGCTATCCGTGAAATTTTCTCTCCCTCTGGCAGACAGTTGCAATTCCTGAAGCTGGAAAGCCTATCCAGCAGGGCGTGTCCCAGACCTGGATGTCGGGGAACTGGCAGGGAGGACCTGCTAATGAAGAGTATTTTCAGTCAGCTGCATTCAGGCCCTCCCCAGTTTCTAATCTGAAGCTTTCAATAATTAGAATATGTTTGTCTTCTTTTTCCCCTGTGAGTTTTGCATAGCCGTACAAATATTAAGATATTCCAACTCTGCAGATAATGCTTTATTTAGCAAATGCAACTCTGTTTAAGGGGAAACCTCTAAGGTTCATTGTGTGAAAACACTAAGTGGCCAACACATGCTCAGAGTGGACGGTTCCTTAAAGTTTCAAGAAACCCGCCTGTTCATTGGGTTCCATAACTTTGTTTTTTTCCCTTTAAACACAACAGTATTTTTAAAGCCACGGTAACTTTCAACATGGATAGAAAGGACCCCGCACTCCAAAATCTAGAAAGAGTAAGGATTTGGAAGTGACAGATTAAACATGAGAAAACACATGGATCAAGAATAAAACTCAAAAAAGCCTACATCTTCCAAACATCACTCAAAATGTGCATCTTGAGTAATAAGACTTTGTCCTAAACAGGCCATCACTATAGCAGGAAGTTAAGTGAGCATTTTAACTGTACCTGCTTCATTTCCATTGTTTTCTCTTAATTTTTCCAGTATTAAAACCACTGAATAATTAAATCAGTTTAAATTGTCTTGCTGTTGAGAAAGGACTGGATTGTTTCCATTAAAAGAAACAAACAACTATCCAAAAACCCGTTCCCAGACTATAGGTTGCCTGATAAGGAAAAAAGGAAGAAACTACTACTGGTAAGAGAGTAAAGGAAAAAATTACAAAACCTCCAACAAATTTCAGTGGAGACTTCTGAACCCTGGGGCAATTTGTAATCCACTTTGGTGGTCTCTACAATTTTTCATCACGATCACTAAAAAGAATTTTCATATGTACCTTGGTATATGTATAATTGTTTATGAATAAATAGATGCTACTCTATTTATTACTTACAAAACATAAACTGGAAATTATAAACGGATGAGGTTAACAAATAAACACAGAAATTGCAATATTTTGCTTCCAAGCCCCAGTGGACTGTCCATTACACCCCTCTGCAGAGCGGTGGTGAAATTTAAAACTAGGTATATTATAATTCAAGACTTTAAATGGTAGGGTTGAGGGTGGGAGGTTGGGGTGGGTGCGGGGGAGTGGTGGCGGGAGAATGGAGACAACTGTACTTGAACAAAAATGAAAATAAAGAAATTTTTAAAAGACTTTAAATTGTGATTTTAAAAAACGTTTCAGGTACCATTCTTTCCATAATGAAAAACATGGAGGAACCTAAGTAGCCATCTGCTACTTTTTCCTACAGCTTGAGTTTTTTAACACCAACTGTGTCAGAACAGGCAAAATTTCTCATCTGTTTCCCCTGGTCTGGGCTCTTCAGATGTTCACTTGGCTTGAAATTACTCATCAGACCTCTCTCTCCTTCACCTCCTATGATTTCCCATACCAACTGGCAGTTCCCAGGTACCACCAAAGTCCTCCTTTAAGAGAAGCGGCAAACACAAAACACAGCAACAACAATAATTTGTTTTACTGAAGCAAACCAGGGAAAGCCAACCCTGGTTTATTTCAGAGAAGGAAATATTCTGGGATAGCCAACTTACCTGTTGTCTCTGCAACTTCACTTCTTTGCGAAGTTGTTCAACTTCCATCTTCAGCTTTTCCTTTTCTGGCAAATCTTCGATGTGCAGGGCCGGCATCCTCGCCCCAGACCTGGGCCCAGGGACAGCTCTGGAAGTGGAGCGGCTGGAAATGCAGCAGACCAGGGCGCGTCCCAAAATAACTGCTGTGCCTGCGCACCCCGCCCGCGGGCGCAGGATGGGACCGCCTCCCCGAGCGGGGGGTCCCCAGCGTCCTGAGCTCTCAGCTGCCTCCGGACCTTCCCCTTACGCCAGCCCTGCCCAGTGTCCCGGGATCTTAAAACTCCTGCGAGAGTCCCCACAACTCCCAGAGGCCTGTCCCGGGCATCCCGGGGAGGGTTCAGTCCAAGGACCCTGAAAAGCGCTGCCCGATCTCCCGCGGGGATGTTGGCCCCGATCCCGGCTCCGGGCCCGGCCACGCCCGCAGGGGACCGGCTGGGCTGGGGCCCAAGAGTTTGAAATTGCCCTAGTCCACTTCCCTGGAGAAATATCAGAAGTTTTGCTTTTTGCGCACCCCCTTTTTTTCCTTTCCCAAGTTATATCCGGGTTTTGTTTATGAAGTAAGAAAATGAGGACACTACCCGGCAGGAAATAATGAACCGTCACTTCTCCAAGAGTTTCAAAAATACACAGCACGTAACTTTCCCCCATTTAGATACACATTTATTGTGGGAACTGTGGACACTTAAGAGAAATTCCAGATGGAGTATGAAACAGCTGTGATCTCAGAAACACCCTCCACGTCTGTAGATGTCTAGCCAACCAAAATGTTGAATGTCTGGGAACTTATGAATACTACTTAAAACTTAGAGATGCCTTTTACTGACATTAAATTATCGTCTGGTTCCTCAACAGCAGAGTTTCTATTCTTCCTTCAGGAAAATGTTTTGTAATGATTGGAGGATAAGCGCATGATGCCAGGGAAGAGAGAGCGAGAATCTTTACGTTCTCCCCCAAAAGATGTTCACTCCCCATCTGCCAACGTCTGGGTGACACCTGACACCAAGAACTTTAATTCCTGATTCATGCAGTGTTGGTTTCACCACTTTCTAGAAAGCAACATTCATCTAGCTGCTGCTTTGCAGGGTCAAGAAAGGTGTCTGATGTGAAAAATGTTTGCGTGCAGTATAAACTTTCCTTTGGACTATAAACTAAAACCTTGTTAATGATGCTGAAAAGATTAGAAGAAAAATAAAGCATGAATGTAAGATACCTTCCCAAGCAGTCAGATATTTCTTTTTCTCTCCAGGGATTGCCTGCTGTTTACAGGGTCAAATTCAAGGTAAGAGTGGAGGCAGTAATTGACTATTTCAGGGTAGTTAGTCTTAGACATTCATAACCACTGCCGATTTTTCAAGCAGAGGTTTTGTTTGTTCAAAAACCAATGCTCTACTTGCTGAGTACTCCCAGCTTCTAGTCCCAGCTCTGACACTGGCCATCATTGGAAAAGTTGCTTATTGTTTTCTGGATTTTGGTTTTCTAATTTGTAAAATATGTGATGGGACAGGGGAGGGGTGAATTAGCTAAGGTATATTTTGCTTCTAATTGTACTTATACACCTACATCTGATAACTTGCTTTCACAAGGAAAAATGGTAGGGGGTTCTCTTTCTGTGTTAAAAATACCACACCTTCCAGGATCCTCCAAGACTCAAAGGAGTGAGACCAGCTGCTGGAGTTTTCCCTGTTAGTAAGCAGTGAGCCAAGACAAAACTCACACGTTTCTAGAACAAATGTTTTTTTTTTTAATTTCCCATAGCTTCAATTTAAAAGGTTGGTTAAAAATAGCTTAATTGAATTAGCGAAAGTAGTTAATGTGGCCTAAACTAAAGGAGTTCAGCATCCAAATTAAATAAGTTGGTTAAGTAAATTAATGTGAGTATATCTGTTCCAAATCATAAAAACAGCATTATTTTGATCTGGAAATTTCTTTCCTGTGAAATCTCTAGTTGCAAGCAGTGAAAAATATTTATAAATCCATAATGGTTTTTTAACTGTTCCCCTGGTGTTACAAGACTTAAATTAGAGATAAAATACACACGCCTACGTTTTGTTGAGGTTTTGTTCTTATCAAATAATTCACATGCTGATATCACACTTAAGTAAATGGGCTGAACTCAGATAAATTGGGAAATGCTGAATCCCGTGATTACATAGAATTCTGAAAAAAAGCTTTGTTGTTTGGTTTTAAATGGTGAAATGATGAAAACACACACTCACACACACACACACACGCACACACACAAATGAGTCCCCTATTCCCAAGCACGGAATTTACCTCCCAGAGAGCAACCATGGTGAGCAATTTCATGTGTATTCTTGCAGAAATATTTTGTAAGCAAAATTCTTTGGATAAACAAATTTTAAAATCCATATCAATTGTGTTCAAATGTACTTTTAGCATTTCCCACATGTTATATATATTAGCACTAATAAAAGAGAAATAATATGTGCACAAGCCATTCAGCAGTGAAAATGACTTGTGTAATCAGAAATGAACTTTTCTTATCCTACCATCTTTCAACAAATGTTTTAAAGAAATTTTCACTTATAAAACAGTCATGGGGATGTAAAGAACAGCATAGGTAATATATTCAGTAAAATTGTAATATTTATGCATGGTGTCAGATGGGTTCTAGACTTAATGAGGTGATCTCTTCATAAGTTATATGTATCTACTCACTCTGCTGTACACCTGAAACATGTAATATGTATGTCGACTGTAACTGAAGAATTTTCAAAGTCATTGGTTACATAAAAAATTAAAAATGAAGAAATATGCTTAATAAAAATAATATTAACACTGTGGTTATTTTCATTTTTAAAGTGTAAAAGAGCAGAGATCATGAAATATTTACCTTGGAATGCAATAAAAGGAAAAATAATTTTTCCGATGTAGTAAGTATGTTGTTAAAAATCCATAAAAAGAAAACTGTAAGAAAAATTTGAGGCCAATTATGTTGAAGTTGATCTTATACTAACGTGAACCAAGAAAGACCACAGTTCTTATTTTTCCTGTGGTTCTTTCAGGACATACATTCCCTCTGTCTCTGTTTTTGGTAGTGTGAATAAATGCATTCGCATGGGAGTGTTCACAGACTGACTCGTTTCATGTGATCAGGTGCATAAGATTCCTTTTCTGATGGAGATAATGGGAAGTCACAGGATGGTCAGTTTCTGATGCACCAGTTACCTGAAAAACGAATAATTCATGATATCAAAATGATTTCTTTTAAATGATGTTCATACAAGACTTTAATCTTCAGTTGGGAATATAAGACAGAAACCTGTACTTGAACAAGAATTAAATAAAAAGATTATATTAAAATAAAAAAAAAGACTTTAATCTTCAGTGCATGTAATTGGTCAGTCTCATTACTCGGTTTATTGTTTCCCTCATGTTAACACATCCTTTTAGAAATTTAGGAAGTTTGACATTCGCCTTGTTTTGAAACGTTGCTCACATCAATCAATCCAAATAAAAACAACAGTGAGTTTTTCTTATTAAAACTTAAACTCACCTATGCATACGAAACACCCTGAAAGTACAAGCATCTCAAATGATATAGTAAGTATGTACACTTTACTTATTCTTACTATTGATATCAGGAGACTTTTGTTAACCAGCCAAATGCAAAGGCTATGCCTGGAGTAGTTTTTCTTTCCCTATAGTTTTACTTCATTCCATTTAACCTACTAATTCATGTCCCTGAAACAACAATTTCTGGGCAGGGAAAGAAAGAGGCATTCACTGCCACTTGTAGCTATGGGAGGCTGCGGGACAGTCATGATTTCATTTCCTTCTTCCTGGACCATCTTTCTCTGTGCTTCCTTCCTATGATGTTTATCTTATTCAAAATTCTACTGCTAATCTGTACTTTGAAGCAGCAGGAGTTTTACCCTACTATTGATTTAATTAATAAGCCAGCAAGAATTCTGAATTATTCAGTATAAAAAGTACTGTTTGCCTCCTTTTAATATGATCACACACATTAAGTCAATTCGATTGTAGAGACAATTTATTAGTTGGTACGGCACTTTCAAAGATGAACAGAACTTCTGTCCTGAGAATTTACAATATATTATTGAAATGAAGACAACCATACGTGTTATAATAAGAGAAAGTGAATTAATGTTAAATGACTCAAGAGATATCCAATACTCTTGGGATGAAGTTAAGGGACAAAGGAGATAGTTTTTATTAAGCCTCAGAAGAAAAATAGGATTTCAAAAGGCTGAATGAAATGAGGTGGAGTGGAGAAACATTTTAGGTGCCATGATTAGTATGACTGAGCCCTAGAAGATGGGAAGCTGAGATGTAATGGAAGGGATTATTTCATGTTTAAGTTTGTTGACTAAAGGAAGTCTACAGGGTTTATAGTAATAGAGGACATTTATTAAGTGTTCTTCTATATGCTCATCGTTGATCTGGTGATTTTAAATATTCATGTAACAATTCATCCTAACTGCCCCTCATTTCATACATAAAAAGATTACTGAAGTTCAGAGTTGCAGTTACTCGTCCAAAGCCCTCATCTAGAAAAACAGTGAGCCAGGGTTTTAATTTAGACTTGTCTGGCTCCAAACCAAAAGCTGGAGGTGTGGAATAGGACTGTATAGGTTACTAAATTCCATAGGTAAGACTTTGTATTTTTATAAATCAGGAAAATAAGATATGGAACACTTAATAAACACTAAATTGCACATGGAAACTCCCTGCAGAGAGACCACAATTAAACAAATAAAACATGTATTGTACTAGATGGCAATGGGTACAATGGAGGAAAACGAAGTGGGAATAGCAAGTGCTGGAGGCTGGCTGGAGAGGGTTTTTGTAATTTTAAACAAGGGGACAAAGAGCTTTTCTTAAAGAAAAAGAGATGAGACTCCAGTGGCATATCCTGGAAATCTTTAACATCCCAAGCCTTTTTTGGATATATAGTAGAGTGTGTTGCTAACCGTTCAGCCAGAGGTCTGGAGTCTAGACCTAAAAAATTCACTAGTTCACTCCTCTAAGCCCTGATTTTCGTCATCCCAAAATGAAGGTGATGGACAAGAGTCTATAATCTTTGCTGAGCATTTACCGTGGCCAGAGAGGGTGGACACAGTGCTTGGAGCCAAACTTGGGACAACAGACCTTTAGATTCCCTTCCGGACCAAATAATCAATAATTCTTATCTTTTTAAAAGGATGACAATCCATCAGAATGTTTGATGGCAGATATCCAAAAATAGCCCTGTACCTGTGAGAAAGCAACAAGGAAGCACCACCAACAAAAATAGTTCACCTGTTGGGGTCATTAACACTTGTCACTTGCTATGGAAGTAGAGGTGTTAGTCCTCAGCACAGAGGGAGTGAAATCTGGCTTAGGCGAACTCAGTAGGATGCCCGGAGGAAACCTATGGGCAGGATGATAGCTATTTTTCTACCATTTCACCTTTACGCTGCTACAGAAAAAGGACAGATGGAATAGCATTTACCTTATTAAAGGATTCTGGACATTTCGCCTCGTTCCTTTTCTAATAGTAATATTAATTATTGGGTGTTACTCTGTGCCAGGCGATATGCTGAGTGCTATAGTCACCCTATGGTAATAGTTAACCCCCACGAAAAAGGGCTAGTGCCATTATTATCCTATCCTACAGTAGAAGAAACTGAGATCCAGCAAAATTAAGTAATTTATCTAAAGGCAGTTAGGCACCCAAGTGCCAGAGCCAGACCCCTCCGACTTCTCCTAATCTTTTTGCTGGAGCTGGTTAAAGCCACTGTGCTCTGTGACCAGAGACTGAAGCCTCAATCCAGCTGGCATTCTGGGAAAAAGGGACATCACTGGTGACAGCTACAACAGTGAGGATGCAGGAAGAGGGTATGTTAAAACCAGCACTGCTGCCTGGCTGTTGAGAGAGAAAGGGACACTGAAAACAGACCCACAAAAATCTCCAGCACACACAGTCTGCAAAGATAGGTCTTCCATGAATCAGAAGACTAGCCTTCCTAATTCGGCAAGGAGAGAAGGTTTGGGAACATGTAAGTCTAACCATGAAATGTCCAGGTAGAATATTAGGAGTGTGGGAAGGGAAGGGAAGAAACATAAAACATTAAGTATCTGCTGACAACCAATATAATACAGACTCATTCATAAAACATAGTAATTATTGTTGAAGGGCTCAATCAATACTTCTTGTCAATTATGTGTTAAACCTTATACTAAGTAAATGTTTAAAAATAGACTTAATATTGTCACACCTCAATTTTTATTAAAAGTTTCTATTTGGAAATTTAAAATTTTATGTAAATGCTTAATAATATTATTATACATGCAAAAAATCAATATTGCCATTAAAATGTAAGGTATGCCAAAGATTCTTTAAATTTTATTTTTAGGAAATCACACAGCCTCCTTTCAGCTCCTTGAAGGGGTTTTTGTCCTCAGGAACACCCTTTACTAGAGGATCCTCCCCAGATCTCTCTTCCACATAGTCCCTTACTTCTTCGCAGCATTTGGATACCTGAAAGGAAAGGAGAGAGATGACTCACTGGGTCTAACACACAGTGCTGCAGAATCCAAGAACGTACTCATCGTAATAATTTGCTGTGTTCCATCTGTTTAATGTGGTTCTGCTCTCTGCCCGTGCATATGTCCTTTTCAGAAGACCAGAGGAAATAGCTGCTCCCTCCCCTGTCCTTTCGAACATCTCCAGGCAAAGGATAAAGAGTTGGCCACACTCCAGCTAAGGGTTCCCAGCTGACACTGCCTCCAGTTTCTTAAACGGAGACGGGATCCAGGGATCAGAACACAGTTGGCAACACAAGTCAAGGATGTCAGCAGAGGGAACATTAATTACATATTTCTTCTCATTCCAAACTTGTGGCCTGTAGAGGTGGGAGGGAATGAATCGTTGTTAAATTCCAGGCTTATCACCACTCCTGGAATCTCAGAAGTATTCACCTGTAATTTCATCTTAAACTCATCTACAGGGATTGATCATGACAATGCACTTGAAGATGAGTTCCCAAGGGTCAGGGGAATATGGCTGATTTGTTCACATGTACCCCAGGCATGTAGAAAAGAGCCTACCTTTAGTTGGTGCTCAACAAATAAATATTTGCTGAACTGAATAATTTGTTTTGTTTATGAGCTGGTTCCTCACTTATCTTCATCATTATAGCAATAACTCGTGAAGAGTCAGGCTTTAGGAATTTAATGGACTTAGCCAGAGCCTGCTAATGTACCATTTAACATACCTTTCAGAGAGAGACAGTGTTCTATACACATGTAAATACATGTGGGTGGGTGTACATTGATAGGTGCATATGGGAACAAAGTATTCATTTTTTTTAACTTTTACCTTGTTGGTTTTCACTTAATGCATCATTCATGACATTAACACACAAAAAACTTTCATTTTTGGCAGTCCATGAAGTGACCATTCCATTGTTACCTAGCCAATGTATTGTTTTGTTTTTTAATGACATCTTTATGACAATATTGTATACATATTCCAAGCAACATTAGACATAAAACTTGAGATTACAACTCTGCAAACATTACTCATGTTGGAACAAATCACTTCTAAGTGGAGCAAGGCACTGGTAAGGTTGCTCCTTCATAGGACAAAATGTGGTGTGTAAACACTTTTAAAACATGCAGTCATTTGGATTCATTCTTTCTCTTCCCCCAAATTCCAAATTGAGATTTAAATTCATCTTTCTCCCCCTCTTCCAAACACCAGCTCTTTCAGCCCCTACCAGATGTCAGGGACTGAGGTTTACATTGCTGTCCTAATTCAGGAGGCTGGCAGTGTCTGGCTAAGATCTCAGGACACAAAGAGCAATAAATCACCTGAAGTCCTATGTGAGTGTATGTGTTTAAAGTGACCTCGGTAAGGCTTCTTATAAGTATATATGATTTAATTCAGTACTACATAGGCTGACGGAAAGCATCGACACTGGATTCAGCCACTGCAGGTTTGAATTTCGGCCCTGCCCACTGACCAGCTCCATGAGTACATCTTAGTCCAGGTTTAGTTACTTCATCTATGAACTAGCAAGAGCGACACTGGCTGCATTAGGGCCTGGAGTACAAAGATGCGCATTCACATGGTATTATCCCATTTATTCCTCCCCATTGCCCTCTGCATTAGATGTTATTACTATGCCCATTTTACAGAAGAAACAGAGGTAGTGGTAAGCTAGACAACTCCAGTGAGTGTGGTTACACAGGGAGAAAGCTGTGGAGTCTATCTGAACCAGAGACAGGTTCCAGAGCCCACCCACTGAGCCACACTGTAATGCCACTAAGCCATCCTATGTCGGAGCTGTGGGTTCAGAACCTCAAAGTCGTGTGCTGTGTGTGTGTCTGGGTGCAGTTTGTCGGTCTGAGATTAAATTAGTTTGACTTCTAAGAGCAAGGAGACACTGAATAATAGGAAAAGAAACCCAAAACCTGACAGAGGGTGATGCACGTAAAGTTTACTCAAAGTGAAAATTTGCATGTGGACATGCAACAAGTGAGTAATAAACGTGAAGACAGCCAAATTGCTTACAAAATCACAATTCTGAGTATGTAAATGATAAATGGTCATTGGCTGCTTCAACTAAAGAAGAAAAAAATAACTCTTCTTTATCCCTAAATTATATTTTAAATTCCCCAAATTATAAAGATAAAGATTTGAACTTTTTTGGTATGTGCTCCAAGCTTTTCTTCTGTTTATAGATTTAATTTGATCTTGACAGCAAAATATGTTTTGCCTATGTGGAAAGAGCAACAGAAAAGTTTGAGACAATTTTAAACATCAAAGAAGCCAAAATTCATATTTTTAATAGGGAGTAAGAGTTTTAAACTAAGTATGAAGATAATACACTCCTTTTTCCATTTTGTCCTGATAAAATGAGTTTTAAAAAAATGTACAAAATATACTCTTATCATTTGTGAAAGAGTATATACTTTTATCATTTATCATTTCTACTAATTTTCCAAAAACAAACTAATCTAAAATATCTACATTTTCCAAGCTTTAGTCACTGCTTCTTTGGTGAAACTTTTATACCTTTGCCATTTATGTCCTTTAATGTCAGAGAACTCTTGGTGACCATTTCTAAGACCTGTCAGATGTTTTGGGAAGGAACCTAGGTTTGTGCACTTGAACTAATTTGTATTTCCAGAGAAGGAATAGAATGTACTCGTTTATTACTGGCCATGACAGTGCTAGAGGGGATGAGATCTTGAGTAAAAGTATTTAAACAACATCAAAGCATTGCATCAAATAAAGAGAAGCTGATCAGTTTAGAAAGATAAAAACAAAAGGCCAGTATGCATTGCTCTTTATTTTATTGCCTAGCTAAAATATGGTCTCTCTCTTATATTCTTTTCATTTTTGATTTTCTTTTTAACAACCCTAAAAATATAAAAACGTTTTTAGCCTAGTGACTGTACAAAAACAGGCAATGGCTGAATTTAGCCCATGGAAAATAATTTGCCAATTCTTTGACTTAAAATCTAAGTCAAAAGGTAATTGTGATTATTTTCTTAATCTCTGTTCAACTTTTACTTGCACACTTTATTTTCAACTATATTGAGCCTCTCCAGTGAAAGGTGTAGCGCAGGAAAAATAATTTTTCTTCTACCTTTGTAGGCTCTTGGCTTGCAATAAACCCCTTGCAATAAAAAAGCAGATCAACAGTGGGAAAAAACAAAACAAACAAAAGGTTAATCACATGTATACCTTCTGTATACATGGGAAACAACCAGGGAAACTGAGGAACTGCCCCAAATGGCTCAAGACACCTTGGATACCGTGTCCAGCTAAAGGCAAAGGAAAGATGGGTGGGAGGAGTGGGGCTGAGGGCAGCCTGTGAGAGGTTCCCAGGCAAAGCACAGTGAACAAGCAAAAGGCTGTGAAGCAGATCCAAGTCTCCACCTTCTCCCTTGATAATAGTTTCCCAGAGGTTTGGTCCTTCTCTTCCCAGTCCAAAGAGGAGGACACCCTCACAGATGGAGATCTCCCTTACACGTGTAAAAAAAGCCTCTTACAAAAGGGCAAATCGTTCAGGTTTTCAGAGACTTTCCTGGCTGTTTCTTAAAAATCATTAGACTAAAATAACCTTTATGCCAGAAAAGCATAATTGGGGAAGGCAAATTCTGCACCCGTTCCATGGTCTCTGATCTGGTAAATCCGACAGCGTCTCCAGTGACAAACAGAATGCAAAAGAAACAGGTTTACCAGCATTCTTTCCAGTGTCACTTCTTTCTTGAGCTGATCAACTTCCATCTTCAATTTGTCCTTCTCTGTCAGATCCTCAATATTGATCACCGGCATCTTCTGCCTGCTAAAAGGTAGAAAGTGAGTTCATACACCCGATTGCTGGGCTTGCTTCAAGTCGGTATCAGCCAACCCTTCCCTCAGCTCTTAACTTACTGAGTGAACTGTTTCTTTCTTTGTGTGTTTGTTTTAACCTCCTATGACAATTGGTTTCTCATGAATGCCCTTTGAACAATTCTAGCACTGAGCACCGGCCTTGGGATTTTAAAGCTTCTTTATAATCTTCACTAATGTGATTAAACCAAGCAGTAGACTAAACACCTGCTAGTAGGTTTTGCAAGGAGGTCAGTGTAGTCAGTGGGTAATCTTAAACACACAAAGCACCTTCTTTTTTCCCCTCATTTTTTCCCCCCACGGTGTAAAAATTTGGATTTCCAACCTTCCTCTCCAGCTCTAAAGCCCTCCACCATATGATGTACACCATTCAAGTTAGTTTAAGGTCATTTTGAGGACTTTCCATTAATCATCTAAATCGCTGGAGTATTTAATCTGGTATTAACAGAGAACCAAGGAAAAGTGTCATTATCCGTTCTTTATAAAGACTGGGTTGAAATATGCATCAATAAAATGGAAATAAAGCAAACAAGCCATTCAGCTCATAAAAATAATTTTCATATTACTTCAATGTGTTTCTCCAGACAATACCTGAAATTTGCATGTAACTGTCGCAATGAATTGGATGAGCTCACACAGCAGGATAAGGGGGACCTAGGGAGTCCGATCTACCAATATCATCATGAAAGAACAAACTCTTTCTTCCGAACTCTCAGCAATGGGAAAAATGGCACAGTAGCTTGGTGGTACCTACATGAAATTGCCTGGAAAATAGTTCATGATAGCCAGGTGGCATCGTGCTTATAATCTCTACTTTTTTTCTCCTTTGACTCTGTGGTCCAATTGTTATAAGGACATTTTTATGGAAGTAGTCATAGTCGGGGTGCACGTGATTTCAGAGAACAACTTGTACATCTACATAAAAACACTCTGTATCAGCAATTAACTTATTTCCTTGTATTTATATAGTGCTTTTATTTTCAAAACCTTTGAGGAAATATTTCCCTTCCCGATTTTACGATGTCCTGTTCTTCTCTGGGAAAGAGGTAGCTTAGCATACTTTTAGGGATAAATGCCTACAGAGTCCAGCACAGAAGTACAAAAGAACACCTTGTGGGTACTAAAAGCCAGTGTTTCCTGTACCTTTTATTCTTACTATTTTGTTCTTTTTATTTTTAAAGAAACAAGATGATGACAAGAAGGTTATTTCTTCCTGTGTAATTATGGTTTGGTATCTGGGAGCCTATTCTCAATTTTATTCAGACATTTTTTCTCACTCCCTTCAAACTACCTACAAAGTTCACAAGCACGTCTATTTCTGCTGATCACTTTTACCTGTTGATATTATCTTGTACGGAACTTTTCTCCGACTTGGAAAACGTATTTCACTTGACAATGGCTCTGAGACTTCAGTATAAGAATCACATTGGGAACTGGTTTAAATGTAAGCCCACATTAACCCTTTGATTTGAAGAAGAGCTTCGAATTTCATTTTCTCTGTTCCACAGAAGCCATACTATATTATTACCAATGAAATGATCATTCACTGGGGTTTGCTGACTCTGTGGCCCCATCCAAGTCACTTAACTGTGCCTCTGCTTACCAGGAAGTAGAAGCAATAATACTACCTACAGGGTAGATTTCTTGAGAGAAAAAAAGGTTGCCTAACAGTGTGTAGCATGGAGCAAGCATTAGTATACTTCGGCTGGGTTACTCACTGTACCTGCAGACATCCACACTGTGCTGTCTTACATGTCACAGATAGGTGGCTTTATAAGTGCTCTAAAGGGATATCATAAAGATACGATTTGGCTCCTTTAATACCGTACGTAGTAGAAAGTCTTGGTGCCCTACCCAGATTCTCCTTTCCAGGGTACTCTCCCTCAGCAGCTGTGGGTTCTGACTGCCAAGGGCAAACATTCTACATGGGTTTGTCCTTGGCTGATGGGAACTGCTTCAACCACAGACACCTGGGAGATTAGCTCCCCAGTTGGCCTCTGTAGGTGACCGGTAGCAAATGGCTGGCTGAAGTTGGGTTCTGATAGCTAATACCACTTGCCCCTGAACTGAAAAACCTTGGCATACTTTGGGACCTTCCAGAGGTCCCCATGGGTTCAGGATGAAGCTAGGCTTCTGAAACCACTCCTGTGCCTAACTTCCCCTGCTTCACCCTGCTTTCCTCCTCCCTTCCGATGTTTCTCCTGAGAGCTCACCCTCAATGAATCAGTTGGTCAAGGATCCGGCTTGGCTCTTCTGAAAAAACTTAAGACACTATGGATTATAAGGACCTTTACAGAAGCATGCACATCTGTCTTAACTTTTATGTCCTTGCCAGTACCTATTGTTCTGTATAGTGTTTGGTATACAGAAGGGAATTGCGAAGTGTTGGAAAGTCACTTGCAATGTCAGATATTCACCTAGGCATGAAAAAAGCACAAGGTATCTAACTTCATCTTATGAACAATTTTTACAAACAATTTCTTAACTCTAAAATGCAATGATTCACTACGTTAAATAATATTTTAAGTAAAATACACCTGAATCTTAGATTCAAAAATGCTTACTAAATTCAGTGCCACAGATCTTATATGAAAAAATCTAAAGAGTGAGGATCAAAATTCTCACCTTCTTCAAGGACATACAGAGAAAGGAGTGTATATTGTCTGTACGGAGAGTCCAAATGCTCAGAGTTGCATCAAATGCAAAAGCTTAAATGATTCAGATACAATAACCTCTAACCTACTGTCTACCCCATTTTCCCAATGAAACAAAGGTTGTCCAGAGAATTAAAATATCCAAAATCACGCAATGGGTGGAGAAAGAGCTGGTGCTACGACATAGGTATTTGTTTTCTGGCCTGGGGTGTTTTCTACTCCAGCACACTTCTCTCAGTTACCCTTCCTCAAATTAGTGGAAAAGAAATGTGTCTTTTTATACTCCACAATTACATAGAAAAAAGAAGAGCAGAGTTCACTAACCTCCCCAACCTCTATTCCCACCCCACTACCTACCGTTCATATTTTTTGCTTTCAGGTTGGGCCATCTCTCCATGGAAGTCCTAAATGGAGCTAGATCAGATTTCTGGCCCTATTTCCAAACACCCCAACCCCTTCTTCACCAGAATATAAGAGGAAGACTGAAGACTTATAAACCAACAAATTAAAGTAGCAGTTACTGCTAACCCTGGAGAAAAACACACCCCCATTAAGTAGAAGATATTTGCATTTGACCTCTTCCTCATGCTATCATTAGGGTAGCTCAGGTCCAAAACAGAAGAGGATGGGGAGGACCTGTATCACGGTCCTACTATGTCCATCGAGTAGTGGTTCTCAATGAGGACAATACTGCCCCCTAGAGGGACTTTGGAAAATGTTAGGTAGTTTATAGTTTTCACTGGTTTTTGTAGATGTGGGTGAGAGGATATTGGGAGAATAGAATTATGTACAGTAGCTTATGTGTCTCACCAACATCTTTCAGAGTCTCCATTACGTTTTTTTGCTAATTTTTAAAAAGGCTTTATTTATTTATTTTTAGAGAGGGGAAAGGAGGGAGAAAGAGGAAAGAAACACCAATGTGTGGTTGCCTCTCACGCGCTCCCTACTGGCGAGGTGGTGGGCAACCCAGGCATGTGCACTAGACTGGGAATTGAACAGTCTACCCTTTGGTTCGCAGGCCGGCACTCAATCCACTAAGCCACACCAGCCAGGGCGATTTTTTGCTAATTTATTTTAGAATTAAAACAGCCTGGTGTAAGGCTATCTGTTTTTACACATCATACATTAGCACATTTTGAAATAAGAAAACTTGACAAACAAAATGTTTAACTTATAAGAGCTATATTAGGGGGAAATAAAATTGTAAAGTCTTTTGTTTTATACAGAGGATCAATCATGGATTCTTTGAAATAGAAATGTTGCTAGGTTACTTTAAATATTTTGAGTTATAAACATCCATTTTTTGAAACATTTTCAGAAACAAATACACTCTGTCGTGTACAATAAACTTGTAATCATGTAGGTATAAATTGTCTTATCTTACACTATTTGTTTTCATCTCAACATTGTACTTGTGGCTATTTTTTTAAAAAGTTAATATTTTATTTGTTTATCCTACAAATATTTACTAAGTGCTATTATGTGTCAGACACTATTCTAGATAGATGCTTGAGGGTAAAGCAGAGGAAAAATATTAGAAAACTTTACCCCTAAAGAACTTACATTCTAATGAGGAAGACAAAACAATAAATAAGATAAAGAATAAAATTGCAACCTATAAAATGGTGATAACAGCTAAGAATAAAAATAAAATAGGAAAGAAATGGGAATAGGAAACATCAAGAGAAAAGTCTCAATCAGTGAGCGAGAGTGGCTGGAGGAGGCTTCTCTGAGACAATGCTAATTGAGTGAAGACCCAAAGGAGGGGAAGGAATGGACCACGTCTAAGAGAAGACTGTGCTGTGAAACAATATGTCAAAGGGAGCGGGGAGCCAGGGTGAATATGAGGAGCCAAGTGAATATTGGGGGAAATAGTATATGATATCAGTGACTGTGGAGGGCTTGCAGGCCATTGTAAAGATGCTGGCTTTCCTCTAGGTGACTTAGGAAATGTTGGAGGGTTTTGAGTAACAGAGTGACATTATCTCTCTAAATAGACTCATATCTTTTAGTGGCATTATTCTGGCAGCTCTTTAGAGAGTAGACGGTAGGGCAAGGGTAGAAGCAGAGAAGAGGCAGTTTTGATAATTAAGATGAGACATGATGGAGGCCAATACCAGGGTAACAGGAATGGAAGGGGGTGGGACAGGTGCTGAGATTCTAAATATATTTTGAAGGTAGAGAGAATAGGAGGCTCTGAGAGAGAAGATGCAGAATGAAAATGGAAAGGAAAAAGTCAAGATAATCTTAATGATTTGATCCTGAGTAAGTGCAAGAAGGGATACACTATTTTTTGAGAATGGGTACTGGAAAGGGGGTTCTCTAGTGAGATGTCTGTTAAATATTCACTTAAATGTGTAGTCTGGACTTTAGGGAGAGGCCAGAGCATAGGAGAGAGCCACAAGAACAGGCAAGAACAACCACAGTAAATAGGAAGGAGAAAAAGCAAAGGAATAGACACTGGGGCACTGTAAAATTAGGAAGATGAGAAGAAATTAACAAAGGAGAGTGAGTTTGCTGGGATAAGAATTAAATGGGATTATATCACATAAGAACCTTTTAGCATGTACTGAGTGCAAAACACTGTGTTAAATGCATGTATGCAATGCCTCTATCAGTTCATAGTATGTATCTACCCTTTTCCTTCCCTCTTTCTACTTGGGCCAATAAAATAATGGCAGATAACAAGCCTTCACTCATTCAGCAGATATTTATTGAGTAACTACCATAGGCCAGGTGCTCTTTTGATAGCCAGGGGTTACAATAGCAAACAAGATCAGCTTTCTCATTTCTTACTGTGTTTATACTTCACCACTGCATAAATCTTTCTTTCCAGTTGAGTTGTTTCTCCAGTCACATAAAAAGTAGTTTTATTTTTGTTTTCCTTCTATCTAATCAAACTAATTACACATTTTATCGTATTTGGTTTTTGAACATCAGTTGCTTTTGTATCTGTTGCTATTTTATTACATGGATACCATTCTCTCTTAACCTGTTATTCTTAAGGTGTAGGTGACTTGTAGACAATCAAATATATTCTATAAGTCACCCTCTTTCCAAGAGCAACTCTGTTTCTACTGAGCAAACTGGGTTTTCAAGATGCTGGAAAAGAAGAGGGATAGTGGTAATAACAAGTAATCTGTTCATTCCACAGGCATATACGAGATCCTTCAGGTCCTGTTCTGAACATCGGGCTGCAAGGGTCAATGTAAAAGGTAAGTTCCCTGCTCCCATAGAATTTACATAATAGTGAGAGGATCAGACATGTAAAATAAAACTCATGAACATAGTGATTTCACATGGCAAATGCTCTAATGACAGTTTGTTGAAACCATAAAGTCATAAGGAGTGACTGGGATGTGGGGCAACATCATACAGACTGATCAGAGGTACTGCCAGTGAAACCAAGGAGGCAGTGCAGGTCAGGAGATGAGCATTCATGCAGGGAGAAGGGATAAGTGAAAGGAACAGCTCATGCAAAGGACCTGAGGTGGGAAGAAACACTGTGTTTTAGGATAATAGAAAATACAGTATAACTTGAGTATAGTGATGAAACCAGAAAAGCAGGTGTTCTGCTGCCTGTTATCTACCAGACCCAGTAAGCAGAGACAGGGATTAAATCCTCGTGGGCACTTTATTCAGATAGCCAGCAATCTGAGAAGACATCAGGTTATGTACCCCAACAGACCACCTTCAATTCCATTTTCAACCAACCCTTTTTATTTAAAACAAAGTGTAGGTAAAGAGATTGGAATTCAGGAAAAAAGTTAATCAGATAAAAGGTCGCAACATTCTTTCATCTGTGTCTTGGGCAGTGGTGTTTATCTGTATCTTGGGTGGTGGCCATCTCACACTGGAGTACAGTGGCTCAGATACCATCAGGGTTGCTTGCATGCCTTCTGAGGCACAAAGGTGGAATTGCTCATGGTCTCCTGGAGTCAGGGTGGGTCCTACCTTCAGTTCCTGAAACATTAGCTTTTTACACATTGATTACTAAGCTTATTAGCTGTTACCTGGAACTAAAATTTTCTATCATTTGAACCCTCATCAGTAAGACCAGGGAGAATGGTGGGATGGGGTAAGAGGGGGCAGTATTCAGATCACATAGAGTCAGAATGAGTGACTTGCATGGTGAGGAATTGAATGAGGAGCTAACAGGGGGTTTTAATTTTATTTTGAAGGAGTCAGGTGGTACGATATGGTCTGATGTGTAAAAAATACTTCGCTGCATGGGGTTACATGAAGAAAAAAAATGGAAACTGGGAGTTTTAGTAAGAATCTAATGTAACAGTCTACTTTAAGAGCAGATAGAGTTGAATGGTATTGCTGACCATGGATATAAAGAGATACAGTGTCAATGAAAGAAATGTCCAAACCTGTATGAATTTTTATACGTTTGCTTGGGCAAAACTTACGGCAATCACCAGGAAGGAAAATCTAAATGGATTAAAAAAAATGTTTGTGCAAATGCCAGTTTTTCACCTTATTTTATACATTATAATCAAAAGAGGAAGTGTAGGTAGGTAACATGTGATCCATTGGTGATAGATTAGGGAGGTGGGCGAGAGTAAATCAGGGAGATTTCTGGAATTGGATAATCCATACAATGGTAGACACAAACTTCTTTTACACAGATGTGTACAGGATAGTTAACAGTCAACCATGAACACAATAACAATAAGTTACCTTGCCACTTCAAAGGTATGTTATCACAGATGCAAAAAGACAATAGACAGGCTCAACTAAGGTAAAGATTGACTTGCCGGGGACAAGCCTAGGACAAGACTACCCACCATAAACTGCTTTTAGTTAAAAAGTTTTAATTTCAGACCATCCTATGTGGTCACTTTAGGTCTCCCAGTTCATAAAGCCACCACGCAGGCTTCTCCTGAGCTTGTCAGGTTTGGTATGTGGCCCCTTTTTGTCCACAACAGGAAGATTAAAAATGGAATTTGGATGTAGAATTGACTGGACTATTGATAGATTTGGCAATGAAGGAATGGGAGATATAATTTTTCCAAAGTTTTTGGCTTGAGAATCTAAGTAGGAGTGTCATTTATAGAAAGGAGAAAAATTGGGGGTATACGATCAAGACTCAAAATTAGGACACCCAACTAGAGATGTGAAGTAGAGTTAAGTGTTTGGAATTCAGAAGTGAGATGCAGATTCCATATACATACATACATATATATATGGATGTATGTGTGTGAAATATATATATTATTCTTAAACTTTATTAAACTTTTATATTACAAGTATAAGACTATACTTAATACTTTTAATACTTTTAACGTAAAAGAATAAGAATACACTTAGTCATATAAGAAGGGAGCACAGGTAGGGAAAAGTTCTCAAGGTTGAGCCTTGCGTTTCCCCAACCTTTAGGGGCAGGCAGAGGAGAAAGACAAATTGATTAGGAAGTAGTAGTCAGCTAAGCAGGGGGCAATCAGGGGAATGCGGTATAAAGATTAAAAGAAAAGCATTTCAAGAATGAGGAAATATTTGAAATTGTTGAGTAGGCTGAGAGGTTAGACAAAATGTAGATGGAACAACGTGGCCTTTGGTAAACGCGGGGAAAGCCGCTCCAGTGTTGTCTATATGGAGATTAGGCAACATGACCAGCTGCCCGTGATAAGGGCACTTGCTGTTCTTCCTCTTCCCAATATGGAAGCCTCATCGGCATGAAATGCGGAAAAAAGGGAGATGAAGAAGTGGAGACAGACAGTGAAGATCACATTTCTGATACATTTTACTGGAAAAGGCAGAGGTTACATGGGGCCCTAACAGGAAAGAATTGTAAACTTTCAATTCAATTGTAAACTTTAAGTCTGAGATGAAAAAGATTTAATAGATCACCCCAAAGAGAAATGATTAAAACCTGAGTGAAGAAGAATAAGAGAGGGGCAGAGCTGATGTTGCAAAGGAGTGAGGAGAGTGAAATCCTTGAAAAGGCGACAGGAGTCAGGACCGAGAGGAATAGCCAAAGGCTTCATCTCTGACTGGAAGAGGGAGTGACTTCCACTGTCAGAGAGAGAGAGAGAATTTGGGAGATTCAGCTGGTCAGTAGCAACAGGTCTCCCTTCTCTGGCTTCATTTGGTGTGCCCTGTCCAGAACAGTGTACTCCCTTGTCTTCTAGCACAGACCTTTCAGTTCAACTCCGTTTCCCCTCTGCTAATAGTCAATAAGAGAAAAAAACGATAGTGAGAGTCCTGGGGGATGTATACCTTTTTCAAACTACAGCTACTGCCTCTTCCTGCTACCAAATGGCAGGTTGTCCCTCTCCCTCTCATGGGATTTAAGATACAAAAACGTTTCCATATAAAGCTAGAATGAATGAACATTTGGAGGGCTTACGACACTCAAGCAAGCAATGTATAACTAATGAGGTTTAGGATAGGGTATAAAAAAGACAGTATTTTTTCAAGAAAAGGTGCCTTTATAAGGTCAAGGTCCATTCCTTTCTGCTAAATATAACCCTGAAAATAAGGACTTGAGTATTTAACTCTCTCAATCCCCTAATCTGATTATCGACTTTGGCAGATGTCTCTCTCACAGCGTTATAGCAATATATTTAAATTGTAGATACCTGTTGGTTCTCAACGATAAACTTTACATTTGAGTAAAAAAGAAATCTGAGATAGAACTGTCAGGACCTGGATGAAGGGCGCAGGAACATGTTATATATAATAAGCCTGACTTTGGTCCCCCAAATGTAGGAAAAAAAGGGTGTGTGCACAGTGAGTGAAATCAGAGAATCCAGTTTCAGACTGCCTGTGCTGGCCATTTAACTCTGGCCAAGTCGCCTATCAATCTAGTCCAGGGGTGTCCAACCTTTTGGCATCTCTGCGCCACACTGAAAAAAGAAGAGTTGCCTTGGACCACACCTTAAATATATTATGGCATGGAACCACAAAAAAATCTCATAATGTTTTAAGTAAACTTATGATTTTGTGTTGGGCCACATTCATAGCAACCCTGGGCTACCTGCCACCCGAGGGTTGCGGGCTGGACACCCCTGATAGAGCTTCAGCTCCCTGGTTGGCAGAGTGGGAGAGTAAAGTAGGTCCTTCAAATGGTTCATGTGAAGGATTTTTTGAGCCAATAAACGCAAAATAAAAGCAAACTCTCAATAAACAATTTACCCATTATTGCAGTTACTAATGTTGAAGTTTCCACGTGGTATAAAGAAATCAGGGGGAATTTTCTCTTCCTTTCCCATTCATGACATGCCGCTCTCCAGTGGACTGAATTCTGGGTAAGTGCTGACACTGTACTGTGCAGGAAAGGTCTGGGATTAGATAGTTTAATACTTATCTCAACCTTCTGGGAGCCCTACACAGTTAAATATGCAACAACCTGGGTGAGAGAAAAGATGGCCAACATCCTAAGTAAGCATGACATTTGAGGGAACATACATCTAAGAGGAGAGAAAAGGGGTTTCAGAGATTCTGCCCTTCTGCAGAAGGCAATGTTTTGCTAGAACCAGCTCCTAAAGAACCAATGAAAGCAACTAGCTGATGCCCAAGCACTGAAGATGTAATGTTAGCTATGTTTTGGGTAGATGGGTTTTTGAATTGAACTCTTGCTTAAATTTTATTTATTCCCTCCTCCATGGTCCCATAGAACTTGATACATATTTTTAACATTTCATGAACACCATATTGCAGCTGGGTTGAATCATGTTCATCTGTCTACCCATAGCATCTTCATCTCATGCTATGAGATTTCTGATGTACTTATTCACCCCAAATAACCTCGTACAGAGTTCGGCACATTTTATATATATAATCTGCTTCTTTCTTAAACAGGTAAAGGAAAGAATGACAATGGTAAGAGACACATTATATATTCCATTTCTCATTCTTCCTAGGAAGAGTGAGAATACTAAAATTAGGCATAGGGGAAGCCTCAGCTTCTTTGTGGAACCAACTTATTAGATAACAACACTCACAAATGCTCTCTGAGTCGGATAGAGGGCGCATTCAGTTAAACATTTCCTACATGATAGAAGAATGCCTAGTTAGTGAGTGAAACAGTTGCCTAAACTTTAACAAAACCTGCGTGACCCCGAATCTCTCAGAAGAGATTAGCCGGCTTTCTTAGCAGATACGTAAGCTCTTCTTTGGTGCCAGCTGGACTCATTTCAGACTTTATTTTGAAAGGGCATAAACGAATAGGAAGCAAGATCTGATAGGGAGGAAGACCATCTATCTCAATCCTTTCCTTAAATTCATGGTTACCTTTCAAGCCCGTAGGGCTCTCAGAGGATAGAACAACAGGCTAAAGACTTGGGAATTCTAGGAGTTGAATGTGCTGAAAATCAACTTTATATCTACATATTAGAGGATCTGGTGGAGGGGGGCATGTGTGGGAATGAAGAGGCAGGGATCTGATAGGTGTTCCCAAGCCCACCGTAGTGTTTGTATGTTTTATTCTCTTTGTGGATCTACTCTCAGGTCTTGGTAGAATAGAGCCCAGGTCTCAGTGTATTAGAAAGAAGATAGAGCCAAGTATTAAGAACTTGAGTTCTAGTCTCAGCTTGCCAGCAACTAAGGTAAATAAGCATGGACAGCCATTTGATATTGCCAGATCTCGATTTTGTTACTCTATAAAATAAAAACACTGAAACAGATGGTATTTACAGTTCCTTTTGTCATTCCAAGCACTCCATGACTTATTTTACAGAACTCCAAACTATTTTGAGCCTCTGTCTTTAGCTGCAGCCACTTGAGGCTGTCACTTGGTATTGCAATGACATCAATCTGAGTGACTGTTCTTCCCAGCTCCCTCCAGCCCTGCATTTCCTGTTGACTTTGGATAAAGGGATTGCTTTCCTCAGCTCTGTCATAACCTTTGGCCTCCACACTGGCTTAAGGGGATAGAAGTACAATGACATTCCTGTGGAGGCTGATTGTGATGGTCACATGGCTCCTTCCACATGGACCTGATGATAATTTCAGTAATTTAAAGTAGTCCTAGGAAATTTAGATTTATACTGGAAGGTATTTTTTCATGGATAAAAAAATACTCCAGTGATTAGCAATAGGTGGTCTCTGAGCTCAGCCGAAGAGAAGAGCTGATGGGAGCCACGTCATCAGTCCTGCAAGGACCGTTTGTGTGGCTCTGCTTCCTGACTGTGGTGGATGCCAAGGCACAAGGGGAACCGAGACGTGAGGTGATCAGGGTGGGTTCTGCACCTGTGTTTGAGGAGCAGAAGCCCATCTCTCTGAGAGCCTCATCCCTTCCCCCTTTAACCCTCATAACACACTTCTAAGGTACCGTTATTACATCCATTTTCCGAAGAAAGAAGCCGAGTCTCAGACAGTTTATATAACGGTCCAAATGAGCAAGGAATGAAACCCAGGTCTCCTCTGACTCCTAAGTCTACTTTCCCATTACATTATGACTTTTCCCAAAATAATCTGCCCTAATTCAAAAAAACCCTCACTTTCTAAGAAACCAAAGATGATCAGAAAAGGCCATCAGCCAAGAAAAAAACAACAGAAGTGACAATGGTCAATGCTAAATGACAAGTTTGTCTCAGACCAATTAATTTTAGTCCATTTGGAAGATATATTTAATCATCTTCAGAAGAATGGAACTAGATAAGTTGAATGAACTTTTCTCCTGACCTTGATCCCAGCTAAATGGTTGGTAAAAATTTTCCTCCCCAGTACTGGGAGGTCCTGGGAAGGTCTAATCTGATTCTCCTACGAGTGTGCCTTTCTAAAACCAGCTGGCTTCATCAAAAAAATTAAAAATAAATAAATAAAACCACCTGGCTCTCTTATTGGTAGGGGAGCTAGAGCCAGCTTCCACTGGCACTAACAAACTGGTGGTTGAAATTGGCCACAGCAGAAGAGCATTGACACCACAGAAATCAGTAAACTGTACAAACCGGCCCCTTTCTTCCTAGAGAGCTGATGCTTAAACATCTATTGTGATCTCTGTCTTTCTTAACTACGGACAGCTGGTAATCTGACAGCATAAATGACACAGAGTACTTCCAGCCCGAGCTAATTTCCCTAGAAATGTGATCTACGCCATGACATCAGAGGAACTCAAAACTGGCACAAAAGGCTGTGGAGTGCAAAATATCCCAGACTGTTAACCCACTGTGAACATCAGGATTCTCAGGAACCTGGAAGAGAAATCCTATAAATTTCCTCCTATGTTCTCTGAAGCCTAAAATAGTAATTCTCTTGAAAATATTGAATAGAACAGGAGGAAAAGGAAGAGATGTCACATTCATCAAGAGAACTCATTAAAATCTTCTCCAAAAATATTTTTAATATTTCATGTAAAATCCCAGAGTGGATGATTTGTTTTGTGTAAGTAAAAAGTTAGATTCAGGTCAATATGCCAAAGGAGTGATGAACTTTGATAGATGGACTGACATTGTGTGGGGAAGGGCTGATCTGATCAAAGATCCCCCAAGGATCCCCCAAGGATCCCCTTCAGGATCCCCCAAGGCCACCTGGCTTTGGACTTTTATGTTCCTGCTCAAAAAATGTAGCTGCAACTCTTACAAGTGCCTGATTGGGGTCTGAAATGGTATAATCATTTTCGAAAAATTGTTCGGCAGTTTGTAATTTTTCTAAATATTTTACCCAAGAGTAATACAAGTTGTATGTGCACACAAAGCAGCTTTATTCATAATAATCCCAAACTAGAAGCAACACAAATGTCCAGTAGCAGGACATTTGTGGTCTATTCATAAATTGGAAGGCTCCTCGTCATTTAAAAGGAACAAACTATACAACAAATGGGCATGTCTCAAAAACAGTAGTAGAACAAAAGTACAAAGCAGTACTTACCGTATGATTTTTTTTTTCACGAGATTCAAGAACAGGCAATACCAGTCAATCTGTGGTGATGGCAAGAGTGGCTGCCTCTGGCCTGAGGATGGAAAAGGTCTGACTGAATGTTCTGGGGTGAGCAAAATGGTCTAATTCTTGATTGGAGTGGTAATTACAAGGACATACAGAGTTGTGAAAAATTCTTGAAACTGTCCAGTTATATCATGAGCCTTTTATTAAATGTAAAGTGGACCTCAGTTGAAATATGCATATATATGTGTATAAACAGAAATAAACACACATATTAAATTTCTAACCTAAAGGATATATTACAATGAACCTCAGCCCAATGAATTTCACACTTTCCTCAGTCCTTCAAATGTGCTCTTGGACTTCATGCTTTAAAAATGCAGACTTGGGCCCTGGCTGGTGTAGCTCAGTGGATTGAGCGCGGGCCTGCGAACCAGCCGATCGCGGTTCGATTCCCAGTCAGGGCACATGCTTGGGTTGCAGGCCAGTTTCCGGCAGGGGCCAGTTCTCTGCAGGGGATGCACGAGAAGCAACCATACATTGATGTTCCCTTCCTCTCTCCTTCCCTTCCCCTCTAAAGATAAATAAATAAAATATTTTTTAAAAAATGCGCTTTGGATGTTGCTACATCCCTTGAGTTTCCCGATTTCCCATCACTGACGCTCCGTTTGGTCATTCCTGCTGGCTTCAAGAGAAAGTTGGGGAGGCAGGTTCAACTTGAAGGGGAATTCCTCTCCCCCACACACACTTTCCAGTTTCAGGACAGTAGCGGGTTCATAGCCTTCAGGCATGAATCAGCCTCCCTGTGGGCTCTGCACACGCACGCCCCGCCCCGTCCGGTCCGCGCTCACCCTACATAAAGCAGACACCCACCACTAGCACCTAGTCCGCCTGGAGACTGGACTCTGCACGCCCTCCTCCTGCCGAAGCATTCTGGGGGACTCGAATTCCGTTGGCCACTGGAACCTGGACACCATGGACGCTACTTGTATCCTCGGGCTGTTTTTTCTGCCGCTACTCTTAGTGGGAACAGCGCCTGGCGATGCTGCTCGGGAGCCTCTAGGTATCACCCCAGCCTGCACACCCCCTCCTGGCCCGGCTGCGAGGGTGCCCCCCACCCGCTATCTTTCCCCAGGCCCCTGCCGTGGGGCCGTGGAGCCATGGGGCCCCACAGTGTACTTTCTCTGTGGAGGCCCCTCTGCTCCCGGAAACTTCTCCCTCCTTGAGGAATGTGGCCGACCTCCTTCCCGCTCCCTGACTCTCCGGCCCCTCCCGTAGGAAACAACGCGGAGATCTGCCTCTTGCCGCCGGAGGTGGGGCCCTGCCGCGCCCGGGTCCCCAGTTTCTACTACAGCAGGTACACTCAGAGCTGCCGCCAGTTCGTGTATGGGGGCTGCGAGGGCAACGCCAACAACTTTGAAACTAGGGAGGCCTGCGAGGAAGCCTGCTGGAAGATAGAGAGTAAGTTGTTGCAACCCCGTGCCATTCAGAAGGGCTGGCAGTAACTCGGCTAACTTTCCAGGTTCCATTTTCTATGGTGTCGGGTGTTTGCTTGAATGTGCTCAAATATGAAGCAAGGCTCACTGGTTTTCAGTCTCCCAAAAGTCATCAGAAGTTTGCAGCACATATTCTGTCTCCCAACTGGCCTGTGTCACAATAGGTGGCCTGTGCAGGCAGGGAGAAGATGTCACCTTAGGGCAAAATAATGCTAGAGTTTAATGTATGGGTGCAGCATAAGGGCCTTTCTTTATTTATCATTAGTTCTAAACCTGCGGATTTCACTCCTTCTTGAGAACACCATTTCCTCATGTCAATTTCCCATGGATCTGAAATACTTGTAGTGGACTTTATTATTTAACTGTGATTTAGCTAACCATAGCCTTACTTTTGTTCCCTCATAACCAAACACGTCTTTGTGAGTACAGGGTTACAGTGGAGGTTCGAGATACTGTTTCTTATCTTATTTTAATCGTGTTTATTATGCCTTTCTAGGACTGTAATAGAATATGGGGCTTTGCCATTCAAGGAACTGAGCCAGGGCAAAATGCATATTCCTGTGGATAAGTTATTTAACTTCAAACATAGAACAATCAGAACACCCTGAGTAAACAGTGTCCTACTACTGAATTTGAAAGATCACAGTTCAGTTAGGTCTGGAGACATTGTAAAAAAAAAAAAAAAAAAAGCTAATTTACTGGATTAATTGATAGTCTTTTGGGAATTTACCATTCTAGCACTAAAAATGATGGCATTTCCCATCCCCCCCACTTAAAGTTTTTTTATTCTGAAAATACAGTAAGTTTTGAAAGTCATACTAAGAATACTAATTTTTTAAATTGCTTTTTTTTCTCTCTTTCCTAGAAGTTCCCAAAATTTGCCGCTTGGACATCAGTGATGGGCAGTGTGGGCAACCCAGAGGAGACTACTTCTTCAACCTGAGTTCCATGACATGTGAAAAATTCATATCTGGCGGGTGTCACCGCAGTGGGAACCAGTTCCCGGATGAAGCTACTTGCAGGGACTTCTGTACTCCAAGGAAACGTACATACAAGTTTTATGGGGTTTCTATGTCATTTCTTTATTAAGACTTTAGAGTGAAAAACTCAACTTGGTGTGAAATTCATATGGCTTGTGTTGTTGTGATTTTATATATAATGTGACAGCAATCTTCACACCATTATCCTGTGAAGGAGTATTTTTACTCCCACGTTTACCTATGAGAGTACAGGCTGGATGCTAATGACTTGCCAAGTTCTCAGGGTTGGCAAACCACAAAGCCATGATTCCAGCTTTTGCTCCCTCCTCTGCATTGTTTCTTTAGAAATAGTTCTCATCTATTCGATTTGGATGTAAAATTACAGCTTGTCTTCATTAATGAATGCCATGACATCAGGTTTGCATGGACGCAGAAGAATGTAGATACATTTAAGATGGTGAAACTTAAAAATTTCTTTCAAATGTTTTTGGTTAAAGTTCTGTATTCTTCAGTAATTGCAAATTGCAAAAGAGATCTCTATCCCTTTTTTCTCTCCTCTCCATTAATTTTTTTTATTGATTGATTTGAGAGAGAGAGAGAGAGAAACATTGATTTATTGTTCCACTTATTTATGCAGTGACTGGTTACTCGTTGTATATGACCTGACCAGGGATCGAACCTACAACCTTTGTGTATCAGGACAACTGAGCTACCCATGTGGCCAAGGCTCTCTTTCCATTTTTTAAATCTACATCTTTCCTTCCAGGCACCCCCCCAACAGCCCTAAAATGATGGGTTACTTGGGCAGAATTTCTCATTTGTAGAGAGAGGCAATACAGGTATTTTCCCTAGGCATAGCAGAGATATGTATATATAGATAACAAAATTCAACAAAGGAAAAATTGGCCTTAGCAGAGACTTTGACAAAGGTCTACAGCTACAGTGCTGTGTTGTAGCACTGAAAAGCTTTGGTATCTTCTTATTTATTTTCTTTTCCAGAGCTAAAGTCAACGAAATAAAAATAAACATTTACATCAGTCTGTAGAATCACCTTAAACCACCATTTCCAATAGGCTAACGAACTGACCTCATCTTGTTTTTAATGATTATTAAAGCCAGTTTTACTCACTATCCACTTAGTTAACAGCTTTCCACCTTTAAGCCACAAGGAGCGAGCTCCTGTCCAGGAGGTGGAGTCATGGCTTTGTGGTTTGCCAACCCTGAGAACTTGACAAGTCATGAGCATCCAGCCTGTACTCTCATAGGTAAAAGACGAAATCTTTAATTAATAAGGAGACGGTTGTTGCTGGCATTAAGTTGTTTGTGTAAATGTTATTGTTCCAGTGGCTACCTGGGAATCCGTACATGTATTCTTGATTAATAAGGGAAGAGAGCCGATAAAAACATTGAAAATAAAGCTATCAACACCACATTTACAAAGCATGTCATATATTATCATTTGACATGGAGCCCATTTTTACCTGACCACATCTGTTTTGGGGGGTTAATTTCTTTATATATTCAAATGATACAAGGACATAGCTTCAGAAGAAGTTCTGTTCAGTTTACCAAAAGTTAGTATTAAAAAATATACCATGTAAAACTTTCTTGAAATTTGAGGTCCACTTTGTAAATGGTTTACAGTGTATGTTTGGATTCCTCATGAAGCATCATTAGGATTATGTTTCCTTCAGTTACTTAAATAAATATCACCACTTATTAATCCTGGTATTACTGCAGTTCTAATTTTATTTTCTTTCTCCTAAAGGGCCATCATATTGCTACAGTCCAAAAGATGAGGGACTCTGCTCTGCAAATGTGACACGTTATTATTTTAATCCAAGACACAAAGCCTGTGAGGCCTTCCCATACACTGGCTGTGGAGGGAATAACAATAACTTTATCAACATGAAGGACTGCACACGTGTGTGCGTGAAAGGTACTGGATTTTTCTTACTCAGTTTTTAAAACTAACTTTATAAATAGTTCATAAGCAAAATTATAGTTTGTGTACCCATTTTGCTAATAGCATATTGCCGTTTCTAGACTACTTCTACATAAATAGCTCTTTCGCGCTGATCGGTGTTGTAAAAGTGCTTATGCTGGCTGGCTACAATGGACAGGAGCTCGCTCCTTGTGGCTTAAAGGTGGAAAGCTATTAACTAAGTGGATAGCAAGTAAAACTGGCTTTAATAAGCATTAAAAACAAGATAAGGTCAGTTCGTTAGCCTATTGGAAATGGTGGTTTAAGGTGATTCTACAGACTGATGTAAATGTTTATTTTTATTTCATTGACTTTAGCTCTGGGGAAGAAAATAAATAAGAAGATACCAAAGCTTTTCTTTGCTGACAGAAGATTGAAACTTCAGAAGAAGCAATTATAACCTTTTTTTTTATATGTCATCCTGTGAATGCTATTATTGCCTTACAGTTACCTCAAGAATAATATGGTAGCATGAGTAAATAAATCACTAGTGATTTATTCACAAGCTTTCATTGATCAAAGTTCCTTTTAAAAAATTTTACACAGAAATAGCTGCTACTCAAATGGGAATCTGTTATTTTTAGTTTACCATTTAACTATTTTTATGAGGTTGAATTCTTGTTCTGCATAAGATAAAGAAATCAAATATGACTCACCCAGTTCTTGGGGTTGTTCCTCTGATTGTAGACAGAGATAGTAACTGAAAAACATAATCATGTAATCATGATAAACAAAAGCATGTAATCGTGTTCTGTTGACACATATCATAAAAAGGACCAGCAAATACATTTTATTTTGCATTTAAAAGATGGATTATATTTTAGGCCCAAGGTTAACTGATGGCTCAAAATATATTGTAAGTACTGATACGTAGACATTGCTAACGTACTTCTATTTCTGTTGTGTCACTTAAAAGATAATAAAATAAATTTTTGACTGAATATAAAGGCTTGTAAATTTATTAAAATTAGAAATCTTCTCAGGGGGAAACCTTCCCTGCCTTTATCTATCCATCTGTCCATCCATCCATCCCCACTCCCATGTATATTTGTGTATACATGTAGGTAGTAGCTTTTAATCCTTTTCCTTTAATTTCTTAAGACTTAATGGGTTGGAGACCACTCAAGTTAAAGTTCTCGAACTGTTCAAGGTGTTGACTTCCATTACAAAGCCCCACAGGCTTTGATCAGCTAGAGTTCAGACCCCAGGTGGGGTGAAACCTTCTTTGTCTTGGGCTGATGATATATTTCAACAACTGTGTGGCCCCATGACACACTCTAGTTTTTGGAAAATCTTCACATTATTTCCTCAGTTGCATGTGTGTTTAAACTGAAAGTTATGTATTGCCTTTTTCTGAGTTGTGCCCTAGATGTAATATGAGGGGTTCTATTAGATCTCTCTACTGTTCCATATAGTCTTTGGAGGGTATGTGCAGAGATTACTACTTAAGTATCCAAGTTATCCTAGAAAATTTGAAATCCTTGTAATTCAAAAATTGTAATGCAAACACCACATTAAAACTAAAATAATATTTTATAACATATTACATTTTAAAAATTATAGATCAACTTTCTTTCTGATTTTAACCTACTTTAATTTTTACGTTCATATTCCTGAATGCATACAGAATACAAATTATATGTTGAAACTACCTACAGAGCTTAAGCCATTTAACCCAAGAATGCACTTTCAACCTGTGTCACCTAGTATTTGATGCAGATGAAACCTTTAGCAAAGACACAGATTGATATGGTCCTAAACTAGAGTTTTGTAGTTGAGACCAGCTGTTCCCCTCTGAGACCACAACAGAGGCGAATCTTACACGTTTTGCCCAGACAGTTCTTTTGAATTTGATACTGAAGAGGTCTGTCCTTAGCCATCCTCTCCTGAAAAATTTTCACCTGAATCATAGCACAATAGTTCTCATGATAAATTGATATTCTACATTGTGTTTCAAAGTTAATCTTTTTGGATAACTTTTGCTTGTGAAATGCATTTTTTAACAGAGGATCTGTTTAGCTATAACTTTTAAAAATATATTCTCAGCCTTTTTCTTTCCTCTTTCACTTTTTAAAGTAAAAACATCACTTTTATTGGCAAGTTTGGGACAAAATGGCTTCACAGAACAGCAGAAATAAGACCAGAGTGTCACACTGCAACAGACACCCTAATATTCCTTACCCTCATCCTCTCCCTTGGCACTACCCACTCCGATTTCCTCACGATCCTTTTCCAGGACAACTATATCACAGAGTTGTCAGAAAACTCTCCTTCCTCCATACCCTCACCCATGTACCAGCGGACAACGTCACACTTGGCATACATTGGGCCAAGCTTGTCCAGGCCAGGCTAGGCCTCAGCAATAGCTGTAGTGTTGCTCAGCATGCACACAGCTCACTGTACTTTGCCCAGGTCTCCACCAGGTACCACAGTGGGAGGCTGGTATTAAGGCCAACTTTGAAACCAGTGGGGCATTAGTCCACAAACTGAATGGTATGCTTGGTCTTAATGGAGGCAGTGGCTGCTTTGACATTTTTGGAAACCAAAGCTCTTCTAGTACCAGTGGGAACTTCATCAATGACTATGGGTTCAAGGTCTACAAACACTACCCTGGGCACATACTTGTCAGTGCCCGTCGCACTAAAGAAAGTGTTGAAGGAGTCATCTCCCTGCCCCATGGTCTTATCACTTGGCATCTGGCCATTGGGCTGAATGCCATGTGGCAGGCAGCAGAACTCCCAGCAGGCATTGCCTATCTGGACACCAACATGGATGGAGATGCACTCATGCTTAACTGAGACTTGCAGGACTCTGCGCGGCTGGAAGGTGACAAAGACCTCCCACCAACAGACCACCAAGGAGCCGGGGAAGGGTCTCTAAGTTTTTTCTATTTCTCAAATACATTGCCAGTAGTTGGAATGACAAAATATCATTGGCTTATTACCTGCTAGAAAGATATGACAAATATAATCTACAATTTAAGTTAACAGACAAAGCTATTTATAGCTGTTTAACAAATATCATTATCTGTAATAAAATAGGGTAAAAGTTACTTTCTAAATCAAACTTTTGTATGCAAATGCCATTCTCATAACTAATAATCTAGGTAAGTTTACCTCAAGATTAACTGTTATGCTTCAAGGAGATAATAATCTTTAAAATCAGGTTATCTCTAAATTAATAAATCAATAGTCCTAACATGTGTTAGAACAAACATTTAACTACTAAAGGCCAGGTATTTGATCTTCTTAAAAAAAGAGAGAGACAAATGGTTATCTCTGGCCTTTCTTTTCTAAGAAATTATATTGATTTTTGTAATTTCACAGTGTTTTATTTTTCCTGGAAAGTAATTTCTTTACTATTTGAATACATTTATTCTTCAACTTAATTTTAAAATCTGTTTTCCCAAGTTAAAGATAATCCCATCCCAATAATTAGGTATATGTAACATATTCTTTAATTTATAACAGAATTATCATTTATAAAGTAAGTGACTTATCAGTAACAAAGAATACAGTTAGGCTCATATTTCTATTCTTCTTTATTTTATCAAATCATATGATTTTTTTCTAGATTCTACCATCAGGACTTGGAGAAGTTCTGGTACCAGTCTATGAGTTTGTTGGCTTCACCGGGAAAGTTTAAGATTATTGGAAACTACGAGGCTTCTTCAGTCATAGATGATAGCTCTGGACACTCAATTTAGAGTCCCGGAGAAGTCTCCCCTGTGTCTATGCTCCCTACTAGTTCTTTTAGGGAACAAGATGCACCATCCTCAATCATCTCTGTGCTGCCATTAAGGTTGTTTCATTCAGTGACTGGTCCAAATCAACTTGTCCAAATCTTAATACTATAAGATTTAGTTAGTTAGTTTTCGGTGGGTTTTAACAGCTCACACATTAAACTGTCTGAGCCTAGAACTTTTTTAGGGGTTGTTCTCTGTTAAACACTTTTGTTTTCTTTATGACTTTTCATTTATTCATCCTTTTGATATCTTCTTAGGTTGGTTTTAATCATCTTTTCCTTTAAAGTAATTTGATACTTTCAAAAATTTTAGCATTGAATTTTACTTCATATCTTTTTGAAAAGAATTTTTTCCATGTCTCTGGTTCTGTTACAAACTGACAGTAACCAGAGGGAATGGGGGAGGGAGATAACAGGGAAATATGCGGAAAGGGTCATCAGGGAACATGTATAAAGGACCCATGGACAAAGACAACGGGAGAAGGGAGAGGACTGAATGTGGGAGGTGGGGGTGGGTAGGGCAGGGGGCAGTAAAGGGGGGGAAATGGGGACAGCTGTAATTGAACAACAATAAATAAAAATAATTATTTATTTCATCCTTGATTACAGTTTTGTTTACTTTATTATACTTTTAAATGAATAAATATTCAGTTAAACACAGTTCTACTTTTTATGTGTCATCATTTTTGCTTCTCTATTAATTCCGACATCATGTTTTTGTAATTTTTTTTCAATTTTTTTTCTTAGTTGATATGGCTTCATATGGAAGATTTGAAATGTAATAAGAAATACACTTAAAGAGTAGAAATCTGTGGTTAAATTCAAGTAATTCCATATAGAAACCCAATAATGGTAATTTTATTTTTTATATTTTTTTCCATATTCTTTCAGTGATCTCACTCTTTTTTTAAACCTACTTTTAGAGGGGAGTTAAAACATGATAGAATTAAATTAAAAAATTAAGTTTAAATGTTCAGAAAGTAATAGCATTTAGTAATATTTTATCTTATTGGGTTAAATATGATCACTAAATAATAAAGATAGACAATGTGGTTTCCAATTTATTAAATAAAAAACTTAAATTAGAAACAATAAATTCAAATGAGGGTGAGAATAGAGCAAAAAAGACTCAAAAGATACAAAAGCCAGGACAAACAGATAGCAAAATATTAGTCAATAAAAATAAACTTAACAGCAATTACATTAAATGCACCTGGTAGAAATTCTAAAGACAAAAATTATCTTCATGGAATAAATAATAAATTCTAGCTTTTTGCTGTTCAACATAGACAAACATAAAACCTAAACAAACAGAAAGATTGACCTTAAGAGGATTAAAATGCATATCAGGCAAATACCAACAAAAAAAGTTATGTCTCTTTAAAATAATGCCAAAATTTCATCCAATATTCAAATTTAAAAAATTAATTAACCAGGAACATGTAACTATTCTAAACTTCTGTGCATATAAGAACAGATCATCTATTTATAGCAAAACTACAAAACTTAACAGAATTATAAGGAAAAATGACCAAATATATCATCATAGTGGGAAATCTTGGTATACTTCCCTCCTTAATTGAAAGATCAAGACAGAAAAAAAAGTCACTGAAGATATGTAGATTATTAAGCAATTCAAAGTTAATACAATATCATTGTTGTGTAAAAGCAGCCATAAATAATACATAAGTAAATGGGCACAGCTGTGTTCCATTAAAACTTTATTGACAGAAAGAAGTAGCTGGCTGGATTTAGCCTGTGGGCAATAGTTTGTTGATTCCTGCTCTGAAGCACACATTGAATATTAATAAAAATTACTATCTAACCATAAAGCAAGACTCAGCCAATTTCAAGGTAGTAGTATATAAGCCATATTATTTGAAAACAATACAGTTAATCATCAGTGATAAAGTATTAACTAAAAATCACTTTGGAAATTTAGTAAAAGCCTGATGGGTCAAAAACAAAGAGTTGAAAATTAGAAAATATTTTAAACTGAATAATAACCAAAATACTACCTATCAAAACTTGTAGGAGGTAGCTTAGAAGTTACTTAGAGAAAAAATGTTAGCATTTAATGCATATGTTAGGAAATACAAAAGACTTGTATTAATGAGTTGAACATCCAAGTTAAGAATTAAGATTTTAAAAAGAGGATTGGATTGTCAAATAAGACTCATGAGTAAGAAATCAAGCTTTATTAATCATATCAAGGATGAAATAATCAAAGAGCATAGTCAAGTCAGGGACAGGTCCAGCTGGGATTCCCAGGTGTTTTTTTTTTTAATTGTATTGGAAATTCTGGTCCAGAACATCCACACTGAGGGAGACATGGAAGTCATAAACCATCTCTGCTTTATATTCAGATGGGTACAGTTTACGTGATATTTTCCAAGCAAACATGCCTTATAAATCTTTAGATTCCAGGTTCTTTACTTTAAGCAATTCTAAAGAACCAGGCATTCTTGCTAACATTCTTTCATAGATAAGGCCTATCCTTCTGCAAAGCCATTTAGCTGGTTTGTTTTGAAGTCCGTGTTAGTATGTGTACAGGAGACTGGACCAGGGCATTTGCATCATTGCTTTTCTGGGAGCATCTCCTCTGGCCCGTAGAGTAAATACATCACAAATCCACTGCCTTAGTCTTTTATTGCCCAAGAAAGAGTCAGAACAATGGAATATAATTAAAAACAAACTAACAGAAAATACAAAACCTTAAAAGCAGAAAAAACATAGAAACATCAATGAAATAGAAACAAAGATAAATGGGCAGAATAAACACTGCCAAAGAAATAAACAAGCAAAAACTCTAGTTACTGGCAACATTAATAAATTGGATAAACCACAGGCAGAATTAACAAAACTAAAACAAAAACAAAGGAAGGAGACCAAAAATAATAAACATCAATAAATACAGCTGTGAATACAGATGACAAGGATAATAAGAGCATATTTGCCATAATTTTTATGACAACAAAGCAGAAATTTTAAATTGAACAGACACAGTCCCAAGAACAGACCCTGCAGCCAAGCCAGTCATGACAAAGAAACTCCAGGGAAAAGGACTGTTAGGAGCTAAGGATGAATCTTATCAACTGTAGAACTGGGGCCAAAGAATATAGATGGGGATAAGGATAACAGAATGGAACCATTTTGTTGCATGCTTAATGTGGAAATGAAACAACTAACAAAAAAAACCCAGGGGGCAAAAGAGAAGGAAAAAGAATCAGCTGTGACAGTCGGAGTCAAAGCCCTATCACTTCATGGCTGAGAAATCGAGTAGCTGGGACACTAACATTTCCACAGACATGAGCACTAAGATCATACCGTTGACTAAAACTACACAATAACAACCAGTGGGCAGTGGAGGATATGAGTTCATTTTGTTGAAGCTCATAGTAGGGAATGTAGAGGTTGGGACTAAAGCAACAGGGAACTGAGAACATTTTATTGAAGTAAATGTAGATAAAACTAGAAATTAGCCAGTAGAAAGGAACGGAAATATCACAGAACTGAAATAAAAAGGAAAGAAAAGAGAACAGTTTGTGAAAAACATGTATTTATGAAAACAGAAGAGACTTCCCATTTTCAATCTGGTTTAACAAGAGCTTGGGCTCTGTCCTTTTGTCCTCAGAAGAAAAAAAGCTGGACAAATCACAAACCAACAACTCTTCATAGATACATCAGAAAGTTGAGGCCACAAGATAAACTGCTACCTTCCAGATTGAAAAGAAAGGTGAATACAGAGAATCACAGTTTACCATGAGCTAAGACTTCCAAGCAGGACAGAGCTAAAGTCAGCAATTAGTAGGATTACTTAAACAGAAATTGACTAATTGCTGGAACCTGGGGCTGCTTGGAGATTAAAAGTTCCTGGGAGCCCAACCTCATCACTTTAAACAGGGTCTTCTTCTTTTTTTTTAATTTAATTCTTGTTCAAGTACAGTTTAGAACAGGGTCTTACCATACGATCCAGCATTCATATTTCTAGGTATTTGCCCAATGAATTGAAAATGTATGTCTATACAAGAACCTGCACACAAATCTTTATAGCAGCTTTATTTATAGACAGCAATTGGAAGCTACCAAGATATGCTCCAATAGGTAAATGGATAAACTATAGTTCCATTCCATGGAATGGAATATTATTAGCAATAAGAAGAAATGAGCTGTCAAGCCATTAAAAGACATAAAGGAACCTTAAATGCATATTGCTAAAGTGAAAAAGCTAGTCTAAAAAACCTACATTCTGTACAATTCTAACTATGTGACATTCTGGAAAACACCATATAGTCAATAAAAGGCTCAGTGGTTGCCAGGAATTTAGGCTGAGGGAGGGCGGGGGGAGGGAGGGATAAGTAGGTAGGGCACAGTGACTTTTTAGGACAATGACACTACTCTTCACGATACTGTAATATAACGCTGTAAATCTGTCAAAATCATAGAACTGTACAACACAAACTACGGAATTTAGTTAATGCATCAATATTAGTTTGTCAATTGTAACAAATCTACCACTTTAATGAAAGATGTTAATAATAGAGGAATTTGTGTGCAGGGAAAAGGGGATAAACGGGAACCAGCTATACTGTCTGTTCAAATTTGTCATAAATCTAAATCTGGCTCTAAATAGTCTATTAACAAAGGATAAACAATGTAACTATGTTTGGATCACAAAGAAAAAGCTGCCTCTGTACTATATACGAGAGACAAGTCTAAAAGTAATCTGATTTAAAGTTAAAAATGAAAGTAGTAAAGGCAAATGAAAAGAAAACAGATTGTTCTTAGTATAAGATGTGGTAGAATAAAAAGTCAAAATCTAGGTTTAAATAAGACAAAGAAGGGCATAAGAGAATGTTAAGGGTCCATAATGAAGATGAAGCAGTTGTGAACATCTACATGACTATAGGATAGATCGCTTTCACACAGCTGAAGTTATGCAACGGTGACGTGGGAAGTACTTAGTAAAGTAGTCCGCCGCACATGCGCAGCCAGCAAAACGCACAGAACAGCGCTGTGCTTCCGTTCCAGTTTTTTTCAGGGCTTCCTAAAGGGTGTTTTCCGTATGACAGCTCTGAAACTTACAGAGTTTTTGAGACCATCTTTGGATAAAGAAGAAAATTTACAAATTCAAAATTAGGTCCAGAAATACTTTTTTGATTGAAAACAGAAAAAAATCCCAGAAAATATTGGAGCCTGGGTGATTCAATTTCTTTTTTTTCCCCTGAGGTCTTTAGAAAACCTATAGAGATACCCTGCCGAATTGCACCGTTGCTTTCTCTCCCCAAAAAACACCATGTAACTCTCAAAAAAACCTGCTATTCACTGGGCCCAAGCAAGTAAAAACTCTCGATTTTTAGTTTTCATTAGCAGCACAATAAATACGCCTCTGTACCACAGCTATTACTCCCCAATACCTACAAACGTTCAGGAGTATCTGTGGCAGCCCAAGCTCCTCCACAACCACGGATGCCTTCATTTTTTACTTTCAGGACACAAATTTTGGCCTCCCCTCTACAGGTTTGCACTAAGAAATAATATTTTCTTTTGAGAACTCCTTCCCTCATAGACAAGTTGCTTTTTTGTAGTTTTTAATACTTCAGAAAAATTAAGCTTATGGGGGTGACACTGGGAACAAAATTTTATGGGCTTCAGGTGTACAATTGCACAACGCATCATCTGTACACTGTATTGTGTGTTCACCACCTCCAGTCAAGTCTCCAGCCATCACCATGCCCCCTCCACCCCACTACACCCTCCTCCACCTTCTCAGTCCATTTACTTTAAAATCTTTGATCCCCACATCAGTGTGTTGTCTTCTGGCCTGTAGCTTGGCCTTCAGTTTCAATCTGCAATCTTTGAATTGCAAAGAGCTGTGTTTCTGAAGGAATCCGGAAGTGGAGGGTGTCTTTGGGTCCTATAGGTTTAAGGAGATGATGGGAAAAATGGGTCGGAAGAATGAAGTAGCTGTAAGTGTTGGTCTCAGGCCTTTCCTTCCATTAAACTTGACTTTCTCTTAACCTAGCTCCTGAACAGGAGCATACTTAACATTTCTTTCTGACTAGCTGGAGTTGTAGAAAAAAAACCAAAATGCAAAATCTTACCCTAGTTTTATTACATGATAGGCTCTAGGAAGAGGAAAACGAAACAATTTTAACTTTCCTGGGTTCCTTATTCATCTCATATCTTCAGGAGGTAGAGTACATCTCAAATATATTTTTTTCCAAGACAGTTACATCAACGGTATAATCTGAAAAACTTTGAGAAACTTTGAAAAACTGTCTCTCTTTGTTTTCATATATGAAGAAGAACATGGCTGGGATATCATTTCCCTCCAATTCATACAGACATTATCTGAGTGCTTTTGTCACTGAGTATCTGATGGAAGACCTCTGCATAGGTCCAGCTCTGTTCCTGAATGTTGCAGCAGTTTCTGAGCCTTTCCCATGCACTCACTTAAGGTTTTTGGCCATGGGAGTGCCTCTAATTCTAAGGTGGTATTTTTCTATTTCACCACTCTCTTTCTCTGGCAACCAGGAAAAGCTTACATAACTCATTTTCCTTTTTATCATTTTATTTCATCAGTTTCATCTTCACACTTGCTTTCCTCTAGTTTTCACAAAAATTCTGGCATTTCATTTTTAGTTTCCTTAATAAACTCATCTCGCCACTTACCTNGCTCTGTTCCTGAATGTTGCAGCAGTCTCTGAGCCTTTCCCATGCACTCACTTAAGGTTTTTGGCCATGGGAGTGCCTCTAATTCTAAGGTGGTATTTTTCTATTTCACCACTCTCTTTCTCTGGCAGCCAGGAAAAGCTTACGTAACTCATTTTCCTTTTTATCATTTTATTTCATCAGTTTCATCTTCACACTTGCTTTCCTCTAGTTTTCACAAAAATTCTGGCATTTCATTTTTAGTTTCCTTAATAAACTCATCTCGCCACTTACCTCTCTCTTCTAATTGGATTCTTCTCATCACAGTTTGTTCAACCTTTTTAAAGAAATCTTTAAAAAGATTTCTTCTTTTCTAGAAAATATATATATATTCTAATTCTAAATGTTTTTCCTTTAGTAAATCATTTCTAGCTGTTTGCTTTTACTGTGAATTTTTAATAATATGTCCCTTTAACATGAATTTACAGTGTGGTTTCATAAATCCCACACTGCTTGTGCACTTTGTCTTCTGGTTAGAGAAGTAATCAGTTCAGCTCATTAAGATACCGTGTGCAGACTTCCTTTGGTCCTATTCACTGCCACTCTGTTTAGTGCCCAGATGGCCACCTCAGACATGCAGCTAGAGATGTATCTGTACAGAGTACTGATCAGAGTTTAGTAGAACTAGATCGATAGGAAGTATTCTTATGATCACAATTTAAACTGCTTTCTGACATGCTGACATGGAAAAGAAAAATAAAAGACAAAACACAAAACCTCATGCTGTGTGATTTTTCCACTCTCAGGCTTGCCTATAGCATTTACTTGGAAAACCATAATTCCCAAGAGGCCACGTTCTAAAAAGTCACCCGTCTTCACTCCCTTCTCTCTTTCCTTCCGCGTTGTTTGCCGGGAGCCACAGCGCTAATCAGTTACATGCAGAAAGAATGCTGCTGGTGAGGGATCGTGACATCCTGCTTCCGAGATAACTCCAGTATTCCCTGCCTCCTGGTGCTCGCCCCCTCATCCCTTCCCACAGTGTATCAGGATTGGTCTCAGGAACCAACTGCACAGGACAAATGACGGGTCCCCAAAGGTGCCATCTTGTGTGTCCTCTCACTCTTATTTCTCTTTTCTGGTTACTCATTCCAGGTGAGACCAGCTTCTACACCTTGCAGACACTCAGGTAAGCACACAGAGAGAACCATCTGGCGAGGAACAGAAGTCTGTCAACAACCACCTGAGTGAGCTTAAAAGTGTGTTCTCCAGGCTGGGTGGCTCAGTTGGTTGGAGTGTTGTCCTGTGCACCAACAGGGTATGATTCCATCCCCGATCAGCACGTATGTGAGGCAGCAGATTCTCTCTCTCTCTCTCTCTCTCTCTATCTATCTATCTATCTATCTATCTATATATATAGATCTATATATATATATATATATGTATGTATATATATGTATCTATATACATATATATATAGAGAAAGAGAGAACAGAACCTGCAGTTCTGTATATATACATATCTATATATGTATATGTGTACACACACACACACACACACACACATATATATATGCTCCCCTCTCTCAGGGTCAGTGGGCATATCCTTCAGTGAGATTTAAAAATAAAATAAGTGGGTTCTCTAGCACCAGCCAAGCTTTGGCTGCCCTGGCAGCCCCGGGACTGGAATGTTCTGAGAGATGCTGAGCCAAAAACACCCAGATGAACTGCTCTCAGATTCCTTGACACTCAGAAACTGGGTGAGATAAGAAATGATTGTTGTCTTAAGTTGCTCAGTTTTGAGAGAAGTTGTTGCGGAGCAATAAATAACACACAGAAATGAAGAAACATATTTGACTCATTTTGAAAATTAGCACTCACAAATTATATGGGTGGTTGACAAGTTTTGTAGAAGCTTAGCCAAAAAAATGTTTTTCTCTCTAGTAAGGAACAGAGAGTAATGAAAGAATAAATTATCTTTTATCCAAAAAAGGGAGTTTTCTCTTTTCTAGCATGTGGGTAGAAAGTTGGGTATTTGGGGGGTGGGAAGGAGATTTTATTTATTTATTTATCTTTAGAGAGAGGGGAAGGGAAGGAGAAAGAGGGAAAGGAATATTGATGTACAAGAGGAACATCATTGCTTGCCTCTTGGAGGCCCCCATCATGGGACCTGGACTGCAAGCTAGGTATGTCCCCTGACTGGGAATTGAACCTGCAACATTTTGGTTTGTAGGAGGATGCCTAACCCATTGAGCCACACCTGTCAGGGTTAGAAATTTGTTTTTTAATCTAGTTCCTTTAGCCGGAACAGTTTTCTGACCCTTATAAGAGGTTTTCTAGCAATTTTAGTTTATTTTTCTGTATCTTTATGGGTGTTTTGGTGACTATTTGGGAAAAAACTATAACAAGATTTATTAAGCCAATTCAATTTAAAATCAGAATTTCTATAATAAAATTAATACATATGATTTCAATCACAAAAATTTTTGATGGTCATTTCACGGGTCAGGATAGAGTACCTTGTGAATGTTCTTCAGCTGTGATCACTACTTTTGCTATTTCTTTCTCAGTTCCATCAGTTTTTGTTTTATTTATTTTGAGACATTTTTGTTTGGTGTGCACATAGTTGGCACCATTATGTGTTTCGAATCAACTAATCCTTTTGTCATTATGAAAGGCAATATTATTTTTCTTTCTAGCAATTTTCTTTTCTTAGAAGTCTATTTCGTCGGACAATCATATAACGATTTCTTTTTTAAAAATTAATGTTTAAGTAGTAAACATTCTTTTCTATCTTCTAACTTTCAACTTACCTACATTGTTGAATTTGAAGTATGAGTTTCTTGTAGACAGTGTATACTTGGGTCATTTTTAAAAAATCACCTGACTTTTGCTCATTTAGACCATTTACATTTAAGGTAAATATTGACATGTCATTACCAGTCTTCCATTTTATGTGTTTTCTATTTGTTTCCTCTTGCTCCTCTATTTCTCTCTTCTTGTCTTCCTATGGGGTATTTCAACATTTCTAAGGATTCCACCTTGATTCCTTTAAGGTGTTTTTGAGTGTATCTTTTTGTATAATTTTCATAGTGGTTGCTTTGAGTATTGTAATATACACATGCGACTTATAACAGTCTACTGGTATCAACATTTTACCACTTCAAACAAAGTATGGAAAGTGAATTTCCAATGTCTTTTTACTTTGCCAACTTTTAAATACAATTGTCTTGAGTATTAGATAGTATTAATTTTTTAGATATAACTTACAAAAGTGATAGCTAAAAGGATAGTCTATTATATATATCCCTATTTCTTTCTTTTCTGTTGTTCCTTTTTCTCTGATACCCAAGGGTATCAGAGAAATACCCTTTCTGTCTGAAGTACTTGCTTTAGCCAGTCTTTAAGGGTAGGTTCACTAGCAAAAAATTCTTTCAGTGTTTGTTCATCTGCAATGCCTTTATTTCTCTTTAATTCCTAAAGAATAGTTTTTTTGGATATGGAATTTGTAATAAAAATTATTTTCTTTCAGCACTTGAAAAATGCCCCTCTTCCTTTTGGCTTCTATGATTTTAGACAAGAAATCCTCTGTCACACAAATTGATATTTCTTATGGCAATATTTTCTCTGATTGTTTCGAAGCATTGTCTTTGTTTGGAGCCTACAGGTCTCCGAGGCGCTCCTCTCTTCCTCCTCCACCTCCTTCTTTTTTCTTCCTTGTTGATTTTCCGTTTCCTACTTCTGCTATTGGTGTGTCCTCACATTTACTGATTTAATGCTCTGTCACTACTGAGTCCATTCAGTGAATTGATTGTGTCTATTATTATACTTTCAGTATAATTTTCCTAGAAGTCACTCAGAGGTGGTTGATTAACATCCCCTGTTGGTAGTATCAGGGTAACTTAATGTTAAGGGGTTTCCATTAAGTCCTTCAGAGGAAAACCCTCATCGGGCTGCCTTGGTTGCTAGGTTGGAGGTCAGGAAATAATGGGTCTGGTTTGTCTTCTCTGTTGGCTGGGAAGGACATAAGACTCACTGTTGCTGTGTCAGCTCTGGCTTCCCAAATGGTTTACCTTCTCACCACCTTTCAGAGTTTTCCTTTGGTTTCCTCTTAGGTTGCTTCCAGGGACTGTGTCTGTGCTGCGTGGGCAGGAACAGGGAAAAATGAGTGTAGGCCATCTTACCTGGATGGTGAGTCCCGGTTATCTACTCCTGATCCTTGACTCGGCGCCTGATAAAATCACCCCCTAGTGTAAGTTTAGTTCTCCTGGGCAGACTTCCACAAGTATGAGACTGCAGGCTTCAACACTTGCCCCTACAGTGGCCTGGAAAGGATCACAGAAAGATAGAGCACCACCCGGCTAGGAAATTACACCATAGATTCTGTTCACATTCTATTGTCCAAAACTAATCACATGACCCAAACTAGGTGCAAGGAAATTCTAGTCCCCAGCTGGGCAGCAGCTTTCCAACAACTCTGCGCTGTGGAAAGGGGGCATAAGTCTGTGGTGACTCCATTAGTGGATTCTGCTACAACTAGGTTATAAAGTGCGCCCATGCTCATTGTTGCAAGATAATTACAATTTGCCTTCTAAGAGGAGATAACAGTCTGCAGCCCCCTAACAGTGTAGGATGGCCAGTTGCTCTGTATCTTTATCTGTACTTGATATCGTGCAAGTCACTTCATCAAAGGATTATACAGATTACCAATTTGTAAATTATTTTTTGAAAATATGAATTCCTAGAAGGCTTTCCTTAGATAAATCAGTTAACCACTTTACAATGAAAGAAATGAAACATAAATCTAGTAATCTATTAAGGTCAGGCCAACAGTGTCCAGACATTATTCTCTACAACCAGCCATCTTTTCTGAGGTCTCAGTGATTTTTGATGTATTCAGTGAAAGCTTTTTTTAAATGTTTCTTTTTCTCCCTGTGTATGTTAATGCTTACCATAGTGTTTGTAAATTATTGAAATTAATAACTCCCCTTAGAATGAGTGAATAAATGGATTTCTAGGAAGGAATCACATTTCCAAGCTTCATCATATGCTTGTATGATAGGCTCCTTTATTTCATGTTGGATTCATCTTTTGTAAAAAGGACTTGAAAAGCACTTTTTTGTTTGGGGGTTTGTTTTTTTTTTGGCAATTACCTGATGATATAAATGGCCATTTTTTTTCTGTCTTTGGAAATTAAAGCAGAAGTTAATTTGTGCCAGACTGTGTTGATCCTTGTTGAATCATCATAGTTATCCTTTGTGAGCGAGAAATAACTTGCGTAGCTCCCTTTACCTGCCATGTTTCAATTCTTACCTGGACATTAGTCACTACCGGGACTACAGGGACTTGTGCAAACAGCACTCGCTCACTGTGGAACTCACAAATCAAATGCTGCAAACATTCTCTTTTTCTTAGAGGAGTCAGGAGCAGGAAATCCTTAGTTAATGCATCCTTCAACCACAAAGAGGGATCGAGTAAAAGGTCTGTTTAAATTCTAGGGAATTTCAGGTCAATTACTTTTAGAATGAAGGCATATAGGAAGAAGGAAGTTCAGAAATACAAGTTGGCATGCAACAGTGATTACTTTTTGCTTTTTCTTATTAAAGCTTTTCCTAGACTATGCATAGTAGATGATTACAAATAGTTTGATTTTCTATAGAAATTGAAAAGCTTCATTTGTTACGGAAAAGAAATCAACTTTATTGCTTCACAACAATTTCAAATGTTTTTGTATGTTATATAAGGGGTGGGAAGAGGGAGTAACTTTTCCTTCCTTGTGATGCCAAGTGTAACAAGAGAGATCTGGATTGCTCAGTGCTGAGACATACCTAGCACATGACTCACATCTTGTAGAGAAGTGAGTTGCGTACTGTTTCACGGTGAGGTAGCTTTATCTCCTCAAACCAATTCGTTCCTCTGGCCAGGCCAAGGGTTCAAACATCATGAAGCAATTTCACTCTGTTGCAAAGCAGACCTGAAGTCTGAAATGGATAGGGCTGATGGAGAGTGGCTGATGATCCACTCTCTCCCCGTGAAAGGCCAAGAAAGGGCACAGCAAAGGGCATTTTAAGGCAGAGAGAGGGGCTGTTTTAAAAATTCTGGGAATAAGACTTAGCAGTGTTCTAGGGAGGTAGACTTGAGCTCTTTACAGGAATGAATACCGTAGATACTCTCGTGGTAAAGGCAGTACTTTAGAGATAAATGCGGGGGCTACGCTGAGGGGTGCTGACTTAGAGTCAGAGAGTGCTAAAGCTGAACACATGTGTCAATAAACCTGAATTAATTTTTCTCAGCCAATTCCTGGAGAAGAGATTGGCTTGTGTCCTCATATAAGGGGGCACGGGGAAGGCTGCAATGCTAGCAGTTGCTAGTGCTGACAGAGAGTTTTCAATAATTATGCGTGAAATAGACGAACACCAAAGAGAAAACTTTCCTAGGAAGGGTAATGTGTGTGAGAAAAGGTATGTCTATCAGGAGGGACCCCTTTTAAGCGTCCACCTGGAGCAGCAACACACGCTTTCCTCAGTTCAGACTGACCACTGGGGTGATAGGCACCTCTTTTTTAAAATTTTATTTTGATCTAAAGCTTTGCATGAGCAGTCGTAATCTACAGATACTTAAATGTACAACGTGCTGGAGTATCACTGCTGGCTAGCAAGAAGAGAAATCAGACCAGCAACCGGTAAGGGATGAGCCTGCAAAGAATAACTTAGACCACTTTTCCATTGTAGAGGAGGAGCCCCTCCTGAACTCTCTTCTGGAGGAAGGAGGGCCCTTGTAGTTCAGGCCTCCCCCACCAGGTGCGTGTTCTAGGAACCCATCTGTGGCTTAGTGCACTAGCTGGCGTTGCTGTGAGAGGCTGCATTTGGCTCCAGTGAATTTTGTAATATTTCAGTGACTATCATATTGCTGTTGATTTCCAATGTAATTTTGTTTTATCTGAGAATATACTCTGTGATAATTCAATGTTTTATATTTATTGAGACTCATTTTATGACACATCATATATTGAATGTTCCAAATGCACTTGAAAAATAAGTCTTCTTCTCTCACAGTCTCTAGGTGTAGCGTGCCATAAATGACATTTAGGTTACAGTCACCAGTAATGTTCGAGTCGGATTCCTTTCTAATTTTTTTGTGTACTTGCTCTATCATTTACTATGAAAGGGCCAGAAAACCATGTGACTATAATTGTGAATTTGCCTATTTCTCTCTTTACTTTTGTCAGTTTCTGTTTCACATACTTTGAGACTCTCTTATTTGATGCATATATATTTATAGTTGTTTTGCCTTAATGATCAATTACCTGTTTTTCATTGTAAAATGTATCTTTCAACTTGAATATTTTTGTCTGATAATAATATAGCCATTGCAGCTTTCTTATATATACCAATTGCTTTCATAATCTGTTTTTCTTTTATTTCTTTTATTTTATTTTTAAAAGATCAGTTTTTTTTAAATTTATTTTATTTTATTTATTTATCTTTAGATGGGAAGGGAAGGAGAGAAGGAGAGAAATATCAATGTATGGTTGCCTCTCATGAGTCCCCTGCTGGGAACTGGCCTGCAACCCAGGCATGTGCCCTGACTGGGAATCGAACCTCGATCGTGTGGTTCACAGGCCCGTGCTCAATCCACTGAGCTACACCAGCCAGGGCTGTTTTTCTTTTATTTCTGAAGGTGTATGTCTTGCAGTCTTTATCTAATGAGGTCTTGCTACTTTATCTAATCTAAAAATCTTTTCCTTTCATGTAATTTTTCCAAGAAAATTATTCACTTAATTATTTTATAGACAAGATTTAAAAACTATTTATTTATCAGAAAACTTTTGAATTTGGTAAAGAAATGGTAATAACTGACACACACATTAATTCAAAATGTTTATTTACATAATTGGGTTGAAGCCTACCACTTGTTATTTGTTTCCTGTCTCCTATCTTTATTATTCCTTTTTTCTGCCTGATTTTTTTGTTAACTGAATGTATATTAGTATTTTATTTTTCTCTTAACTTTCATAGCTATTACCCTTAGATTATTTTTCTAGTGGTTGCCTTAGGGATTACATTATATACTGTTTTTTTTCATTTTTTTTTTATTGTTATTCAAGTACAGTTATCTGCATTTTCCCCCATCTCTCTCCCCGCCCCAGCCATCACCGCCCCCCTCCCCTGATTCCGCCCTCCTTGGTTTTGTCCATGTGTCCTGCATAGTTGTTCTTGAAAACCCATCACCCTTTTCCCCCCATTATCCCCTCCCACCTCCCCTCTGGTTACTGTCCATTTGTTCTTAATTTCAATGTCTCTGGTTGTATTTTGCTTGCTTGTTTGTTTTGTTGATTAGGTTCCACTTAAAGTTGAGATCATATGGTATTTGTCTTTCACCGCCTGGCTTATTTCACTTAGCATAATGCTCCCCAGTTCCATCCATGCTGTCACAAAGGGTAGCAGCAGAAAGAAATAAGGAGCTCCTACCCTTTGTGACATTACACATTCTTAATTTTTACTGCCTACTCAGAGTTAATTTTGCACTACTTCATATAAATATAACACTCCTGCAAAAATATTTTTTATTTCTGCAATCCATATAATTTATGCCATTGTTTTCATATACTGCATTTACATATATTTGGAACTGCACAGTAATTTATGTTTTTTTTAAATATAAGGGAAGAAAATGTATCTTTTATACTAAGCGCATGTATTTATAATTTCCGGAGCTATTCGATTCGTTCTATAGGTCTGATGGCAGATCACAACTCTGCTGCCTACAGAACTCCCCATGGACTGAGGCACCACGTCCACAGGCAAGGGCCCAGTGTCTCTTAGAAATGTATTGTCACAGGCAAGGGAAACAGTCTTAAAGTACGGCACCTTTTCATGAAAAGTAATGAAGAGTTGGAGCCAGGTGAAAGACCAAATGATACGGAAAAAGCGGGGGGATGACTGTGTGTAATATTAGGAAGAAGAATTGGAGCAGTCTACTCACATTTCTGATTGTTTAAATTATTTTTCATTTGCATTCAAAATTGATTTGAGTGAATCTTCTTATGCCATTCAGGAGACTGGCCTAACTCGCAGACTATGTCAGAGGAAGAAAATAAGAACAAACCAAATTTAGCTTCTACGAAGTTATTTCTCTGTAGCGAATTCCCAATTTTGATTATAGGATGGAATGCAAATAATTGAGTGATCCACTCTTGGGTCTCACAAATTTTCAGTTTTCTTTGATGTATAAGCAGAGTCATTTTTTCTCCAACGACAAATATTTATCAGTTACCTGTGCTGATAATGTATTAATATATCTTTATATTTATAGCTCCTTGTCTTACTTATTATTGCAAGGAGAATAATAAATGACAATGAACAATTTGAAAAGTATACCTTGGGCCTTTTCTATGACCTTTTCCAAGTATGTCAGTCCACCTTTCCTTAATGTATGTCCCACGCTATTTTGTTTCTCTGTTAGAATTCAGGAAAAGAAACTGGTTGAAACTTGAGCCAGTATCTATTCTCCATCAAATGAGATGTTTCATTTGATTTTAAGAAGTTTTAATTGTTATGATTCCCTATTTCTAGGAAACATGAGCCTGAGATCATAGTCTAGTTAAGATTCTCTTTCCTTATCCTGATTTTCAATTTGAAAAAAGAATTTTATTGACCTTTATTAAGAATACAGATGCTAAACTGCTAAACGTCTTAAATCTAGACAGCTGTGACTTAAATAAGCTCTCCTGTTGGTTTGAACTTTGAATCTGTCAAGGTATTGATTTGTGTTTCTCAGCATGATTTTAAATAGTACCTAATGCTGTTTTCCTACGTTTTCACCAAGAAAGCACCTTTTCCCCCATTACTTTCTTTTCCCATGAACTTATGTCTTAAAAGATATTTTTAATCCAACAGACCAGTAGCTTGTGTTGCTTTATAAATGCAACAGAAAAATGCGTAATTTTTATTGAGACTTTCAAACGATGGAAAATAATTTGCAAGCATACCCTTTTTTCTTTTGGGTAAGTCCAATAATTCCAGGGCTTCAGGAGGGCTGTAGTAAGCAAAAGAGCTAGAATACAGTGGTTTCCTTGATAATAATATCCACCTTATTGGAAACATGTCTAAGAGTGTCTTAACAAAGAGACCTCAATAACAGGGTAAGTAATTTCTGCTTATATCTGGGAGAGAAAATTGGCTGCAATATAGTCACAAATAATATTATATGGTGATATTTTATTGAATATTTTTTATTTTGAAGGGAATCAGCAATGTGAAAGTAAATTTCATAGAATATTAAATATTTAAATGTATCCAAATAGTCTCAACATCATTTCCCCCCTAATTTTTCCCTTCTTGTCATGTCATCTATTTCAGCTTCTATAGATTTGTTTTGGTACAAAAATATGGTCCCTGTTTAGAGGTGACAGGATCCACTCTAAAATGATGAGTTAGAGCTTCAAATTATTCTCTCATGTCTGCTTCCATCGCTTATAAACTGGTGCAGACTTAGCAAAGTTCTCCCTTTGTTCCTGTTGGTTTTAAACTTTGCATTTTCTAATAGCCTTTAAAAAGGTTTCATTGACATCCCACCATGTCCCCAATGTATATACTAATCTTTATGTATGCTTTGTTTATATGACACTTAAGTATTTTCAAGTATTTGAATTCATTTGGCTGAAAATTTAATCTGACTAGAAAATAAAAGAATACAAAAGAAGCTACGGCTTTCTTTTCAGAAGTAAACTATGGATTTTTTAAACACTATAATCAAGTTTTCAACATTCAGGGAGAATAAAAGTCCATTTATACCCAATGGTTAGAGACTTTATGATAAATAATTATTGTGTTTAATAATGCACTTGAAGTAATTTTTAATGAGTCTATTGGAAGACTCTGGTGAAATTCAGGATTCTTGCAATAAGATTTAATATAATTAACTAGTCTTTTAATATTGTGCCAATCACTTTTAAGAAATACACCTGCCATAAAGCAGGGATAAATGATGATGGAAGGAGACATGACTTTGGCAGGTGATGTGTACATCATTGGTACACAACACAGTGTACAGATGACATATTATGGAATCATACACCTGAAACCTATATAATTTTATTAATGGATATCATTCCAATAAATTCAATTAGAAGTAAATAAATAAATAAACAAGAGGAAAATATATGGTACTGGTACAGTAAATCTCGGGATTGGAAGAATGAACATTAGAAGGAGGATTTAGCTCTAAGCACAGTTTCTTCTTCTTGCTATTTACCATTAAAAATAAATTTCACCAAATTTAAAAAGAAAGGAAATACATCTGACACCTTCATTTGAACCACCCCAAAACAGCAATCCTGACAAATATGGTTAGTTTTGGATTATACCATCCTCTGTATTCTTGTATACTCTTAGGACAACCAGTGCCAGTTCTTTGACTTTGGAGAAATAACTAATTTGAAGTAATGAAGTTTTCTCTCTTGACACCCGGATTTTGACCATCTTTGGAAAAAATCCTAGCCTCAGGCTCTACAGTTACATAAAATCTTTTTGCTGATTATATTCGCTTAGCTAACAAAGAGAAAATAAAATGGTTTTCTCATTATATCATTATTTCCAGAGTAAATTACATGGATGCCAATAAACTCGCTAAGTTCATTGAAAGCAAGAAGGATTGAATTGCAACATGCAAACAAATAATTTGCCATGATTGCTGCTTATTTTCCAGCACATCTTTGTATGTAATAGGTTTATTTTCTTTAAAAGTAATCCAGTTTTGTGATTCATAGTTTCCTGTCTAAGATGAAAATATAATTTTCTAAAGTTGATTTGCAGTAGCAGAATTATTTATTTTATTGGATGAGAAAGACTTGTTGAGCAGGAGGAAATTTTTCTCTATTTCCTTCCCTGACACTGTTTAAAGTCACTTGTAAAGGGAAGAAATAAAAGTCCAACAGCTGTATCTGGCAGTATTGGGAAAGCACAGAATGGCAACCACAGAAAGGAAAGAACGAAATTGTAACAACTGGTTACCTTGTGATAAGGTGCAAGAAAGTCTACTGAAATATCCCAAAGGAGTCATAACTTGTCTTTAAATATACTCAAAGCACAGTCAACTTATCACAAAGGGCCTTTTTTAGGATTCCTATAATGGCCATAATGAAAACTCTGGCATTGTCACATATGACCTTAAGGTATAGCCATGGAGTTGTGCCTTTATTTTAAAGGGGAGCAGAATTGACCACCCCAAAATATGTCTCCTTTGGATATTAATCACATTAAGCTAGTTAATTTGTAAGGCCCAGAGGCTCAGGAAGAAGATCTTATCCCTAATTGTCTAAAGAAATTTAAGACGGAGGGCCTGTTCCATGAAGGAGCTGCAACAGCAGAAAATTGTTATGGGGAATTGTCACCCACCCCACCATTCTTTTGACATTGTGTCTGTAAGTGCTGACTCTGACTAATATGTAGTTTGTAGATAAATAGCATGTTTGTATAAGAATCCTAGGAACTACTTCGACCTTCAAGCATCCCAGTTCTGGGAGATTTGCTGAGCTTCAGCAGTGGAGCCAGGATGACTCGGCTGGGATGATGCGTGCCGGACTGTCACTTGCCTTATGGGAATGCACTGCGTTCATCTGCAAGTAGAGAACTTGTCAACCCTCTCCCTTGGTCACTGTGTTCTGTTTCTTACATAAAAAACCTCTACCTACACTGAGATGTGGAGATGGGCTTTGAGAAATGGGGCCCCATCTTCCAACTGGCTGACACCTGAATATAAGCAATTTTCGTCTACATCAGCATCTGCCTCTAGTGGGAAGCAGCCAGACCTTCACTGAGTTACAGAACTATCACCTTAGATAACTGTAGTTTAATCTGAAACTTTGTAAGTGTGGTAGACAGAGGGGCTTGATCAAAGGCCTTTCTTTGATGCATTGTCTCTAGATGGCCCAGCAAACATTTACTAACCAGCAAACATTTACTAACCAGCAAACATTTACTAACCATTACCTGAAACTGACTTAACTTCCATTTGAAGTCTAGGCCCCTAATTCCTTCTTAGTCTGGAATAACAAACATACTTCATTTGGCCTTACTCTTTTGAAATTCTTCATGCTTAACGTGAATTCCCTCTATGTATGTATTCAAACTTGATTTTTTCCTGTTGATTTGCCATATGTCATTTTAATTATTCCACCAGCCATAAGAAGGAATAGGGAAAAATGGAATTTTCCCCTAATTCACAATATCATATCCCCAAAAGATTCTGTGCTTAACTTTGTAATTGCAATGGTTTTGCAATGTTGATTAAATCTTAAACTCAATTAATTATAGATAGTTATACTGAGTCAATTTAAAGGTTAAATAAATATCTGGGAGACCTAGAAATCTTCCTGCTATACACTTTTTGTCTATCGAAATCCAGGCTACTTGGAATTCTGTGAATCTGAATATAAGATGTGGGTCATGATTTAACATACATGGTCATTCTAAGCTAATAATGCAAAATATTTCTTAAGATTTTATTTATTTATTTTTAGAGAGAGGGAAAGGGAAGGAGAAAGAGAGGGAGAGAAATGTCAATGTGTGGTTGTGTCTCACATGCCCCGCACTGGGGACCTGGCTGACAACCAGCAACCTTTTGGTTCGAAGGCCCACGCTCAATCTGCTGTGCTATACCAGCCAGGGCTAATAATGCAAAATATTTTAAAGACCAAATTAAATGCAATATTTTGGATGAGCTCAAGGCCAAGTATAATGTAAAGAGATGGCAAAACCTAAAAGCATTGAGTTTATTTATTCTCAAAGGCCAACCACTCCAAATTGAAGAAGAGAAATGTAAAGTATAATAAGGGGGTAATTAAGTTAGCTTAAGGAATTTTGATAATGATAGAAATCAACTTAGCCTCCATAAATCCTTAAAAAATTAAAATTACCACTCCCCCCTCCACACAAAACAAGCTATACAGAAACCTCATTGTACACAAACTAAAACAAGCTAAGTAAATAACTTGTAAATGATAAGAAATGACCTGGTGGTACCAAAGAGAAGAGGCATTGGTATATATCAGAAGGGATTCACTACAAAAAACCGCCAGAGATCACCACCCTCTGGAGGGGCCGGTGGAGCTGCTTCTCATCCAGCCTCCTACAAGGCAACATAATAACGATCTTTGTGTTTTCTGATCATGCAACAGAGCACGGGTGTGCATACACAGACACACTAGAGCTATACCCACATTTAGACTCTCAAGAATGATTAAAACTTTACTGAGTCTGCTGACAAAGTTTAATATTTTTCTAGACAAAATCCATTCTTTTATAGATATTAAAAATTAGTTTGCTTAGAAGTTTCATTCCTGTATGTTAAACCATATCATCTCACATGCAGACTCAGAGAAAGAAAATCTTGGGAGCATGACCTTAGATTTCTGGTGAAATTTTTAATTTTAGTCTAATGAACATGAAATGAGGTCCTCTTTTCAGAGGTCCCAGAACAAGTATTGTGAATGGAGATGCTTGAGATGTACATAAAAAATAATTGTCGAAGTTAAGGAAATTACTTGGTGAGAATATTAGGTTCCTTAATCAGACTTAGAGGAAACATAAAGATTAATTTCTTTTCAGTAAGAAACTAGGGGAAGAGATTATCCAAAGATGAATGTTTGAAATAGTTAAATATCTGGATTTATTTATTCCCAAGTTACTTGTGAAGACAACATAAATAGCACATTTAAGATCAGCTAGTTCATAAATACCATAAACCAGCTTCCTAGCAAACACATCAAATCTGTGCTTATAATATTTCAAAATAAATTTCTTAGGGGAGGGTTGACTTCTAGCTATTTTTAAACTGTTTAATTACTTCAAACAATGGGGATAAAAATAAGTTAATAGATGGTGGTAAATAATAAGAAGTTCTGATTTTGTTGTTATACATATAAATCCCTAATAGAGTCACACTTATAAAATGAACTTTTTGCTTTGGGTGATTTCTTATGCCAACAATTGTTACCAGTGAGCACTTGATAACAATGGAGAAAGACTCGTGAGTAGTAGTGCAACAATTCCCTCTTCTGGAGTGGATTTAGTGAGATTAGGGCAAGCCAGTCTTCCTGTACACACACAGTGTACACACTTCCTGTGCACACAAGCCAGTCTTCCTGTACACAGTCTACCTATGTACACACATAGGTAATGTTTCTTGACTGTGGCAACCTGGAAATCTTTCATGTGGTTTGTTACCTTTCCTGACCCCACCTTACAATGGCATATTAGTAAATATATAGTAGCCTAAGTTCCAGGGAAAAATATCAAAACTACATAAACTAGGCTTTTATAAAGCTAAGCTCTTGTACTTTATATGAAAAATTAAGGTACGAGGACAACCGAATTGAGTAATTTTGAAAAGTGCATTTGTGGAAGGGAGTCAACCCAATCAGTCTTGGGTAGTCATTACAGAAACCAGATATTTTCCTAATAACTCCTCTAATCTGGACAAAGATACTCTACAAATTATAAGGGTAGTTTAGAGGAAAGGGCAATCTGCCACAATAGGTTCCTAGAGGTGAGGTAAATCTCAAATAGCCCAATTCAGCTTTTGGTGACTACTTTGAGTTATTTTTTGAGAGTTGCTATTTAACAAGCATTTTCCTACCTGAATGTCTCAGAGCCTCTTCTTTGCATAGAGTCTGTATTGTAGGTTGGAAGGAGCTGACAACCTAGAAGAGAAAGACGTTAATATTTTTAAAGAATCAACTGCTGTAAGAAGGAGGTCATTGAGTACATATAATATATCAGGATTGTGAAAGAAAAGGACAAGAAGTTTTTAACATGGAGAGAGGAAGAATAGAAACTCTCCAATATCCAGGGGAAGGTGGATCAATAGAAAGACATACGAAGGATGTTCTAAGGTCACACTGAGCTCCTCTTAAAGGACTCTGGTTACTTTGGGGAAGGAGAATACAAGAGTGTTGTGGGGGAAACAAGGATAATCTCTGAATCTTCAAACTTAAGTTTGGAGGTGGACTCTGTTGAACAGTCATGAGGGGAAGGACAAGTTTGACAGGAAAATAACACTTGTTAGAATTTGTCATTCATAGAGCCGAGAGTGGGTTTCTGAAGATTTCCTGTAAGCATACAATCACATGCAATATTGGCAGACCCTGTTTCCAAATAAAGTCTGACAGGCAGGATCTCACATGTGTCTGTCTGCGGATGAGTGAATTTTCTCCTTCAAAGGACAGGAAGTATGCCTGGGTGAAAAAAGGGACGGGAGCATGTCCACTGAAATGGATGACACTTTGTCTCTGGGCTTGCCCCTTCACAGTGGCAACTATGAATCAGGTGCTGCTTTTACCTGAATTGGGGGGTCAGGACATCAAACCCCCTCCAATACTGCAGAGAACCATTCTGGTATTTTCTTGGTTGGTCTGCTTCCTTTTCTGTGGGCTTTAAAAATTATTGATATCACTTTATTCATCTGCCTAATTTACATCTTCCTGCAGATACTTGGCCACTGAAGCAATGTTCCTGAGAGATTTGTACAATGATATGGCTTTGGCAATATAAATCAGGAGTTGCTTATACCAGAGGGTAATGTTCCCCGCAAATTGCTGGCTTGCCATCAGCAAAGCCAGTCACCTCCTACCCAGAGGGCCTCAGGCTAGATAAGAGCTATTGAAGAGGACATTTATGTCTACCTTTTTGAAAAACCTAAGAGATAACCATAGGTGTATTGCCATTATTCTGATAATCATTATGTTCTGCCCAGAGCACATTTTTCACTATAAAGAGTAATAGTGCAATACACATTCTGCTTTTACAGTGCTTACATGATAGAATGTTACAGTGGAAAGAGAGACCATGAATACTCTGTGATCCAATGGCTTCCCAATTATAGTCGTTGAATTCCTTTTTCTCAAGTGAAACAGTATATAGAATTTCTGTGTCTCTGGGCCACTTCTCTCTGACATAGTGCCGAGCTTGTTTAGAGAAAAGAAGAGAGATGTCTTTTATGATCCATTTCTCCTTGAACCTCCCAAAACATCTGGTACCTTTTCCTAAAGGAGTGCCTTCATTTTCCATTTTATCTGGGAGATACCGCTCACATTCCCTGACACTAAATTCCTTCTTTAAAATCCTGAGCATATGGGTGGTGTCCTTCCAGTAGATTTCTTCTGGCAACTTTCAAATAGAGTGTTCCTGATGAACAACTCACATGCACCTCCTTTCCCTAAACCTAAATAAGTCATGTACCATTTCTCAGGGCTCCTGTCTTACCTAATGGGATATTTTTTTTAAAAGGCCCCAAATTTGCCATATAAATTAAGGGGGAAAATCCTAACACTAACTATTTTCTTTCTATCCAACAGTATAGAATGATATAGACACCAAATTGTGTTTTTCCTGAAATAATACAGTTTAGAAAATATTAATTCTCCCAAACAGAGGATAATAGCATCCATATATTTTGATACCCAAATTGGGATGTTTATCTAACAGTCTGAGCACAATGAGAAACTGTTCTTGTTGTTGCTGCTGTGTCTGTGTGTGTTTTACTAACATATGGTTATATCACTTAACCACCTCAGTCCAAAATAGAAATTTATTTTAGAAGGGCACAGTGAGGGAAATATATATTTTGCAAAAGTGGCCACCTGAAAGTAATAGATTTTTTTTTAATTTGGATATTTAACATTGGCCTCAAGTTACATTATAACAAACTAAGACAAAGACTTATATTCTTGTTTCTCACTTTCGTCTCTCCCCTCCCTGTCTTTTCTTTATCCCATAAATTAATTATGTTTTTGCTTTGTTTTTTAATATAGTTCAGTGCTGCCATTTAGCCATCTATATATATGGCTCAAATGGAGCAAAAAAAAAATAGAATGTTTTCTTGGCTTTTATGACTGGCAAGGTCAGAAAAAGAAAATAATCTCAGCACAAATATTTGGTTGTGTAGGAGATTTTTTCTCAAAACAAAAATAAAATAGAAAACAGTAAAATAATAACTTTGCTCTCAGGACAGCTGCCTGGCAAACTGTCTTGCATTTGCAAAGTAGACCCTGAAATGGCAGTTCTGGGAGAAGCCATTCCCCTGGTTTGCATGGTCAAAATGGGGTTCTCACTCATACTGGCTCGGGTCTCTCCAAATATCTAGCAGTCACATCCCAGTCAGTGTTCATTCTAATCGGCAGATGCTTTGGTCTCCAGGCAAAAGAGATAATCACACTTCTCAGTCCTTAGGTATTCTTCCCACATATTCAGAGCAATACAGATTTTGTAGCCTCAAAGTACTATTTCCTTCAAGTACAGCAAGTTAATTTTATGGCTGAATCAACACCATGCCCACACAAAAATAAAAAAAGGAAAAACTCAATTCTCAAAATCAGTATTTACCAAACTTATCTAAAAATTGTAAAGAACTGAATGAAGCCCAACAGGATAACAGGAAATAAAATGCAACCTTGAATTTAGGGAACTGCAGAAGGCACTGATAATGCGTTTGCCACGGGGTGATGGAAAAGAGATGCTTTTCTCCTCTGTGGGTGCATCCCTTCACCGGAGTGGGTGAACAGCGCGACTTGCTTGGGTGACTGTTAGTGTAGTTGGAAGCTCAGAATGACTTGGGTGAATGTTAAAGCCAAGATAAACTTGCATTGTTATCCAAGCTCTTGGGTTTTCAGGGTCATTAATTCAGTAGGGATAATGAAAAGCTGCAAATTTCTGATCTGAACAGAAACCCTTTTTGATTTGAAATAAGTTTCCATCAACCACAGTATTCTTGGAGGGGGGGGGAGTTATTTCTTATACTTGCTTCTGATGTCTGCCATCCTTTCACGAGTGGGAATTTTGATGATTATTAGCATTGTTGATGTCATGTGCCCTCAACAACAGACCNTTGTTATCCAGGCTCTTGGTTTTTCAGTGTCATTAACTCAGTAGGGATGATGAAAAGCTGCAAATTTCTGATCTGAACAGAAACCCTTTTTGATTTGAAATAAGTTTCCACCAACCACAGTATTCTTGGAGGGGGGGGAGTTATTTCTTATACTTGCTTCTGATGTCTGCCATCCTTTCACGAGTGGGAATTTTGATGATTAGCATTGTTGATGTCATGTGCCCTCAACAACAGACCATTTCTGAGGAAGGAGGACTAGAGCTAAGAATTTCAGTTCTGAGAAGCAAGTATTTCTACTATGTCTGAAGTACTAAAATGTGAGAAGTCAGTCCAAGTTCTCCAGTGTGAATAGGTGAAGATTTGGAAGACATGGAAAATTAATACAACTGGGCTCTTTTTAGTCGATTTGAAATAAGTTATTTATTCATTTATTATCAGTTCTCAATTGAGCTGGAGTATGTCTCCAAAGATAAGGTACTGGAATCCTTTCACCAGTGGGCAATTTAATCTCTTCAATCCTAGACTATCTTATGTATCTAATGAGCTCTTACAGCAAGGTAAAGATAGCATTTTTATTATTAGTTTAATATTAATTGGTCAATTTATTTGATTTTCCTGATAATGTACTTTATGTTTGCTTACAGGAATGCTCCTGTCATGCAGCTCTCCTAGCGTTCAGTGGGGCAGCACACCTTGTTCAGTGACAAACAGCACTCCCACGGTTTGTCCCCCTGCTAACACCTGTCAGTCTCTTTAGGCAAGCAATCTCCTCACCCTGGTCATTTATTTCGTATCACAGAGAAAATACATCTCTGTCTTGGTCCCTCTCCCTCTCTCCCTCTCTCCCTCTTTCTTGTCTTCTTTCTCCTCCTTATTCTTTCTCTTGTTTTTATTTTTACTAAATAAATTGAACCTTTGAGGAACTTCCTATTATGAAATAAAGTAGTTTTTAAAATCTCCCTGAGACTCCTGAAAACCAAACTGATTAGTCATAAGAGTAAAAAAGGAAAAAAATACTCAGATGACATTTTTCAACAAATTTCATATCACAATCCCAAATCAGTCCTTTTGCTTGATGGGGAAACAGGACAGGCTTTACGACAAAAGCCAGGAATGACGCAAGGGCGCCGACTATCCACACCTCGGTTGACATGGTACTGAAGACCTGCCGCTAGAAAACAAGTAGAGGCCAAAGGGTAAAAACATAAAACTAGCCTAATTGATGAGTGATGTGACCAGACTGAGTTTACGGAAAATTCAAGAGAATCTAAAAAAAGGTGTTAAAATCTAAGGAAATTTAATAAATGGGAAGAATATGAATTAGCATACAGGAATTAATAGTCTTCATTTATATCAACAATAATCTGTTAGAAATGTTAGGAAAAAACCCACAGGCAAGGCCATAACATAAAATATTTTAACAAAGCCTTAACTGTAAATCATTACTAAAATTACAAACTGTATTTGAACAAAAGATTGAATTATGTTTTTGAACATAAAGACTCCACATCAAAAATGTACCATGCCAATATTAGTTTATAAGTTACTATAATTCTATTAAAATTCCAAAAGGATATAAACCAGATATCATTATTAAATTGATATGGGACAACTATAATAGCATAAACAATAAAATATTTAAAAATGAATAAAAGAATAAACAAGCAAGAGTAGCCAAGACAATAGCAATTCATGATAAAAATTCTCAGCAAAATAAGATGGAAATTTCCTTGAGGGAGAGAACACTAAACATAACATCTTACTTAATGTTCAAATATTGAAGGTCTTCCAGCTAATATGAAGAGCAAGACAAGGATGCTTCTTCGTATCAATTCTGTTCTATTGTACTGGAAATCCTGGCATTGCAATAAGGCAAGAAGAGGAAGTAAAATTGTCTATATTCTGAATCAAGATTGTTTATTTAAAAAAATAAAAGTAACTAGAACATCTTTGGAAAGAAATAACAAAGTCAGTGAAGTTGCTTCTATCATGTAAAATGTGTGTCGATGCATGAAGAGACAGATCAATGGAATAGAATAGAAAGTCCAATAATAGACCCACGTATTTGCAGAAATGTATGATATAAGCAGGTTTCTGAATGCCTGAAGGAAAGATAAAATTCTAATTACAGGTACTTTGCATAGTAAAGTAACAGCTGTGGTTTAGTGACATAAAAAATAGCTATGCCGGCTGACATCAGGAAAAGCAATCTTAATAGTTAATGAAAAAACTATACTTGTTCTATGGTCTTTTAACATGTTTTGTCAAAGCCCTGGACTTTTCTTTAATATAGCTTATGAATGTAGAGAATTAAAAACAGTAAAAGTAATATTTATTTAGTACACTCAGTCAAAACATTAGAAACACTGAGAATGAAAATGTTTTATTTGTTCATAAAAATTTATAGAGTAGTTTGAACAGTGCTAAGCTTCTTTTTCCTGTCAGAGAACTTAGGGAACATGGAATGCATCTTTTCAAGGACTTGGAAAACTATCCAACTCCTTTCTAAGTCTGGATCAGCTCCCAGCATTTTATCCTTTACACTTTCAATGTTATGAAATATCCTTGAGAGTTCCAATGTGACTTTTTTCTTTTGCTGGCATCGTGTCCTCTGGGACATCTTCATCTTCTCATCGCAACCACAGCCCACATTTGTCATCAAATAATGTTGGCCGTGTACACCAACTTGAATAGTACCATGTCACCATGCCCACACTCAGCTGTTTTTTATAATTCCATTTATGCTCGATTCAAATCTACTTACAGCATTCTTGATTCTATTTCTGTACCACACTTTTGTCTTTGTTGAGCAATGATCTCTCAATTATCTATCTTTGTAAAATGTCACATGAATTTGTCACTGGGAGACAAGGAGGCAAGACAACTACATGCTCTCCTGTCTGCATGAACTGAATAATAGATGTACAGTGACCAATTACCAACAGCCTTTGAAAGAAGTAACATGATTTGTCACTGATCAAGATGTGTATCTGCTGTTTGTGTAGTGATTTACAAACTGAAGAGAGAGCAGCAAAGTTTCTACTGTGTATAATTACCTACACCTAATATCCTGTGGTAACTGAAATTTGAACTACGCTTTTCAGAGACACTATTATTTAATGAAACCATGCTGACTGAAATTCATGTTTATTTGAACCTTAAAAACTTAGGATTGTGTCCTGGCTGGTGTGGCTCAGTGGATTGAGCTCGGGCCTGTGAACCAAAGGGCTGCCAGTTTGACTCCCAGTCAGGACACATGCCTAGGTTGTGGGCCAGGTCCCCAGTAGGGGGTGCAATAGAGGCAACCACACATTGATGCTTCTCTCCCTCCCTTTCCCTCTCTCTAAAAATAAATAAATAAAATCTAAAAAACCAAAACTTGGGATTGCTTGTAATTGTTGTTTATATAACTGACATTTGAGGAAAGACGAAATCATGCTTGTGCCTCACTAGGCATAACTAGGAGGATAAATTGTGACAACTAGGAGGATAAATTCCACAAAAGAGCACAGTTCCAAACATAACTTAAAAACCACACATACACCAGCAGAACACATAGACCAATTCCTTTGTACTCGAGTGCAGGAAATATTTTCTAATCATTACTCACTATGTAAAATGAAATGATTAGTAAATTTGACTACATGTGAGTTTTTTCAATGTGATTAAACAAAACAAAAGAAAACAAAGAAAAACTCCCTCAGAAGCAGAAACAGAGGACAAATAAAACATTTAAAAAGAAAGATATTTCCACGTATATCATGTACCAAGAGTTTTTACAAGTCAAGGGGGGAAGACCAACAACTTCCTAAGAAAATGAGCAAAATATATAAATAGAACATACAAGAAGAAATATTTAAAAAATTATCAGACACATGAAAAACTGCCCAGCTCCACATCCAGGGTGGGACAAAAGTACTTTCATAGTTTTTTCTGTGGAAAATAACACAATAATTAATAAGTAGTAATACAAAATAAACTGTTTCACATACTCACAACTATAAACCTACTTTTGCCTCATCTTACCTAATAAAAGAAGTAATTTAAGCTCTGCTGAGATACCACTTCTGACCTATCAGATTTGCAAAAGTCAAAAAGTGATAACATCTTGCAAAACCACAAAATTGACAACCAGAGCATTGTCAATGGTACAGTTAGGATATGTAACATTTTTACCCCCAAAGATCTTTCTTGCCTTTTTTGTAGCTATGCCCCTACCCTTTTTAACCACTGACAACCACTAATCTTCTTTATTTTATAATTTGAAGATTTTTTAATATATGGAACTACATACTATATAACCTTTTGAGACCGGCTTTTTTTTTTACTCAATATTGGTTTGGAGAATAATCCAGGGTTTTGAATGTATCAGTAGCTTTTTCCCTTTCTGCTGTTGAGGAGTATTCCACGTTATATACATAACACATTTTGTTTAACCATTCATCCACTGCAGAGTATCTCAATGGTTTCCAATTTTGGACTGTTACAAATAACACTGTTATATGCACACTTATGCACAAATTTGTATTTATTTCTCTGAGATAAATGCCAAGGAGTAAATTTGCTGGGCCTTATGATAGTTACATATTTAGTTTTTAAAGAAACTTTGAAAGTGGGTATACCATTTCATATTCCAACTAGCAATGTATATGATACACTCTGACAATCTCTTTTAATTGGTGCATTAAGACTTAGGTGTCATTTAATTATTTTATATTAGAGGTTATTTCTGCCCTTAAAATTTTGGCTATTCTGGGGGTTTTTTTCTGTTTCCTTTTTTATGCCTTTCTAAGGGTTGCTTGAACATTTTTTAGAATTTCCTTTTGCTTATTTATAGTGTTTTGAAGTATATTTTTGTATGATCTTCTAGTGGTTGCTGTGGCTCTTACAGTATATACACATGACTTATGAAAGTATACTGGGGTCATCATTTTACTAAATTTGGGGAGTTTTCAACCATTATTGCCTTTAGGACTTTTTCAGTTTTGCCCTTTTTCTTTGCGCCTTCCTGCACACCAATGACACAAATGTTACATTTTATTTTATAATCCAACAGGTCCCAGAGGCTCTGTTCAATTTTTTTTTTTGCCAATTTATTGACTTTCTGCTGTTCAGATTAATCAGTTTGTACTGTTTTATCTTCCAGTTCAATGATCCTTTTCCCTGCCCCACCCATTCTGCTGTGGAGCCCACCCCTGAGCTTTTTGCTTCAGGTTTTACATTTGTTTAGTTCTAAAAATGTTTGTTTGGGTCTTCGCCACATCTTACAATTCTTTGCTGAGATGTTCTAAGTTTTTCATTTGTTTCCAGTGTGTTTGTAATTGCTTCTTGAAGCATCTTTTTCAAGTTTGCTTCAAAATCTTTGTTAGATAAGTCAGATAAATCTAACATTTCTATTACACTTGTGGATGAATAATCATGTTTTCAAAAATACTGGCAGCTATTTTTCAGTAGTTATAATAGGCTAGTTACTAGTCTAATATTTTATCTGTTGATTTATTCCCAGAGGGGCTCTATGAAGTAGGTAGTAATACTGCTACAATTTTTTAGGTGAAGTAACCCTCTCCCCTCCAACTCCCAGTCTCTGACTGGGTGCTCTGGTCTAGGCTGAAAAGCAAGAAGGTGACTATATACATTTCCAGGAATGGAAAATAACACACAACTTGTGTTAAATTCCTATGTTTAAAAAATTGAGTGTTACCTTGAAAGCAATTCTATAAATAAATTAATTCAATAAACAATACAGTGAATATTGTGTTACTTATAGTGATATGTATAATTGTGGTGGACCGGCACTGTAAAACAATATGCACTCTTGGTTAGGTTGACATTATCTTGAAGATCTGTGGATGGTCACTGATTGGCTTCAGTCAGTCAATCATTGGCTCCAGGAGGGGATGTACAACTTATGTTAGTCACTCATCCTAAAGTCCAGGGCTTGTGCCTGAAGATTGAGGAAGATAAATTCTTTTGTCCTGGTATTACCTGGAGCTTTGGCCTTTTAACTAGTTTGAGAACTGTGAGACCGAGAATAAAGGTAACAGAGAAGTGCAGGGTCCAGGAAACAGCAGAGAAAGAGAACCAGAATTCTGAACAAACAAACTCAGGTGACTGTTGCTCTTCTAGAATTTCCAGTGAAATGAGCCCATAAATTATCTTCTTAGTTTAAAAAAATTAAGTGATTCCAATGGTCCCAAGAGTACAGTCTTTTATTTTTAAGGTTTCTTTAAGAGACAGTACTTGCACAGACTGTCAGTACTGGTCTTGAAGGTTTTTCCAAACACTTTTCCGTCTTGGCCGTCAGGAAGCATAAGCAAAGGTAACTGCCATGTCTTGTAAGAGATCAAGAGCTTGGCTGACAGGACTGCACTAAAAATGTACATATAAAATGAGAAATTTATAGTGTGCTATAGCTCTTGTTTTTTAAACTAATTTTATGAGTATTCGTGCCCTATATTTTAGTTTTCTGTACTTTTGTAAAGATAAATGCACACACAAAAAATTCAAATAGCATCCCCATTATTAACAAGTTTGGTTTCATCCGTGATATGGGGGCTTCTGGTTCCCTTACCTGGAGGCAACTGCTGTGATTATTTACTTGACGGAGCACAAGGAAATCCTTTATATGTATACAAGCGTATACGTAATTATCTGTCCATTATTTGTGCATGTAAATGATTACTAGCTGCACATACCCTACTGTACTTTGCTCTTTTTATTTAAGAACACATTTTCCAGGCATTGCATATTAGTAGTATTGGTCATGGTATATTATACATGAACTCTGTAATTTATAACCCATCTTCATTTTAGGATGTCAAGTTAGTTTCAGTACTTGGTATTACAATAGCACTTCAATAAACGGCCTTGTACACAATTGTTTGCAAAGGTGCTAATATAGAGCTAGTATAAATTACTGGAATTGATAACCATGATAAAAGTGCATTTTGAATTTTAATAAATATTGCCAAATTACCCTCCAGAGGTTCTCTCATTTTCATAAACTCTCCCCAATTCAATTTTGTTGATATTTTACCATCTGATAGATAAAGATAGTTATATTTTAAATTAGCATTTATTTTATCATGAGGGATACTGAGCGTTGTTTTACATGTTTGTAAACTATCCACATCTGTTTTCCTGGGAGCTTTCTGTTGATGTTGATCTTTTGCCTACTGATTTATAAGATCATTTTACACATTAAAGGATAAGCCATTGATTGTCATGTATGTTCACGGGGGATAATGTGGACTGGTTTAAACACTATTTCCTCTCTCTCCAGTATGTCGTCTTTTCTGCAACTACTATAAAAGTAATATAGTAGTCCCCCCACCCATCCATCGTTCTTTATTTTCCACAGTCTCCAATACCCTCAGTCAACTGTGGCCTGAAAATATCAAATGGAAAATACTAGAAATAATTTATAAGTTTTAAATCGGACACCATTCTGTGTGGAGTGGTGAAATCTTGTGCCATCTCACCCCTTTGCCCAGGGTGTGAATCATCCCTTTGTCAGCTGTATCCACACTGTAAATGCTAATTGTCCATTTGTTACTCACTTAGCAGTGGCCTCTGCTGTCAGATCAGCTGTGGTGGCCACGCAGTGCCTGTGCTCTGGTAACCTTTATTTTACTTACCAATGGCCCCAGGGCAATGTTGATAATTCAAATATGACAAAGAGAAGCTGAAAATTGCTTCCTTTAAGTGAAAAGGTGAAAGTTCTCAACTTACTAAGGAAAGGAAAATAGTCATAGGCTGAAGTTGCTAAAATCTACGGTAATAAACAAATGTACTCATGAAACTGGAAGAAGTAAAAAGAAATTTATGCTGGTTTTGCTGTTGCAGCTCACGTGTATCATCAGGAGGTCAATAGTAGGCTAACACCATGTCACAATCTATGTCACTCACCTCACTTCATTTCCTCGTGTGGTAGTTTCTCCTCTCGTACCATCACAAGAGAATGGTGAGTAGAGTGTGACAGACTTTAGAGAGATAAAGGGACCACATTCATATAACTTTAATTGCACTATATTATTATCATGTTCCATTGTATTATTATTGTTATTCTCTGCACCTAATTTATAAAGTAAACTTGACCCTAGGTATGTATGAATAGGAAAAAAACAGTGTAGATAGGGTCCAGTATTATCTACAGTTTCAGGCACCCACGGGGGTGTTTTGGAATGTATCCCCCATGGGTTAGGGGGGAGTACAGTAACTATAGTTCTGAGACTGCCTTAGAGCTAGACTTCTTTAGTGAATCGATCTTGTGGTTAGGTGTGATCGCACCAGATTTGTATGGAAGCAGTAATAATGAATCTGTGTTTATTTTCCTGACATTTGGCTTGCCTTTTAACTGTTAAGTAAAATTTTGGAGATGTAAGGTTTATGTTCAGTATTGGTTTTTCTTCATCTTCTTGATGAAAAGAGGCTGTTTGGGTATAAAAAGCAATGGGATCCCCTTTTCCCACGCCCATTTGCTGATTTTGTGGGTGGTAAGAGGCACTCATGCTGGAAGTAGCAGATAAACTTTTCATACTAGTGCCAATCACCAGCTTTGTCTCTTCAAGAGTCACAGCTTGCTGATTCCATCTCCCCAGTCCCTGAATTCCCAGCTAGAGTGGTATTTCTTGGTAGTTCAGTGGAATTTTGAAGATAAAATTCCTGCTGGTGGGACAATGCAAGAGTCTTTGGGGTGATTCCTGGAGATTCCACTCATCCCATCACCTTCCACCAAATCCCCAGTTTTGTCAATTTTGTTGGTCTTTTCAAAGAACTTTCAATTTTATTGATTTTCACTATTGTTTTTCTATTCTTTATGTCATTTAAGTACACTGTGGTTTTTATTATTTCCTTTCTTATGTTTGTTTTGGATTTAGTTTTCTTCTTTTATTTTTTAGTTTCCTAAAGTGGACGTTTAGATCATTACTTTAACACCTTTCTTATTTTTTAATAGAATAATTTTTGTACTGATATCACAGGTAGCAACTTGTGATTGATGTAAAGCTTTCACTTGAAAGTTTCACTTGAATTTTAGAGTTTGGAACACCTGTTTATTGTTCGAATAGTGATAACAATTACTTATTCTTGCTGGGCTAAGAGCATTTCTTTTCTTGGGTCATTTAGTCCTGTGAATGGACTATTGTGAACTATTGTGAACTATTGGATAACTATTATTATCCACTTCTTACAGAAGATGAAATTCAGACTTACAGAAATGGAATTATTTTCCCAGGGTCTTACAGCTCCAAAAGGCAAAGTCAGTATTCAAATCCAGAGTTCCTGAGCCTACTTTTTTAATCTCTAAACTCAGATTCTTCCTAAACACCCTCTTCTGTTGTTTCTTCATTGGTTGTTTCATGCAACATACAGATTAGGAGTTTCACTAAGAAGAGGACAATAGAAAAGGAAGGAGAATTAATCTTTTAATCATAGGAAACAAATAACATTAGAGTGACAAGAAAAATGTTCCAGGTTTTTATACTTGTTGGTGAATTTTATACTTGGCTTTTCCAAGCCAGGAAAACCTGATCAAATCCTATTAGTATCATTTCATTCCATTGGGATGTAAAAAATTTCAGATTTACACTAGTCCCTTATTAACATCAAAGTCATGGGGAGGAAAACTAAGTTTTACCTGTTAATATCTTCATTGACAAGAATTTGAAAGCAAATTCTCGAGGCCTTTCAAATACCCTCCAAATGTTAGTTTTCCTTGTGAAAGACCTTTCCCAGGTCACACAATATTGGTGCAGAGCTAGAATAAAATCCAGGTTTCAGTTTCCCAAACTGAGGCTCTTTCTATTGCACAACCCTTACAAGCACATGAGCCTGAAAGATGCATTGGGCACCGTGGATAAGCTTTTTGAGTGTAGTAACTTAATTCTTAAAATTTCATTTCTATTCAATGAGAGGAATTCAGATTGCCCATACACAGACCCATGATTTTCAAGTTAAAGAAAATACTTGCCCTGGCTGCTGTGGTTCACTGGATTGAGCACTAGCTCGCAAACCAAAGGGTTGCCTGTTTGATTCCCAGGGCACAAGCCTGGGTTGCAGGCCAGGTCCCCAGTAGGGGGTGTGTAAGAGGCCATCATGCATTAATGTTTCCCTTTCTTTCTCCCTCCCTTCCCCTCTGTCTTAAATAAATAAAATCTTTAAAAAAAGAGAAAATACTAGTGGCTTTTAAAATATATCCTTTACATGGGCCAGACATGAAATAGTCTGTGAAGTGAAATGCCAAATATATTACATTTTCCAATAATTAATCACTGACCACTTGTCTCTATGCTTGGCTTTTAAGGAAGAATCACTGACCACTTGTCTCTAAACTTGGCTTTTAAGGAAGAAATTTTTATAAAAAACTTTAATTATGGCTTATAGAAGCAAAATGGTAAAAAAAAAAGTGATGTTTAGCCACTTAGTGGGATTTCTTATTGATCCAATATAGTATTATGAGAAGGTTTTCTCTTCATCAAAAGGCTACACACATAACCCTATACCACCAGTTCAGAATTGTCAGTGCTTCATACTAACATGGAACTTAAATCCATGTCCAAGCTATTAAGCACCTAAGTTATAGACAAAAGTCTAAAAGACAGATTTTCTAGCTGCATAAATACAAGTAGGGACACCATAACCAGAATTTATTTATAAAATATTGTGTATTTATTCTTAAATGTTTAAACCTCAGTGACCCTCAAAGTACTCTCCATTTGATGCAATACACCCATCAAAGCATTTTTTTCTACGGCACAAAAGTTTTTGAACTCATTGATTTTGATTAGTGCCTTTTACTGCCTCTGCCATTTTTTGTTTCACCTCTTCCACATCAGTAAATGTTTCCCTTTGGACTTTTTGTCATCAGGGAAACAACAACAAAAAAATAGCTTGGGGCAAGAATGAGTGAATAGGGAGGGTGGGGCACCGGGGTGGTACTGTTTTTTGGTCAAAACCTGCTGAACTTTCAGTGCAGTGTGGGCAGATGCAATCACCCATCCTGAAATGGGCAAATGCATTGAAAGAGTGTTCAAAAAAAATTCCTGAAGCCGAACATAGGCTCTTACAACAATGCCAGTTGGTACACTGATACAGATGGGTTCCTAGAACACACTCACCTAATGGGGGAAGCCTGTACTACAACGGGCCCACCCTCCAGAAGATCATTCCAGTTTTGGGGGGATCCCCAAAATCTCATATATATGGGATGTTAGGAATGTGTGAAAATTTCTCTTGAAACTGAGAAATGGAAAAACTACAGACCACTTCCATTTCAATGAATCTACACTTTGTGATGCAAAATTACTACTTGGTTATAATGGGGGGGAAGAACCAATTTCTTTATCTCATCACTTAAATCAATCAACTTTGCAAAACATTTCTTTAGTACAGATTTGGAAAAGTCACACTCTTTTAATGAATTCCTTTTAACAGGGTTATAATTTATTCTTTTACTTGTTGGATTTGCATATTGATCTCACATATCAAATATGGTACAGCTTTTTAAAAATTTTTATTTATTCATCTTTAGAGGGGAAGGGAAGGAGAGAAGGAGAAAAGTATCAATGTATGGTTGCCTCTCTTGAGTCCCCTGCTGGGAACTGGCCTGCAACCCAGGCATGTGCCCTGACTGGGAATCGAACCGCGATTGTGTGGTTCGCAGGCCCGCGCTCAATCCACTGAGCTACACCAGCCAGGGCCAAATATGGTACAGCTTTGTCCTTATTCCTGAATTAATGTGGAAAGTGATGCAACCACCATCCTCTGGAAAAGTAATCTTAAATATTGGTTCAACCCATGTGGGTGTCACTGTTTATTTAAGTCATAAAGTGCAAGTCTTGGTATTTTCAAGTATCATTTTAGAGTCAAGGGTCCTATAATAATACCCTAGTTGTAAAGCTTTCTATTGCTTCTCCTCATATTTTTCCTTATTTTGATTATATGAGCTTACCCTTTCTAGTTTCCAAGAGTATCCCATGTTAGAACAAAGCATGCCAGCCAACTATGAAAAACCTATACCCAATGTCAGTGGCTTAGCCTGATAAAAATTGGTTTCTTTCTCACATCCCTATTGTCTGCAAGTTAGTTAGTTCCTCTACAATGTCTCAAGAACCAAGGCTCTTTCCATTTTATAACATTGCCATCTTAACACACGTGGCCTCCATTGTAACCACAGAGGACTGTAGATGAGCACGCAGGAGATTTATATGGCAAACATCTAAATGAATACAGTACTTCTGCCTGCAATCCATCAGCCAGAATCCAGTCATGTGGCCACAGTCTAACTTTATGGGAGACTTAGAAATACAGTCTTCCTCAGTGTTCAGGAAAAGGACAGAGGAACGATGAACACACAGTTATTTTCTGCCACAATTCCTAAACAAGTCTACAACTTCTAAATATCTCAAATGAAACCTTGAAACCTGGTTACTAGTGGTAGAAGGGGAAGTTGTTAGGGAAGAGAAATGTAGCAGGCGGGGCACATAAATGCAGCTGATGAGCAAGAGATGTCAATCCATAACGGTTATTAATATCTTCTTCCCTTCCCTCTGTCCTTCCCACCAGCCATCTCCTGGGGTAGTTCCTGGAGAGGCCCCTTGAACTGACTTTGGAACAGTTTGATCTGCTCCATAGTCGCTAACGCTTTTTGAGTCTCTAGGTATCCTGACTTCTACTGCACGAAGAAATTGGATAACCCTAATGGAAGCAGCAGAAGGCAAGAAATAAAGTATGCCTGGAATTTAAACTGATAATAGAAATAAATGTTTTTTTGTTGTTGTTGAGATATTGACACGCACAATTCTGAATCAGTCTTACTTAGGTGCATATTAAAATGAACTTGCATGGTCACATTGAGTCCTAAGAATCTAGTGGGTCAATAAGCTGATACCCTAAAGGAAGGAAAACTGCAAATTAAATTAGAAATAAAAAATGAGCAACAACCGAGGGAATTTCAAAAATAAACTTCCATCTTATCAGTTTCTTTCAAAGGCTCTAAGGATGGGTATTGTTGTGAATGGAAGCGAATTTCTTTTCATGGTTTCTCATTCAGTAAGATGACAAAGGTATCTGAAATCACAGTTCTGAACTCGCCAAGAATCAATGCACTTCCTGCTGTCAACTTAGCAGCTTTCGTAATTGATGTGACAGCTTCTGCCACAGACAATCAACGCATTACTCCATCTCTCAAGCAAATCTTGAAAAAGAAGAAAAGATTTTCTGTTTTACTTTTTCATAGATATTAGCATTCTCCAAACAAGATACGGTAGCAATGACAGACTATGGATTCTAGGTGTTGACCACATCCTGCTCTGGACGATATAAAACAAACTGTTGTCAGTGTGACTTTATCAGCATACCTAATCATTGTCTCCGTAAAACAACTTATAATTTAAAATCTTTCTCTCAGGGTCTTTTTAAAAAAGGGTTCTCCTTAGTGCAAGGTTAGGTGGACATAAGTGACAATGGCCTTTGCTCATGCCTTGACCATCGCTGCCTCAGAATTATTTTTCTTGCTTTGAGAATAAAGTAGAAAACCTTAAACATGACAATAGTAGACTGTTCACATCTTATCCTGTCTCACCTCATCTGTCTGCACCCCTCTGTTACCCACACACCCTGAATTTGAGCCCCATTCAATTCACTGTTTCACAGCGTTTCACATTGATTTTTCACACATCTAGGTCTTTTTGTATCCGCTATTCTCTCACCCTGGAATATACTCCATCAGTCAGAGTTAGTTAAGTTATGCTACAGTGACGAATGACCCTTCACATATCAATGCATTAATACAATATAAATTTGTTTTTCACTCACTCATTGTGGGTTGGTGAAGCTCATCTCAGCATTGTCACTCTGACACCAAGGTTAGGGGAAATTGCATTTCAAATTGTGCTTCCATGGTCACAGCAGAATAGAGAAGGGACTACGCTTAATAGTGCACTGGCTCTGAAATTTTTTACCTGAAAGTGTCAGTCGCTCATTCTACTCAACTCATTTTCTTGGCCAAAGAAAAGCACATGGCTATTCCCAAATTGAAAGGGGATCATAAGTGCAATCCTACCATGGAGGGAAGACTGTCAGGTATTTTTGTTGAGCATTGCTAATGACTACCACATCAACCATCTCAGCGGGTGAAGTTTTACTCACTTTTCAAGATACAAACAAATGTCACCTCCTCTGGGAAGCCTTCCATGACATCTCAAGATAATTAATTGCTTCTTTATCTTTTCTTGGAATACTTTCCATATTACATTATAACAATCTATTACCATATCCATATTATACTGCATTACACTGAAAATTCCTCCTTCATGTTTTCCTGCCAAGTGTAGCATGTGCTGGGTACTTGTCAGATGCTCCTTGTTGTAGGTCTATTTGTCCATTTTGCTCTTTAGATCATGAGGTCACTGAGGACACAGACTGTGTCTTTTTGCACCATCTTACTCCTAGTGTTGTGCAGCAGTAGGTGAATGTATCCACTGTATGTTGAGTCAATTAAATAATGAATTATTTTGTTATTATATAGGTTTTATTAGAAGGGTAGGCTCGGTTATGCTGCAGCAATAAGACAGTTCCAAAATATTAAATAAGTTCAGCCAAATTTATGAATTGTTCGTGCTACGTAGCCTACATGGGTAGGGAAGGGGCCCAGTTCCATTCACCTAGTTAGGAACCCAGGCCGAGCCGCACTCTCCGTCTTATATCTGAATCATCCGTCACTCGAGGCCTTTACAGTTATCCTGGCAGAGGAATGAAAAACTAGAGAACCACAGCTCTTCAACTTTTCAGCCTAGAAATGACCAGTCACACTTCCACTCCTATTTTAGTTTCATTGGCCAGAATGTATCACATGGCTCCATAACTGCCAAGGGAGGGGCAGCATGGAGAAACAAATGGAATACTTGGTTGATGACAATAGTCTCATGATAGAAAATAAAACATGGGAAACATAACGTTGGCAAGTAATATAGTCACATTTCTCCATCACTTTCCAAGTGAGAATGTTACAGAAAACAACTCAGCCGCTTTCTGGTGTACGGAATGGAACTTTATTTACGCATGCGGACCCAGAGGAGGCAGTCTCCAAATTCTGGGTCCCGAACTCGGGCAAGGGCTCGTTTATATAGTGTGGCATGCGGAAGCGATTTTACTAAGCCTACGTGGCAGAAGCAGGTTTACAGAAGCAAGAAAGCAGGGCTGCTGAGAAAGCAGGGCTGCTGATAGGGTCATACAGTGTTCTTTTGTTCTTATTTCTTAGTTACGTAGTTGCTCACCCCTCCATATCTTAGTGGCTCAGCAAATGGACTGTGTCCTTCTGACTTGTCTGGGCTTGTCTAAGCAGGTCTCCTGCTACAAGAAGATGGCTGAACTCAATAGCTGGTGTAAAATGCCTCTAGAATTAAGAAAATAATAAAACTGCTGTTTGAGGGGAGGAAATAATTCTTTCACAGACATTTAAATGACTTTCAAGTTGAAATGAATTTGCCTTCCAACTTCCCACTAAATATCTATAACAATAAAAACTATGCAATAACACTAAAAGCTAAGAATCATAGTAAGCTATATGCTAGAGACTGAAGAGATTTACAACACCAATGATGGGTGATGGGTTCCGACAGACAAGCCTGGCTTCTGTGTCAGCACAGGGGCCTGGGAGGGGAACTTACTCAACTTCCACATTTCCCTTTTCAGGGGTGCTGAGCTTTCACTCACCAGAGAGCGGGGAAGTTTTTGCTATTATATGGATATTATTTAATTTCATAGTCACATTTATGTCCCATTTTCTCTATTTTCTTATGGTTGCAAGCCTTATTAAACTCAGCTAAACCATAAACAGACAGGTAGGAGCCTCGTTTCCTAGGATGGCCTCTGGCAGACGGTGCTGTTTATGTGTTCATCTGGACGGACTAATAGGCGCTGCCTCGGGCCCTTTCTTCTGTGTCTAAAATACAGGACAGCAGCAAAAAGTTTCATCACTCTCTAACAGAGTTGGATTAGTTGGAAAGCATGTCACACTCCTAAGCCTGCTCTCTAGCTATGAGGAACCAGAAAGATATTCTACTGCAACAAAGTGGACATGGGAGCTGATTCGATGAGCGCGTCCACTGTGGTGCTAGAGAATTCTGACTAGAATATTCCACATTCAAGCTGGAGTAAACAAGGACAAAATGAAGCAAATGAAAACTATAAAAAAATGTACTTTGATATATTTCAAAGCAATCTGAGTATAGAATATTCCTACGTATTTATTTCTTCTCCCGCAATCATATATTTTAATAGCAACATTTCTATTTTTATTATTTTTAAAATTTATTTAATTATTGTTCAAGTACAGTTTTCTGTCTTATACTCCCATCCCAGCCCACCCCCCAGTGCTCCCCACCTCCCTCCCCTTCCCCCCGCACCTTAGTTTTGTCCATGTGTCCTTTATACTAGTTCCTGTGAATCCTTCTCCTTTTCCCCTGAAGTTCTCTCCCCTCTGGTGCCTGTCAGCCTGTTCTGTATTTCAGTGTCTTTGGTCATATTTTGCTTGCTTGTTTGTTTTGTTGTTTAGGTTCCTGCTAAAAGTGAGATCATCTGGTATTTGTCTTTCACCGCCTGGCTTATTTCACTCAGCCTAATGCTTTAAAATTTCTATTTTCTAAGCTATTTTAAAGCCCTTTTGAGACTTCTCAACGCTTTCATTTTGTTTTTACAGAAACAACAATTCTCATTCTTCTCACATTCAAACCTCATGGGTTTACATATTTAATTAAATGATAAGATTACTACAGTAAGAACGAACAAAGCAAAATTAGAGGCTTAAAACAACAATTTGACTTTTTTAGACCTGTGCAATCTGCATGGGGCTCAAGCGTGTGGTTCTCTGATCCTACCTGGTATCTCCTGGGACTGGCATGTCTGATGCCTCAGCTGTGGACGCCTATCTTCACGTGGCCTCTCCACACGGCTGTCTTGGGGCTCCTGACAGCATGTTGGCCTCAGAGTAGTCAGACTCCTCGTGTGTGGCTGGTTTTGGAGAGAGAGGAAGAAGATGCGACCACTTCCTTTATAGTCTGGAACCAGCAGAACCATGTGTCTGCCGATTTTACTGGTCAAAGCAAGTCACAGGGTCAGCCCAGAGTCATGTGGAGCTGACACAGGAAGTAAACCACAGAAGAACTGTTTCTATTTCTTGCCCCACATGCAGGGCCTTTGTCCCCCAAAGCTAAAAAGTATATGTGCCTTCATTGTTTGATCAGACCATATTATCTCATCTCATTTACTTAAAAAAAAAATGACCTTGCACAATAGCACATGATTGGTCCGAGGGCGCCTAGGGCAGAGTGTTTGAGAGCACACAGCAGCATTCCCAGGATCTCCCTCCAGAGCACTGCTAGGTTACCAGGGTCTTCATTTTTTCCTGGCTCTTCTTGTGATTGCCCCCACTTCTTTAACTACAGTTATATAGTGTTTCTGCACAACCATCTGAAAACTCAGTGGCTCAAAAGAACCACCATTTTATTTGCTCACAACACTGTGGGGCAGGATTTCGGGGAGAGAGTGACGGTGGGGATGACTCCACTCATCTCTGCACCACACTGGGGCAGCTGGTGCGGCTCAAGTGCCTAGGGGCTCTCTACACCAGTTCCACTGGGGTCCTCTCCCTGAGGCCTCTGTTCCTACTGTTGACTGGCCCCCCATTTCTCAAGCGTGTGGACTTCACATGGTCAGCTTGCCCACGTACATAGAGTTCTCTGGCAGTTGGACTTCTTACATGGCAGTTGGGGGCTTTCAAAATGCAAAAGGGTAAAATACAAAAGCAAACATTTCTGAGTTTTCCTAAGGTGTTCAGCCAAGAACTGGCCCAATGTCACTCCTGCTGCATTTTATTAATTAAAGCCTGGGACCAGCCCAGACTTAGAGGGGAGACTACACAAGGATGATTGGTACTGGGAGGCTGGTTAATTGGCTGATGACCAATGCAATAGACTACCCTACCCTCCAGAGCAATATCTATCTCCAAAGTCATTATCATCTCCACACAAAATGATCTGATACCTGGACAACTGGTTGTAGTCTGACCACAGTATTTGGAAGCAGCACAACTCCATAGTGGCAAGCACTATAAAGTATGTGAAAAAAAGGACTAAAAACTGTGGAGAACAGGAAAGTGGAGCTCAGATTGTCTTCTTCTTAATCAGAGAGTAAGATTAAACAGCAGTGAATACTTTCCCAAAGTCTAACTGGCTCAAGGACTCATTTCTATCTTATTATAATATTTCAAACTCACTACATTTTTAACAAAGTTTATTATGAGTAAAAAGGGCCATTATTGAACTTTATAGGGTTTTCTTTTTTATATTATTTTTTATTTATCTTTTAAAAGTATTTGAACAGTGCCTACTTAAAAAAGTATGTGGGGAGAGAGAGTAGGGAGAAAGAAAGAGAGTGCTAGGGAGCGAAAGGGGCACTTATATGTGCATAGATTATAAAGAGAGAGGAAGCAAAGGGACCAAATGAAAACGAAATGAATTGGCAAGTGTTCATTTAGACTATTCCATTTCATTACTGACATTTTCTTTCACAAGTCAGGTGGCCATGACCCCTCATTTTGTAGCATTTCATGATTTGAATTTTGCAACATGACATTTTACCAACCACATTTTACTAAACATATATTTTAACCCCTGATGCCTGGGCACTGATGATATATTCGAACCTGCAATGAGAAACTCTTTTCTAAGGCATAACCAGTGTTTTGGAGCTCATGACAGAGATTGGAGATGTCATCTCTATATTTTAATAAGACATTTACCACTTCTAGGATGTAAAATTTCCTAATAATATTCTTTAGCTGCAAGTGAAAATGTGATTTTTCTCTCTATTACAATTTACTTAGCACATGTTATAATCTTAGTAACTACTAGAAAGCTGTTTAGAAGAAATGCCTTTTCTTTTATGAACTATAAGTAGCTTGTAATTTTTAACTGTTATTTGCTCAGTGGAATCTACTTGTCAAGTGGACTTTGATCCCTAGCTTTGAGGTATAACTGATCATTAAAAATTGTATATATTTAAGATATAAACTTGATGATTTAATATGTGTTATGAAATGGTCAAAACTAAAGCATATTCACTCCCTTCATACGGTTGCCACTTTCTTGTTTTTTCTTTTTTTTTTGTTATGGTACAAATACTTAATATCTACCCTCTTAGTAAATTTCAAGTATACAATTCAGTATCATTAACTATGGTCACATTGTTGTATGTTAGCTCTCCAGAACTTACCAGACCCATAATCAAATTTTTTATTTATTAATTTTCTTTACATTTTACATTTTTTAAAAAGCTATATTATAATTTAACCTAGATTTTAACTTTTCTGTTGAATTTCTATATTGTACACTTTTTAGAAATTCAATTATCTTTCATGTCTTCCTCAAATAGCTGACAATATGCTAAGCAACTGTATCAGAGATCAGCAACTTACTGCTCATGGGCCAAATATGAGCCTTTGCATGTTTGTGTAAATAAAGTTTTATTGGAACATACCATGCAATTTACTTGCACATTATCAATGTCTACTTTTGTGCTACAATGGTAGATTGATTGAGTGGTTGCAAAAGATAGTGTATGGCCTGCAAAGCCCAGAACGTTTACTGTCTGGCCCTTTACAGAAAAAACATTGCTAACCATGAAAATATTTCACAATTTAATAAAACAGCATTTTGATATTCTGACTTACTTCTGAAAGACAAAATAGTAATATATCTCAAAATAAGGTCAAATGTACATAAACTTCTTAATGTGTACAGAAGTTTACCTGTTCTTCCCTGTTGCCCACATTGAATTTTATTTTATTTTTCTCTTCCTCTCTGCAGTTTCACTGATTCTTAGCATTAATTGCTCTTCCCTTTTAGGCTAAGGTTTCTCACAGTGTGCTTCCTGGACCATCTCAAAATCATCCAGTACTTGTAAAAAGGCACCTCATTGAGTCCAGCAGATAATCCTTCAGCTTTCAAAAGGTCTTTAAAGTAGTAGGCTTTCCCCACCCACTCAGCTTCTCACTGGTCAATGCAAAATGATAGCTTTTTAGTAACTTCCAGCTCCTCCCTATTTAGTGATGCACCATCAGAATCATTTAACAGGTATCACTAGAAAACTTGGGGGATCAGCTGTCTTCAAATGAGCAAATGGTCTTCTTACTCCTGAAATTTGGCTTTACCAGAAACAAAGTGGGTATCTTGGTCACTCTCTCACTTTTGTCCCTATGTTTCAGTTGAGTTGAGCTTTAAACAGGAAAAGGAACAAGTGATAATCACACTGAGCCAGACAGATGTCATCTCCAGGGAATTTGTATTGGGACAAAGAGACTCTAATTAGTCCATTTTTAACACCTGGATTTGAAATTTAAACCAACCCAGATGGGACAATCCCAATTGAAATGGATTAGCTTTTAAAAATATTAAAAACTTGGTAGAAATTTAAGAGTATATTAAAGACAGATAAAAAGACAATAAATTATAATATATGTGCAAAGAGAACATCATGTATAATTGAGTGTAACCTCCATTTTATTGACACTCCTTTAACTGCTTAAGCAATAGTCCAGCAATGGTCCCCACATTCAGTTGAACAGTGTTGTTCTCATTGTTACCATCAGCGCCTCAGTGACTTTGCACTGAAAATATTAGTTTTTAATATTTTTATATGTTTAACATTTTCAGTTTTAGAATTGCCATTTGGTTCTTTCTTGGAGTTTCAAAATTTATACATAAATTCCCAATTTTGTGTTTTATTTCCTTAAATGTATTGAGCACATGATAACTATTGTCTTGAGTGCTCCAGATTCTGTTTCTATTGTTTTTTACTCATCTTGCTTTTAAATTACATTCTTACTTGGTTAGTTAATTTTTATTGAATGCCAGACATAAATGAAAGAATAAAAACTAAAGATAGTTTGAACCCTGATGTGATGCTATATTCCTTCACAGAGTTATACATTCACTTTGGACAGATACTTATGAACACTAGCCAGCTGCCCTGGAATTCCTTAATTCAATTACAGACTAGATGATTTGTAGCTGGGTTTCAGACTTGAAGAGGAAGCTTTTGTTTTGCTTCTACTCTTATTTCTAGGCTTGAGGTTTCAATGTCCACAACCAAACCTAGAGATTTAATAGACACACACACCCATCAGTGATCCCGGAATGCCCACTGAGCTTTGCTTAGCTCAGTAGTTCCTACTGAAAGTCCTGTTCAGTTTCTCTGCCTCCTTGGCACTTCTATTGCAATTAATTGCTGCTCCTTGGGGGGAAATGTCCTCAAATGACAAGTTCACCTCTTTGGATTTCTGCTTTGTCCTTATGTTTGCTCCATAGTTTTTCCTTGCCTTAGTATTGATTTGATACCTTCAAATAAGATGCTTGGTAATAACTTGTCCAGCTTTCTAAATTCTCTCAGTGGAAGGATTGGTACAAATGACAAGATCTGCCATTACCAGAAGTGGAACCACATTTATCCGACCTTCTGGCACAAACTCATGACAATTATTGGGAGTAAAATCACAATTAGGTTGTTACTTAGAGAAGGCAACTTTAGTTATATAAACAAAGCAGAAGACATCTGCACACATGGAAGGATTTTTTCTTTTTTTAAATTTTAATTGTTGTTCGAGTACAGTTTTCTGTCTTTTAGTCCCATTCCAGCTGGAAGAATTTTTTCAAATCTTTCAAAATTGACTAAGTTATCTTCAGGTATCTAGAGTGGAGATTTAGTATCAAAAGAATAATTAAGAGTCTATAATAAAGATTTAAAAACAAAAAGAATATTATACAAAATAATATTTTAAAAATTAAAAAATTGTTTCTCAATGAAAAAAAGGAACAGTAACAGTCTGGTCTTGACCAAGTGTCTTCCACACATTCTTCCTCTTTTTCTCTAGGTTCTGATATTCCTTCCCATTTATTCCTTCCTATTCTTTGCTGCAGGTCAAACCTTTCTGCAGGTCAACATCACTGACCGTGGGGCTGCCATATTATTTCTTCAGACAGGCTCAGAAACGTGTGAGCCCCAAAGGCAGACATGCAAAATCCTAACTTCAAGATAAGATTGCTTCTCTACTAAAATAATCAAACTTTACATAGCATGAAGTTGTTAGTAGGAACAAGCTAAATAATTTAGGAAAGCATTGCCTCTAAGTTTATATACAGTTCTCCAAGGAATAGTTGCCCTAGGCAAGGTATGTATTTGTCGTATTGCGCCATAATCGTACAGGATTTATAAGAACAAAGTGCTTTGGGTTGCATTTTTTAAGTTTATATGCTAATGACAATTTGTGATATAACACACGTATGACATCAGAGACCATATCTGGGTGTTTTTGTTGTTGTTTGTTTGATTTTAACTTCTATCACCATAAGCCTGGCACACGGTAGGTTTTTGACAGATGGTGGTTGAAAAAATAAAATTAGAAAAAAGTTAACCTCTGATTTTGGATGAACTTTCCCACTACAGGCATATTTTCTGATGAGAATTTTAGAACTCTTAAATCAGGAAGCCTGAGAAATCTCTTTTTTGTTCAAGCCTGTCACTCATCAAGGATTTAGGATGTTCTATGGTATCTCTGGTTCAGTAATGAAAGCAATTTTTTCTTATATAAGGTTACATAATGACAATTATTTCTAGATGGGCCTTTTCAATTCAAAGTTCTGGAATAAGTACATTTAAATAACATACATTTATCTCTGAGTAAAACCCAACTTGTCCTTTAAAACTAACTTTAAAAATGTTCTTTTTAAGGGACAGTCTACTAAATATATAGCACTTTTGAAAAACTGTGATAGATTACTATCATCATAGCAAAATTTGCTTGAGAAAATAAAAGAAGCTAGCAATGTGTTATAACAACTGAATTTTTCTCAGCTTTATGTAGTATAATTGACAAATTAAAATTGTATATACGAGGTCTGTTCAGAAAAAGTCCAATGACTGTTACTATAACGAAAGTGGTTTGCACAACATCCATGTAACCTGGCAGCCAAGGACAGTGGACTGAAATGCACATGCAGGAACAATGACGACTTCACTGTGCTAGTCAGTGGAGGCCTGAGACACTGTCGAGTGAGCATGTGTACTGTGCGACCACTGCATTCAAAATGACTGAGTGAGTAGAGCAACGAATCTGCCTCAAATTGTGCGTTAAGCTTCAACATTCCTCCACAGAAACTCTTCAGATGATTCAGAAGGCCTCCGTGATGGGCAATTGGTGACTGGCAGCTTCATCAAAGCAATACACCTGTTCATGCATCATGTCTTGTGCAGTTTTTTTATGAAACATCAATCACCCAGGTGACTCAGCCATGCTACAGCCCAGATTTGACACCCTGTGACTTCTGGCTTTTCCCAAAACTGGAATCACCTTTGAAATGGGAGAGATTTCAGACTGTCAAAGAGATTCAGGAAAATATGACAGGCAGCTGATGGTGATTAGGAGAACTGTGTGAGGTCCCAACGTACCTACTTTGAAGGGACTGAGGTATTATTGTCCTGTGTACAATGTTTCTTGTATCTTGTATCTTCTTCAATAAATGTCTCTATTTTTCATGTCACATGGCTGGCTACCTTCTGGAAACATCTCATATTTATGGTATACAACATGATGTTTTCAGATATGTATACATTGTAAAAATATTACCACCATCAAGGTAATTAACATTCCCATTTTTTCTCATGATCCTTTTGTCTATGTGTGTGGTGAGGACACTGAAGATTTACTCTTAGCAAATTTCGAGTATACAATACGGTATTACTAACTGTAGTCACTATGCTGTGCCTTAGATCTCCAGTGCTAACTCCTCACAGACAAGTAAAACTTTACTCTTTGACCAATATTTTTTTCCTTTTCCCCCACCCGTCCTAACCCCTGGAAACCATTACTGTACTCTCTTTTTCTATGAGTTGTACTTTTTTAGATTCCACATATAAGTGACATCATGGAATATTTTTCTTTCTATGTCTGGCTTACTCCACTTAGCACAATGTACTTTCCTTTCATCCATGTTGTTACAAATGGCAGGATTTCCTTCTCCTTTTCAAGCTGAATACTATTATACACATACCACATTTTCTAGACAGAATTACTTTTATTAATACACACACAAGTTATTAAAAGAGTGACTTCATGCAGTCTTCTCCTTAAAGATGTCACTTGCAGATACAAAGGTGCAGAGAGGTCCACAGCCTTCAGATGAGTATTTAAAAACATTCTCCAACAGCAGTTTGATGTTGGTTTTCCTCATCTAGCTATAGATTCACAAATCCTCTACAAACACACAGATATCTTTGATTTAGATGACTAATGAAATTTCTAGTAATCTGGCTAGGATCTTCCCGAGGAAGAGACAGGCGGATAGAACACGTCGCAGAATCTATCTGAGATAGGTGATTACCCTTCCAGCGATCCAGGAAACACTTAAAGGTGGGATGCCCAGAAGAACTTGTGCTCCCTTGATAAGTTTCTTATGTTATCAGATGCAGATGTTTCACTCCAATTACAGTTTTATAATGAATCTTGAGGGATCTGAAAGTTTGGAATGATAGCAGAAACACCACATTCGTCTTGATATTTCTTCAAGATTTGCAATGACATCTCATGTGATAATATTTCATCTGTTTTGTACAGCATCTGCAGGTCCCAGGACACATGCTCATGATATTTGCAAGGTCTAGCACCTGATCAGACCATGCCTTTTCTCTTCTTGTCACATTTTCGTGACAAAGGTGGGAAGGCAATGTATTCTGCTTTCTCTTGCTGCAACGAGGAAACATTTTCTCCAGAAACAGTCTTAATGTGACTTCCTCTTCATATCCTTACTTGTGGGACTTTTGTTCAACTACACTTCAGGCAGTTCTGAATGATGGTTGTTCTGTGGTTTAGTTGTAATTTTGCTGTGGTTGTGGGAGGATTGGAGTCCCGCATTTACCTTCACCACCATCTTGACCGGAACTCTCATTTTCTTTATCCATTCATCATCTGATGTAGACTTAGGTTTATGCTGAGTGAATAGTGCATGCCCTTACCGCTACATGCATCAGTAAGTTGATGATAAGGTGGGAGAACTCAGAAATAAATGGGGACCTCCTGTATATTTAGATCAGTATCAGTCAGCTCCACTGATGGAATTGCTAAGCTTTTGATCTGGAAAATTTGCAAGATCATAATTAGGGCTTACTTCTTAATTTTTATTTCTTCTTTGCAGAAAATCAGAGCAGAATATCAGGAATTGGCATAAGCAATTCATTTGCCCTAAACATTGATGGTAGTTACCAAAGATACACCATAGCTCTTTGAATTAGATTACTAATCTTTCTCTTGAAAAAGACTAATTTAACATTAGTATTTGAGAGATACGTAGTCCCTGATGACTTACTTGCCAATTCAGTTAAAAAGATATTCATAATTTCTTAGTACTTTGATCTCCAAAATGATGTCAACTTACCTTCTGACTATATAGATAATGTTAGGCAGACATCTCTGTCTTTCTTTATTTGGGGAAATGTTATAATTTCCTATCAAAAGGATATAATTTGATTATATTTCTAAAACTCATATGTTGACATTTCTTTGATATAATAATATCTCCAAATATATATACCTGGGAAATCAAGAAATATGATTTTTTTCTGAAAACTGAGTATTAGTTCAAAGACATTGTTGTCCTACCCTTAAGGATATCACCATGAAGTTGGCTTTCTTCAGTTAACTGATATAGGTTACAAAAAACCTGACAATGCGATGATGTTTTGGATTACTTTCAAATAAAAAAAAATTGGCCAGACCTGGCTATCCTTAGGTTTGAAATGAGATGAGCACATGTTATTAGTCCTACTTGCCCCAAGTTCACTACAGGAAGTGCAGGCATCTGCGGACACCCAGCTGTGTAGAGAGGTGTGGCGGTCATCTGGGCCCACCCTGTGCCTCTGTTCCGTTTCTCCTTGTGAGCTGGAAGTTCTGCGGAGGGGCCAGGCATGAGTGGATCTTGTAAATCAGTGGTTGTCAATCTCTCGGTGGGTAGACCGAGTATTTGTAAGGTTTACAAAATTTCCTCTTGAAATTTACCAAATTGTTACTTTGCTAGCTTCTTTTGTTTCCACAGTAAACTGCAGTTTCTTTAATAAAGCATGCGGGTACTTTTACTGTTTTCCTTTTATTTTTTGAAAATATTTTTTATTTCCTTAGAACCTTTTTCTGCCACTTCCGTCTTTTCCTTTTACCGTCCAAGGGGTAGCCTTCTTCCTGAGGTGTCCCCTCTTCCCTAGAACAGTGCTTCTCAAAACTGCTGCTTCTAGGCTGCACACTTTCCAAGCTCTTAATGTCCACTGCCAAGCAGCCAAGAGTTCTGGTTAGATCTTGGACCTGACCTGGTTCTCAGCATTTCCTGAGTCAGGATGGAGACCGCTGCTTCTGGACTCGAACCTTAACGTATTGTGCATTTCCCATCACTCCCGTTGCACTCCCTTCCCTTCTGCTCCTTTGTGGCCCAACCATCCGCTTTTATGTGAGCCCCCGAGACACTTCTGCTCCTTTCACATGTTCGTTCATCTACCCAAATGTCAGCTTCAGAGGGCATCATCACCTGCCTCCCAGTTGTCCTGTAGGAATAAGCTCTGGGTAGCTTTCTTTGTTGCCTTTCTTTGGTAGCTTTCTTTGGTTTTATTTTAGAAAATGTGTGGAGATACGTGAAATTTAAGTAGCCCACCTTACTTACAGATGGAAAAAAAAGTATTTTATTGATTCCTTTTATATTATTTTTAACCCTTATAATAAGCTGATGAAATAGATATTTTTACTCCCATTTTGTAGGAAACGCTGTAAGTTTATTTTATCTGAAATACTTCCTTGGAAAATTAGATGGAGTCAGGGTTAAACTCGTATTTAACTCTACAGTTCTTAACTAGAGTACTCTACTACTGGGTAATAGTTTTATGCCTACGAGTGTAAGGGGCTGGAATCAGATTGCCCAAGGTAAAGTTGCCCAAGGTAAAGGTAAACCTTCAGCAAATCATAGAACCTGGAGCACTTAGAGTTCATCCCCATAAAATGAGGATGGTATAGTACTTATCCTTATAGAAATACCTTAATATTGGATAAAAAATAATCCATGTAAAGTTCATAGAACATACTAGGTACTTTATATGTATTACTTATATAAATTCTTAAGGAATATTATGTTAGTTGAGGCTTTTGGTATTTTCAAACATCTTCACACTGTGATGCTTTCTAAATTTCTTGGCACATAAAAACAACAATATTAAGTATTTGATTGTAGACTTTCTTATTGAGGACAAACTCAAAACGAATTTCATTTTGCTCAGTGTCTACTCTCCACATGAACCTGCCATAGCTAATCTCACTTTAGACTTTCTCTAGGAGATAACTCTTGCTAACAGCTTCAGTGCTGAAGGTTGAACTGCCTCTAAGCACAGTAGGGTACCACTGCTCTAGTCCTCTGTTCATGGAACAATTTCCCTAAAGCGTCCTCATGCAGTCAGGTTAGATCCCATTGTTATAATAGCATTGAAAGGTAGTTGAATTACAAATTTTGCCACTGAAAATGATCATGTAAAGAAAACAAATATATCTCATAATGGTCACACTAGAGGTATAGATTCAAAGCAAATATTCCTGAATGAAAGTAAAAAAAAAGCATTTTAATAAAGCTGACCAACTGGGATCTTCCATGATACTTCCATGATACAGCCGCTATTTGCTGCTGCTGAGAGAAAAGGACATGATTGCTTATTTCAATAGTTTATATCCTAATGGCTTCCAAAATAGAGAAACTAGAAAATTACATAATTTCCAAAAATATTTCAAAAGCAGAATTATTGCAGTCTTTCCTCCAGAACAGACCATTTGAGTCATCAGTTATTATGAAGAACCCTCCTTGAAATGATGTCTAATATCTTCTCATATAAAACATCACATTTCATCCCTGGCTGATGTGGCTCAGTGGATTGAGCACCAGCCCGCAAACCAAAACGTTGTGGGTTTGATTCAGGGTTGCGGGGCACAAGTCTGGGTTGAGGGTGAGGTCCCCAGTAGCGGGTGCACACGAGGCAACCACACAGTGATGTGTCTCTCCCTCTCTTTCTCCTTCCCTTCCCCTCTTTAAAAATAAATTTTTAAAAAATGACATTTCTACACATAGGCCAGCAAATGGTGCCATCAAGGTCACAAAAATTTAGAATTTATTTAAAAAATAATAAAATGGAACCTTGTGCTCATCACTCTCTCTAGGATTCTCTGCTGTAATATAACCTATCTCCCCTTTAGAACTGTTGAAAACTGGGCAGGGCAGAAACGATTCGATATTCCATTTTGCTGTAAATCTGTAGTATTTGTGAGGTTGCCTAGTGTAAAAACCATAGGTACTTGAAATATAAGAAATATTCAGAGTCCTAAGCAGGAATATGGTTTTCAGACTCATTTTTAGGCGAAATATGCCTCTTCAAGTAAAGTTGGAAGCTCCACAGTGAATCGGGAAAATGTTCTTACTTGCTCTTAAATGCTCTGTGTCCATGTAGAGAATTAAATTATATTCTTCATCTGCCCATCCCTAACATGCAGTGTAGGATTGTGGTTTACAGAATTGTTGAGATTTCTGAACTATTATTAATAATTAGTGATTAGTGTAATGCTATTTTTACTTAATTATTACCTGGCCTCCCCCCCCACTCTCCATATTTAGGACTACATATACATTAAAGTCATAACCACCTGCCAAGATATGTCCCTCTAAGTGAGGAGTGGAGTGGGGTGGAAGATGGTGGGGTCATTTTGGTTAGCCTTGCATTTTCTGCCAATGCTAAGAAATGGCCCAGAGATCAGGTAAAACAGGGTGTTGGGGAGTTGGTGTGAAGCAGCCAAACAGCCACGTCCCCTGCGCATGGAGTGACACAGCCTCTGTCCTCTCAGTGTAGCTCCTCTTCAGTCACATGCTCTCTAGCACCTTCAATCTGTAAGCGATTTTATTGACAGCAGTTCAGAAATAAGGCCTGAGGATCAACTGTATTCGAAAGCTACGCAGCTGGTTCTGTCATGTCACCACGACTGAGAGCCACTGAGGCAGAGCGAAGGACCTGATGAACGCATCGACCCCTTACAGCTCTAAGACGGGTGGATAGGCTGAGAATCGTGCTTGACAGAGCTGCAAGGGGCCACGTTTAATTTCTTGACAATATGTGAAATTGGTTTAAAGTGAAGGGCACTTCTGTACAGTAAATGTTGGAAGATGCGTGTCAGGCATATCAAATCACTGACAAGAGATGGACTCTAACCTTTTCTAAATTTTAGTTTAAATCTGAGCACTGTTAGCTTCAGTATGAAAGACATAACAAGATGGATTTGAAGTGCTTTGTATTTGTAGTAGAGTGTGATCTGTATGGATATTTCGATAGAATTTTAATAATATTAATTCAGCACTAAAGTATGTTTCTAAAAATAATGAAAAGGTGGTCAAATTTAAAATGTAGATATAATTTAGCATTAAATTTGTTTATATATATGTACATATATGTGATTACACACATGATTATATTTGTACAATGAGATGAAAGGTCTGTTTTTGAAGGTACCATTATCAGTTCAGCAACCAATCGTTAGTGGGGTAAATGACACTAGAGAAACAAAAATAAATGAGATGTGTTTCTGGTCCTCAAGCAGTATGTCATACTACTGGGAAGATTTTAAAAAGTAGTCTAAATGTCTCCAGCCTTGCAAAACTGTGCCTAAAAAGAGGTTAGTTCAAGTTTTTTATAGAGGTGATATTGACCTATTGTGTGAAAATAGCCCCCTCGATGTACCCCAGTTGGGAGAGTTTCCAAGCCACACATTGTGCTGGAGCGAACCTCTCAGTTTCTGTGTTCTCATCTCTGTTCTGCTGTGAGGACCGCTAACCTTCACGAGGCCGGCACTCTGAGAGTGGGCTTTGCTCAAAGCCAAGTGTTTGCCTGATCACCTTTTTCCTTCAAAAAACACCAATCTCACCCAACTTTAATTCAAGGATAATGATCAATTGGAATTGTTTATTATTGTGAAGAAGAAAAATGTTCCTTCTTTCTCTCTCACTCTCTATAAATATGTATATATACACATACATATATATGTGTGTATACATATGTACCCATGTATATATGGGTACACATCATATATATAGTCTATGTATAAATATATACAAAATATATGCATATGAATAAAGAAATACATATATAGTTGTATATCAAATTAAAATATACGTTATATATGTGGTTTCTACATGCATTTCTTTCTAGTGTACTGGGGATTAGGAGGGGTGGGGCATTGAGATACATGTTTATTGCTCTCAAGGAGACCATAGGTCATGAAAAGTTTGGAGATAAACACAAATGGCTGTGATGTCAATAGAAAGAGTTAGCTTTGTAAGACGTGCAAATAAAATTATGCAGAGGTCAGAATCAGGAGAAATTACTTATGTTTGAAAGACTCATAGATAAGATGACAATATAATTTATCATCTAAACTTGCTCATTTTCAAGAAAGACAGGGGGATCGTTGACAACTATGCCAGGAAAACAGTGTTAACCAGGATTGTTGCAGATAAACCAAGACATATGAGTCGTGTTGGAGGGAAAGTCTTACAGAAGAGACAGCATCTCATCTGAGAGTGAAAAATGGCCAGGAGCTGGACCAAGAGACATGGGGTGAGGATCACATAGAAGCAATGTCATAGACATGATTTTTAAAAAATGGATTACAAAAATAAAGATAACACATTCTATATGCTGAGGGAACTAGCAAATGAACGTGCTATTCCAGGATCCTGGAAGGAACAAACTGGCATGATCAAAGTGGGTAAATTAATAAAGTGATTATTTACAGAATTACATGGAGATTTAAAATCTATATTGGATCATTACATTTCCCTGGCCAGTACCAACTGTGAGCTGTTTCTACCCTCTAAACTTAATGTGTTGAAGGGAGTTGGGAGTTTCTGGAACCTGATGAGGGCTGCTTGTCAGGAGCTGGGACTTTTAATGAGGGTAGACCTTCAGTGACCTGGAATGAAGAGGATGCTGGCAGAATAAATACCCTGAATTACTTCCCTTCTACCCACTGATCTCTTGCTTTTACTTACCACTGCACAAATCTAAATACAAGTCAGCAGGTAAGAGGACTGTTAAAAACCCTGCTGGTCAGATTCCAGGAAGAGAAGGTTGGGGAGTGGATCTGGAGGTGCAAAGAGAAAATATCCAAACAAAGATCATAGCTGGGAGCCAGTTCAATAAGAGAAAGATACAAAATGAATTATGGACATTAATAGATCTGTGAGTGGACAAGAAAAATAGACTATAGGGTAAAATAAAAAACCCAGGAACAGAACTATATGTATGCACTATACACACTATGAATGTATGATCACTTGATTTATGATAAAGAAGCCATTAAAATTCAATGGGAAAATTCTGGTGTTTTCAATAAGTGGTGCTGGGTCAATCAGATATCCATAGGGAAAAAATAAACCGAATCCTGACCAATTACTTATCCAGAAGTGAATCCCAGATGATTAGTCTGTCCAAATAAGTAACATATAATCTTTATAACTTTGCAGTACTCAAAACCATCATTAAATAAGCCACAAAGATAAATAGTTTGAGGATAGATGTATCCTCAAGAGGGAAAGATAGAAAGGTGATAGGTTAATGGCAGTGAAGTGAATATGTAGAAATCTTAATATACAGATAGTTGATTAGGTAGGTGTATGCACACGTGTTTGTATTTTCTGGGAGCACTGACACAGAAGCTGGTAACAACAATGAACTTGGTGAAGGGCGTGCAGGTGAGCACAACTGGTAGGGCTCAGAGAGTCTTTAATGTGCATATCTGGAACTGTTTTCATTTTCTAAGGGTACATTTTAAAATACCAATAGAATATCATAACACTATGAGCAAGTTTAAATTTCCTGGTTTATATTTCATTGAATAAAAAACCCAGTATTATTTCAATATCAATTAATACAATGTTTAATAAAGGATATATGGCTATGTCTCTTTCCTATTAAAACCTTCAATGGCCCCCTCCTCTTCAGATAAAATGTCCTAAGGCCACACAAAGCACGAAATAGTCCCTGGAACGGAAGGTCCTCATTATCTGGACTTTGTCTAAACATCCAGCAATTTTCATATTTCTTCATCAACACCTTATGCTAGGTTATACGGAACTGTCTATGGCTTTTCAAAAGTGTCACGTTGTCTCACAGGCCTGTGACTTTCCAAATACACAGAGATGCCTCTACTGGGAATGCCTGTATCTCCTTTTCTGCCTGAAATTTTTTGCTGTTCTTTTATTTTTTTAATTTACTTCTTTATTTTTATTATCTTTTTTCATTACCATTTACCCTCCTCATACACCCCTCTCCCTCACCATCACCCCACTGCCGTCCGTGTCCATGAGTTCTGTTTCCTTTTTGCTTCATCTCTCCATGCCCTCCCTTCCCCTTCCCTAGCTATTTTTTCAAAACTCAGCTCAGACATGAAGTCCTTCAGAAAAGTTAATTACTCCTTCCTCAGTATTCTGATTATACTGTTTACATGGTTTTGTTTTTCCTCTTTTATCATCTTTGAAATGCTTTGTTTACTTTTTTATCTCCAACATTAGAATGTGAACTCCCCACGGGCCAGGTTTTCTCCATTTATCTCTGTATTCGCAGTACCTGACATTACATATAGCTAAGTAAGGGTTTGGATAATGGATTGAATTAATGAGTTAAAAGTCTCTGGTCCAATAAACAAAAAAAAAATTGTGCTGTGGTCACTTGGGCACATAGAGACTATGAAAAAAACCACCGATGTTTAATAATACCATAGCTGGACACCTATAGAAGTATTTGTCCTTGTCAGATGAGTTCTCTTTCAAAGAAATGGCATTTGATTGTTGAATTGATTGATACAGTTTGCTACAACCAGTGTTTGAGTGGAAGAAAGTTATTAGGTATACTGGATATTTCTGGGTTGCCTAGCAACAGAATTTAACCTTCGATGTTGGCTTTTTACTGGTTATGGAACAACATCTCATCAGTCCAGTCAAACTGACTCTGATCAGCATCTTCAGAGTCTAATTTTTATAAGTGCTTAGAGAAAGCTGAAAGTGGCTAGAGATAACTGAATGTACTATACCAGAGTAATTTCAGCCAAACGATTGGAAAAATCTACAGATGGGATGGTCTGAAGTCCTAAGATTTCTGTGAGAAGAAATATTCTCTACATAATTTTAATGCTGCCATATCCAAGGGAAAACAGGCCTTACTAACCAAGTAACATATCGTTAAAAAACAAACTAACTAAAAAGCCTTAATTTTAAAAACAACTGAACAAATTTGATGGGATTCTTATAGTAATACCTTTCTCTCAAAATAAAATCAAATTGATCTTTGAGTTTTATTAAATTGTGATTTAAAATAAAACAATGCCAAAAAGTTACTTGACATTTTTATAAACATTAAGAAAAGTTATGGACACTTATTTTCTTTTTTCCCCATAATATCTAACTTGGGAGATTGTGTAGCTCTGCTAAAGTTAAATCGGCCCTGGCTGGTATAGCTCAGTGGATTGAACACGGGCCTGCAAAGCAGAGGGTCACCGGTTCGATTCTCAGTCAGGGCACATGCCTGGGTTGCAGGCCAGGTCCCCAGTAGGGGACACGTGAGAGGCAACCACACACTGATGTTTCTCTCCCACTCTTTCTCCTTCCCTTCCCCTCTCTCTGAAAATAAATAAATAAAGTATTTTACAAAATAAAGTTAAATCAATATAGGAATGTTTGGATAGATAACACCTTCAGAGAAAGGAATAATGACCGATAATATATGGCATCATATTTGTCTTACCAGTACATAAACCTTAATAGTTCATTGTTTCAGTTTTCACTCATTCGTTTAACAAATATTTAGTAAGCACTTACTTTATTCCAAGTATACCACCTGATGCCAGGGACACAATGAGGATAAAACAGGCAAGTCTAGTCCCTTCACAGTTGCTAGACACCCAGTGAATCTGCTTAATTGTTTTATCTCTGCAGAACAGATTATCCGCTTCTTCATCCACAACTCTGAAGTTACACCTTCTCTGCTCAAAGGCCAATCTGTACTGTCCCGTTTTGAACTCCCATTCCAAGACCCAGAAGAGCTCACCTGATGAGTCTAGCTCAGTCCACTGCACACTTGGAACCAGCCACCTGTGGCGGAAGCTGGGGTTATGGTGGTAAAAGCACAGCAGCTGAGCGTATGTCCCACGTGTGGACAGTCCCATTGAAGTGCCTGATTTTGAAGGACACCTTTAGGATACCTCTACAAACATATAGATCTCGAGGATATTTCTTTTATGGGTTGACACATCTCAAAGAATGTTTTTGGAAGAATAACTTATGAAATGTCAGAAGACCCATATTCTTTTCCTTCCACCAGTCACTTGCGGCTCCAAGAGTCTGGGCAGATGATATGAAGAATACAAATAATTTAGTCTATGGATGGGCCTTAGTCTCTCATGCCTTTGCCATTCCCCCTGTTTTTATCATTGTTACATAAATATTTTAAAGTGCTGAGGTATTCTGCATGTGACTAAAATACTCCTTTGACCCCACATTCGCCAGTTCCAAACTCTTTCCTCTATTTCACAACTGATCTTAGTACTTAGTTTCTCGCCTCCTGCTCACCTCTCAACCCACTCCCATCTGTCCTCTTCCCAAAAAATTCCCTGAAACTGCTCTTCCCAAAGACTTGACTACACAGGGTGTGATAAACATTAAGAAAAAATTTTCCCTTTTCTTACCTGACCTGTCAGAAAGATTTGGCTTCTTCACTATTTCCTCCGCGAAACAATTATTTCCACAACTTCGATGACATCACATTCTCCTAGGTAGCAAGATTAAGAGTTGGATTTTGAAGAAGTACATTGGAGAGAAGGGAAGGGTCCCCTAACTCTTAATGTGGGGTGGGGGGAGGAGAAGGAAGAGAAATGTGAGAAGTGTAAAATGATGGAAAGACTCATCAGCATCACCATATGCAATGGATGAATATCTCTTCCCCAAGGACCCAGGATCTCAGAGCAATCCTGTGTTGTTCAAGCCATTTTGATCCAGACAGCTAGCCTCTTCTGCTGAAGGCAGGAGGTAAGAATGCTGAAGCCGTGATGGAGGAACACCCTAGCCTTCAATATGGCATGTGGTAATTAGGAGGTGCCAGTGCCCTGGCTGAGATTTCTGTCTCCAGCATAGATATTCAAAGACATACGGGATACCTAGTAACGATGGCCCTGATACAACATACTTAGCTTACTATGAGCCAGATAGCGGCATGAGTTCTTAGAATATCTAAGACAAAAAATACCCCATAAAAGTGAGTTGCTTTGATCTTTTCTATGGATATCAATCAAGAAGAAAACTAATATTCACAAAACACATGCCGGAGTCTGTGAGGTCCATTTTTAGTAAATAAGCCAAGGTATTTGTGATTGGGACTACCACCTGGTCACTGCTGTCTGCTGTCATGTATCATGATCCATATTTCCAGTGAATTAAAAAGCAATCGAGAGAGAACACGGCCTTGCATCCTTCCATTCTTTATGGTGCCTTTAACATCAGTGCTGCTTCTGATTTGCTATCTTGATTGGCAGGTAGACAATTTCTACTTGGTCCTTCCTCCCACAGTTGCCCTTACACCACGTTTCAGAAAAATAATGTGCGGTTTGGACAGTGGCTAAGGATATCTATCCCTAGTATGCATTTGATGGAAAGGGAAATTTACCTGTGGGCATGTACAACAATGTCTTATCTTATTCCGATACCACATGCCTCTTGCTTCCCATTGGGCCTTTCCTGTTTACGCTTATATGTGAGATATCACAGGACCCAGTTAGGACCCAGTTGGTGCCCAGCTAGGAGTTTGGGGGAGTTAACACTCCATGGGTATAAATTTTGACCGATGGGAAATTGTATCAGGTTGGTACTTTCTTCTCAAATTCTTCTCCTTGGAACGTTTTGGAGACAGGAGCTTCACAGCTTCGCTGACAATACTTTACAGGACATTCTGTTATAAAACTGTTAGTAGCTCATTAACATACTCCCTTACGCTTATTCTCTCTCTTTTCCTCCCTTATTCTTTTCATTAGCTTTTCTTTTCTTGCTTAAATTCCCTGATGAAGTGTTAGTACATCAGTATTTATTTCTATTTTGTTTTCTAAGTAACCAGGTTAAGACATTTATAAAAGAAGATAACAACAATCCTTGACTTATAAGATTGTTACTGGTATTAAATGAGAATATTCAGGAAAAATGCTTAGCCTAGCATTGGGTTGGCCAAAAAGTTTGTTTACTTTTTTCTATACGAGGGCTCTAACAATGCTTAGTTGTCTTTAACTTCACTTAAAACAATTTTGTTAGATTGTGTTTTGACAGCTGCCAGGTCAGCATGCATTTTTTAAAAACTTGTTGAAATTGGTGAATTTTTGTGCAGCCACTTTAATATTGAAGTTGAGAGAAAATATACAACATTTCTGGCATTTTTGTGCCAAAATGCAACTGAAACACACAAAAAAAGATTTGTGCAGTGTAGGATAAAGGTGCGGTGACTGATCAAATGTGTCAAAAGTGTTTTGCGAAGTTTCTTGGTACTATTGACATTTGGCCAAATAATTCTCTGCTGCGGGGCCGTCTTATGCATTAGAAGACATTTAGCAGCACCCCCCAGCCTCTAATAATCAGCAGTGGGAGATAGACAACTTAAAGTATCCAAATCAATAAAGTTATTGGTGAAAATGAAAAATGTGCCCTGACTGGTGTAGCTCAGTGGATTGAGTGCGGGCCTGAGAACCAGACGATCGTGGTTCGATTCCCAGTCAGGGCACATGCCTGGGTTGCAGGCCAGTTCCCGGCAGGGGACTCAAGAGAGGCAACCATACATTGATATTTCTCTCCCTCTCTCCTTTCCTCTAAAGATAAATAAATAAAAATATTAAAAAAGAAACTGAAAAATGTGTCTTATATTTTACGGAAAAAAACAAAGCAGACTTTTTGGCAATGCAATACTTATCACACAGTGCATGCTGGACAAATGTGAAGTACTGTTGCCACTGTGTTTATTGTTGTTACCATTTGTTAGTGGCAGTAATAGTAGTGTGATGCACCCCTTCAAGGGAACAACTTCAAAATCATTATGGGTGCTAGAAAGCATCTAGGCACAGAAGCAGCCTTGGTGACTTGATGTCTTTGGTCATCTAAAGTCATCTCATAAAATAATATGGCTCCCTGATGTTTCCTGTAATTGCTATATTTTAAAATTCACGTTTTCAATAGAATGTGAAAAATAAAATTGCACTGTGTCCTGGGGCATTCATAACAGGCAGTATTTTGTAGCAGTTTGCAAAGTATTCTTTTCAGAAATATATTTAATATATATATATAATATGAAAATCAGAATTCCTTAAAAGTTCTTGGTAATAAGAAAACCAGAGTGAATGGCTGCAGCATTTCCAAGAGATATTATATACATATGACAAATTTCTTGGAACATAACTTTAAAAGAATCCGGTCTTCACTAATGCATTCTAAAAAACCTTTTTTATTTAGAACACAGCTGACATATGCAAAACATAAGACACTATATTCCCTTCCTAACCTGTTGATTAGTTTCTATAATGAAAATAGTAAAGGCTGAACAGGATTTTTTTTCACCTAAAATATTAGTACTCAGTGTATTCAGCATTAGTAATAAATAACTTATGTATAAGCATTATTTTTAAATGTAACCAAAATATTTTAGGTCATACTAGCTTGTGCCTACTAAAGAAAGTCCTTAAGTGCATTACTATAGCATGAGACCATATCAAATAAATAAAATAAAATAAATGATAATAAATGATATCTGATGACTCCCAAAGGTATGTGTTTCACAAGCCAGTCTGTCAGCACCCACCCTATCTCGACTGCTTCAGGTCCTGGTTGCTCCAGGTGTCGACAGCATGTGGAGCCACTTGGGAAGGGCAGCCACAACATAGCTTCTTGCCGTTACAGCAGTGTTCATGCCCAAAGCTGCTGGTTCTCAGAATGCCAGGGTAGGATTGGCTTCTGGGCAGAAGAAGGGAAATGGGACCCTTCCCAGATTTACTTTGAATCAAGACAGAAGGCCTATCATTCCAAAAAGTCTCTCTCAGATTAATTCAGCAGTTTTTGTACATACATCTTGGCTCAGAATCTCATTACATCTCTAAAACTTTGCTCCTTTTTCTCAAATCTTTGATTTGTTTCTGCTCCTCAGAATGGATAATCTCAATTAATCTATCTTCAAATTCAACTATTCTTCCTTCTGCCTCCTCAAATCTGATGCTGAACCCTCTAGAGAATTTTTCATTTCAGTTATCATACTTTTAAACTGCATTGCTCTTTGTGGTTCATTTCACATAGTTTTTTTCTCTTTATTGATATATCTATTTGGCAAGGTAATATATGTTCATTACACCACAATAAGTAAGTATAAGTATACCACTACAAGTAAAGGAAACTTATACTTCCCTCTAGTCTTTTTACATGCGTTTCTTTTCTTTTCTTTTTTTGTTCTCCAACTATATTTTATGTAGCTGATTTAAAATCTTTAGTAAGAAAAATACCCAAGCTTCCTCAGACACAGTTTTCATTATTGTCTTTTTTCTTGTTTTATTATTTTTTTGTTAAACCTGGACACTTAAAAGAATTCATATGATGACTCTGGAACTTAGACCTTCCCCATCTTAGGGTTTGTTGATGTTAGTTGTTATTGTTGTTGTTTATGCAGTGACACTTCTGAAATACTTCTACAAAGTCTGTATTTTTTGCCATGCATGTCCACTAAAACCTACACTCGGTTAGCTTAGTGCTCACCTAATGATTGGACAGAAATTTACTTAAATGCCCATGAAAAGTAAATCTCCCCGAGTTTGCAAAGGGACACTGTGGGTGCATTTGGGCACACATTTAACACCCCACCCAGCAATTGGAAACTCTGCTTTAGTCTCCATTTCCTGTATGTGCAAAACCTGAGCATAAAACCTGAGACACGTGTTTGAGGTGAGCATTTAGGGCCTTCTTAGTACTTCCCTAAGCAGGCACACAGCCCTGGGCATCGGCATAGCCTTATGCATATGCATGGCCTTCTAGAGCCCAGAAATAGGTATTGGGTTGGCCAAAAAGTTCGTTTTGTCTTTTTCCTGTAAGATGTCTCTAGCAGTGCTTAGTTGTCTTTAACTTCATTCAAAGCAATTTGTTAGATTATGACAGCTGTCATATCAGGGTTCATTTAAAATAAAACTTACTAAATTTGGTGAATTTTTGTGTAACCATTTTGATATGATGATGGAAGAAAATACACAACACTTTTGGTATATTATGCTTTATTATTTCAAGGAAGATAAAAATGCAACTGAAATGCAAAAAAAAAAAGCCAAAAGATTTGTGCATTGTATGGTGAAGGTGCTGTGACTGGTCAAACATGTCAAAAGTGGTTTGCGAAGTTTCATGCTGGAGATTTATTGCTGGACAATGCTGCAGGGTTGGTAAGGCCAGTTGAAGCTGATAGTGATCAAATTGAGACATTAACTGAGACCAATCAATGTTATACCACATGGGAGATAGCTGACATACTCAAAACATCCAAATCAATAGTTATTGGTGAAAATGAAGAATGTCTTTAATTTTACAATAAATGAAAATAAATGGACTTTTAAAATAAAAGTCTTAAAAAATAAATGGGCATTTTGGTCAACCCACTATGATCTTTTTTTAAGCCTTCTGCAGACATCATGCGATCCAGATTTTCCTCTGAAATTTCTTCATTAGCTGGTTGTTTTCTCCAATTATTTTTCACTGCTTCAGGCATTCATGATGTTAATTAATTGCCTCTAATCTTTTGTATTGAATAGCCCCAGGTGAAGATAGAGCTTGCTGTTAGCACTAAGCAAGCTCTGATTTAGCTCAAATAAACACAGCCTTGAAAATGGGATCGTCCATGGAACCATCAGACATACCAAATAATGATAATTCATTGGGATGGAAGTTTGGAAGGACCTTCAATTCCCTTCAGCCCCTCCAGTGGCTCCGGGTGAGTGCTTTTCACTGTGATTGGGTGCTGCTGGTTTCCAAAGCTACCGTGGAGTCAGGAAAATGGAAGACGGAAGGGCAGACAACAGACAATACCACATAGCCCAGTGTTCTGACAGAGACTTGGCGATTTTTTCTTGAATAAACATGCCTTGGAATGGTACAAGCCTTTGTTTAGTTGTCAGAATTCTTATAAAATTCATTCTAACAAGTTTTGCCGGTGTTCTTGTTGCTTTTATAGATGAGAGAATTTTTGAAGGTCCTTATTCCATTATTATTACTGACGTTTCACTTGTGTCTGGTTTAGGCTTTCATTTGATTTTGCTTTATATTTCGTCAACTTCAGTATCAAAACCTTGTCCAAGTTTGATGTTAGAATTTTTCCTGAGAAAGCACAAGTAAATAAACACCTGTACACAACTGCACTGTCTACTTCTCAACTGAGCTCTTTGAAGTATATTAGCCTTCTCGGTGTGATCTGTCAGCCCACTGTGCTAGAAACTTCATTGAACACATGTTATTCTCAGATTGTGGAAGCTTAACTAAATTATTCATAATACATGAAACCATCTTTCAATTAAAGATTTAATTAAGCTATTGATGCAGCTCTAGGGCATATTTTAGTTCAGTAGAATAAAATTTGGCTTCTGATGATAACAATGTATCCATTCCCATGAGAAAGTTAATCAACACAGTTTCCTAAAGCCATTCACTATGGTGATGGTTGTTGTCGTCATTGTTGTTTGCTTGAATTAACAATCTTACTCAGGTTCCAAGAGGAAATTCAGCTAAGCTTTGACTTTGAAATCTAATTGGTAACACCGGATCCCTTATAATGGAGTATACTATGTGCAAGACAGAGTAGCAGTGAAGAGTCCCTAACTCTGAAGCCAGAATGCTTGGATTGACTTGTGTCTTGGGTTGAATCCACCACTTCCTTGTGGGATGTCTTTGGGCAAGTTTCTAAAAGTTGGTCATCTTTGTCTTCTCATATCAGCATGTCTTCCATGCCTTTTGGGGGTTCCTTCTCATTCTATCATGCCTCTAGCAGAAAGTTGAAAACAGTGGTAGGGATCACTTCTTTTGTTGCCTTATCTTGGGGTAACAGTGCTATGCTGTCTACATGCCTAGTCAGTTCATATATTCTGCCCCATTTTTTAATTGCTTACATCAGGGCACGTCCAGAACCAGTCACTGTGTCAGGGTGGGAAGTGAAAGTCCCTCATTATTATTTTTTAAATTATCTTTGCCAATGAATATCTCATCAGACTATTACCTTTTCCCTTTGAAGTTGCACTCATTATCATTTTTGGAAGTTTTTTTAATACTTTTTATTTATTTTTACAGAGAGGGGAAGGGAAGGAGAACGAGTGGGAGAGAAACATCAATGTGTGGTTGCCTCTCATTGTGTCCCCTTCTGGGGACCTGGCCTGCAGCCCAGGCATGTGCCCTGACTGGGAATTGAACCAGCAATCCTTTGCTTCACAGGCCCTTGCTCAATCCACTGAGCTACACTAGCCAGGGCCATTTTTTGAAGTTTTTAAACAACATTTTTGAACCAAAACAAACTCAGTACATTGCATAAGTATGAGTATATGGCTAGATTATTTTTGGTTTTGTCAATAATTATTGAATGTATTAAAATATTCTCAGAGCATATGTTATTTCTGATTTTAATATTTTGTATCTCTCTAGGTCCATATAGTAGATGACTTTGTAAATGTTCAGTGTGCACTTGAAAAGCAATATCATTCCCTATTTTGGAAAAACAAAGTTTGAGACCTATCCATAAGATAAACATTATTAAAATCATCTAGTTCTTCTAGAGCCTAACTTATTTTATATCTACTTTATTTCTCTTTAGATTGAAAAGTGCCTGTTAATATCTTCCATGACCAGTGTATTAGTGACCATTGAGCCATGCTCATTCAGTAGTTTCTGCTTTATTAAGATCAGGCTGTGATATTTGGAATGCAGGGATGCATAACTGATAGAGTAATACTTACGAACAGTAAACTTTAGCATTACAAAGTGTCCTGTTGTTGATCATTCAATACTTTTAACTTGGTCAAATTTATTCTAAATTCTCTTTGGTCAGTCATCAAGGTAACAATCCATCCATCACTTTTGTTTTTGCTTTGTATAACTTTGCACCAACTACTATTAATACAGCGAGATAAGTGTCCTAAATAAACATCACTTTTCCTGTCATATATATATATATATATATCTTGCATTAGTATGGCCCATTCTTATCTGCATGCATCTTCTCATCATCATTCAGCTGCCAAGGTGCCTCCCTTTCTAAGGTGCCCCCTCTTCTCAGTAGGTGATAACTTCCCAAGACTGTTGCCTTTGGTCCCATTGATTTCCAAGCCTCGTCTTTCTGACTCCCAGGAGCCATGCGCTACTCTGCCAGGTTGAATGTCCATGCTAGAGTTTCCCAGTCAGAGTGACAGTTGCTATAATCTGCTATCCACCAACGCAGGCCCTGGGCATGGGTTCTAGAGAGATCCCTCGATTTGGGTTATTATTGCCCATTTCCATGCATATTGGAATTTTTAGATTATCTATGTCCCCTAGTTATGTGCTAGTATGGTATGTGGGTGACAATTATTTTATTTTATTCCTTCTGTGTGCTGTGCAAGAGGATGTGTGAAAACATTGAAATTTAGGAAGATTCCATCATCCTGTGGACAATCAGAAGATACCAGCTATTTTTTTCAGCTCTCTTTTCTGGTTTACCTTGCTTGTCTTTTTTATTTCAACATTTCTGAGTTATTTAAGATATGTCTCTTTTAGGTGAAGGGATTAAGAAGTACAAATTGGTAGTTGAAAAATAGTCACAGAGATGTAGAGTACAGCATAGGGAATACAGTCAGTAACACTGGGGCCAGGTGGGTACTGGAAATATCAGGGGCACACTGTAAGGTATGTGATCGTGGAACCACGGTGCTGTACACCTGAAACCAATACAAAATAACATTGGAAGTAAACTTTAATTGAAAAATAATAATAAAAAAGAAAAATTATGTCTCTTTTACATAATGTAGAGTTGGATTTTGCTTTAAAAAGTAATTTAAAATATCATTCTTCTGATTGAATTAAGCCCAGTGATGTTTATTGGTGGGAGTGTGAGTTTGGACCCTGTTCTGCACTTTATCTAATGTTTCATTTACATTTTCAGTATGGACTCCTTTCTTTCCCTCTTTATTGCTGCTTTTTTGATAGTTTGTATTTATATAGCAAAGGTTTAACATTATACTTTTATCTTCATACAAAGTGAAAAACTATGCAGCATGTAACTTCTTTCATCTATCTGTCTCCATTACTGCTACCTTTCAATCGCATTCAATAACATTATCTTTCTTTGTGCTGACCTTTGTACTCATATTGTTAACCTTCTGCTATTATTTTCAGCTGTATACAGTCTACTTTAACTTCCAACATTGCACCTTTCTCTCCTTCTCATGGCATTTTTGTTAGCTGTTATTTCTATGTTCAGGACACTTAATATTTACAGACCATTCTGCTACTTTTATGTCAATCTTTTCTCAGTAAAAATTCTACTGTTAAGGGTTTTCATTACTCATCACCACCCCTCTAATAAAATTTTTATAACAACTTGGATGGATAGAAGTTGTGCTCTAGTAGATTCTTCAGGAAGGCCTCGTAAACACAATAATTCCCAACTTTCTGTATATTCAAAAGTATCAGTAGCCTTCACACTTCTCAGCTTGAGTGAGTAAAATATTCATGGTTCACATTTTTTCCCCTATGTATTTTGAGTGTCTTTTTTCTGATGCAGAATTGCATTATAAATAATATCTACTGTGAAACTTTTTATTTTGCTTCCAAGAGATTCAGCATTTTGTCTGGGTGTTCAAGGAATACTTTCTTTATAGTTACATTTCAGTAGTTTTAATAGGGCTAGAGCTTAGTGTTGACAACATATCTGATGAGTTTTTATCAATGGCCAAAATGCTATATTAATTTTTAGCATATTTGTGTGCTGGCTTTAGATGAAAAATCACCTAATTTATTTTTTGTTACTCATATTCATAATAGATAAATTATTCTTGAGAATCAAGAATTCTTCTGAAGAAGATAATTAGAAGGTCCAAGGCCCCTGTTCTAAGCTTCATGGGTCAAGCAGATTTTAAACTATGACTCTTCTAAGTCACGTGGCTACAACTCTGGCTGCATTTGTCCTGAGTCTTACATTCTACCTACTTTCAGGAGGGTTGCTATTTCCTGCCCTCGCTTACAGGTTTCTTCACCAACATCATCTTTGAATGTGGTGCACCCCCCATTTAGGTATTACGTACAGGATGCTAGTATTTTCTGAAATCTGTCAGGTTGTTTTGACCTAGAAATAATGAAATGTTAAGGTGGTCCTGTGAAGGAAGAATGAGTGGTGTGTTTGTCCATAAACATGCTATTCTGTTTGTGATCTTGATCACATATGTGGAAGTGTATAATATGTATACTAGATGGCATTGGTGGGCTTCTTGCAAATACCTTAAACTGAATTATTATTTTTTAAACTTCCTGTCATTTCCCAACGCAAAGATCTAAGTTTCAGTAGATTTGCTCTATTTTCACCTTAGGTTTACTTGTGTTTCATAACTCCTGTTATTAAGTGCTAGACAGATGAGGGGGTGGAGGGTGGGGGAAAAGAGATATAGTCAATAATGTTGTGATAAGTTTACACAGTGACAGATGATGACTAGAATTAGTGGGGAGATCATATTTTAAGGTATAAAAATGTTGAATTACTATATTGTACACCTGAAACTAACCAGTTTCAGGTTATATTATACTGGTTATATTATAGCCAGTATAATATTGTATGCCAACTATAGCTAAATAAAAAATAAAATAAAATGAGTTGAATTTTGGAACACAACACCAAAACAAAGCAAAGAAAAAAAAGCTTGGGGCTCTCCAGGCTTTGCAGAATGGGGAGTGGGTTCCAAGAAACATCTCTAAACAATAGAGAGGAAGCATAAATATTTGCTGGATGGCTCTGCTACCTGTCACTGTTTCCCTTAGTATTCTGTATGGTTTCCAAGAGGAGTGGGAGGGTGCAGAACTAATTTTCTGAATAGGAAATTCCCAGAAAATTTTAGCGTAAGCAAAGCCACTGCTTTCTAAGTATTCCTTAAAATATCTGTGGTTTGTTGTTTCTGCTATTAATTGATTTTCTTTTTGTGTAGGACTTTGTGTAGAACAAAAACTTGTGTTTTTGTTCTAAAGGTGATGTAATAATGCCACCGATAATCTGAAGGGAATTCAATAATTCTAGCTTTTAAATGTGATGCTAAAATTTTGTGTGAACAAGCTAAGTATCAACAACTCATGCTGAAAGCTTCTTTCAAAAACTGGCCACTTTAATCATGTGTCCTAAAGTAGCAGAGTGGGATCTGACTCTAACTTCAACCTGTAAACAATGAGGTTATGAACAGGGCATGATGGATTTTATAACCACTTACAGAGGTACTACTTCATGTGAAATATTTAAAGGGTCTTTTTGCAAATTAATTGTAAGACTCTGCTAATTTTTACTGACCCAAACTTGGGAATACGATTGATGATTGGGAAGGTCATTTTTAATTTGAACCATGTTTACTATTAGAATTACAAGGATCTGAGATCTTGGTTTTCACGTATTACCTGAAGCAGCACATACTAGTTTCTCAGTTCATTAACTAATAACTCAGTGAGGATACACTAAATGATAGAAATTTTTCAAATGCAGAAAACAAAAACTTAAAAATCTAGGAAGATAAAAATGTTGGAATGAAAAGTATTGTTTACTCCTAACTTTGCACCCCTAGAAACCCAAGACAGTATTTCTTACTAGGTCATAGCTTCTTAGTTCACAGACATAATCTAGTTGCTAAATGTGGAATTTATTATTAAGAAAGCTAACACTATGTGAATCCTTTTTCCAAGTCTTACTCAGTGTGACCTGTCAATATTTCTCAATGTGACTATGTAATGGGAAAATAGAAATGCTTTGATATTCCGAAGATAATTAGATACTAACTCTGACCTAACACAAATTCCAGAATTCAAAAAAAACTAATGTGATCAACCAATTAATGTTAGGGCTTATAATGGTCAGGTGATAGGTACATTGATTTAATAGAAAAATACCACTTGTAGGAATCAAAAGTAATTCCATATACCTTAGCCTATTCAAGTATTTCATATAACTACCTTTCCAGAGGCAAATTAACATACTCTTGGCACCTGATATGTAGTTATTGCCTTACCTTGTGTTTTTTTTTCTTGTCCAAATCATTCAAAATACTCAAAAATAGTGCAAAAGTAGCAGGAAGGGCCACAGATTTTCAGTCTTACTCTAGGGTTATATCAATTCTCTTGCTCTCTAATACATAGTCCAGAGAGATATTGAACCCACTTTGATATCCTACAGAACATTATGCCATCTATTACATTGAAATCATTATGATAGCTCAATCGGGCGAGTATAAGATGCCTTTAAAACACAGCATGGGAGAGAACAGTAAATCTCAGGATACTTCAGAAGCTTTCCACATCTGCACAGTATCTAGGAATCCACTGGTCTGAGACATGTAAAGTACCCCCTCTAAAGTGAGAGGAAAACTGACACATAAAGAAGCACAATATTTATCAGGCCCTTTTGGATTTTAGAAGCAACATATATGTTCTTGAATTCACTATCCCACCCATTTACTGGAAAATCCAGAAGGCTGACAGATTTGGGTCAGATCCAAAGCAAGAGAAGGATTTCCTCAGGTCCAAACTACGGCACAACCTGCCCTATTACTCGAGGTCGATAACAAAGCAGTCCCAGTGGTAACAAATGTGTGACACAGACAGGTATCATAAGGCACCTCCCGCCAATCCCAAAGAGAACCACAGCATGGACGCCTCTAGGGCTTGGAGTAAAACCATGCCTCCTTCTAATGAGGACTAGTCTCCATTTGAAGAGCCAGATTCGTAGACACAGAGAACGGATGGAGGGTTGTCAGAGGGGAGGGAGGCTGGGGACTGAGTGCAAACGGTTAAGGGATTGAGAAGTACAGATGGGTAGTTACAAAACAGTCATGAGGATGTGAAGTCCTGTATAGGGAATGTTGTCAATAATATTCTAATAACATACAGTTAATATACAATGATGCTAGGTGGGCACTGGAAATATTGGGGTTAACACTCTGTAAAGGATATGATTGTCTAACCACTATGCTGTATACCTGAAACTAACACAAACTAATAAATACACATAAATAAATAAAAATTCATTTAAAAATGAAAAAAGACAAGTCAGCTCCTGATTTACTACTGAACTTGAGTAAAGAATGAACATAGTCAGTAAAGATTGTATTCTTCAGACCCAGGAATACAGAGATTATGACACATACACTGCTCATTGTGAACAAAAGTGTTTCATCGGTTGAATCACACACAGGAACACGTCACTTGTCAATGGACGCTGAGTGTGGGACGGGCCCTGGCAGCACAGGAAGGAGGAATAACTTGCATGGGTAGGATCATCAGTGTTCCTGTTCCTACGACTTTGTTGCCTTAGCCTTAACTCCACGTAAGGTCTTTTAGGATGTTCCCTAGGGCCAGTTACCCAAGGAGAAAACAACATGCGCTCTGTTTTATATTCAGCAGAGGAAGAAAAGAGGTTTTTTTCTGGATGATAGTCTGTCACCAGGAAAAACTTGATAGCCACTACACAACAGAGCTCCTGGGGAGCTGGCCTTAAATGACAGCAGTAAAAGAAATCTTTCCACTTGGGTGGCTGGTCTATGGTCCATGGCGAGGAGTTGGCCTGAAGTATTGATTTACACTAAAGCTATTTCTTCAGCAATTCAGAAGATTTTGTAAGTCCTTAAATGCTCTGTACTAAATCCATCTCTGCTCAAACCCGCTGGAGAGCGTCACAGCCTCCTCGAACGAACCCTGACCAAAGGAATTTAACTGACATTTTATGACCTGACTATATAATACACCGTGTTCATGATTTAAGAAGCATTATAATCAACTGTCATATATAAAGAACAACTGTTGCTACTTTTGTTTGCATTTAGCAGAAATCATTCCTACATATATGGTTGTGCTAAACAACCCTCATCTTGACAGAGTGGTGGAGCTGTTACAGAGATTGGAAAAAATGCTTTAAAAAAAAGTAATTTCTCAGACCCTAAGACTATATAGGGAGGTGAATTTGACGAGTCAGAATGCATTTGCCTAGTGAGAACTGCAAGAGGTTAAACACCGTCTTTTGGTTAATAAGTCAAGTGCCCTAAAGGCTTGGGGTCATAAAATGTCTAAGCCATGGTGCGTTGGGAATTTTTAAATGTAGCTTTACATGACCTGAGTGAAGGATTGAAATATTGATGTAGGTGTTCTTCTAGAAAGAACATTAACTTTCCTTCTTAATTTTAAAAGTCCACATTGAGCTCTGTCTAGCTGGCCTGATGAATAAACCACCCTTGAGAAAGCAGTAGCAACTGATATGCAGCTGATTTGATTGAAGGAGTAGAAAACTATAAAATCAATAACCTAAAGGTCTTGTTTTCTGGAAACCTTCAGGCCAAATATACCTCCTTTGGAAATGTTAGTACAAAATATGTAAGTAGTGACATTTAATCCATTTCTTTACAAAAAAAAAGGAGTAAAATTTATCTTATAAGGGTTGAAGGATTTTTTTCTAGAGTATATAGTGGCGATTCTGGAATTAATTAATTGTTCATTATACTTCTTAGGGGCTATGATAAATAATAATACTGATACACAATGGAATTCTACTTGGCCATAAAAAGAGGAAAGTTTTACCCTTTTCAACAGTATGGATGGACCTGGAGAACATTATGCTAAGTGAGATAAGCCAGCCAGAGAAAGACAAATACCACATGATTTCACTCTCATGTGGAATATAATGGACAAACTGAACTAACAAGCAAAACAGAGACAGATTCACAGGTAGAGAGCAGGATGGCAGCTAAGGGCAGGGGGAGGTCAGGGAGTGGAGGGATTGCTAAAAGGAAAAAGGCCTCACGGACATGGGCAAGAGAATGATGGTTGCTGGGAGGAGCGGGGATAAGGGGACTAAATGGTATTGGGAAAAATACAATAAAGATTAAATTTTAAAAAAGGAAAATAATAATACTGATAATAATACCCATTAGCATTTAGTTCCTGCCACTTGACTGGCTTTGTATTAAATATCTCAGATAATTTAGCCTTGTGAAATTATAGAAATAAAATCTGAACCTGGTTTGTTTGGCTCCAAAACTTGCAGTTTTCCTCAGTGGCACTGAAATAAATCTATGTGGAAATATATTTGAAAGGCTGTTTTATAACAAAGGACTAAGTGATTTAGGTGTTGAATCAATGCAAAAAAGCTAAATGGTTTCACAATATTGGGATGATAAATACACATCAAGAACACAGTAGTTTTCTCATATTAAGGCCCAGCTCTGAGCTAAGTTGTCTCCATTCTTACCACTTGGGTAAAGCACTAAAATGAGAACTTAGTTGTTTATTAAATTTTTTCAGGGATTTCTTCACGGTTAATACATCTCTTTGGTCTTCCTACCTGCTCTACACTTTCTCCTCTTGATAATGCCCTGTGCTCTGAAAGTTATATATCACTTTGTTTCTCAACTTCTCGAGCACCAGAACTATCATTTCCTAAAGAGAGTTCTTCTCAACTAACTGCCAGAAGGAACTGTAAGAAAGTATTTGTTTCCTTGTATCTTATATCCACATGCACCCAAGATCACCCACTGCGGCAGAGACACTGAGCCATCAGATGGCTAACGTGGCTCATCGGGTGGGGACCAGCCAGCTGCCCCCTCAGTCATGCCATTGCTTTCACAATGGGCACATGAATGGGATACCCACATTGGCCAGGGTAGAGGAGGCAATGCCTATACCTACCAATATGTCTTCTGTCTCACTGAGACTGACTCTTGCTGCTGAATGTCTAATCTAATAGCACCAAAATTGACATGAAATCCTCAAATGGTACCATCCCTCATGAACTCACCCAGCTCCCTGATGGCACGTTGAATAGACCTGACCCCTTTTTCCCCAGAAGGCAACAACTTGTGTTTATCTAGATTGATACATATTCTCATTAATAGGTTTGATTTTTCTACCCACAGAGCCTCTGCCAACTGAGTCCAAGGACTCACAGAATGTCTGATACTGCATCACGTTGTTTCAGACCAAGGAACCCACCAGTCCTCCATATACTGCCTCCTCTATCAGCTGCTGAGTGGACAGGATGCTGGCATGGCCTCTCACAGGGGCAGCTCAAACATGAGCACAGAGATGACTTGCAGGGTCGAGGCACGTCTGCAGTGCTGCTTCAAGCAGAATCCTGGGTCCTGGAGCCCGAAGGATGGAAGAAAGAGTGACTGCCCTCACTGCCATTCCAACTGACCAACGTGAAGAGTTCTTATTTTCCATCAGTATACATTCTGGCTCTGTTTTACCTGAGGTCCTTGTTCTTTCATGGGACTCAGGGCTGGGTTGGGAAGGAATCTTTCACCAAAGGATCCAGGATCCTGGGAACTACCACCTCGTCTTAATTCTCTTCAAAACACTGAAGAAAAGAGTTACTGTTCTGGCCCCACTAGCTGACCCTGATCAACATGAAGAAATAGAGTTGCTGTGTAGCGGAGGCAGATAGGGCTGAAATGCAAGAAATTCGCTGGAGTGCCTGTTTTGCTTCCATGGTCAGTAACAGGCGTGAATGGGCATTCCCAGCAACCCTTGCCTGAATAGGGCATAATAACCGTAGGAGCTCAGACTTTTGAGGGATGAAGGTGTGACTCTCACCACCAGGCCGGCAAAAGTACTAGCTGAGGATGAGCAGAATCTGGGAGTGGTTGAGGTGAGAGATGATGAATATCAGTTGTGGGTTCGAAATAATTATAGCCAGCTCCACTAGTTTCCCTGTTTTGTAAATTGTGACTGGCTACTGATTCAGAGAAGTGATGCAGGGACAGAATTTAACACAAGGCACTCGTGAATTAGGATATGAAAGTGTGGACCTTAACCAATGTAGCCAGTGCCGGTTCATCTCGCTCTGGCTTTACCATTTCATCACACTCGAGCTGTTTTAACTGCCATTACCTGCACCTCTTGGCCCCCAGTCTTTCCCCGAAGCTACAAAAAGTCACTCTTACCCCTGCACACAGTATCTGGAATTGCCAGAAAATTAACTCCCCCTTCTCCCCACACCCCAGCAGGGACAGCTGTCAATCCCTGACAGATGGGAGTTGGTGAATGAGTATCTGTTTCCTCACTCAGAATTAGCAAATGTCCCTTTGGAAACTGTACTTATCAAGATCCTCTCCTTTGTTGCCCTCTTTCTAGAATCTTAGCCCCTCTAGGATTAATTGTTACAGTAATCTGGACTCTAATGCCTTTACTTTAGTGATTTTCTTTTTAATTTTAGCAACTTTTCTAGTTGATTGGTGGGATTATCTTTGGTGTGAGCTACTGTACCCTAATCAGCAGAGGAAACCCTCTGTGAGCCCCTTCTGAGTTTCTAAGAAAATACCTGGCTATTGTCTAAAACTATGCTAATAATAAGTAGTATTTATTAAGCAATTACTATTTGATATGCTTTATAGTGGTCAGCATGCATACATTATATACAATTATGCCATATGCAGATGTTATTCCTTTTTTACATATAAAAATTTGCTGAGAGAGGCTAAATAACTTTCTAATGATCGCAATTTAATTAACAAGTGATTTTCTTGAATTTGAAGCTAATTCTGCTTTCAAGCTTTTTATTGCCTTATCAGTGACCCTCCAGTTTTGTACATACAGGCAAGTAAAGTGTGTAAGGCGCAGGTCCCCAGACCTAAGTCAGAGGTATTCCAATTAATTCCGTCTCCAGAGAGCCCTGGAATCAGCATCTTTGGCAAGCAGCCAAGATAACTTGATGTCTGTAGTCTAAGACTATATTTTGAGAAGCACTGCCCTATATCAGATTACCTACTTTATACCTTATATAAGAACATAAGCTTTTAAAAATTGTGATTTTTCTTGTATTCAGAGGTCAGATATGATGCTTTGAATATGATTCTCCCAGGCTATAATATAGCACATAGAAGGGCTTCCATAAATATTTTATGCCTAACAGAAAATATTTTACAAGGGACTGTGTACATGATTTGATATTATTATGGCCTAGCAGCAATAAGAAAAAACAAAACCAAAATCTCATTTTCAATAGCACAGGAATCACAAGTCATCTGTGCCTGCCTTGGATGACATTACAGTTTACAAGGAAATGAACATTGTGCTTTTCCTGCTAGAGATAATAGGCTATATAATTAAGTGCTTTAGAAACTAAACACAAACATATTTTAAGATGTGGCTAATTTAGTGTCAAATCAGCATCTTTTTGTTATGAATATTATTTATTTATTTTTGACAACTAATCTTAAGGAAAGGAGTTCTCTTAGAGAAAAATTGAGCTCCAAATTTAAAATTTTCAGCAACTTTTACAAAAATAGGCCAAACCCTGAGGAATATTATAAAGTTTTAGATGTCAGTGAGAATCATTTAAATTCAGCATGCACTTATTTAGCATAAATTTTCATTCCTCTTATCATACATGTGTTTGATAGACAAATCATTCCTTCCAATCTGTTCACCTCGACTCCAGTCAGTACAGAGGGTGTTGGTCACACACTCTCCGATAAGCCACTTGGACTTTGGAATAAAATGATAGCTCATCTAATGTACGCATGTTGTGAAGTTTTCACAACACAAGGAAAACTTTGACTTCAGTTTATTTGGTATAGTATGTATTTGTGGCAATACTGAGGGTTAACATATGGTCAGTGAGCTGATCTCGCTATCCACAAATACTTTGCACTAAAGAAAATGACAATTCAGAAAAATACCTGAAGTAAGAATAACAGGTTACTCATATATAGATACTTTCTGCTACATGATGTGTCAATGGGAAAGAAAAAACACAAACTTAGAGCACAAAGCCAGACTAATATTTCTGGCATGAGAATTACGTTACGTCCCCAGGATGCTAACGGGATGTGACATTAAAACGAGTGTCATCCGTCACATGTGTAAAAGTAGGAGAAAGAAACTCGAAAGCCAACGTTCCATAACGCCCTTGAATACCAGGCAAAGCAAGCACAGCTCACATAAGAAAAGCTTTCCAAGAAGGAAGGACAAAGAAGCATCAGAAAGAAGAAGCAAAAATAAATAAATAAGCACCACAAAAGTATTTGTCTTAAAATTCGCCAATCAAAACACAAAGCCGACTCTGAATGAGTTTAAAAAATAGAACTTGTCCATATACAATTTAAAATAGATCATGATTAATCAAAGTGACACATGTTTTGAAATATTAAGAGGGAATCCACTTCTGGGTAAGATGGACTAGGTTAGAACAGGCCCATGGTCCTCCTGCAATAACTAGATAAAGGGAGATAAACTTAGGATGTTACGTTTATATAGACATTTGAGAGCTGTGGAAGCAATGAGAATTGAAGAAAATAAAATGCCTCTAAAGAGGAATTTTAAGAGCAGGAATTTTCCTACATCAGGGTACTTAAAAGAGAACACACTTCTGGCGATGAAAGAGAAATATGGGAAATAAGATGAACACTCATTGTGAGATTCTTAGAAAAATTGGGAATAAAAAGGAATTTCCTCAGTCTCAAAAAAGAGCAACTGCAAAAGAACATGCAGCAAACATCATGCCAAAGGCGGACCGCTTTGTCCCAAGATGAGAAAGGCACAAAGACGCTCTGTGTCAAAAATATTCTGTGTCACCAGTTCCAATCAGAATTAGACTGGATGTTCTACCCAGTGCCATAAGGCAAGAAAAAAAAAAGACATTAATATTGAAAAAGAAGAAATAAACTGCCATTGTTTACAGGTGACATGAACGTTATGTGTAGAAAATCTGAAGGAATCTATAATTATTAGAAATACCAAGTGACTATAGCAAGTCTAATGTAAAAAACATTGATTTTTAATACTTCCTTTATAATTTTAAAACAAATACATCAAACACCTAGCAATAAACCTCCTAAAAATGTGAAAAACAACTATATTGAAAAGTAGACAATTGGAAGAGGCCTTTAAGTAGAGAGATAAACAACCTTCCTGGGCTGGAAGACTCAACACACTGAAGATGTCAAGTCTGCTGAAATTAGCTTATAGGTTCAGTGCAATTCCAACCAAAACTCCAGTTGACATATTTTTTTTAAATCAGTCACTGATTCTAAAATTTATGTGGAAACTCAAAAGGCCAAGAATAGCTATCACACACTTACAGATAAGGATTCATAGTCATCTAATACATGGTAAAGTTGACCTGCTAGTACATGGAGAGAGAATGGTTCTAAATCAACTGGATATCCATACAGAAAAAAATATTTGACCCAATCTTTATTCTACACATAAAGGTCAATTTGACCATGGATTAGAGACCTAAATGTGAAAAAATAAAACTGCCACACTTTTAGAAGAAGGCATGTGAATCAATATTCAGGATCTTAGGATAAGGAAAGATTTCTCTGACACTACAAAAAAGCACTAACTGTTCAGAGAAAAATGTGGTAAAACTGCACTAAATTAAAATTGAGGGCTGCTGTTCATCCAAAGACACCATTAAGAGAGTGTAATGGAGGTCATGTGTTGAAGAAGTTTTGAAGACTTACAATGGACAAAATATTTATGTCCAGAATATATAAAGAACCTTTACAAAACAATTTTTAAAAGGTAGACAAGTGAGTAAAACTAGGACAAAGTTCACCACAGGGATTAGTAATGGCTTAAATGGGTTCTTAGGGTACGGGGAATGATCTGTTTCTTCACACAAACACTGGTTACACCTGGTCAAACATGCTTTATCCACGGGTCAAACATGATTCTACACATTCTCACTAATGTGTTCACTTACTGAGAATCCACTGGGCAATGTGTTTACTATAATGTGTATGCTTTTTAGTATAAATTATATATTGCAATAAAAATGTGCAAATTATGCGTCTCATGAGGAGAATAAATACAGGTCTCAGAAAAGAAGCCAAAAATTAGGTAACATTAAGTCTGTGCAAATGTAGAACGTATGGCAAGGTATGTTTTATAGAACTGTAATCGCATGTGTGCCACTGGGAAATCAATGCCATTTAAAAAAATAATTGTGACTTTCCCAAATGAAGTTATTGAAATTAAAGCATCAGTGTAAGTTAAACTTTAAATAAGTTTTATCATGTAGAGAATAGAAAACAGACACTAGTGTCTGATTTGGAAGATTTGTCTACCTTAGGACCCTGCCTAATTCAATGCAAAATGTACACAACTCTTCTTTCCACTGAATTGCTATAGGAATATTCTGTCCGATATTTTAAAATGTCTTTCTAATATAATGTTATTACAAAGAATAGATTGGAACTTTTAAAATTTAATCTTTATTGTATTTTTTCCCATTACCAAGTAGTCCCCTTAGTACCCATTTCCGAAATGGCACCAGATATATAAGGATGTAACTTTTATTTGTTTTTCCCAGGGGTAGTATAAAATTAACAAATAGCTTAGATATTCGCCCTAAACAATCACTGTGGAATATAATGCTACTGTAACATGCACCAAATAATCTGATAGAGGATGGAAAATGTTCTTCTAATGAAAGGTTTAGAATGACATCCTGTCAAGAACAAAATAAACTATTATAGCAATACCCTCCTAAAAGGTACAGTTTTATAAATAATATAAAATGTAAGAGTTAATTTGCTTATGTACATAAATATAAAAACATATTTGATAAATAATAAATGCTATAATTATGACAATTATTAAATTATAGGTTATTTTGAACTAATAAAGTTATAAGAATCGCTTCCACAGATTTCATAGTCAAAGAAGTCACACTGGGTTTCCTCTTCATAAAACAAAAATCTTGCTATTTTTTGACCACATACGAATTCTAGAAAGAATCCCAATATTCCTGTTTTGTCATGTCTCTCCTTTGGAGTGCTTTTCATTTCGAACTAATACAACCTAGTGATTAATAGTTTCTGTGATATGTAAAAATCGACCTAAGTTTAGACTCAGTTCCCTTTCTTAAATGTCCTGTGGTCTTTGATAAATCACTTAGCCTTTCTAATCCTCAACCTTCTCATTTGTAAACAACAATAACATATTTATGTTGAGTTTACACTTATAAAATGCTTCGCACGGTGCCTGGAAATTAATACAAGGGGGTACTCCCCCCAAAATGAAAGTTATCTTCTTGAGGGTGGGCCCCTTGTAGTGCAGGCTTCCCCCACTGGGTGAGTGGTTAGGAACTCATCTGTAACAGTGTATCAGCTGGCGTTGCTGTGAGAGGCTAAGTTTGGCTCCAGTGAATTTTTTTTGAAGACTCTTTCAGCATGTTTGCCCATTTCATGATGGATGATTTTCAAGTGCGCCTGCGCACATTGTGTTAAATATTCAGCAGGTTTTGACCAAACACAGCCTGACCCCCATATCCTACTTACCCTCTCTATCCACCCTATCTTGCCCCAGTCTACTTTTTTCGTTTGTTTCCCCAGCTGAAAAAAAGTCCTCAAAAGGAAATGTTTTGCCAATGTGGAACTAGTAAAACAAAAAAACAACAGAAGCACTAAAAGGCATCAAAATTGACACGTTCAAAACTGTTCTGAGCAGTGGAAAAAATATCTTAATAGGTATATTGCATCAAACAGAGAGTACTTCAAAGGTGACTGAAGTTAAAACACGTAAGAATAAATACACAATTTTTTATAAATACATTTTTGGGTTTTTTGTCCCTCTTTGTATGCATATCAGATTATCTTACTTTTATTTTAAGAAACATTAAACATCACTGGGTAACACCAAGTTGAGTTCTCCAGAAAAATACTAATACATCTATAAAATCATGGGCCCAAATCCTTTTCCTTATTTCTCTCAGCAGAGCTAAGAGTTTGACATTGTGAAAACAAAATCAAATCAAATCAGCCGGTGACAACAATAGCAGTATATTAGTCAGCTATTGACGCAATAGTCCTGCCTAATAAATTGCCCAAGACTTAATGGCTTAAAACAATAAGGTGTTCAGCTCATATGGGTTGGTCAGCTGGGGAGGTTTGGCTTTAGGCAATGTAGAAATGTACTAGCTAGTACTAGCCCTAGGCTGAACTCTAGAGGCTAACTAGCCTGTGTTCCAATGACCCAAACACAAAAGCACAAGCGTTACCTCTGAACACAATTCAAGTCTCTGCTCACTTCACACCTGCTACTATCCCACTGGCTAAATCAAACCACAGGTCCAAGGCCAATTTCAAGTGATAAGAAAGTGTGTTCTAGTAACTGGGAAGTTGTGGGCAGAGAAGAGTGTAAAAGAATCATTCTTTTACAGCTGAGTGGTGGGTTAGGACCAGCCATTCAGTCTGCCACAAGGAGATCTGTCTTCATGGTGTAGAGGACCACAAGCTGCTCTTGGGGCCACTCTGATCAGATATCAAGGCGAAGGCGAAGGCCTTGGAACATACAAAATGAATCCAATACTCTGGATAGCCCTAAATTATTTCATCTGTAAAATAGGATTGATAGTAATCTTTAACTAATGGGGCTTCTATTTCAGAATGTAAGCAAAATAAGTTGCATAAAGCAACCTTTGATACAATAAATGGCATAATGTTCAAGACATTAGTTAACATACATCTACCAAACAAAAAAGCTAGTTAGTTCCATTGCACATACACGCCAGTGGCTATGAGAGTGAGTAAGCAACAGACTACATGTGTTTAGCTTATTCTGACTTGTCACTGTAGGAACACATGTGTCTCCATCACTTTTGCTCTTAATCATATTGGGTTGATTTAAGAGCATGACCTTTATAAATTGTAAGATAACGTATTTGAAATAAATAAGTAAAGATAGAGGGAATCCCTCAGTTAGTCTTTGTCTCATTTAGGACATTGTCCTACATTGGCTTGTGATTGAATTAATTTCAATTGTAAAGCAAGGCTACTTTTGGTACAAGCATCTGTTTTTTGCATTCTTAGAAAAAGAAGGAAGTTCAATTGCTCAAGGAGTTCTGTATAGTCCTAGATACATTTTTCAGTTCTGTAGTAATTAAAGAAAACAATTAAAAAATGTCAGGATGGCAAACTCAGTATGGCTGATGAAAAAGGGAGTCAAAAGAATCTGATATTTTATGCTAAATTTCAAACAGTGACCTCGAAATTAATGCTGAGAGATGAGTTGGAAGCCAGGGGAGCAGCAAACTTAGGTGGAAGTTTTCTTAGTGACCATGTTCAGTTATTAGTATTGAATATATAGTTGGAATTAAAACTTTCATCTAAATAGACATGTATATTTACATATTAGAAAAGATTTTCTAGCACACTTGTCCAATGTTTATTTTATTTCTCTATTTTACTTTCCAGTTCTTTCACTCTTTGAATGATTTGCTACCCAATATCGAACAGAAAATATTCCTCATATACTTTTACTTAGGCATATTCAAAGTTTTAACATGCTCTTATCAACATTTCACTTCTGTAGGAATATATCTATAAGTCAAGTCATGGGTATAAATTGATAAATTTATAAAAATACTCGTTTTAGTGTCTACTATACACCAGCCATTTCATAAAAGGGAGGCCAAAAATATCTATACATATATATTCAGGAATTTCTCTTTCTTTCTTGAAATGATTAGAATATGCCCTTAAAAATTTAACATAGTACAAATACAGCTCTCTCTGTCAGATGGCAAGAAGAAGCAAAAAAGGAGTTGATGGGAAATTCTTTTGAGACCAAAACATAAGCATTTTTAAAATATGATCTACTTAAAGAACATTTTTTAATAGGAACCCAGAGAGATTTATAACGGTGGCTGTGTTCCTATTTTTAGCTCTCACCTTGGGACCTTCAGCAAGCCTTGCTTCTTCCATGCAAACCAAGTGGAACTAGCAGATTGGCCTGGAAGCATGAATCTCTCCACAGGGCAATGAGGTGTCAAGCAATGGCCTCCTAAGGACAGAGAACATAGGGGAGCCATGGGTTTCACCATGCTGGGTTGAGGGCACTGTCCCACCCCAGTTTCTGACCCTGACTCACTAGGGAGACTCAGTCTTTGACCAAAACCCTGCGCTGTCACTTTTCCAGTGAGCCTCAGACCTTCAGGATATCTTTTATGACTTTTAGTTGCTTTTCAGTAAAATCTGACTGGTCTTTTTGGAAGCACATTTTGGGGAAAGAGGTCACAATCACTGTCTGGTTTTATTGTTTTTTCTTTCCCTTTAATTAGTGATGTAGTTTTATTTATGGTTTGTTTTTGCAGCAAATTTTTCTTGATTGCCATTGTATATATTCAATTTTTATGTCTCTTTTTCTATACAAACGGGTCTTAAGTCAGATTATGGTTCCATAATCTGACTGGCATTTGGTCTTGTACAATTCTTAGTAATTGGGTCTTCATTGGACAAAAATGTGACTTAAAGCTAATTGTTTTCAGCTTCATTCTAGTTTTACTCTTGACCCCGTCTCAGTTTTATTAAGGAAAAAATTCCTCATCAATCACCTACATTTCAATGAGCTGGTGAGTCAGAACATACCACCTCTTAAGTCACTTGTCATTTAAACCTTGACTTCTGTAGAAATAGTTATGAAGTCAAAGTTTGTCCAGGTTTATGAGCATTTTGTTTGGAGCAGGAATTTTCTTGAACACAGATGAAATTACGTCATGAGGCAATCTCCCACTCTGCCTGCTTCATTTGGTTCTTGTCTATAAACACCTCTCCAACACCAAATTCTAAGCTTCTTCGGCTCTGGGGACATTTGAAAATACTTCTTTATAGAATTTAAGAAGACTTAGACTAAGAATACCCTCACATACTTTTTAAGAACATTATATTAAAAAATTAGTGTGCTATACCAGTATTTGGAATTTATTATCCATATGATTGAATAAATATGATTTTAGATCCAGCTCTGATTCTCTGCCGTCTGTCTAGGGGGGATCATGCTTTATTGTGGGGACAAGGGAACCATATAGTCACAGCCTTTGTTACTCATGTCATTTGAAAGTTCTGGTCATGTTTACAGTTCAGAGCTAAGTCATTGAGGGCCGTCCTCATGTGCACACTCTAAAATCATCTGTATGAATTGCATTTGGGGATCCTACACCATTGAAAACATTGCAGGAAACTATTCCATATACATCATGCCATTGAGTTAGTTTGTTCTAATGTGAAGATATTATCTATCACAGCAAAGGAAAGATAAATAAACAATTATATATTTAGATCTATTTTGAAAAATAACATATGAAAAATAACATAAAAATACAATGAAAAAAAATTTTCCTTAAACTCTGGTAATGATATCTCGACTAATCAGGTGTCTTTAAATTGCAAAAGAAAAAAACCCAAGTGAAACTACATTAATTAAAACACTGGACTATATTGAGTGATGTAAGTAGGAAGTTCAAGGTTACTTTGGACATGGTTACGTCCAGAGATTTACGTGAGAGCATTAAGATCCCATTCCTTTCATTTCTCTACTCTGCTTGTTATACAGGTAGGATCAATCTCAGGCAAAAATAATCCCACGAAATCCCAGGCTTATAATAATATCCTTACAGCCTGTGATCCCATAGAAAAGAGGCAACCGTGTCTGCACCAATGTTCCTATCAGTTCCTAAGGAGAACTTTGAGGAGCCCTTGCTTGGGCTACGTCTTCACTCTTCTCACAAGTGACCTGGGACAGACGTTTAACTGGCCCAACAGAGGAGAGGCTCCCCGCAGGGAAAAGTGATTCAGGCAGCCGAATAGAAATAGAAGTCTATTGAGTCACTGAAGTTTCTATGACCTTCAGTTTTATATTTGCATATAATCAATAATTTACATTATAAATATTATGCATAGGCAAAGAAAACACCCTGAAATTGACACTTGCCTCTGTATATCATCAGCTTTAAAGTCATAAAACATTATGGAGAAAGCAGTATTATAGTAAGCCTTAAAAATTAAGTCCTCTTGGATTTCATGCATAGGAAAGCTGTTTGGTGTTAAAATTTTTATATGCCAGTCAACTTGTATCTGGAATATCTTGAGCTAATAGGTTTTGATAATGGTTTTATATAATTTACTCTATTTCAGGATGTGAATTCTGAGGGTAATAAATAATATATAACAATCTCTCTATTCTCTTACTCGGGTCTAGGTAAACACTGTCTGTAAAAGACTACATAGTAAATATTTTAGGTTCCTGAGTCATGAGGACTCTGGTCAACAACACACTGCTGTTGGAGCAGGAAGGAAGCCATGAGAAGAAGCCACCAGTCCTGAAAGAACGAGGGCGGCTGCGTTCCACTGCAGTCCGGCAACCCAGTGAAATCGGTGAAACCTCCAAGTCGATCACACAGCAAGTCTCAACGCGTATAAAGAAGAGCATGACTGGGATTTCCAATGTTTGAATCACCAGTTCTAACTTACAGTAAGTCAACTCATTTCTCCTTCATTCCAAATTTTCTACTACGGTACTAATTGGAGGATAGTCAGAATTAAGTAGGAAAGATGTTATCAAGATGGGATGCTTCCTACAGAGCAGTTAGAACAACAGCTAGCAATTTATTGCAGTCTGTGTCTACATCGCACTCTCGTGAGAAACCGCATCGTTGGCGGCTCAGAACAACCACGTGTGATGCAGCCTCCTCATTCCAAGCCCTTCCCATCCACTCCCCTCACCCAGCAAGGCACAGGCCTTTTGCATTTTAAGGAGTTCACTTGTAATCACTCTGGTAACAACAACAAGGAATAACAAAAACCACAAATACAAACATTTTTCTGAACTCTTAGATTGCTGATAGATATAGGATTCCTGTCTTAAACTAGAAAAAAAATGGTCATGGACAAAGCCTATCTAATTCCCCCAAGCATTTCTGAAGTGCATATATACATCTCTATAACATCTCTATGTTTCACCATACAAGAAAAAGGCATCCAAAATTGTTATTTCATCACTGGCTACTAAAGAATTGATTGACAGATACATTTGTTTTCAATATACAATGAAAAAGCACAGCATTGTGTAAAAATCACCTTTCCCCCTTTCCTGTCACAAATATCACATTGCAAATAAATAATGGAAACTATGATCAATTTTATGTTAACTGTAAATATTTAATACCTTAAGATAAAATAAGCAAGAAGGCAATATATTACCGATGTTTGCTTCACATCAGAATGCTACCTGAGTGAGCTGGGGTGGTAAGGGAAGAAAATGGCAATCTGTTGTAGAATGATGGGCAAAGGGAGCGAGGCTCATACGGTGAAGAAGTGAGTGAAGAGCTAATGCCTGAGATGTATCCAGCGAATGTGTGGATAGTCTTTCCTTGTTGGACTCAGAGTCTCTTGAACATGGGGAGCTATAAAACATTGTTATGAGACATAACAATGTCCATAACAGAGCTATGGACATAAACAAAGCCATGGGATTAAAAGCAAATAAAAACAACATAGAAGACTTTTTCAGACTCTTCACTTAGGATTATATAGCTCCTAATAATGAGACTGCATGTTTAAATATGATGCTTAGGTGTATGTTGTATAAAACGTTGTAATGTATATGTCACTGAACCATGAAAACAGGAAAGAAAGGCCAGAGTAGAAGAAATATTTGAAATAATAATAGCTGAGAACTTTTCAAATTAATTACAGAAAGCAAGCCATTGGTGCAGAAAGTTCACAGAGCACAAAACATCATTAAAAAAAATCTTCAATCTTCAGAAAACAGAACATAAAATTTTGAAAAAATAGAGACAAAAATACCTTACCTGTAGAAGAACAGAACTAAATTACAGTGAACAGTTCGACAGAAACCAAGCAAGAAGAGTGAAAATTATTTTAATTGTTGAAACAAAAATCTACCAACCCGAAATTCCATCTGGTTAAATTATCATTCAAAAATGAAAGAATAATAAAGACTTCCTCAGACAAACAAAAACAGAATTAGTTGTCAGCAGACCAGACATTTAAGAAATGTTAAAAAGCAAGTATTTTTAGGCAGAAGTAAAGTGACATGTCAAAAATTTGGATCGACATGAAGGGAAAAAGAGAAGGAATAAATAAAGGTAAAACACAATCTTTTATTTTTGTTCATCTTAATTGAGCTAAAGGATAGCTGTTACTTGACAGCAATAATACTAACAGTGTATTGGGTGATGACAGCCTATAAAAAAGGAAAGAAAAGAAGTGAGGTGGTCACGAAAGACAAAAGAGACTGAGAACTGCACCTACATGTCGCACGAAGCACTGTGGCATCATTTGAAGGTGGGCCTATATTATTTAAAAATGTATATTGCGGTTAAACATCAAGACCCACCAAACATTTTCTACAACTTTATAAATATACAAGGCCTCATACAGAATAAAAGTGAGTGGATGGAGAAAGACGTACTTTGTCAAGATTAATCACAGAAAGCTGGAATAGCCGTATCAATGTTTCGACAGATCACATGGTTGCCCCAATAGAGGTAGAAAGAGCATTTGATGAAATTCTACATCCTTCCATGATAAAAACCCTAACAAACTGGCAGTAGACATTACCTTACTGTAATAATGTAATAAATGAAAAGGCTACAGCTGACATCATACTCAACAGTGAAAACCTTAAAGCTTTTCCCCTAAGGTCACAGTCCAGGGGAGCCTGAGAAGACATGTTGGCTAAATCTGGTATTTCCCCTGCTGGGCGTCCTGGAACAGAAGAAGGACACTGAGCGAAAATGAAGGCTATTTGAATACAGGCTGAACTTTGGTTAACAATAATGTCATATGTGTTCATTAAGTATGGCAAAGTACTATACTAATGTGAGGTGTTAAGAAGAGGAAAAATTACTATGAGGCATATGCACAGACCATTTTACAACTGTTCTGTAAATCTGAAACATTCTAAAAGAAAAATTCTTTGAAAATAACTTGCAAAAAAGAAAAAAAAGCAATGAAAACTCAGCTGAAAAATGCCATCATAAAATTAACTGCTGTCTTGAAAAATGGGCTAGATCAAAAAGGAAATCAAAATGAAAATCACAAAGTATTTACAAAATTATGTAAAAGAACAGATTTCAATTCAACCGATGTGGGAATGCAATTTCTGGGAGATGATATTGGGTTTAATTATAGCTCAGACTGCCTGGAGATGTGTGATTCTGGGAAAGTTACTTAACCGAGCTCTCGCTTACTATTCTCATCTGAAAAATGGTGATGATTTCAGAACCTGCCCAATTAGTGGTGATTGAAGGAGAATGCCCACCTGGGAGTCTGGCACAGAGTTCTTGTGTGCTTTCTGTCTAGTTGCCGTATTTCTTCCCCTTCTCCTTATCTTCTCTCAATCCCCTCTTCTTACTTTCCTCAATGTGTTCTTTCTTTTACTCTTTTCAACCAAATTATGTTAAAAATGAACAATTCACACAACAATATCATTGATTCTCAAAGAATTTTGGTGTTTTAAAAGATCCACATATAGAAGAGTACATCCTGGGTGATTAAACATATAATAAATTCTAAAAAGAGGAAATGAATCTGTGGTTACGAAAATTATGACAGTTGATGCCTTGAGAACCAGAGATTGACTGCAAATAGGTACAAAGAGAGTTTTGGAGGTGATAGATTATCTTGATAAAATTGTGGGTTATGAGAGTAGATGTATTATCAAAACTTGTATTATCAATACAAGTAGATATATTACCCAAGTATTGTACATACTTAAAATCTGAACACTTCGCTATATATAAAGTCATCTCAGTAAAAATTAACATATCATGCCCTCTTAACAAAGTGAAACTTTCCAGAATTAACAATACTTCCACAGTTCAGTTTCCCACTCGTATATGAAAACATGATTGTAGGGATGTGAATAGGAGACATTTGAGGCCTTTGTTTATTTTATAACCATCTCTATTGTATACTTTGTGACTCTCAACTTTTTTCCAATTATAGGCTTTCCTTTTTTTTTTAACTCTTTGAATATTACCTGTTTTTCTCAGAGACTTTTCCAGTTTATTAGAACACATTATCAGTTAGTACTGGAAGATAAGTATGTCCATATATGACATTTTTAGACAACAGGAGCACAAGACACAATTCCTCTGGGAGAGGAATGGAAAGCCAGCCTCACTCACCACACTCAGCTACGCCTAAACATGCTGCCAGTTAACATAATCATGTTTTATTACACTAGGCTTGAAATTTAGACTGTGGGTTTTGGGTAGAACATTTTACAAATATCCTTGAGAAGTCAGTTGTGGAAAAATACTTGCAGATGGATGGGCTGTAAGATCTGTAACTTCACTGTACATATTCAGGAATGAATGCCTCAGGAGGCGTTCTAGAATTTTCAGCTCTCCAGTAGTCAGATAATCCTGCTAGCTTGGAGGATGCAAAAGGTGGACTGCTGGGCAAGACAAACTGAAAAGAAACTGAGTCTAAATTGCATTGTTATTATCTGTGATTAAAGCCTGGAACAGGGAAGGGCGACTAAAGGTGCAGAGAGATGGGTATGCGGTCTCATTATTTTAACTTCATCCTAATTCTTCAGGTTGATAGACAACCTCATCAGATTGGATGTATGGTCCAATCCTCTCCTTCCCTCTTCAGGGTGAAGTTGAAAGATGGGATTTTTTTTTTCACCCATGTGCTACATGCTAAGACAGAGAGTGGAGCCATGCTGTGTGCTAGCTTGCTGGTTCAGGTCACTGTCAGTTCTCAATGTCCCCAGGTACACTACCACAGCCTGGGTCCCATGAGCACTGCAAGACAGGTATGACAGAAGCCAATGCTCTGAGCAGCCCCTAGAAAAACCCTATGTTACATTTTGTTCTGGTGATTTCCTTTTCTCTCCAGGGAGAAGCTGGAGCTGGGGCTTCCTCCTGACCCCGGGAGCTGTGTGGGGCGGGGCTTAGAGGGAGAACCTACCTCCAGTTCCTACTGGCTTTGCTCTACCTGGGCCCACCATGGCCTGGGATGCAGGAACTTCTGAACCAGTTCGTGGATTTCTCACAGAGGGGATAGTCCTGTGCATCCTTGTTGAATCCATATGTCTGTGGGAGGAGGCAGGGCCCCAGACTTCCTATTTTGTCACGTTGTTGAACTTGCTTCCCTGCTTATCTGTTATCTTTTTAAATTCTGGCTTCAGCATGTCTTGGGAATTCTAGGCCATACACCAAGGCCAAAAGGAATGTGAGTCCATGAAACTTTTTAAAGGGATTTCGAGGTGACGATACAAAAAGAACTGCCTAAAAAGAATCTAAAAGGAAAAAAATGCAAAGGATCAAGAATTCAGCAGCAGGATTCTGACACAATTCAGCAAGTAATTTGTCTGTGTTTTAGTCCCAGTTATGTTTTATAGAAAAGTCCCCTGTGAGCATAGGTAGGTAATATAAGCCATTTTCCCAAACAACTCTGGGTAAACAGCTACCTTTGATTTTCTGAATCAGGTAAATCATCTGTAAGCCTCTACCACCTGTAAAGCTCTCCCTGATATAGACAGATATTTATTTACTTAAGAGAAAGTTCTGATAAAGTTTTATTGTATGGCTTAGAAAATACCCTATGTTTTGTGTTGTGGATGTCTATGATTCAAAAGGTATAGATTTTATTACAGTTACGCTTCTAATGTGAAATTAAAAATTCTACCAAATGTTAATCTCTCAGAAGATACTGCCTAGAGTATTAATTAGTGTAAAAGAAAATAAGTAGAACACTTGGTCCCACCCCAAAACACATTCTCTGCAATACAAATGCAGTGAAAGTCCTATTTCAACTGCTAATCGTAAATGCGAGATTTTCTTCTCAGACTTGACTCTGTCTCCTTGGCCTTTGCTTGTGTTTGCCTTCCAGCAGCTGGCCGTTAGTTATCTTCTGTGATATTCAAAAGCAATTAAATAAAAGAGAAAAGCAGTATTTTTATTTCCAAATGTACACACCGCCTTCCATCCAACAGGGACTCCCTGAAACTTAAAGTGATGTTTTCCAGCTTAACTGGCTCTGCTTCTGAAAGCCAGTGGTTGCTGGTTCCATAGTTTTTGCTGAAAAGACCCATTTTCAGGACTCCAGGGGACGCAGCCTGATCAGGAATAAAGGTGACCGAACGAAGGTTCAGAACACTTGCATTGTCCTCCTCACCAATAAGCTGCGAGATTTTAGTTGGATTACTTTCCATTTCTTTGTCTTTATTATTTTTGGTGAGCTCTTAATTGTTAATATTACATAGTTTCTAAGGACTGCACTGAAAAGGCTGTACTTTGTATGCACAGGCGTGCACATAAGCCTCCTGCCTTAAAGCACTCCGGGGTGTCACAGGCTTCACAATCAGAGAGATGGAGGTTTGAACCTTTGTGGGGTAACTTGCTAGATGTATCTCTCAGAACAAGTTACTTGAACTCTCCGCACCTCGATTTTCTCATTATAATACAGGAAGAGTCACACTTATGTTAATCAGGGGGCGCTGTGGGAATTTAATTATGCAACAAATGTTATGCCACAGGACAAAAATGGGTGTTTTATAAACCCAGTTTCCTTCTTCATTGACCTACCGGTATTTGATCATACCAATAACCATCTGAAGGGGGTGACTTTGCAGTAGTTTACCGAATGCCTAGTTCTTTTACACTGTAAATACTGGTCCAAAGAAAATGTCGCGCAACAGAGAAGTTAGGAAACTAAAGTTCTGCTCTCATTTTTATCCATAGCATTAAACAAATCAATAACAATTAAGCACAAACCATGAAAAAAATCTGAGTTTGAGTTCTCATATGTAACATAGAGATAATAAAATCTCTCCTGCTTATGTGTACCTGACCACATAATCTTTCATTGGGTGCTTGTGAGAGTTGAAGTGAACACTATTCGTAGACCAAGGAATCACACGATGGCTTCTCTAACTAGATCCTATCTAAGAGATCCAACTGAGATCCTATCCACTGAGAAGATGTGTGTGACATTACAAAACACTGTACCTCCTGCCTAAAGATGGCAGATTTTATACTAAATGGACAAAAAAAATTTTGCTTCCACTATCCTAATGTTATCATTGTTTTCAGTACCTAACTTATATCAGAGTCAAAGCATTTATTGGGTCTTCATGTCAGTGGACCTTAATGTCAGTACCAAGACATAGGATTCTATACCAAATTCATGGGTAAAATGAAAAACTTCAGAAAATCAAAGCTACTTTTAGAAATAAATGATCATGTACCAGGTGAAGATATATATCTCTTGAAAGAGGTTTATATTTCAATGATAAACTTTAACATTTCTAAACAGTTGCCATTATAAAAATAATTTTTGTAATAATTTTATTAGATGTTTTTCAGTTTAAAGCTCAGTTTTCAATGTGTGAACATCAATGAATCAGTGCAAAGCATAACACTCTTACTACTACTCATCATTAAAAATGGAATTAAAAAAATTATCAAATTCTATCAGCAGGCAACGGGGGCCAGCATTACAGACCTACTGTCTTGTGCAGCAGCAAGAATGCGAACTAGCACCACCTCACCCTTGAGTCAATAGCCAGCCCTTGACCTTCACTGTAAGCTAAATGGCTGCTTCAGGTGCAGTACCATGAATAGGGGAGTTTTAACTTGATAGAGCTGAGGAAGGATCCAGACTGAACAGATTTCAATAAAAGTTATGCAGAAAGATAACTGGCTGGAAGCATTGTTGCTCAGGAAATTATGGCTGGGAAGAGACAGTATTCTCTCAAGCTATTGCAGTCGTGATAGACCATTTTCAAAAAATTTTATTACTAGTGATTTTAAAAGAAAGGGCAGTAAAAGACAGCTTTCTGTTTCTATTTAGCAGCTGGTACATAGCTGAAAGGGGAGATTTAGTGGAGAATGAATCAGATCCATTCCCTGTGGTTTCTATGTCTGCAGGTAGAGTTTCCTGTAATTGGCCATTTATTTTTCTCCAAATCAACAACAATTTTTTCACTTCATAAGTAACCGGCACAGTTCTAGACACTGGGGATATGGGGGTAAATGAAACACAAAACTTCCTCTCCTCTTGGCAAGATACTTTACTGGAGGAAGACAGAAAAGAAATGACATAAGTAAATTATATAATCTACTTATGTGTGAGAAATGAACAGGAGAAAATAAAGCAGAGAAAGTGGTGCAGGGTCAGTACTGCAAATTTTAAACTGTGGTATGTGAGAGCCTCATTAAGTACAGTCTTGTGAATAATGTGATACTTGTATAAAACTGGGTACCGAGTAAAAGTTAATGGCGAATTACCTCTCTGTAAGGCATATACACATTAGGAATACATTCAAGGATGGCTTAAAGTGCTGCTAGTGCAGAAAGAAAAATGAAATTAACTCTCTAGGGTAGTATTTCTCAAAGTCTGGACCTGCCCTGCCCCAGAGGCACAGAAGGCACATGTTAAAATGCAGACTCCTTACTCTCAACCCACAGCTAGTGAACCCAACAGCACAGGCATGGGTCCCGGGGATGTGTCGTTCACCAAGTTTTCTGGACCATGTGCTTTAGGAGTATGAGGATGAAGTCACTAACTGCCTGGACTCCTGGGGTTATTTTCCACAAAGGAGATGATACTTGGATGAGAGCTTAAAGGATGAGTTAGACTTTGCTAAGCAGGAGAAAAGGACGGGATGTTCACAGCAGACGCAATAGCAGGTACAGAGGCACAAATGCAAGAGCAGAATTCTACCAACATTACAATAGAGCTGAGCAGAGACCTCCCAGTTTCTTCGTTTTCTGTAACAGGCTGACGGTGACCATCACTGGACAATGCAAGTTGCCAAAAAATACTGCCAATCACTACAGTCAGTGTCCTCTAATCTAAATAGTGTTTTTTTTTTCATTCAAAACAGTACCTACTGGACAAATACTCAACAGAAGGGGAAGGGTCATCAAGGAACATCTATAAAGAACCCATGGACAAAGACAAAGGGGTGGGGGGCGGATTGAATGTGGGAGATGGGAGTTGGTAGGGTGGGTGAGAGGAATGGGGGGAAATGAGGACAACTGTAATTGAACAAAAATAATAAAAAGTAAAATACCTTAAAAAAACACTTCAGCAAAAAAAAATGTTGGTTAAGCAAATGTGGCAAAATCTTGATAATTACTCAATCTTGGTGATGGATTTATGGGAGTTCGCTATATTACTTTCCCTGCTTTTATCTTTGAAAATATTCATAATAAGAAAGGATCTGTCTAGAAAAAAAAGACAATTCCAAGTTTAATTTCATGTTAGAAACATTTCTCCCCCTCTCACGGTGAGGGTGAAGTGAAGCTGGGTAAGAAAGCTAACAGGGATGGGAAATCGGTTTCAATCAGGGGGAGAAGATCATTAAATGCTGTGCTTAGTAGTTTCCGGTTTTTCACTTAGTTAAAATAACAACACCGTGTATTTACACTCATACGTACATTTCATGTGTTAGAAAACAAAGACTCTGAAATACTAAGCCCCTGTATTACTGCCACTATAATTGTCAGAGGTGGGGTAAGAATCTAGTTCTCCTGATTTATAATCTACCATATTAAATATTTTAATAACTGTAAGAAACTTCTTTGGAGAACTTACAAACTAGCATTTTCACTTTTAGGATATATGAGAGAAATCTGATAGAATAGTTACTTAAATCAAAAGTACTTTGTTGTTCTGACATTCTTGTGCCTCTGGAGAAACGGCTTCCCAAGACTCCATTCAAGAAGACCCTGTGATGCATTTGTTGCCTGCCTATCGCCCACTATCTTACTTGCTTTCACAGTTGGTGAAGACTCAGTAATTCTAACTATGAGGATATCAACTTGTACTTGATACAGTCTATTTTCAAAAGTGTCTGCTCACTTAAATATAAACGTTTTGTGGAGATCTCCATATGTTCTTTCACACCACTGTGACTTACCCGAGACCTGAGACACTCAACAAGTGGTTCCCGCCACATTTTCTGGAACTGATACGAGCCTGTGAAATACCATTGAGAACATCTTTAGAGAAGTCTATTTGCTAATAGGACATAGGATAACATGCAGTTTTGCAATTCAATAAACACTTTTGACAATGTAAGCAGTCAGTATAATCAATTCATGACAGGAAGTAAATTCTTCATATAAATAAATTCGTTGCTATTTTCATTGAGAATCCAAATACTTTAGCCATATAAACAAATATTTGTTGAGCATTGTTTTGCCACTGGGGATGTATTGATAAACGCAGCAGACAGTCCCAGCCTCCCTGGAGCTGAGAGTCTCAATTGTGACAATTGTGACAAAGGTTAGAAGGAAAAATACACTGCCCAAGTTTCTAACAAGTAAGCCTTAACTAGAAACAACCAAATGCTGATCTTTTAGGAAAAAAATGAAAACCAAGTAGAATTTATCCTGGTGACCAGTCAGAGAGATTTATTCCCAGGAAGGAGGAATGCAAAGGCTCCACTGAAAGATAAGGAGAGTTTAGGGAATTCAAGGAATGAAAAATTGTACGGCAGACGCATGAAAACAAGGGAGACAGGGCCAGATTGTGAGGGAATTTATAGTTCAAGTTAATTATTTTAAAATTAAAGAGAAAGGGAAGTCACTGAAAAAAATTTAAGTGGAGTATTTATTACCATGGTTGATTTTTATTTTTAGAAGATTACTCCAGGTCATAGCCATGGTGCCTACAACTCAGGGAGGCACCACTCACATTCATTATTCACCGTTCATAGGAGCCTCTGCTCTGCATTCCATGTTCTGCTCCAGAGAATAGATCAGAGAGAGGCGATGAGAATGGAAACACAACTGTCATGGGAAGAGAGTGCCCTGGTCTAGGCAAGAGGCAGCAATGGCTTGGATTTAAATACAAGAAAAGCAGTGAAGAGAAGTGGAAGCATTTAAGAGACTAGGGAGGTAGAATTCATGGTATATAATGTGTGCATGTCTGTGGGAGCTGATATAGAGAAAAATCAAGAATAATTCATTGCATCCTGGTTGAGTGGTTGTGGGTGCCATTTGGGGGTATAGGGGCATAGGTGGTAGGGGGAATCATAACTTCAGTTTGGGGCATAGCTGTTTTTTAAAAAACTATGAAACACATGAGCAGAGATTTAGAATAGACTCTCCAGTATTTTTGTCCTGGGCCTCAGAAGAGAAATTTGAGCTAAAGAACAAAGTTGGAATAATCACGATACAGATGGAACTGAAGTCACCAAAGTAGTAAAAATCAAACAATAAGAGTTGTTGGAGAGAGAAGAAAATAGAGTCTAGGGTGAAACCATCGGGACTACTGCAGCTAAAATCTAATAGAAGAAAAGTAGAGAGAGGTAGAAGGAAAGCATGAGAGTGTCATAGAATCAAGGAAATCGAGCCTTCTAAAGCTGAGTAAGAATTCAGCCACGTCTCAGGCTGCTGAGTGTCCAGAAAGAATGCCCATTACCCCCTGTCGCAGAGAGGGCCTTTCCACAGGTGTGTCTGGGGCACCAGTCATGTTGGGCTGCACTGAGGACTACATGGGGGGTGAGGATGCAAGGATGCCAAGAAATGCGATTGTAAAACTAGCAAGATAGAAACAAACTAGAGACTATCATGGGTCCAAAGACGCAAAAGTGGAGGAAAAGTAGTGAGTAAGAGGGGAGGTTGTGAATAGATATGAATAGTATGAGATCACCAGGAAAGTAAGAAACAAGGAAGGAAATAGATTCTGCGTACACCAGGGTATTTGGCTTTAGGAAGGAGGAGGAATAATTTCTCACTTGGTTAGGTGGAGAGGAATAAGAGGGGTGAAAGGAAGTTGGTAGATTTGGCTGTAGAAGCTGTATTGGTGGTTGTGGGACCCCCACCGATGGTTCCTGCTTTCTCTGCAAAGTAAGAGCTGAGCAGTTAATGCAAAAAAAAATGTTTGGAACTTCAAAGATAGCAAAGGATTGTTTGAGTGTCTTGTGTGGCAACTGAAAGGCAGCTGACTAGAGAACAATTGTGTTGCCAGGTCATGTTCAGGGCTTAATTACATTGGGGATCAAGAATCAAAATACCAGTAACTTAAATAAAATGGAAGTACAGAATACCCAAATCCTGAGGAGCTAAAAACTATTTCACCAATCATCAAGTACACAGGACCTGGTGCATATCTGAGGTAGGAAAGATTTTACATGTATGTGTGTGTGTGTGTGTGTGTTCAGTTCTGCACACACACAGAACTGAATGTATGAATGTGTAAACATTAAATACACACACACACACTAGAGGTGTAACTCTAACTCACTGTTGATCCAGATAACCTCAAGTTTGCAAACTGGAAAAGTAATCATAACTGACCAATTATAAATGTATCACATTAGAATAATCAATGATTGCATCCTGTCATGTTCTAGGGATTGGATTCCAGGATAAAGAGTGCTAGGTTTCTCATAACATCATAACTGGTTTTTTAAATATTTTTAAATAACCATTTCAAGATAGAATTATTATTTTAAGTGCAAGAAACCTTCACTTGAATGTCGAACTTGTAGTTCAACATTTGCTTGTAATTGTGGGGGAATTGATACTACAAAGTGTCTAAGAAGTTACCAATGTGGTAAATTCTCTTGGCAATGTGGTGAGTTAAGCCATGTCTCACCTCGTAGCCCAGAGGAGGTCAGTCCCAACGTTGTTAGTCAGTTGGTCATTATCCAGAAAATGATAGGGAGGAGGAAGGAGACAATCTCTCCTAAACCCAAATTCATTGTAATTATTCATTCCTTCCTCTGAAATTACCCAGCACATTATTTTTAGCTCTGTCTAGGATATTATTTAATCTTCCCTGTACTCTAATTGGTTATTTGTATGTCTTCGTCCTCTGCTTCATTTTCCCTGGACTTGAATGACAGTATGTTGAATGACTATTTCCACCTGGTTTTTAAAACAGTGCCCTACTCAATAATAAACCTTACTTAATAATACATTCAAAAATCAGTATTGTTTATCTTCTCTCTGCCAGATACTGATTACCCAGTAGTGAAATCAAATAGGTATGTTTCCTGTTCTCACAGAATTCAGTCTAGTGGGAAAAACAGGCATTAAACAAACAGATGCAAAACTGAATACACAATTGGAAATTTAGGTGAGTTGCTGAGCAAAAGAACAGCATGTTGTGAGAAAAAGAAAGTGAATTAATCTTATATTAGGTAGAGACTTTGAGGTAGTCACAAATAAACCAGGGCTTCCGAACTCCAACATAACTGACATTTTAGGTGGGACAATACGTCGCTGTTCAGGGGCGTCCTGTACACTGTAGACTGTTCACCAGGTCCCTAACCTCCACCCCAACTGTAACAGCCAAAAATAGCTCAAGATTATTAGTGCCCCTGGCAGCATGTACTAACTCCAATTGAGACCAAGTGTATAAGTAAGTATTAGGAAGGAGAGAAAATGGTCAGAAGATCATTGTCCCAGGAAGGGAAAACATCATGAGATGTCCAAGGGAGAGAAAAGGGATCAGAGTGTGTCCATAACTACAGGAAGCTGGCATGACAGGAGTGTATTGAATGAGGGAAAGATCTGTACAAGATAGGACAGGAAAAAAAAGGCAGAGGGCAGGTTTTAGAAGGGACCTGTATGTCAAGGGGTTCTGAATTTATCCTATAAGAGAAATGGAAAGCTGTGGTAGCATTTTTCAGCGGGAAAGTGGGAAGATGGAAAGATGCAATTTATATTTTAAATGGTCTCTCTGGTTGCTCTGATAAGAATAAATGAGAGACTGAGAGTGAAAATACGGAGGCCAGCTAAGGGCAATTGCCAGTTTCTTAGGATGGTGGCTCGGTCTAGCACGGAGGATGAAGAGATGGTAAAGAGCAGGCACAGTAAAGCTACATTTTAGAAGCAGAAATTGCAGGACTTAGTGTACACATGATTGTTCAATGAAAAGAGAACTAAAAAGAAGAAAATTATTTGCAACCAACATCAATTTCTAAATACATACATTGGACTTGGGTTACTTGCTCAAAGAACACATTTTTGGTTGGCCTTAGTCTTAGGCTTTTATGATATTACATTTTTTTAAATTCAAACTTCTTCCATTTGATAGTTCTACAAATATAGAGTGTATATACTCCAGTCTACTACATTTTCCACCCTACCTAATCCTATCTCAGGATAAAATCTAAAGGATGTCCATTAGTTCTGTTCATGCCATAGCTTGACACATCCTTAACCTACTCCTGAGTGTCCATTATATTACAGTATCTAAAACAGAATGGTCAACTCTAAGTAATGCTCTGAAAAATTATCAAGGGGAGTAAAGTATTTCTAATAGAGACATTGAACTATTCACTCACGTTGAAGTTTTATTAATGAAAGCTTTTGTCATTCAAACGTGCTACTAGCCATTTCTTTCTTATCCTATACATTTGCAATAGGAGTTGTACTCCTAAATGTAAGATTTCATGGTCACTGTTTTCAAGGCATGTTGCATCTGTCAGAGTCATTATAATAAAGGGAATTACAGATTCCCATGGAAGGATGAGGGGGTAAAGGTCAGCAAAGTCATCACTAAAAGCTGGCCTGCAATCTGCTCACTTAAAGGACAGATGTCATTATGTCCACCTAATTCTTTAGAGCCTGCTCTGAATTGGGTGACTAGTGAGCATGCACATGAAATACAAGTATCTTCACACTCATATATTAGATGTATCTGTCTATCTATCTATCTGCCTACCTATCTATCTATCTATTCTATCAAAACTTTCAAATCTTGCTCCTTCTAAGAGTCATGTAAAATCATATCTATGGCAATTTCCCTTCCCTATACTCCCATAGGCCAACGGTGAGAGGCTATAATAGTGCAAATCTTACCTTTCAGGTGGTGCTATCACACCATAGGGACTCTGTAGATCAGGCCTGATTTCCATTTCTTCTATGTGCATAAACCTCATGCTATGTTTTTATTTATTCTTGTTTAAGCAATCAATGAACTTTTACATAAATTTAAATAATGAGAAGAACATTATGTTTATTCACACAGGTACATTTACTATGCTCTGCGGTTCTCATTTTCATCTGGTATTATTTTCCATCTGACTCAAAGACTTTCTTTAACCTTTTTCATAGCCTCTGTCTGCTGGGAGTGAATTCTTTTGCTTTCATGTGTCTGGAAATGTCTTTGTTTTACTTTTGTGAAAGATGTATTTGCTGGGTGTTAGAATCCTTGGCTGACTTTTTTCTTTCATTACTTTAAAGGTGCTACTCCACTGTAATCAAACTTGTATTGTTTCTGATAAAAAATCCATGGAGTGCCTTGGGTTTCTTAAGCCTCTTAGATCTGTTGATTTATAATTTTCAAAAAGTTTTACCATTATTTCTTCAAACATTTTTTCTATCCTTCTTTTCGTTGACTCTTCTTCAGACACTCCAGTTAAATGGATATTAAGCTGCTTTAATTTGTCCCACCACTTACAGGTGCTTTGTTAACTTCTTTTGAGTCTTCTGAGTCTTTTTTTCTATATGCCTTATTTCAGATAGTTTCTACTATTATGCCTTCAAGTTCACTAATCACTCTTTTTCAACATCTAACCGACCTTCAAACCCATCTAGAATATTTCTTTTCAGACATTGTAGTGTCATCTCTAGTAGTTTGGGTGTTTGTATATATTCCCTGTCTCTATGTAAAATATTCAATCTTTCCTTTAGTTTTGAGCATATGGAACACAGTTATAACAACTCTTGTAATATCCCTATCTGCTATCCCTAACATCTGTGTCAGTTCTGGGTTGATTGATGTTTATCCTCACTATGGATTTTGTTTTCCTGCTTCTGGGCATGCCTTGTAGTTTTTGATGGAGTGTCAAACACCATGCATTTTGTCTTGTTGTATGCCAGCTGCCCAATGTATTTCTATTTCTATTCTTGAGCTTTTTTTCTGGGATGTAGTATTTGGAAATTGTTTTCTTTTACTTTAGATTTTGCTTTTAAGAAATGCTAGATGGAACCTAGCTCAGTCCAGACCTAACTATTCCCCATGATTAAAAAAAGATCTTTCTGAATGCTATACCCAATATTTTGTGACTTAATGTGTTTCCCCAGTCTGGCTCATAGAGAAAGGTATCATTCCTTCCTGCAGTGGTCTCCCAATATACATTTATAGTCATCCTCTAAATACTGTCCAGATAGCTCCTCCTATTCCACTTCTTCCTTTCTCGCACTCCTGTCTGTGAACTCTAGCCACCTTGGTCTCCACAGATTCTGAGACTCTCCTCCTTAACCAGTGAGCCTGCTGAGCCCTACCTAGATTCTCCCTCTTTGAGCCACAGCTTGGTCACTTTCTCAAGATGGCAGGCTGGATTAATTACATGGTTCACTTTGTTCATTTCTCATGTCTCCGATGTTATTGTCCTTTGCAGTCTTACCTTTAAAGTTTTAAATGTTGGTAATTTTCTTGTGTACAATTTATTAATTGTTTTAGGTGGAAAGGTATATCTATGCCCTGATACTCCTTCCTGGTTGGAGCAGAAGAGATTGTGCTTCTTTTTCACTGAGTGATTGCAAGATCTAGTGAATTACCTTTTACTATTAAGGGAATGACATTTGCATAATTTATCTTCATCCAGTACATTCATAAAAATGTTGAAGACTTCAAAACCAGGGAAAAGCTTTGTATCTTGTCAGTGAGAATACTCCTTCAAAACTTACATTAACCCATTATTCAAAGTCTTTCATGTTATAAACTTACCTAATTGTCATATTAGCCTATACATTTACACCTAGCCACATGGTTTTTTTTTAAATTAATTAATTTAAGCATTAGTTCATTCCATTTTTAAATGATCAATTGTAGAACTAGGTAACTATAATTTCCTGTGTCATGGCATTAATTCTCTTCTCCGAATATCCCTGACCCCTCATGTCCTTGTTTATGGCAGAATTGAACTTCATGATCCACGTTTTGTGCATAGAACCATTACACTCAACTTTTAGGTCAAACATTTACTTGCCAGAGCAAAACCCGCTATAGAGTTTCCTTTATTCTCCAGCGTTTGAGACAGTCGCTGCTCTGTCCAATGAAATCCCTGAGTAAGGTAAAACAATAGTCTCCTCTGGATGATAAACCAGCTGATGATAAACCAGCCATGTATGAAATAAATCTTTGTTATTTTAAACCATTGATATGAAGGGGTGTCTATCACAGTATATTTTAGACTATCCTTACTGAGGCAGCTTATAAAACCTTGAAACACTACAATAAAAATTAACTTTTTATTTAAATATCACAGTTCCAGCTTTCCCCCACTGTCCTTGGAACATTTAATAATAATTATAAATTTGAGTCTTCTTCCTCCTTCTCTCTCAGTGTGTAATGCTCAACTTCTTTATTCTCATAAAAATGTTTAAAATATATTTTTGCTGATATATGGAGAACTGTTTTATCACTTTTATCTGCTATATAGTATATCATATGAATATGCTATATTTCTGTCTTCTATTTTGATTACTTTGTGTATGCAGTACCTTTTTGTCTATTGATGTTTAGACCATTTTTTATCTCACACTTCTATAGTAATAGAACATCTTTCTATACAGGGCAATATGTACATGCTATTGGTTAGGTTTCTCTGGAGAACCCTGACTGATCTAGCTCACAACACAGTATCTGAACAAGCAATTGGAACCACAGTTCCTCATAAAGAACCCCAAGACTGCTCTCCATCTGCATTGTTGTTCAAACATGAAAGCCTTCCAAAGGTAAATGAACTTTGGACCACCTCTGGTACTTTACTTATTTTCACTGATCCTACCTGTGTTCTCAGTTTGCTACCAAAGCAAGTACACTTTTTTTTTCTATTGAATTTTGGTAAAAGATATGTCAGTGTATTCTACTCAACTACTCAAAAGAAGAAAGACTAGTGTCCTGACTTAAAATTGATAAACATGCCCTGGCTGGTGTGGCTCAGTGGATTGAGCGCAGGCCTGTGAAACAAAAGGATCCCAGTTTGATTCCCAGTCAGGGCACATGCCTGGGTTGCAGGCCAGTTCCCAGCAAGGAACACACAAGAGGCAACCATACATTGATATTTCTCTCCCTCTCCCCTTTCCTTCCCCCCCTAAAGATAAATAAGGAAAATCTTTTTAAAATACTTTTAAAAATTTAGTAAACATTATTATGCCACATCCCTAGTGTTTCTGAATAAATCAGGAATTGGAGAAATATTACTGGTAAAACAGAGAAATTTGCCAAAGATGGAAAAACTGTGCTCTCAAAGACTATCTGGAAGAAGAAACACAAACCTCCACTTATCAGGATGGATACCAAGATCTGCAATCTTTAAATAGGTGCTAACCTTCTTCATTTATATTCTAGGTCTCTCCCTAAAAATCTTTTGTTGTGATTTTGAGTTGTTAAGAGCAATGGTCTCTAAGCAATAATCTAAGCTGCCCACCTCACATCTGGTGAGAAACAGCTGCTGCTACAATAGATACATAACCCTCAGCTGCTGAATGGACATTCGTTCCCAGGATGTAACTAAGCATACCTAAGGAATAGCCACAGGCATGCACAATGGGTAATAGAACTGAAGGAAAGTAACGGTCATCTCTTAGAAAGACAATCTTATTTACCCCCCAGATTCCAGAAAAGCCACTCCACAAGCAAAAATTCCAAACTTTAGCAGAGAAAAGTACCTTCCAACACTCCATCTGATTGCTTTTCCAAAAGTCTTTAATCAAAGTTAAGTGCTAACATTACATGAGCACAGAAAAACAGCATGGCTAAGTGATACCTATGGTTTCTCGCTCTCCTCGCAAACAAAGTTCTTGCCCCTCTATCACAGCTTCCAACTTCACCAATGAAACAATACCGCACTTGAAACCTGTTTGCTTCAGGAAAGGCTAATGCACCCCAAAGCTGATCTAGTCATAGTCTGACAAAACCAGAGATGACAATGTCCTGAATCTAGATGCTAACCTAGAGCATACAGAAGGATGAACTATACCTGCAGGCTCACTGAGGAGTCACTGTCTGGGTGGTCAGACTTGCTGCGAAGTTAGTCACATGATGTCAACACAGCTTTTTGGTCTTTCCCTTATTTTTGCTTGAAGAGGTCAAGTAGCTGGTCTGCAACCAGAAATGGGACAGTGGTTGGGGGTATGAAAAGACTTGTCTCTCCCACACATGGAACCCTGAAGAAGGATCAGTAAGATCCACAGTAAGAGTTCCAAAGAAAAGAGAGAATGGGGGAGATAATGCACACCTTTCATTGTGGTGCCTCCACTGGATAATCTATCCAGACTCATCATCCACCAGCAGGAAGCGTCAGGGCATCCATCTCTTTCTATAACCCTTTGGTCGTTCCTTTAATTCCTAAAATATGCACCCCAACCCCAGACTCTCTACGTATCTCCCCATATCTAGTCATCCTCTGTACCTCACTCTTCATTTCTTCCATTCCACTACAAATGCCATACCTCTCCTCCATTCCTAACTGGGCCTGCTTCCTCACCTCACTGCGAGAACCCTGCTCTTCTCCAGCTCTGTTGCTGAGAAGGGAGAAGATAATCTGGTTCCAGAGAAAAGAGAGGTGGAAAAAGTAACTAAGATGGTCTGGTCTCCTCTTGGCAACATTTTTCTTCCTCTTCTGATTAACTACAAGTGGTTAACTTTAAATAACAAAACATAGGCTTTATTTTGAGAATAAGTCTCCTGTACTGTTTGAATATTGTTAGTCCTTTATTATACAAAAAGAGTTTTTTATTTTGTTTTGTCCCAATGGGGAAATTTATTATTAAGTTCACTTTTATTGCACCTCCCCGATTTGGGGGATCATTCGCTTATCTGCTTGTTTGTTTGTTCACGGCAGTTTGTGAAAAATGCGCCATTCTACCACATGTAGATTAATTAAATATCTTTGTACGCCTGTATGCTGTAGGAAACATTACTAAACAGTGCACATATTAAAGTGTCAGATCCTTTGAACATATAGCAATAATGTATCATACTGATCATTCCTTTTCCATTAGGATAATTGAATTCATGACAACACCAATATTTAGAAAATAAATCAACACCAGAAAATAACATAACCAAGGTGATGATGGTAAATGTTTGCTGGACGAGGATTAGTGATTTCTGGTCAGCAGACAAATTTTCTCATCAGTATAATTCTCCTTTAGTACGGAACGTCTTTCAAGTTATTAGGATCTCTCGCTGAAAAGCAAATTGAGAAAAAAACTAATTGGCCCCGTTTGACAACTGCAGGCTATGAATGTAGGCCTGGACAGAGCAATTGATCCAGAAATTGCAACCATTTCTCTTTCTCTAAAAATAACAGTCAGAGCAGCTCAGTTCTGAGCCTCAGACTGTGCGTCTTACACCTCATGGTCCTAATGACTCTTTACCTCCCAACTTATTTTGTGGATTAAATAATAACCAGGTGTGTCAAGAAACCCTACAAATCAGGGGAGATACAGTATTAAAATTATTATAATTATTTTCTGTCTGCAGAAGTATCTATGTTTACACTATTCTTTGCCATAAAGTGGAGTTTCTTTTATTCTATCAATATTTTCCTTTACCGTTTATGTTTTGATTATTGTGCTTAAGAAGTCTTTTTACCCAAACATTATTTAATACTCATGCACATTTTATATGAAGTTTGTTTTAGTCTCTATATTTTAATATTTAACTCAGCTAGAGTTTAACTTTGTTACAAGTTGTATAACTCAGTTATCTAAAACAGCAGTCCCCAACCGTTTTGACACAAGGGACTCATTTCATAGAAAACAAATTTTCCGTGGACAGGGTGGGGATGGGGGTGGGGGTTGGGGGGGATGGTTTCAGGATGATTCGAGCTCATTACATTCAAGCTCGCCTCCTGCTGTGTAGCCTGGCTCCTAACAGGTCTAGACTGGTATCATTCCATGGCCCTGAGGTTAGAGACTCCTAATCTAAAATATTGTTTTCCTGCAAATGATTAGCCAGTTATCTTTTGAAATGGCAGGACCAAAAATGCTATCCTTACTTTATAGGCGAATAATAAAAGCTCAAGGAGGTAAAATGATACCCAGTGGTGTGAGAGCCAGCTCAATCTTGCTCTCAAGATCCAATCATAACCAGTATTTCCCAACTCCCCATTTAATACATCGGACCCAGTAGAAATCTTTACACGAGAAAAACTGGCAAACCCTACAAACCAGAGCCTCTTTCCTTCTTTCCTTCCTTCCTTCCACTGCCAGTTTATCAGCATACCCCTGGAAGGGTCCTCATTCTCAGGGGGCAGTATGCTGTGTTAAGGCATTAACAAGATGACAAGATGAACCTGGTCTATCTCCAGGGACTATCATTTGATTTAGGCATAAGAAACAAAGTATATTACAAAGGAGGATATTAAATTCACATAACTTTTTAAGACATTAACAAAAAAAAGATGTGTCCTTGTGGCAGACAGATTTCATCCACCTCTCCAACTCCCAGTACAGAGATGAAAAAGTTGTGTTGCCTCTCCTTGGCCTTCAGGCTACCTTCAGCAGAAGTTTAAAGCAGTAGAGGGCTTTATGAGAACTGTGGACCCCTCCTACAATCCTCAGAGCACACACCCTGTCACTGTGAGTGGTGAAGCTGGAAGAAAACCGCAGGTCCGCTCGCGGCCCCCTGAGTACTCAGATGATCGCTCTCCCCCACCGCCTCGTTATCAGCGTAAATGAAGTGGACTCTGTGCTGCCTGCCAACATACTCAAACTATCTGGAGTGCTGACAATCATCTCTATTGTGGGAAACCTCTCAGGTGACTCCCCGAGATCCCCACGTCCCGGTATTCACGGGGTTGTGTGATCCCCAACCCTTGAGTTTGGGCTAGACTAACTGATTCACTTTTAATGAATCAACTAGGGCAAAAATAATGGGCTGTTACATCTGCAATTAGCTTTTTGACAGTCTGTGGTTCACTTTGGGCCCTCTCTTGCTCTCTCTTGACTTGCTCTCTCTGAGATAAACTGCAATAATCTCAGGCTTGTCAGCAGCCACATCACTGAGCTTAGAAGCGGATCTTCTGTGAGTTGGACCTTGAGACCACTGCTGGTACCCTGAGGGCCCAGGCTGATACCTCGATTGTAGCTTCATGATAAACAGGAAGGCAGACGCCCAAGTAATCCAAGTCCGTATCCCTGACCCTCCGGGAACTATGAGGCAATGTTTGTTGTTTTAATCCACTAACCTTTGGAACGATTTGTTATGCAGCAATAGGTAACTAATACAATCCCCAAGGGACTCAACTCCAGGATGGTACTATTGTGAAGCCTTACTTGTTAACAGTCTGATGGACTAATGACTCATCTCCTAAATGCTCCACTTCTTTTTTTGACAGACTCTTTTATTTATGAATCTTGGGTCGTTGATACTAATCCCCTGTTTAGTGGTATCTGAATTTCAGGCATTTGGATTGTTTCCTGAATAATCCTGTCCCTTTTTTAAAGTTGAATTTATTGGGGTGACCTTGGTTTCATACAGGTTTCACATGTACAACCCAATAATATATCTTGCCTCCTCCCACACAAATACTTTTATTGGTAGCTTTGCAGCTGAACCTGGTCAGCCTGGAGCTATGAAACAGAAGCACTCAGGGACAACAGGAAGTGACCAAGGGAAGACTCTATATCTGATGCTAAAATCTGATTTGCTCCAAACTTTGAAAATACTGCCTCAGGCCCAGGAAGCTGGCTATGGTGCACCTGCAGAGGGCAGGGGAATGGTTCTGCCTTGTCTGAAAATCACTGAGGGCCTCCCAGAAAGAGAAGTCAATGCTCACTAAAGGGCCCAGTGTGGACAATTTTTTAAGCATGCAGTGTCCCCACTCTCAGCGTTCTCATATTTTGAAATCACTTCTGTCCTCTCCTGTGTTTTGAGGGCTCTGCAAGTGCCTTGTGGTGTACCTGGCTCTACCTGATTTTGTTGTTCATTTCAGATGTGATTGTAAAAAGCAACACTAGTGCCAGTTGTTGTCGAGGCTATTCTGCTTTATTGCTAAGACTTGTTCAGATACTAAAGGGTCGGGGAGTGCTTCACGGCTAGGTGAGTGAATGCTTAGGAGGAGACACTGTTAACTGTTAGAAGAGGAATCTGCTTCTCTAACTCATTAAGCCATTACCCACAGGTCGGTGGCAAGGTCATGAATATGGCCCTGCATTTAATACATTTCGTCTTTGTCTTGCAAAGGAAACAGCATGCCAAACATTTCTTTCATTTTCTAATCCTTCACCAAATAGACGTCCATTAGAATGTCATTAAATTCTGATCAGTTTTGGCATCATTCTCTGCAGCAAAGTGTTGCTGGTTCGATTCTCAGTCAGGGCACAGATCTGGGTTGCAGGTTTGATCCCTACTAGGGGATCTCTGTGTAAGGGAGATAACTGATCAATGCTGCTCTCACATGTCAATGTCTCTCCCTTTCCATTTCCATCTGTCTCAAATCAATAGAGAATTTTTTTAAGTTCTGATCAATTTTTTCTCTTGCCTGACACTATAGGATACTTGCTTGGCTCTGCTCAGTCTAGTTAGTTGCCACTTTTATTGATGTTTATATTATACAAAATGGCTCTACGAACTAGTTCCCTTCCCTAATAGATTCAACGTATTCTGAATCACTCTTGGTCATTATCACCAGGGTCACTCTTCCAGTGTGACCAGCTTTTGCAAAGTGGTCTTTAATTGTCACAGCTCGCCCTTTGATGTGTACAGTTGAGTTGCAGGTGGGAGGAAGCCTCTCTGATAACTTAGCTCCTCTTCCAGCTAATTTGTTGTCTGAATTGTCCAGAGCTGCTGGCTTTTCTTTCTGTGAGCTTACAAAACTTTTACATGGGAGGATAAATGTACAGCTACCACATATTCAAAGATGCATTAAAGCTCAATAAATGTGTATTAGGGTGCATTTTTTACATAGGAAAGCTGGGTTGTGGTGGAGAGGACCCCAGGTCCTCCATCTGGAAACATCTGGCCCCACCTTTAAAGCCCTAGTTAACTATCAGGTCCCTGTGAAACTGCACAGAATTTTCTTGTTATAAGCAACATCAGCTCCCTAGGAACTCCTTACCATTTGGTTGTGCCACCCTGATCATGGACCATAGGCAGCTTGCATTTTAGCGATTTGTGTGCATCTCCTCCCCCGACCAAACCACCGATTCCTTGAAATCCAGGAGATTCTTACTTTACTTTGTGCTGCGCCACAGCTCCTTGCACAGAAACTTTCTATGAAGGAGTTAAATAAACACTGTGGGTTGGATGGATGAAAAAATGAAGGAAAAGAAGGAGACAACACTTGTCCAGGGAGGAGGACACTGGGCAGTGAGGACCCTGGGAATAGCAGTGGGAGATGCAGAGGGATTTTGGAGGGGGGACCAGGAGGAGCTAAAAACGATGAGGGCATTGGGTTTAGGTACAGGTAGAGACCAGAACCCAAAGTTACACCTAACGTCACCGATTTAAAAAGTTATGACCAGTTTAAAGTCGTGTATTTTGGTATTTTTGTTTGTTTTTTACTACCAGCAAAGTTGGCTGTAACAGTTAATTCCTGGAGTTGTCTAAGGAAAGAAAAAAGAAATTATTAGTAACTATCAAACTGTGAGCAATGGCCATTTATTTGACAGAGCTGATCACTGGAACGAAGCTGAGCTCTACATGAAAGCACGAAGTAGCTGTAATAGACAAAGCATGTATTTCTAAAGATCACATGTTATTATTATTATTTTGAGAAAATAGTATGGAGATCACTTTCAACACTTGAATCACTTTGGGGTTGCCATGCTGTGACGTCAGGCCTATGTACTGGCTGTCCCAGGGTTTCTAATTGCATGAAATGGTAGAAAAAGCACTGATTAGGTCTGGGGTATTATCCAGTTGTGTCTCACCAGCTGTGTAACTTCAGGTACGTTCCTAACTTGAAAATGACGGATTAGGTTGGAAAATCTACGAAGTCCCTTCCGGGGCTGACATTCGTTGATTCTAGGATATAGGAATACGCCATACAGATGTGGACAAGCCTTTCCCTTTCTTTCTCTTCCCTCCTTCTGGACAGGTCCCTTTACTCCCCCCAACCCGCGGCTTTTTTTCTGGCCTATGAGGCTTCCTGGACCACAGGAACCCCCTAGTGGCCACGTGGAGAACTCTCTCACTAGACGCCCATTTCTTCCCTTGTTCCTAAACCTCAGATTACAGACACTCTAGAGAGCCTTCTTTCTTTGATGTTTTTACTTGGAGTTCAGTTGATACTAATTTGTGTAATATTTCTAACATATCCATTTACCTTTACTTTCTCTTCCAACTCTTTTCCAATTACCTGAAGGAAATATCTTTCTCCTTTTACTCGATTCTACTCTATTTTATTTACCTACTTGTTTTGTTTGTGAGATAACACTGGGGTGGCCCTTGTTTCATTTTTTTTAAATAAATTATTTTCTAAAAATTTCAACTTTTTTCTGACTGTACAAGAACTTGTATTTTTTTTGCAGAAAATTCGAAAAATAATAATAACATAAATTACCCACAATATTGTTATCTAGAGCGATCCATTAGAAATATTTCAGGATATTTCTTTATAAACTTCTGCATGCATATGTAAATAACTTTCAGATTTTAATTTGGGTCATGTTACACATTTGTTTTTATTTTTTATAACCAGATACTGTTAACTCAATAGTTCATAATTTATATTTTAAGTATTTTCCAATGTCATCATTGACTCAACTCTTTATATCATATTTCCAAGTCTAATAATAGTAATACTTTATCTGGTAATTACTATGTGCCTGGTACCATTGTAAACACTTTCTATAGATCATGCCCTTAAGTCAAAATAAACTCGCGATGTAGACACTGTTATCCACATTTTAAGATTTGAAAACTCAGACAGAGCTTCCTGTTCAGGGTAACACAGCTAGCAAATTCTAAAGTTGGAGTTTGAGCTCAGAAGTCCAGCTCTAGAGTTCATGCAACTAATTATTATAATATATCCCACCCAGCATTTCTTGCCATCTCTAACTTCGAACTATGCCAGAATTATACAACTTCTCTCCACTTTCTTACCACTTTCCTGGTATAAGGTGCTATTATCTTTTACTTGGATTATTTCAAAAACTCTACATCTGGGCTTTCTGCTTCTGACTAGCCCATTCACAGTCTACTTCCAGCACACTAGCCAGAGAAACTGTTTTAGAACAAAAGTACTGTTAAGCCAACTCCCCGGTTAAAGCCTTAGTACTGCTTCCACTAGACCCAGAATGAGAGCGAAAGTCCCGTCTTAGTCTGGCTCTGCGTTCTCGTCTCTCTCCCCCATTCTCCTTTCTCAGTGGCTCCCTCAACCCCAGCCCATCCTGCCCTCTTGTCCCCGAGTGCACCATGGGGCATTCGTGCATGCTGTTGCCCTTGCATGGAGTGTTCTGCTGTGGAAGAGCCACATGAATTGATTTCTTACCTTTCTTGGGTTATTAGGCAAATGTCACCATCCCAGCAAAACTTTCTCTTACTACCATTAATTTTTTTCAGCTTTATTGAGTGAGGTATAAGTGACCAGAAAATTGCACAATATTGGGAGTGTGCGATGTAGTGACTTGGTATGTGGGTACCATGTACCTTGTGAAAGAATTCCCACCATTGAGTTAATTAGTCCATGTCACCAACTTGGTTCCTCACTCCCTAGCCATATTTAAATGACAAGTGTGGTGTATACAACCACACTTAGTTGCATGATCTCCAGAGCTGGACTCCTCAGCTCAAATTCTATCGATTCTCCCTTGCTTAACTTTATAGTACCATCTCTCCTCCCTTAATTTGTATTACCATATTAATAAATTAATGTTTATTCTATATAAAAATGTAGTGTGGTTGTTATTCTTTGTTTTCCGTCTCTTCTGCCTACAAGAGGCAAAGGATGTCCCATTGCTTACATGTCAAAATCTTTTTCTCACAAAGATTAGCTCATCTTATATCTTCTAGATTTGTATTTATTCTTTAAAACACAGGTGGCAAACACAAGGCCCATGGGCCGAATCCTGCCCGCCTCCTCATTTTATCGAGCCTGACACCTTGTTCCTACCCAGTGGCAGCGCTGAGCTCCTTGCCCCTAGTTAAGGAGTAGTTACATTTACACAGTCCTAAAATTACATTCAGCCCTTTGAAGGCAACGGCGAGGTTGACATGACCCCCCGGGAAAATGAGTTTGACACCCCTGCTTTAAAAGTATTAATTCTTTAATGTATCTGGAACTTATTTCATATGTGATATAATTTTTCTTCTTCAGACCATTTTATCACTCATTTATCCTGTCCACTTTAACTTGTGATAGTTATTTTGCCATATACTCACATGTGCCTTTCTATGACTCTCTCTGGCCAGAATCCTGTAAAGCCCACACTATTCTAATGATTGCAGTCCCCAAAATGTTTAAGTATATGATAGGGCAAGTTAACTCATTATAAGTGGTGATTTCACTTTCTCTTAAACATTTTCTCAGGTATTTTCACTTTATTCCTAAGAAGTTAATTTAGAATTATGTTGCCTACTTCCAAAATGACTTTGATTAGAATTTCATTAAAACTATACATTATTTGGGAAGAAACAATACCTTCAGGCTATTCAGTGTTTTTTTAATCAAAGAACATGCAATGTTTTATTTATTTATATCTATGATTTGTTTCAAAATGACTTCAGGTTGTTTACCTCAGCTTATAAATTATGAAATCTTTAATAAGAGAATGAGGAAAATAGGACAAAAAGAGGAGGAAAACAAAACATAAACGTAATTAGAAGTAAGCTCAATACACAAATGTGTTCTGAATGCTTCTGCACACTCGGTGAAGGGGACCTACTGATCTGTGTTTAATCCATGGGGGGAAGGATGGGGTGTCGGCTCTAGGTTTTTGTGGATACACTTTATCAAGTTGTGAAAGTTCGCCTATATTCTTGTTCACTGAGAGCTTTTATTGTGAATGGTTGTTGGACTTTGTCAAATACCTTCTGTGCTTCTATCAATATTTCATTGTGGTTTTGATTTGCATATCCCTAAAGATTGTTTATGGTAAGCATCTTTTCGTGTGTTTATTGTTCATTTGTGTATCTTCTTCAGGAAAAGGTCTATTTAAGTTCCTTTGCCAGTTTTTCAATTGGGTATTTGTCTTTTGTTGCTAAGTTGTAGAAGTTCCTTATATATTCTGATATTACCCATATGAGATATATGATTTGCATTTTTTCTTTAACTTTATAGGTTGCCTTTTTACTCTGTTAATCATTTCCTTTGATGTGCAAGTTTTTCAGTGTGATGAAGTTTCATTTGGCTACTTTTTACTTTGTTGCCTGTGTTTTTCATGTCATGTACAAGAAATATTGCCAAAGCCTATGTCCTAAAGCTTTCTCCCTCTGATTTCTTCTAGGAGTTTCATAGTTTCAGATCTTACTTTTAGGTCTTTAATCTATCTTCGGTTAATTCTGGTAAATGGGGTAAGTTTAGAATCCAATTTCATTCTTTTGCATGTGGATATCCAGGTTTTCCCAACACAAGTGGCTGAAGAGACTGTCTTTTCCTTTGTGTGGCCTTCAAAACCTTGTCAAAAATCATGCGGCTATAAATGCAAGAGTTTATTTTTGGGCTCTTTATTCCGTTCCATTGGCCTTATTCTACCTTTATGCCAGACTGTTGCTCTGTAGTATGTTTCAAAATCAGAAAGTATGAGGCCTCCAGCTTTGTTCTTTTTTTCCAAGATCTTTAATTTATTTTATATTTAGGGTCTTTGTGGTTTGACATAAATTTTAAGATTTTTTCAATTTCTGCAAAAAATGCCAAAGGGATTTTGATAGAGATTGAATTGAATCTGTAGATTGCTTTGTGTAATATGATATTAAGTCTTTGCATTTGTAAACACAGGATGCCTTTCCACTTCTTTGTGCCTTCTTTGATTTCTTTTAGCAATGTATGAAGTTTTCAATGTACAAGGATTTCACCTCCTTGGTTGAGTTCAAGTGTTTTATTCTGTTTGATGTAGTAGTCTATAAGACTGTTTTCTTACTTTTTTTTTCAGAAAGGTCATTATCAATGTATAGAAATGCAACTAATTTTTGTGTTGATTTTTTTATCTTGGAACTTGGCTAAAATTGATAATTATTTTTAACAGTTTTTGTGGCATTTTTAGGATTTTCTACAATTAGGATCATGTGATTTGTGAACGGATATAATTTTACTTTTTCTTTGGTGATTTGGATGCTTTTTATTCTGTTTTGTTGTTGAATTCTGACAGGAACTTCCAGTACTGATGTTAAATGGTAGTGGTGAGTGAGAGTGGGCATTCCTGCCTTACTCCTGATCTTAGGGGAAAAGCTTTCGGCCTTTCGCCATTGATTATGGTGTTCGCTGTGCAATTTTCAAATATAGCCTTTATTACAACAAGTTATTTTCCTTTTAGTAATAACTTTTTAATATTTCATCATAAGAGGGTATCAAATTTTGTCAAATAATGTTTTCTACATCAATTGAGATAATCATGTGGTTTTCTTCGTTTTCTTAGTGTGATATGTTATATCGATTGATTTTTAGATGCTGAACCATCCTTGAATCACAGTTATAAATCCCGCTTGGTAATGGTGTATGATCCTTGTACTTTGCTGTTGAGTTCAATTTGCTAGTATTTAGTTTAAAATTCTTCACCAATATGCATCAGGAATATTGGTCCGTAGTTTTCTTGTTACGTCTGTCTGGTTTTTGTACCATGGTAGTGCTTGTCTCATATAACGGGTTTAGGGGTAGGTCTTCCATTACTTAGAAGAGTTGGAGAAGTACTCATATTAATTCTTCCTTAGTTGTTTGGTAGAATTCACCAGTAAAGCCAGCTGGTTCTGGGCTTTTCCTTTCTGGGAGGTTTTTAACTGCTGACTCAGTCTCCTCATTAGTTACAAATTTGTTCAGATTTTTTTTATTTAAAATTTTTTTCAATTACATTTTACATTTAATATTGTTTTATATTAGTTTCAAGTGTACAGAATAGTGGTTAGACAATCATATACTTTACAAAGCATTTCCCCGTAATATTTCCAGTACTTAACTGATACCATACATAGTTATTACAATACTATCGACTATAGTTTCTATGCTGTACTTTACATCCCCATGACTGTTCTAAGATTGTAACTACCCATCTTATACCTGTCAATCCCTTCACATTTTTCATCCAGACCTCCAACCTCCCACTCCTCTGTCAAACATCAGTCTGTTCTTTGTATCTATGACTCTATTTATCTATTGTTGGTTCATTTAATTGTTTTTTAGAGTCCACATTTAAGTGAAATCATATGGTAATTGCTTTTCTCCGACTGACTTACTTCACTTAGCATAATACCTTCTAGGTCTATCAATGCTGTTACAAATGGTAAGATTCTGTTCTTTTTTATCATCAAGTAATATTTCATTGTATACATGTACCACTGCTTTTTATACACTTGTCTATTGATGGGCATTTGGGTTGCTTCCATAGCTTGACTATTGTAAGTAATACTGCAATGAACACAGGGGTAAATATATTCTATCAAATTAGTGTTTTGAGTTTCTTTAGATACATAACAAGAAATGGAACCTCAGAGGTAAAAGGCAGCGCAATTTCTAATTTTTGAGGAAATTTCATGATGTTTTCCACAGTGGCTGTACCAATCTTCATTTCCACCAATAGTACAAAAGGTCCCTTTTCTCCCCATCCTCACTAACACTTGTTGCTTATTGATTTATTTATGAGAGCCATTCTGACAGATGTAACGTGATATATCACTGTGTTTTTAATTTGCATTTCTCTGATGATTTGTGACATTGAGCATTTCTCATATGTCTGCTCTTCATCTCTATGTCCTCTTTGGAGAAGTCTCTATTCATTCATTTGCCCATTTTTTAATTGGATTTTTGGGGGGTTGGTATTGAGTTGTATTAGTTCTTTATAAATGTTGGATATTAACTGCTTAGCAAATGTATCATTGGTGAATATGTTCTCCCATTTGGTGGGCTGTCTTTTCATTTTGTCGATGGTTGGGTTTAGAGGAACAAATATAAAGGATACATGGACAACAAATAAGAAGGTTTCCTTTGATGTACAAAATCATTTCAGTTTGATGTAGACCCCTTCTTAAATTTTTTTCTTTTGTTAGCTCTGCCTGAGGAGACATATCAGAAAAAGCATTAAGAAAAATGTCTGAGCTCTGGCTGGTGTAGCTCAGTGGATTGAGCGTGGGCCTGCGAACCACACGATCACGGTTCGATTCCCAGTCAGGGCACATGCCTGGGTTGCGGGCCAGTTCCCAGCAGGGGACGCACAAGAGGCAACCATACATTGATGTTTCTCTCCCTCTCTCCTTTCCTTCCCCTCTAAAGATAAATAAATAAAATATTTTTTTTTAAAAAAGAAAAATGTCTGAGATTTTAATGCCTATGTTTCTTTTAGGATGTTTATGGTATTCAGTCTTACATTTATATCTTTAATTTATTTTGAGTTTATTCTTGTATATGGTATAAAAGGTAGTCTAGTTTCAATTTTTTGACAATTATCTGTTCACTTTTCCCAACACCATTTATTAAATAGACTGTCTTTACCTCATCGTATGTTCTTGCCCCCTTTGTCAAATGTTAACTGACCACATAGTCATGGGTTCATTTCTGGGCTCTCTATTCTGTTCCCTTGATCTATGTGTCTGTTCTGACATCACCACACTGTTTTCACTACAGTAACCTTAAAGTATAGTATGATATCAGATAGTATGATTCCTCCAAATTTGTTCTTTCTCAAGGCTACTGTGGCTCTTCAGGGTATTTTGCAATTCCATGTAAATTTGTGGATTATTTACTCTAGTTTCATGAAATACATCATTGGCATTTTTATAGGAATTGAGCTTTGGGTAGTATCAATATTTTAACAATGTTAATTCTTCCAATCCATCAGTAAGCACAATACATTCTTCCATCATATCTTCTTCAATTTCTTTCTTCAGTGTTTTATAATTTTCCAAGTAAAAATCTTTTAGCTCTTTGGTTAAATTTATTCCCTAGGTTTAGAAAAATTTAATGCAATTATAAATGGGATTGTTGTTCAGATTTTTCATTTTTTCATGATTCAGTCTTGATAGGGTGTATGTTTCCAGGAATCAATCCATGTCTTCTACTAAAGTATCAAATTTTGAGGGAGGTAGTATAATTGTTCATAATAGTGTCTCTATACTTGCACTTTTCTTTTTATTTCCACAACATCAGTTGCAATGTCCTTTTTTCATTTCCAATTTGAGTATTGAGTCATCTTTCTTTTTTCCTTAGTCTATTAAAAGGGTTTCAGTTTCGTTGGCATTAAGAAAAAAAAACCTCTTAGTTTCATTGATTTTTATTGCTTTTTTATTTTCTACTTTATTTATTTCTTCTTTAACCTTGATGATTTCCTTCCTTTTGCTGCCTTTAGGTTAATTTATTCCTCTTTCCTAGTACCTTCAGGTATAAGGTTAGGTTTTTTTCATTTGAGAGCTTTCTTTCTTTCTTTCTTTCTTTTAGTATGTTTACTGCTATAAACTTCCTTCTTAGTACAGCTTTTGCTATATTCCATAAGTTTTGGAATGTTATGTGTTGTTTTAATTTGTGTCCAGATATTTTCTAAAATCCCTTGTGATTTCTTCTATAATCAATTTGTCTTTTTTAAAGTGCACTGTTTAATTTCCACATGTTTGTGGATTTGCTTTCTTTCTGCTATTAATTTCTAATTTTGTTCCATTGTTGTTAGACAACATACTTTGAATGATTTTTAAAAGACTTTATTTCTCTATTTTAGAGAGAGGGGAAGGGAGGGAGAGAAGCATCAGTGTGTGGACTTGGCCTGCAGCCCAGGCATGTGCCCTGACTGGAAATCAAACAGGCAACCCTTTAGTCTGCAGGCTGGCACTAGATGCACTGAGCCACACCAGCCAGGGCCTTTGTATGATTTTAATCTTCCTAAACTTGTTAAGATTTTTTTAATGGCCTAATATGTGTTCTATCTCTGAGACTGTCCCATACACTCTCGAAAAGAATCTGTATTCTGCTATTGTTGCATGAAGAGTTTTTGTTTTTATCTGTTAGGTCCAATTGGTCTATAGTGTTTTTTAACCCCATTCTTTCTTTGTTGATCTTCTGACTGGTTGTGTTAGGTCTCTATTTCTTACCTAAAAGATAAAATAACTCTAAGAAGTTATTTTAAGAAAGTTAGGTACAGCAGGTCCTCAAATAACATCATTTTGTTCCACATCATTTTGACATAATGCTGATGAAAAAATAAAATTTATTCTCAGCCAAGGCCACTGCCCGTGTAGACTTTGCATGGTCTCCCCATGCCTGCATGAGTTTTCTCCAGGTATTCCATCATCCTCCCACACCCCAAAGATGTGCATGTTAGGTTAACGAGCATGACTAAATTGTCCCAGTACGAGTGTGTGAGGGAGGGGAGCTGTGAGTGGTCCTGCAACAGACTGGTGTCCTGTCCAAGGCTGGTTCCCACCTTGTGCCCTGAGTTGATGGTATAGATTCTGGCCACTGAATGGGAATAAGGGAGTTGAAAAATAATCTTACTTGTTTTCATTACTCTTTTATAAATGTGTTTTGATTCTTTATTTAAAAGTTTGGTGATGTTTCTATGACAAGAAATATGACATATGAATTGGTTTTATTTTCTGTCATTTAGCGTAAAGCTGCAGTATCCAAGGACCTATCCATAACATTAAGTGAGGACTTACTGCATGGTTATTTTAGCCATGCAGAAACTATTAAAGAAACTACTAAAGAAACTATTAAAAATAATACAAAATGGTATTAGCCAAATACCAATCCATAATTTGGTCTGAAAATTGAAATATTCGATAGAAGGTGTGAAAAGAGGAACAGGGAAACAAATATCAGAGGAGAATAATAGAAAAGTAATAAAACAGTTGGCTTAATCCAACTACACAAATCATTACAGTACTGTAAATGGGTCCAAACACACCCATTAAGAAACAAAGATTATTGGAATAGATTTTTTTTTTAAGGCTCAACTATGATTTGCTTATAGAAACATAACTTCAGTAGAGTGACATATTGATAGCTTGGCTAAAAGTAAAAGGATAAAAAAGATATGTTGTATTTGTGGAAAATCAAAGTACCTAGAAGGACCAAACTTTAAAAATAAAATAAAGTTAAAGGATTCATAAGACACGCTTTAAAATCCAATATAAACTACAGTAATTAAGTCAGTATGGTTTTGACCAAAAAGTGGGCACATAAACCAATAAAACAGAATAGAGAGACCAAATACAGACCTATACAGGAAGTACAACTGATTTTTGAGAAAAGTACATAGCCAATTTGGTAAGGAAAGGCTAGTCCTTCCACTAGTGCTGTTGGGACATTTTTTCATTTATAATCAAAAGAATAAACCTTAATATATACTGCACGCCTTAATAAAAGTTGACCCAAGTGGGTCCTGGACATAAATGTAAAATATAAAACTTTAAGAGAAAATTTTTAGAACTGAATTAAGCAACGACTTCCTAGATGTGACATCAAAAAGCATAATCTACAAAAGAAAAGTAAGATAAACTGGCTTCATCGAAATTACAATGTTTAATCTATGAAAGACATTCAAGGAATGAAGAGACAAACCATGAACTCAGAGAAAATGTTTTCAAATTATACACCTGACAAAGGATTTGTATCCAGAATACATGAAGAACCCTCAAAACTCAGCAATAGGAAAATCCAGTATCAATGGACAAAAGACTTGAACAAATACCTCACCCCCCAAAATACACAGATGGCAAATAAGATGGAAAAGAATCAATATAATTACTCCTTGATGATTGAAATATTAATTAAAAATCGAATAAGATTCCACTACTCACCAATTAGAATACCAAAAAAATTTTTAAAAAAACACTTGGCAATACTAAGTTCTGTCAGTGGTACAACCCCTAAGGAAAATGTCTTGGCAATTTCCTAAAGTTAAGCATACAGTTAATTTCTACCCAGAAATCCCATTCATAGGCATTTACGCAAGTGAAACAAAAACTTGTTCACACAAAAACTTGCTGACAAATGTTTACAGCAGCTTCATTTGCCAAAAGCCAGAAGCAACCCAAAGGCTCCTCATTTGGAGGAAAAAAATATCAAATTGTGTTAAGTCTATTTAAAATAATATTATTTTTCTGAAAAGGTATGAACTACTGATACCTACAACAACATGCATATATTTCAAATATATTATGCTGGCTGAGAAGAGATAGGGTCAAAGGTATTACTATATAATTCTTTTAATTTGACATCTTGAAAAAATGCAAAAGTATATGAACAGAGAACATACGAGCAGTATCAAGGGTTAAAGTGGCAGCCTGAGGACACTCAGAAAGAGGTTATTGAAACTTTCCTGTACTTTGTGGAAGTAATTATATGATTCTGTGTGTTTGCCAAGTCTCACAGAACTATACAATATAAATATTGAATTTTATTTTATTTTATTTTTTAAAGTCTAGTGATTATTATGGGCTGTTTCTTTTTTTGAATTTAAGTATTTAATAGTTACTTTTTTGGAATAACTAGTTCTTTTTAGTAAAAATTTTTTTAATGTAATTTTTATTTAATTCTTGTTCACATACAGGTCTGTATTGTTTATAAGTTTAAAATAAATTTGAAAAAGATTAAAATGGCACCCAAACTTTTTTGAGTCAGAAAACTGAATATATATGTGTGTATATACATATCTACATATGTAGATTCTGTGTGTGTATAGAAACAAGGAGAAATGTATCTCTTTAACCTTTTTTATTACTCCAAAATTCTCTTACCAAAAAAAAAAGTAATAGGATTGTGCTTTCCTTTTATAAAGACATCAATGTACTTAGCAGTGTTGTCAAAGTACTTTGTCTTATAAAAGAAGAGATAATGGGTTTTTTGATAAATCTTTGCTGCTCCATGTGTGGTTGTCCTAGAAGCAGGAAGACCTGTTATTTTGATAGTTTTCTGATTCGAGATGCCTGACAGGAATCAGTGAAGCTACCAGCTGATTAATGAGCAAGAAAATACAGACTGCTGCTATCTTATTAACAGTGAAAAAGTATAGACTTTAAGAAGAAATGGAGCAAAGACATATTATGTGAAACATTTTTTTTCCAGCCCTAGCTCCTTGCTCCCATCTGCATGTTGATGAAAAGAGACTTCCAATAAATAAACCTTCGGAGGTTGAGAAATGCAGTCGCACTACTGTAGGATCAGATCAACTAAATCCCATAAACATCTGATATGATTAATGTTAGTCTTTGAACTTCTCAGTGTTTCTTTTCCTAGATCTTCATTATCCGCTTTACTCCCCATTTGCTCTGTTTCTTTTGTTTAATAGAAGATAATAAAATACTTTCATTTTAGGTTTATTATGGATTTTACTAATTCCTCCCCAAAGCCATCAGTCTTAGTAGAACAGTGAACTCCATCAAGGTCTTAAAACGATTTAAGAATATTCCTAAAACTAGTTAGTGCAAAGTAAAATCATCAAAGTGGTCATGCAGATATCATATTCACAACTTTTTCCCTATAATTAATTTCTGTTCTCAGACCCTTGCTGATCTTCCTCCATGGCCCTGTTATACCGTTTTTGAGGCCATGGAAATATTAGAGATAAGAGGAATTTATAGAACAAAACTTAAAATATAGACTTTGTATGTACATATATGAACCTGTAGATATAGGTTCATAATTTCTTTGCTTTGCCTGAGACCACTTGGTTAACACACTTTCTAGAAACAAATACGATATTATAATGGCAAGTTTTCCAACTGGAGTAATTTTCTGAGTATTTAAATGTCCAACTCTAAATTTAGTGTTGATTAAAAATGTTGATTCAAAATATGAACAATATGCCATATTTTGCTTCTGCCTGATGTACTTAGGAGTGCCTCAAATGCATAAAGACTCGTGTTTATGATGAATGTTAATGTTTAAGATCCAGAGGTCAAGGAAGGTAGAAGTGTGGACCACACAGGCAGGAAATACGCGAGGCCAACCTTGAACCCAGTGTCCCCTACAATGTTATCGTAGTAGAAAACTCAAGTCTATGACTCCTTTGTCTCTCTACCCCTGAAATTCTGTGTACAACCCTCTCTCCAAGACCCTCTGCATTACCTCCCCTCACCCCATAATCTTGTTCCAGCTCGGTTTCTGGATCAGAACATTTTCAGTGGCTGGGATTTTCAGGAGCCACTGCTTTTACTACCCAGGATGTGTTACATTAATAGATAAGAGAAAATATGTTTTTCCTAGAGTGAGATGTTTCTTTGATAGACAAGTTTAAATATAAGTTTCCCATAGAAATATTATATTGTTGTAGTAGTAATAATAATAGTAATCTCTACCTCACATATTCAAAGATATAAATGTCCTGTATAATATATTTCCCCAAAGAAAAATGTCTTCCAACTTCTGAACAAGAGGTTTACAGTGAAACTTTTGGAACCCTGCCCATTGGTATACTAGGAATTTGGGGTTGATATAGTTTTACCTGTGCTGTTTTCTTGTTAGTGTAAACTCTGGGCACTAGGGGTAAGGTTAAACCTTTTACTAGATTAGTTAGGAAGACAGAGCATCAGCTTGGTGCGATAAGCCAGGCTCTAGAGGAGAAGAAATTAATTGTCATCAATTTTTTGTTATATACAAATTTCGCTGTGGTCTATGCTTGGCGATTTCAAAAGGAACTAAATAAACCTAGTCTCTTCCCTCAGAGAACTTAAAACCAAATAAAGGTTATTCTAATAAAGTATATTAGAAAAGCTACAAAGGCTTTATTCTAATAAAGCCATAGAGGTCCAGGAAATTACATGAGAAGTATTTATCAACTGAAAATAAATTGAATTAAATGAGAGCTGAGCTTCTCAGAAGAATAATCCCCCAGAATCCTGAAAGGTTACAATGCATCCCTGTGCAAGAATGAAGGGCTGCATTGTGGGTGCCCCACCCTCCAACCCAGGGTGCTTTGCTTTTCCCACCACCCAAACTGTGCAGGACTTTCCCCTGAATCTAGACTGGAGCTTTGGGAGCTTCAGGGGTCTTAACAGAAACTTCGCAGTCCTAATAACGCACCTGTGAGGTTAGCATAACTACCTGACCCAATCTTTATTCTCTGCAGTCATTTCACACTTGGGACTTCAATTTGGAAAATAAGGGATTCCTTCCATTATGGTGCATTGGTTCAGTTGAAGGAAGGACCTAAAGAAAATCTGCATTGCACATAATTGGAAGCAGGAGGAGTGTTTTAGTAGTTTTTTGAGATAATTTGTTATCCACCAAAATTTGATTTGTGGTAGTTTCTTGAAATTGGTTGCAATATGGACTCTGAAACTATATCAATGAACAATCTATACTCAGTTACATTAAATTGTCTACGTTAAATTCTAAATAAATCTTTTACCCATGCAAAAGTTGGTAACAGAATACATTGATCACTTGGAAAATGTTGGATCACTGAGTTATTAAGATCTTCTAAATGTGGACACATTTCAGTATACAATAAAAATTACATTTGTTAATATCTCTAACAATATTTTTCAGGAAAGTCTTTATGTATTGGGAAGATTTCAGGCTCGTGTTGGTGTATACACATTTTCCAAAATTCAACTTTTCACTTAGAATCTCTAATTTTATAATTGGCACTATTTTCAATACTGGGCTATAGTTGGTTTACAATGGTTTGTGAGACCCAATGATCTATTTTCAACTCTTTGTTCATGATACCAAGTTGGTAATTTGACATCAGCCACGCTAAGAGTATTTATGCCACAGAATTTGGCTACAAATCTACAAATTAGAACTTTCTTTTCCCCCCTGGAGAGCTAGTTGTTAAACATTTATCAGGACAACACTATTTGTTTTCCTTCAAGTGACAGATTTACATTTTTTTAAAAATAAAGTTTCTGCCAAACACTCTAAACTTGAATAACCACAATTTGTCTGAAAGTTGTTTTTTTAAAAAAGAAGGGTTCCATGGTATAGCAAGTCATTCACCTTGCAATTCAAACTACTGGACAAGTGCTTTTCCTCCAGACAACCAGTGCAATTTTTGGTATGCAATATACTTCATGCTTATTTCCCCTTCCATGAAACTGAATAATAAGAAAGATACATTTAAGTGCCAAAATGTGACAAGATTAGTCATTGTTACCACTTCATCAAAGTGTTCCTAAGGAGCCAGAAGTTTTACCCACCATTACTTTTCAACACCTGTGTAAATGTCAACATGGTTGAAAATTCAAGTAACATCTTAGTATTTTTATGTAAATAGTTTTATGAATTCTCTGAAAGCATTGCAGGATCCCCAGAGTTCCATAGTCTACACTTTGAGAAACATTATTTTAGACAAACAGAAACCTAGAAAATTTACTACCAATATACTCTCAATATACTTTAAAAAGTCTCAGAATTGCCCTGGCTGGTGTAGCTCAGTGGATTGAGCATGGGCCTGCGAACCAGAGGATCGTGGTTCGATTCCCAGTCAGGGCACATGCCTGGGTTGCAGGCCGGTTCCCTGCAGGCCAACTTCCAGCAGGGGATGCACAAAAGGCAACCATACATTGATATTTCTCTCCCTCTCCTTCCCTCTCTAAAGATAAATAAATAAATAAAATATTTAAAAAAAAATAAAAATAAAAAGTCTCAGAATCATAATGCCTAAAGAAGAAAATACTAGCATTGTTTGATAAGAAGGAAATGTGAAATAACAAATGCTGGTGAGGATGTGGAGAAAAGGAAATACTTGTACCCTGTTGGTGGCATTGTAAATGAGTGCAGCCACTGTGGGAAACAGTATAAAGAAAAAAAACACTAATTTGAAAAGATTTATGCATACCTATGTTCATTATAGCATTCCTAGTAATAGCCAAGATATGGAAGCAACCTAGGTATCCAATAATAGATTAGTGGATAAAGAAGATGTGATACATGCACATGCAGGAATATTACTCAGCAATAAAAAGGACTGAAATCTTGCCATTTGCAATAACATAGATTTACATAGTATTATGCTAAGTGTAATAAGTCAGACAGAGAAAGATAAATTCTGTATGGTTTCAGTTATATGTGGAATCCAAAAAATACCCCAAAATGATTAAGTAAACAAAACAGAACTGGGGGTAAAAGGGAGAATTAGAAATGCAAGAAGGGATGATGAAAAATAAAATGAAAAGCATGTGTTAAATGAACATAAATATGAATTAACAATAATGTACATATTAAGGAATTAACTAATAAAAAGGTGACTAAAAGCAAACAATAAAAGTATTAAACTCAAGGAAGAAGACGTATTTGAAATTCTTGATTTGTTTCAGAAGAGGAAAAAAGATATCAACTTCAGACTATAGTAACTCAAATATGAATGCTAACGTTTTCTGGAGAACCACTAAAATACTAAAAATTGTCTACATATTTTACATTATACTTTGGATGTGCAAAAGAAAATAGTTAAAAGACAGAGTAAAAGGAGAAAAAGGGACTGATAAAGATTATAGCAATGCACCTAAGTAAATGTATAATTAAAACTAATAAAAATCAATTAACTTATTTTGTTAACAGAGAAATATTGAGGATTTCCTCTTTGGTTTATGATAGAGTAGTTTGTAAAAGACCAACCTTCCCATAGGGAATAATTTCTGGCTGTAATAAAGATGAATACACAACTGTTTGAACATATCAGGGGGCAAATAGCATGGCCATCTGGAGCTTGAGCAGCCTAAATTTCGGGGAGAATGAAAACACACCGAGGTGACCAGGAGATCCTCTGCCTTATTTTTTGAAATATTTGCCAATAAGTTGTCAAACTCTAGCAGGAAGCAGCAGCTTTAAAACTTCAACATTTTACAAGGCTGGCAAGACAAAAAAAGTGCTTAATGCTACCAAGACAAGAACAGGAAGAACCAAGATCCTGGAGTTTAAGAAACTACAGAGAGTAAGTCCAACGTTCTGCATTGCTTTTTTTCTTGATACATTTTCCAAATCCTATGCTTTTTAGGATAAGAGATTTTAAAGCTGAGAAACCAATTCTCTTGAGAAATGGTCCATCTTGACATCTATTTTCTTGACTATATTATTTTAAAGTTCACATGTGATACCTCCAAAATCTAGTGAACCTGCGAGTCTGTTTCTATTAGCTGATTATTTTGTTTGTTTTTTATCTTTTTTGTAAGTTGGCTGGTCTCATACATTTTTATTTGAATACTGGACACCATGTATGCAATATTGAAGATTATCTGTTTTTTGCTATTTTCCCCCAAAGGAGATTTAATTTTCCTTTGACAGACAGTTAAAATAGGGCCACGCCTTACTTTTGACAGAAACATTTGCATATTGATAAAATTATTCAATCAGCAAAAACATTTTATACTTGTGTATATAATAGCATAGTTTTAAAAGATATTGAGCAAAAATTTTAAAAAAACAAAAGGAAAAATAAGCAACCATTTAATATTAATAAATGCTTAGCTCAAGAAAACACTCTAGTAATGACAGATTGAACAATAGAACTACCAACTTTGAACTAATGAAAATTATAAATACTATACCATATGTGTAAGGAGCCAGTACAGGCTCCTTAAAAAAAAACATTTTTAACTGAACCTAGAATGTTTACTAATATTGAAAAGGCATTAAGCTATTAAATTTCATTCCAACAGCTCTGGCTGGTGTGGCTCACTTGGTTGGGTGTTGTCCCACAAACCGAAAAGTCAACAGTTCAAGTCTGGGTCAGGGCACATACCTGAGTTGCAAATTCGGTCCCTGGTCAGGGTGCATACAGAAGGGGAACCGATGCTGTTTCCTTCCCTCTCTTTCTCCCTCTCTTCCCCTGTTTCTAAAACAAATAAATAAAGTTAAAAATACCAATCCAATAGACTGTTTCCACTGCTTTACAAAGGTTACTGGAAGCTATGAAAGAAGGTGCTCTCCACAACTCATTTTATGAAGTTAGCATTATCTTACCATTGAAACCACATTAGAACCTTATGAGAATAACAAATTACAGACTAGTCTCAATTATGAAGATAGAGAAAGATAGAAATATCCATTTATGTATTTTTTAAAAAACTATATTTATTCTAGAAGTTCAGAATTGTTCCAACATTAGAAAATCTATCTGTTCTTCTTTACATTCCATTATATGACTATCTTATTAGATTCAGAGGAAAAAATCAGTACAATTTGACATTTGTGTTAAACTTCATATCAAACTAAGAATAAAATTTATTTCCTTAAATAAATTTTAAAGGATATTTATTCCTTAAATAAATCTGATAAAGGATACCTTCAAAAAAACCCTAAAACAAATAGCATATTCAATATAAATGTGAAAGTAGTCTTATCTTTTAAAATCAGGAACAAGAGAAGTACATCCATTAATACCACATCAATTCCACATTGAATTGGAGATATGAGGCAGGTCAAAAGTACAAGAAAAAGTAGGAACATAAAAAGAATAGCATAAAAGCAAACTAAATTATTTGTAGTTAATATGAACGGGCTACCTAGAAACCCCAAAGAATGTGTAGACAAACAATTGGACTTAATAGGAGAGTTCAGCAAGAGTACTAGATACAAAGTCAAGATGCAAAAATTACCTGCATCTCTATACCAATAACAAGGTATTATAAAATATAATTAAAACAAAGTATACAATTTTCAATAGCAACAAGGTGTCTATGGCACCTAGGTTATATAGGTTATTAAAAGGCATAAGGTGTCTATGGTACCTAGGAATAAGTCTAACAAAAATATTATTTAAAAAAACTCTTAGGAGACATTAAAGAACTAAATAAAAGAACAACCAGAACATGGAGATGGAGCTCACTAATGATGAGGCTGGAGGTCAGGGTCAGATCATGATGCAATTTGGGGTCTCATTACATGGTTGAAAATAATTCTGAGAGTAATGAGGCACCATTGAAGAAGTTTAAGTACAGATAAATATGAACTACATTAGACTGTGATCATTCTGGCAATGATATGATGAATAGACCAAAGAGGGGTGGCATTTAGAATCAGAATACAAGCTATGAGGCTTTGTGAGCTGTCCTGATAAAATTGAAGGTGATCTGAACTAGAGTATCCATAAGGTCCTTCATGGTCTGGTCCCTGACTGCCTCGTCAGCTTCATCATACACCATCCCATCGGTACTCTGAGCTCTGAGTATCCTCGGCAGTTCAATGAGCTCCACATAGTTTCTCAGAACTCCGGACTTGCTATGCAACCTTGCTTGTGGGGACACTTTCTGAACTACATTTCCCTGACATTGGCCTTGCTAATGGTCATCTTTGAGATCTAATCTTAGCTTTACACCCAGTTGAAAAACTTGTACTGTCTATCTAAAGCAAAGACTGATTATTCACATACTTTTTTCATACTTCTATTGTAAGACTGAAAACACTATATTGAAATGGTCTCTTTATTCTACTTTCCTTCCTATTGACTGAAAGCATCTCTAAGTCAGAAAGCTAGGTCTTATTATTATCATATTTTTAGCATCTAACATCCACTTGGGCTTCAAAAATACTTGTTGATGTGAGAGAGACAGGTGGAGTGGGAAGGAAGAAGGAAAGAAGAAAGGGAAGAGATAAGGAAGGAGGAAGGCAAGAAAATTCCTACCCATTTTTGGATACTTCAAAAGCCCTTTTCAGATCCCAAATAGCAGACTGGTGAGAATTTGTTTAGTGTCACTGAAAAACTTAATCATATCTGCCAAATGTAGCTCTTGTGGGATTTTTACCTGTATAATCTTCATCTTGGGTGAAGGAAGCAACGAGTTTTGGACTAAGGGAAGCTACAAAGCACAAGCTGGTAAACCACGGCCTGTAAGCCATATGTAGCCTTCTGTTGGTTTTGTAATAAAGTTATAATGGAACACAGTCATGTGTATTTGTCTATATTTTGTCTATGACCACTTCCATTTCACAACGCCAGAGCTAGGGAGTTGTGATATAGACCATATGGCCCACAAGGTCTTTTACAGAAAAACTGACAACTCCTGGTGGAGAGTGAGAGCTCACGTGATCAATGGTGAGTTTTATGGTTACAACCATCTGCTGCTGGCAGAAAAGCACAACAGGACTTCCGCTTCCTTTCAAGTTTCATCCTTGATACAGTAGATCAGGTTAGGCAACCTGGCCATGCACCTTGGGGTAATAGATACAGAAAAATTTCAAATGAGAGACAGAGACAACCATGGACAAGGGTTAACAACCGAGTATCATCTTGATATAGGAAAAGAAATTCTTTCCACTGGTACAGAATACAGTGTCCAACCTAGTCCCTATACCCAGCCCTTGGTTGTCTCTTGTCATTTTAGAATATTTCTCATGCTATGAGCAATACAAGACCAGTAGTACTGGAGGCTGCTCTATGTTTTAAGTTAAATGTATTGGGGCAACATTAGTTAGTAAGATTTCAGGTAATCATGTCTATGATAGATGATCTGTATATTACATTGTGTGCCCACCACCAGAAGTCAAATCATTTTCCATCACTACATGTTTGGCTTCCTTTATTTTTCACTACACCCTCACCCATATTTCTCTGGTAACCACCACACTGTTGTCTGTGTTTATGCTAGTTTCATTTTTATATCCCACATATGAGTCAAATCATATGGTTCTTAGCTTATTCTGACAGACTCATTTTTCTTAGCATGATATTCTCAAGGTCCATCCACATTGTCACAAAGGGTAGTATTTTATCTTTTCTTATGGCTAAGTAGTATTCTATTGTATACAAGTACCACATCTTCTTGATCAAGTTATCTGTCAAAGGACACTTTGGTCATTTCCGTGTCTTGGCCACTGTGAATAACTGCTGTAATAACATGCTGCAATGAACACAGGGCTGTATATATCTTTGCAAATTAATATTTTAAATTTTTTGGAGTAGATACTCAGAAGAGGTATTTCTGGGCCATATGGTAACACTATTCTTAATTTTCTTCAGGAACCACCATCTTGTTTTCCATAGTGGTTGTACTAGTTTACATTCCCACCATCAGTGAGTGAGGGTTCCTTTTTCTCCACAACCTCTCCAACACTTGTTATTTATTAGTTGTCTCGTTGATAATAGCCACTCTAATGGCAGTGAAGTGGTATCTCATTGCAGTTTTGATTTGCATTTCCATAGCTAGTGACATTGAGCATCTTTTCATAAATATCTCTTGGCTATTTTTATGTCTTCTTGGGACAAATGTCTTTTCAGGACCTCTGCTCATTTTTAATTAAATTGGTGTTGAGTTGTATCAGTTCTTTATATATTTTGAATATTAACCCCTTGTTGGAGCTCTTGTTTGAAAATATTTTCTTCCATTTGGTTGGTTACCTTTTTGTTCTCTACCTTTATTTTAGAAAAACATCTGATCATGGCTGTGGAGTCTCACCATCACAGTGCTCCCTTTCACAAAGACTCAAAGCATGTTTACCCTGTGTGGCATTTCTATCAACTACAGTCACCTCCCAAGGTGCAACTCATTATACACATAGTCTTTTAAGGAAACTTGACTCAATCCAAATAGAGAGGCACTTCAAAAACATCTCTATAGTTTATTGTGGCTATGAGTTGCAATTTCTGAGTATTCATATAGATTCCTAGGACCATTTTAAGATTTCAAAAGCCACAATTTGTACTATTTATAAAAAATCTGAAAGTGGTAACTCTAGAAATACCATACTGATTAATTTTATGTGGGTACTTCCAAAATAATTAAGCAAACCATCAATTAATTATGCAGTTACATTTAAAAAACCACCTGGGGTAAAAATTATTATTATGACAAACTATTCCTTTTGGCTATCCTTATAGAGCTATAAAATTACTTCTTTCGGTATTTCAAGAAAAATATTACTATATTTGCTGTGTATTGAGCAACTTATTTCATTTACAAATGATCTTTTTATGTATCTTAAGGTCTTCCTAAAAAGTTGTGTATAAATAGAACTTCCAAGTTACATATAGCAAGAACATGTCTTTAAAAAAATCTTATAAATCTAGACTAAAATCCTGGCTCTTGCATTGTGTTTTAAATGTTTCTTTGAATTATTTAATCTCTCTGAGGTTCCATGTCTCATCTATAAAGAGGGATAAGCATAGTATTCATTTCATAGGGCATCATTGTGGAAATTAAATGAGTTAATAGATGTAAAGCTACATGACATTGTCTATAGAAAATGCTAAAAATGATATTAATATTATTCTGCTTACTGCATTGGAAAGGATAACTATGACATTCCACCACAAGTAAATGCACCTTTGTAAAATTAGTTGTTATACTAATAAGCTTTCTCTCACATAATTGAGTTTTTAAAAAATATATTTTATTTATTATGCTATTATAGTTGTTCCAATTCCCCCCTGCATTCCCTTCCACCCTGCACACCCCTCCCCCACCATTCCCCCCCTTTAGTTTATAACCATGTGTCCCAAGTTCTTTAGATTCTATATTTCCCCTACTATCTTGCCCTCCCCCCTATTTTCTACCTACTGTCTATGCTACTTATTTTCTGTACCTTCTCCCCCCTTCTCCCCCTCCCACTCCCCTGTTGCTAACCCTCCATGTGTTCTTCATTTCTATGGTTCCACTCCCGATCTAGCTGTCCTCTTAGTTTGCTTTTGTTTTAGGTGTGGTTGTTAGTAACTGTGAGTTTGCTGTCCTTTCACTGTTCGTAGTTTTTATCTTATTTTTCTTAGATAAGTCCCTTTAACATTTCATATAATAAGGGCTCGGTGATGATGAACTCCTTGAACTTGACCTTATCTGAGAAGAACTTTATGTGCCCTTCCATTCTAAATGAAAGCTTTGCTGGATAGAGCAATCTTGGTTGTAGGTCCTTGCATTTCATGACTTGGAATGCTTCTTTCTAGCCCCTTCTTGCCTGTAAGGTCTCTTTTGAGAAGTCCACTGACAGTCCGATGGGAACTCCTTTGTAGGTGACTGTCCCTTTATCTCTTGCTGCTTCTAGGATTCTCTCCTTCATTTTAATCTTGGCTAATGTAATTATGGTGTGCCTTGGTGTGTTCCTTCTTGGGTCCAACTTCTTTGGGACTCTCTGAGCTTCCTGGATTTCCTAGAAGTCTATTTCCTTTGCCAGACTGGGGAAGTTCTCCTTTATTCATTGTTCAAATAAGTTTTCCACTTGTTGCTCTTCCTCTCCCTCCTCTGGTACCCCTATAATTTGGATATTGGAAGGTTTAAAGATGTCCTGGAGGTTCCTAAGCCTCTCCTCATTTTTTGAATTCTTGTTTCTTCATTCTTTTCTGGTTGGATGTTTCATTCTTCTTTCTGGTCCATTCCATTGATTTGAGTCCCAGTTTCCTTTCCATCACTATTGGTTTCCTGTGCATTTCCCTTCATTTCAATTAATTTAGCCTTCATTTGTTCCTCTAATCTGTGACTAAAATCGACCAGTTCTTTGAGCATCCTGATCACCAGTATTTTGAACTGTGCATCTGATAGATTGGCTATTTCTTGGTTGCTTAGAGTTATCAGCTCTGGGGCTTTGAGTTCTTCTTGAGCCATTTTGGTCTGTTCGTACCTGTTAGGTATGAGGAGCGGAGCCCTAGGTATTCACCATGGCAGGGCAACTCAGTTGCTTGGTTGTGACGCTGTGTGTGGGGGCGGGGTCAGAGAGGGGCAATGGCGGTCCCCTTTGCTGCTTCCCACTGCTGGGGCCTGCGCCGTCTGTCTACTGCTCGCTCCTTCACTGGTTTATCTGCGCAAATGTGTGACCTCGGTCAGCCTGCCGCCTTCCGCCCTCACTGGGTCTGCTTGTTGCTACCGCACACCTGGGACCCACCCACAGCTGCCTGCATGCCTGGGTTGGGAGATCTTTCCTGCCCAACCCCGCTCCACTGCTGGCTCCTCTGCTGGCTCCACCCCTCTTACCCGTCTGGTTGAATGGTTCGTTGTTGTGGAACTTCCCTATAGTTCAATTTTCTGAGTTTTGGCTGCGTTTTTGTTACTGAAACTTTGTTGACTTTAAACTTGGTTGTGAGAGGAGGCAGTGTTTCCACCTATGCCTCCATCTTGGTGGAAGTCCCCACTTGAGTTTTGCTTTTTGCCTTAGGTATTTGAGATTTTGTTTGTTTTGCCTTCTTGTTTTCAGTAAATTTGTGTTCCTTCAGTGGATTTTCTTAAAGTGGCTAGCTTTACCCTATATCTCTGGCGTATCAATACTTGGACCACAATTACTTGGCAATACCTTTTAATAGACATGGCAAACCTATGGCACACACGCCATCACTTCACTCTCCCACTCCAAGGGGAGACATCATTAGTCAATGACAATATTTCTTTCTGCCTGAGTTCTAATACAGCCCAGAATCCTTCTCAATGCATCATTCCTGGAAGGCAAGAAAGTAGATCAAAGATCGTAGATGAGCTGGAATCTGGTTGGCATCCCTGGTTTATGTGATCGTGCCTGTTAATTCTCATTATCCGTATCTTTTACCTCCAAAAATGTCTATTCCTTTTAGTTCTCCTCTTAAAAACCTATCTCTTCTTTACCCACCTCAGTCTTGGGTCTACCAGTGATTGCCACCCACTCCAGCATATGGATCCATGGCCAACACTGATACTAAGATGTTGTTTATTGAATTTCTGCCTTTTTGGAATTGATAGGCTAGTTGACTATATGATCATAGTCACCTTTAAAATTTTAAACTACAGTTGAAGTAAATGCTATAAAGGAAAAGCATGTAACAGGAGTCCTAACTAAATTTAGTGAGTCAGAAAAGGCTTCTCTAAGTTAGTGTTTGTGTTAAGAGGCAAAAGATGAACAGGACTTAAATAAAAGTAAGAATTAGTAAGAGGTAAAAATATTCCAGGCACAGAAATCAGTATGAGTGAAAGTTTAGGGATCTGTTTAGAGAACTGAGTCGGCCAGCCCTCATAGAGCCCATAGGAAAGAGCTTGGAAAATAAACACCACGATCTCACTTTCTTCCATGCCTGTTCTCTCTCCTTCTGACAACCTGCCAATGCTACAGACTGGCAAAATCCAGTGTTCAATCTGAGTCCAGAGACGAGGGCAGAGCATGTTGGAGAAGGGTGAATAATGAATCTTGAGAGGCAAAAAAAATATCCAACACCCTCACTTACTAAGTTGGGGGAATGGAAGTGACTTTATTCTTGAAGGGTTGGTGAAGAACAACATTACAAGGCCCAAATTATAATGCTGAAAATGCCTCAGAACACTGGCAGTCAAATAAAAACTGCCAGACCACAGGGAACACACATGACTTTCTTGTGCTTTCTTCAAAAGAAAGAACTCAGGAAAACTGAGTTCCCTGTTCCTTTTGCTTTCACCAAGTGACTCCTTCAGTTGGTACTAGTGACTCAGCACACATTAGTTAGTGACAGGTGTTGGGTGGCACTTGGTTATAAGAGTAATAACTTAGGGAGTTGACATCTTCACACTGATGACAGAAAAGAAAATCAGGTAGACAATGTGTGACTTTGTGGCTATGAACAGTGACATGTAGTCTAACGTTGTTTCTGACATTCTTTTTTACCCATCAAGACATTGCTTATGATTACTAATTAGCTTCACAACTTTATTCTTACATAAATGGTCAGTTGTCTAATCTTTTAGGATGCTGGTTATTTTCAAGATAGTTCCTCTTTCTTCTATTCTTTGTCTCCTATACTTCTAGTATTTAAAAATGTTCCCAAAATTTTAGTCTTAAGAGAAAATAGTGAAGACTGGGGGTTGCCTGACTTTAGAAATTCTCAGAGCTTTCCTTTTCCATCTAATAATACCTCTCTTGCTAACCCCTCAGAGTTCTTGGGAAATAAAATGACATAATATATGAGGAACCGTTTTTTAAAAATGTTTTGCTTTACTCTTGTGCTTCTTTTCACAGGTTTCTATATTTTTCTACTATTCCCTTTAGGGAATTGGCTGGTTCCTATTTTATTTTTATTTGTATGGGAGGAGCTTATTTTTATCTTATCTATTGTTAACAATTTTTGCCTTATTCATTGTAATAAAAAGAAAAGTCCACATACACAAGAACAATGTATGTACTCGCATATACATACATTCACAATGAAACAATATTCAGGCATTTCTAATCATTTTTAAAGGATCTTTTAAAATTTTTATTGTTTATGCTATTACAGTTATCCCATGTATCCTCTTCATCCCCCTCCATCCAGCCCTCCCCTCACTTCCATAATCAGTCCCCTCACCATTGTCCATGACCATGGTTCTTTCATGTGTGTTCTTTGACTGATCCTTCACCTTGTTCAATCAGTGCCTGCCCCCCTCTTACGACTGTCAGTCTATTCCATGATTCTATGCCTCTCATTCTATTTTGCTCATAGTTTCCTTTATTCAATAGATTTCTTTTATGAATGAGATTATATGGTATTTTGTCTTTTACTGACTGGTTTATTTCACTTAGCATAATATTCTCCAGTTCCATCCATGCTGTTGCAAAAGGTAAGAGTTCCTTCTTTCTTTCTGCTACATAGTACTCCATTGTGTAAATGTGCCACAGTTTTTTGATCCCTCCCATTATTGATGGGCACTTAGGCTGTTTCCTTCACTTGATTTGTAACTCTCAGATGGCTAGTGGTGTTGAGCATTTTTTCACATATTTATGGGCCATATGTATGTCCTCCTTGGAGAAGTGTGTATTCAGGTCTGTTGCCCATTATTTAACTGGATCGTTTGCCTTACTGGTGGTGAGTCATAAAATTCTTCATATATTTTGGAGATTGAACCCTTGTTCAATATATTGCTGGCAAATATGTTCTCCCATACAGTTAATACCCTTTTTATGATGATGATGGTTTCTTTTGCTATTCAGAAGATTTTTAACTTGATGTAGTTCCATTTGTTTATTTTTTCCTTTACTGCCATTGCCCTAGGACATATATTGTCAAAAACATTACTGTGTGAGATACCTGATTTTTTACTGTCTATATTTTTCTCTAATATTTTTATGGTATCTCAACTTATATTTAAGTATTTTATCCATTGTGAGTTTATTCTGATGTCATATCTCATGTTTCTGAATGTTCAGGCTTTAGGGTTATTGAAAACAAGGCCAAGGAATTCACACCTAGAAGCAAGTGAAAAATATGGCTACTGACACCTTTAAAATAAAAAAATAATATAACTTGGCAATAAGTTCTCCTTAAAAAACTAGTGCTTTCTTTGCATCATTTTATTAATTTTCTCGTCATGAAGGATCTAAGAGTGAAGTGATTTGCTGAATATTGCTTTCCTTCTTACTATAAAAAGTAATAATTTTAGAGGATTTGAGGATTAATTTTCTACAATGTTCTTTTAAAGTATAAATTACTTTCAAATGTATAATTTTACTGTGAATGTAATCTGTATAGTAATGCAAGAGAGTAATATATATTGAGTTCACACTAAGGATTATAAATTACAGTATTGTCATGTAGTTCACCTGGACAAATTAATGTTCATTGAAGAGTAGTATTTATACTTTTTATGCCTAATGTGAGCACTTGAATCTTGACCACAATGGCAGAATACAGCTTCTAAGTTCAGTGATTTCATTATATATTAATATTTAGATAGGCTCTTTAACTGGAACTCTTGTGATGTACCGTATCACTGAACCCATACTGTGAAAAGAGAACTGTATTTAGTGTTCTCTACATTTAACACAGGCATGATTTCTAATGTAAAGTGATGTTTTGATGTAACTATCCAATTCCTCTTCACCACCAACTGGTAAAGCCCTTGAATGCTCTCTCTACAGGTACAGTTACTTTTCTGAGCAAAAAGATTCCTGTTCACATAGGCAGTACTGATCCTCTTTCCTGTCTCTGCTGAGCCTGCCCTTGGATACATTCTTTTCATATCAGAGAGCATTACCACATGGAATAAATTTTTAACCTTTGCTTATACAGTTCCTCAAAGCTCCCTTTCAGTATAGAAACTTTATAACTATTATTAAGGAGGTATTACTTTCTCCCATTACATTCAAAACTCGTGCTCCTTGTCACCCATTAAGCTGGGAATGACTACTCTGTGACACACAGATGTATTTTTCTCTTCTCTTCTCTGAATGCTTTGTGTCCTAACCTATTTGAAAATTCTGCATTCTACTTGAAAACCCAAATGTTCTGTTGCAGTATTTAATTAAAAGTTGATCTCCATCTACCTTCATTTTTACCCAACTAATAAAAACTGTGGAGAGTAAAGTATGTCCCAAATTTGATACACATGAATTAAACCATTTGACTCATGGTTTGTATCAAACCATGGCATTTCATGGTGGTACTAGTATTTAAAATGTGTACATCTAATAATGTACAAGTGAAATAAAAAATAGATGGAATAATCTACCTTCATTTCTTCTTCTGCACCCAAGGTACAAATGTTTAATTGACCATATTTTTTTTGTTCAACCCAAATATCAATTGATCATAGTTATGAGATGATGCTTTCCTCCCTCAAGAATATTACATTTGTGGCAAACTACAATAAGATAATCTATGTTACTGTAAGTAGATTCATGCAGGAAATCATTAATTTGAAATAAAAATATTATAAAGGATAATGGGAGGAAGAAAGATTCACTTTTATCACCCCAATGAGGCTGTTACTAAAGAAGACCGTAGGTTGTAGAGTTTATGACATATGTATGTAAAATAGGTAATGTTATTAATAGTATAAAGTCTGAAAGAAAATACACAAAATGGTACTATAATATGATTCCTATACTGTTCAGAAAGAAATGAATTGTGATTTGTTAAAAATGTACACTGCAAACCCTAGAGCAACCATTAAAATTAAGAAAATAAAAAATATTTTGTTAATAATCTAACAAAGGAGAAAACAATAGAATCTAAAAAATTATTCAATTGATTTCACAAGAAGGAAAGGGGAACAAAGAAGAATTAGACAAATGAAAAAGAAAGAGCAAGATTAGATTTAAAGCTAACCATATCAACAATCACATCAAGTATAAATACTCCAAGTAAAACAAAGAATTGTCCATTTGAATTAAGAAAGCATGATCCAATTATATGATGCCTACAAAAAACACATTTGACATAAAAACACAAATAGCTTAAAAGTAAAATAATGCAAAAATATTCCACATTACCATTAATGAAAAGAAAGCTATGGTGGCTACATTAATATCAGGCAAAGTAAATTAGAGGTAAAAATATTACCAAGAATAGAAGAGGAGCTCACTTCATAATGATAAAAGGGCACATTTAATAAGAGAATATAACAATTCTATACACCTCATACAAGGCATTAAAATCAAAAAGTAATACAGCCACAAGAGAAATAAATAAACCCACAATTACAGTTATAGGTATCAATACTCCTCTCTTAATAATTATCATATCAAGGTGATTTAAATCAGTATAACATATAAAAGTTGAACAATGTTACCACCCAACTTAATCCAATCAACACGGAACACTTTACCCAACAACAACTTAGAGTGTATTATCTTCAAGTGCACATGGAACATATAACAGTCTATCCTCTCAGCTATAGAACATATTCCAAAAACTTCAAAGGATTTATGTAAGTTTTATAACTATAATGAAATTAAACTGGAAATTAACACTAGAAGGAATGCTGAAAGTCCCCAAATATTTGGAAAGAAATAATATACTTTAAAATTTCTCATAAATAAATGAGAAATCAAAATTAGAAAGTATATTTGAACTGAGCAAAAATGAAAACACAATATATCAAAATGTGTAGGATTGCCACTGAAACCGCACTTAGGGAATATACAGAAATGTTTTCCAAAAAGGACCACAACTTCTACCATAGGAATTTAGAAAAAGATGACAAATAAAACACAAAGTTAGCAGAAGAAAGGAAACAATAAAAGTAAAAAAAATTAAAATAATATAAATAATAGATAAAAGCAAAATATGGTTCTTTAAGTATATAAATAAAATTTAAATACCTCTAGAAAAGTAGATAAGGTACAATTAATTAGCAGATGATATCATTACAAATTCTACTGGTATTAAAAGGATAGGGAAATACTAAAAACAACTTTATGTCAATAAACTCACTAAATTGGATGAAATGGACAAATGTCTTGAAAGACACAAACTACCAAAACTCATTCACAAAGAAATTGATAACCTCAATAGACTATACTTATAAAAGAAATTAAACTTCTAGTTTTAAATCTTCCTATAAATGAAAATCTAGGCCCAGATGATTTGCTGGTGAATTTAAATGAATGTTTTATTAATTCTACTCACACCATTTTACAAGTTCAAAGAGGAAGAATATTTCCCGACTCATTCTTAAAGGTCAGAATTGTCCTGACACCAAAAGCAGAGAAAGACTATACAAGAAAGAAAACTACTAACGAATAACCTGGATTACTTTAGATTAGATGCAAAGTCTAAACAAACAAAACCTAGTAAGTTGAATCACCAAATATATAAAAATGACAATATCAGACTAAGTGTCATTTAGATGTGGAATGCAGAGTTAATTTGACATTTGAAAATCATGTAATCCATCATATTAACTAACTTTAAAATAAAAACCATAGATTATCTCAGAGAAATTATGCAATTTATAGTCCTAATAAAAACCTCCAGCAAGTGAGGAATGGTATTTATTCAATCTGATAAGGGGCATCTAAGAAAAACTTACATCAACTATACTGGAGAGTCTAGTATAGACTCTCACAGATGACATGATCATCTATCGTGAAAAATCTGTCAAGGATGAAAAGAAAAACCCTCATTCATTGCTAGTAGGAATTAAAATGAAACAACCATTATGGAAAACAGATTGAAAGCTTCTGTAAACATTAAAAATAAACTGACCTATAATTCATCAATTACGTTTCTAGGTAAATAGCCAGAAAACATACAAGCACATGTTCAAAGATTTATACACAAATATCTATAGCAGCACTTTACACAACTGCTTCAAACTGAAAGCAATCCAATGTTCATTAACTGTCGAATGGATTTAAAAAATGTTGTCTATGCCTACAATGGAATACTATTCATCAATAAAAATAAACAAACTACCGATAGGCACACAACACGGATGAATCTCAAAAACACCACACTGCGTTAAGTCAGACACAAAGTCCTATATATCCTAAGGCTCCACCAGTTTGAAAAATCGAGGAAAGGCGAACCTACAGACACTGAAAAATCAAAGGTTCCCGAGGGCTGGAGGTGAGAGCAGGTGAAGGTTGTCAAAAGCCATCTTCCAGTGACCGGGCATGAAGAAGCTTTCTGGGTGATGGAAGTCGAAAAATTGCGTCTTGGTGGTGGGTGTACAACACTGTAAGTTTACTAAAAATCAGTGATTTATATAGTTACAATGGGTGGATTTTATGGCACGTACATTATACTTCAACAAAACTCTTATTTTTTAAAAAATCTAACAAAGGGCAGGGAGGGGGGAATTTAGATGAAATAAACTTGATAGCATATTTATAAATGTGGATGCTGGGCAATGGGTAATGAGGGGTCCATTTTACTGTTCCTTTTACATATCTCTACTTTTGAAATTTTTCAGAGTCAAAAGTAAAAACAGAAAGAGAGTAAAGGATTCATATTTTGATCTATTGTATAACTTATTTTATATAGTCTGACTAGTCTGCTATTAGCACATGCTGTTCATACCACATTCATTTTCAACCAGTAACTGTTGGTCCAAACTTCCTAGTATCTCCTATCTTAGTCATTTACCATTCTTGATAAGTCTAGAGAGCCACTTTCAATTTAATTTCTGTCTTCAACTATAAATGAGCCAAATACCTGATTTTCACGCATGCCCACATTTTAAGAATCTTATTCAATACACTGTGACATGGCCAAGGCCATTCAGCGGTCTGTGCAATGCTGAGGGAATGGAAGGAAAGGCGGTGCCTTTCATAACGTTTGCGTGTCCTTCTTACCCCTCTTTTAGCCGTTGATTTTGATTTCCCTATGAAATGACGATGTGTTGCCTTTTTTTTCTACTAAGAAAATATAAACATGTGAATTCAATCCCATGTCCCCAGCTACTGCATAGAGTTCCTGTGAAGGAAGGGCTGGTTTCTCCCTCAACAACATGTACTGTGATTTTGAAAAAGTAGTAATCTAACTTCTCTTTCCCTGAGTCATCTCCAAGCTTAGGACTATAATTCTTAGACCCCTGTCTCCTTGCCTTGGAGACTGAATCCCAGTCAATTCTTTGTGGAGACATAACATTCATAGTCAGTCTACATGTCACCTCCCTTGTGAAGTCCTCTGTGTGTGTGTTTTCCCTGCAATTAGAATTATTCATTCCTTCCAAGTTTTAATGTCCCTTTGATTATAATTCATCCTTAAATTTATGACAGTGTGGCTTGTATTACAGGACGATGATGTCTTTTCTGTCTCCCCGATGAGAATATAAATTCTTTCAAATATACAACTTTGGCCCAACCACATTCTGTTAACCTTTGAATCTCAGAAGTTAGTGTAGTGATGTCTCAAAATGTTTACTGAATTGAATTCATTTAGAGCTCAACTTGCCCAGTGTCTACATTTTACAGATAAAGGAACTAAAGTCTAGACTCAATAGTATTTTTTTACCTTTCTCACGTGATGACACGCACACAAGTATCAACACTAGGTCAATTAAATGAGACTGCTCCAAGGAAGTGGCTACTTCCCTGGAAGCTCCAGCTGACCCAGGCACCCATCCCCACCCACGCTGCTCCTCTCTGGACACCTGGAAGGCTAAACAGATCATTACCTTGACCTGGTTCTCACCCACTCGAAGCACACTCTTGTGCCAAGGCAAACAAGGACAGAGGAAGACTGGTTGTGTCTGCCTCAAGGTCATCCAGCTTCCTAGCTTCGAATACTTTTCATGTTCAATTGAAATTCTATTAATATAACAATAAACTTATTACTGAAACACACCCTTTTTTGTTTAGATGGTGGCCAACTCCTGCTTTTTTTATGTAACATTCTGTGAATAAAATCATCTTAAGCTGTGCTGTTCAATATGTGAGTACTATAGTTTGAATAAATATTGGGTTTGATTTTCTATACCTCCAGATTCAATGGTTCTATCTACCCTCGGTTTCAGGTCATGGGCATTTTCCTTCATTTAAAAAAAAAGTAAAAAAAAATTATCTTTTATGTCTGTGCTATATAAAGGTGAATATAATCCAAGCTGTAGTCATTATCATAATATATTTTCTTAAAAATTATAAACAAAACATTTTCTTGGGCTCTAGGTACTAGTTTCTGGCTGTGGCATTCACATATACTGGGTTTCTTTCATTAACCATCCTGTGGGTTGAATTTCTGGATGTCTCCAGCAGCAGAACAATTGGCCCCTGGCAATGACTGAATAGGGAGGTCGCAGAGTTCAATGTATAAGTAGGACTGGAAACAGACACTCTAATTTCTACTCTACCACACATTAATGGGCTCTTGGGCAAGTCCATTGAATTTAATATAATTACCTTTGTTCACTTAAAAATAGCTCACGGGGAGGGGAAGTTGGAATACCTTCGATCATTATACAAGACTTCATACTGTGAAAAAAGCCCCCTGCCTGACTCTGGTTGGGCAACTGACATCTGTCAGTGAAACCAAATACAAAATCTAAATTCACAGGCTGCAAAGAATCTGATCTCTCATGCTTTCTAGTTCCTAATCATTTTCAACAAGGCTCTCATATTTTCCAGGGAGCAAGAAGCCCTGAATGGGTGCAAGACATGATAGATAAAACAGAAATGGCTTAGTTTCTGCTCTTAGTTCTGTGGTAAAGTCAGATGCCCTTCCTTGCTGTTTTCTTTTCCATGGGTTCTATTCAGAACCCTTTCTCAGTAGTGTAGCCAAGTGAAAACTGATGCGAGGTGAGACATTTCTTACCTTCCTCAAATTTCTTTCTGAAATGTATCATTTCAACTGGGTTCAGACTGATCCAACTCCAGAGGTCTGGGCTCCCGATGGCTCTTTTCCGCATCCTTTTGATATGTGCAATGGGGCCAAAGCTATTGCTGCTAGTTGCAATCTAATCATTGCCAACTTTCCTGCCAGAAACACAGAAGTATTTTACAGCATGTACCTCATCTATTTCAATGAACTGCTTTTCTTGGAGAAGTTAGCCCCTCTTCACTGTTGAGGCCTCAGATGAGGTACCCACCACTAGTGAGGGCTTTCTCTCCCTTCAGACTCAAGAAGTTGGTGCTGACCTTCACAATGGCTCTGCAGTCAGCGACTGGGACTGCAGCCCCCTCTCAGTCTGAGCACCTGCGGGTGCAAGTGTGAAGTGGACTCGGTATTCAGAGAAGCAGCTATTGTATTTGTGGGTTTTAATTTGTTCATTCAAAACACATTTATTAAGTGCTTACTAAATACCAAATTTTGATTCCAGTACACAAAGAGGAAAGACAGTTTTTCTTCTAAGAGAGTTTAGGTAACCTGAGAGAAGAGACAATAAGGAACAGTATATATAATGGGGAGAGGTAAACGCTCTGATTGAAATAATTAGGAAAAGATCTGTGCATGCTGTACAGCAGAGTAATATCAAGATAGTGACAGATTATGCTTTTTAAAATTTTTTAATTCAATTATTGTTCAAGTAGTTTTCTGTCTTTTACTCCCATCCTAGCCCACCCCCCAGTGCTCCCTACCTCCCTCCCATTCCCACCCCCCTTAGTTTTTGTCCATGTGTCCTTTATACTTGTTCCTGTGAATACTTCCCCTCTTCCCCTGAAATTCCCTCCCCCCTCCCCTCTGGTCCCTGTCAGCCTGTTCTGTATTTCAGTATCTTTGGTCATATTTTGCTTGCTTGTTTGTTTTGTTGTTTAGGTTCCTGTTAAAGGTGAGATCATATGGTATTTGTCTTTCACCTCCTGGCTTATTTCACTCAGCATAATGCTTTCCAGTTCCATCCATGCTGTTGCAAAGGGTAGGAGCTCCCTCTTTCTTCCTGCTGCATAGAATTCCATTGTGTAAATGTACCACAGTTTTTGGATCCATTCATTAACAGCTTATGCTTAACACCAGATAAACTCAGATTATTTCTTCATTTGTGCTTAATGTGTTTTTTGTACGCCATGGTCTCTGTAGGTGGTAGGTTCTATTTTGTGATTCCTACTGTTTCAATCTTGTTGCTTAATTTGATCTGGTGTCCTAATTTTGTTCATTTCTATTTATTTTTTACTATTGTTATTGTATTTTTCCATTACCATGTATCCTCCTTATATACCCCCCCCCCACCATAATCACCGCCTTGTTGCCCATGTTCAGGAGTCCTTTTTCCTTTTGGCTGGATCCCTGTACCCACCTCACCACCCCCCACCAAGAGCCACCAGCCTGCTCTCCTTCTGTGAGTCTATCTCTATTTTGCTTGTTAGTTCATTTTTAAACTCATCTTTCCCCAACATTCTTTTTTTATATTCTTCCTAGATTTCCCACCCCAAAAGTGAAGTGCTCACTTTCAAAATTAAATAGGAAAAAATGCTTAAAAAAATGTAGAGGCAAGGTGTTGTTGTATTCATTTCCTGTGACTGCTGTGAGAAATTACCACAATCTTGGTGGCTTAAAACAATACAAATTCATCTTCTTACAGTTTTGGAGGCCAAAAAGTCAAAATCAGTTTCACTGCACGAAAGTAAAGTTGCCAACAGGTTTGTATTACTTTTCGAGGCCCTGGGGCGAATTCATTTCCTTGCCTTTTCCAGCTTCTACAGGGCACATATATTCCTCAGTTTGTGGCCCCCTTCTCTATCTACAAAGCTCATTAATCCAAACTCTACTTCCAGCGTCACGTGGCCTTTTCTCTGATCCTGCTCCTCCACCAGTGCTCTTGTAAGAACCCCTGTGACTACGTGGACCCACCTGGATTATCCATGATGATCTCAAGGTCTTTAATTGTATCTGCAACATTTCTTTTTGCTTAAAAGGCCATAGTTGTGGGTTCTGGGAATTAGACTGTGGATATATTTGTGGGACTATTATTCAGCCTACTGTAAGTATTTTGAGCCCAGAGAATTCATGAAGTACATTCCGGGCTCGTGTTTCTGAGCGGTACAGTCTATGCTACCACCAAACACTGCTCCAGTCCTCAGTCTACTCCTGGACTTTGATTACAGGTCAAAAGTAGATAACCCAGCTAAAAGGGGTCATTCCAAGTATTTTTCTATTTTTGTTTAAAATGTATATGACCATTTTTAAAAATGAAATTGGGTTAATCTTGGTTCACTAACATTTAACTCATCTAAAAATTTCACTTGGGAAAATGCTTATATTTTCACAAAATGAGATGTTTCTCCCTCAATTCATGGTCTTAAAATGGAGAGATGATAGTTATCAAGTCAGAGTTGAGAACCATGGAGAAACATATAGTTTCCAATGTTTCATGTCTAGTGAGATTGACCTCTGCTCTAATTTTGCATTTCATTAGTCCTTGGATGGAAGTTACTTTTTTCTAAGTTAAAATCACGAATCAAAAACATAGGTGTGAGGGGGACTTCTGGCCAAGATGGAGGCATAGGTGGAAACACTGTGCCCCCTCCCACAACTAAATTTAAAGACAGCTAAGTTTGAGAAACAAAAACGCAGCCAAAACAGTGAAAATTGAACTGTACAGAAGTCCGACAACAACAAACCACTCAGCCAGACCTCGTCACAACCCAGCGACTAGGTTGCCGGCCCTGGTGAACACCTAAGGCTCCGCCCCTCATACATAACAGGTGTGAACAGACCAAACATTATCACTCAAGAACAGTTCAAAGCCCCAGAGCTTATAATTCTAAGTGACCAAGGAATAGCCAGCCTTTCAGATGCATAGTTCAAAACACTGGTGATCAAGATGCTCATAGAATTGGTTGATTTAAGCCACAAATTAGAGGAATATATGAAGGGTAAACTGATTGAAATGAAGGGAAATGCACAGGAAACCAATAGTGATGGAAAGGAAACTGGGACTCAAATCAAGGAAGTGGACCAGAAGGAAGAAAGAAACAACCAAATAGAAAGGAAGGAAGAAACAAGAATTCAAAAAAATGAGGAGAGGCTTAGGAACATCCAGGACATCTTTAAACATTCCAACATCTGAATTCTAGGGGTACCAGAAGGGGAAGAGGAGCAGCCATGAGTAGAAAACTTATTTGAACAAATAATAAAGGAGAACTTCCCCAGTCTGGCAAAGGAAATAGACTTCCAGGAAATCCAGGAAGCTCAGAGAGTCCCAAAGAAGTTGGACCCAAGAAGGAACACACCAAGGCACATCATAATTACATTACCCAAGACTAAAATGAAGGAGAGAATTCTAGAAGCAGCAAGGGATAAGGGAACAGTCACCTACAAAGAAGTTCCCATCAGACTGTCAGTGTATTTCTCAAAAGAGACATTATAGGCAAGAAGGGGCTGGAAAGAAGTATTTCAAGTCTTGAAATCCAAAGATCTACATCCAAGATTGCTCTATCCAGCAAAGCTTTCATTTAGAATGGAAGGGCACATAAAGTGCTTCTCAGATAAGGTCAAATTCAAGGAGTTCATCATCACCGAGCCCTTATTATATAAAATGTTAAAGGGTCTAAGAAAAAGAAGATGAAAAATCTGAACAGTGAAAGGACAGCAAACTCACAGTTACTAACAACCACACCTAAAACAAAAGCAAATTAACAGGACAGCTAGATCGGGAGTGGAACCATAGAAATGGAGATCACATGGAGGGTTAGCAACAGGGGAGTGGGAGGAGGAGAAGAGGGGAGAAGGTACGGAGAATAAGTAGCATAAACGGTAGATAGAAAATAGACGGGGGGAGGGCAAGAATAGTATGGGAAATACAGAATCTAAAGAACTTGTGACACATGGACATGAATGAAAGGGAGGGAATGATGGGGGAGGGGTGTGCAGGGTGGAGGGGAGTGAAGGGGGGAAATGGGACAACTGTAATGGCATAATCAATAAAATATATTTAAAAAAACAAAGATAATGGCCCTGGATGATTTCAAGACATTCTAAATTCTTTTAAAAAAACAGAGGTGTGAGAGTGTTTCTGTGTGTGTTTTTCAAATGACAAAATGCTCTTGGATTTCCCCTGAGCAGGAGCTCCTCAGAGTATGGATTTAACTTGCATTTGATAAAAACAACAGTGCTAAAGCTATTTACACTTCCCCCAACATCTGAGTGGCCTTGCAATGGAGTGATCAAGTTATACAAAATGGTTCAGGTCTTAGGCATGTACTTTATTCTCATTTCAATATCAGTTCTTACTTATTGATAATAAATATCAATAAAAATGTTATATACTGCGAGAAACCAAAATGTTTTTTCCACATCACTGATTACAGAGAAACTTTAGTGATTTTTATAAGCAGAACATTTGTCAAGGATTGGGATGGCAAGATGCGGAAAAAGGCATCTCCTGTTTAGAGTTAAAATGGCATGTACTTTCAAATTCCCTTTGCAAATCTGTTGCTTATAGTGTATTCTTAGCATTTTCAGATAGGAAACTCACCAATATCCAAAGTTTACTATCCATCGATAGTTTTGGAAATGTTTGAACTTTTCACCCAAATTGCTGGTGTAAGTATCTTAATTTTTGGCATGTTCTTTCTTCCATTCCAATTCCAGTCTTTAGGAAGGCAATACTGGGAGGTAGCTAGAGCAAAAATAGGAGGCTAGACGCTGTCTCCAGCTTACCTGACACCATTAGGCAAGTGATTCTGAACAAACTCTGCAAAGCAGTCTTGCTTCCGAGGGCATAATGCCTGAAGAGACTCTACTCCCAGCAGGTCTCGAACATCTGGAAACAAAGGCCCTGCATAAACACAAATTGTCTGCATTTCTACTTAGACCACATTGTCGTATTTTTATCACTTAATATTTATTTTCTTCTTCTTCCATATATATATTAGTGAGTGATTTGCATAGGTTTTGTGGTATTTCAAAAAATATATAGCAAGAATATACTGTGTGGGTCACATTTGGCTTTGTATTTGACTCATCAAGTCCATGATTTAATCCATACAATGCTCCACCCTTTTTCAGGTAACTAATTTTAGATGAGACACAGCAATAAAACCACAGTGGTCTCAAATGTGAAGCCACAATGACCGTCCCCTTCCTTAGATGATTAATCTTAGCTTTAACAGAGAATATGCATTTTATCAGCTGTAAGACGCTCAACAAATGTACAATAAAAGTTCTTTCTCTTAGAGAGTTTTTGCTCAATTCCTTCCTCAAGCAAATATTTTCACATTGTTCATATAGACATTAATACATGCTAAGATAGATGTAAGTGCAGGGAGTGTAATAATGAAAAAACTCATGATCAGAGAATAAAAGAGGTAAAATGGTGAGTTGATTCTGGATCTGGTTTTTCAGGTGCATGGGACTGACATCCACTTCAGGGACTGACTGTGAAAATGAGATAAAACATTTCAGTGCCCTTTTTCAGTGTTTGGAACAGGATTGAGCCCTCAAAAACAGTAGCTCTGATTACAATTATTAGCAGCATTATCAAAATCATCATTATTTCAGAGTCCTTCTTAGGTAAATGAATGAAATGAATCCTGAAGGAGATTGCAATGTGCTACCACCTGGCAAGTCCTCAGAGCTTAATTATGATTTGGTTGCAATAAAATTTATTAAAGCCAATACTCTTTACAACTTCATGCACCATCCCCTTTTACTTCTGTGAAATTCAGATATTTCCCCAGGGTTCTGGATATAATGAACAAAACTCTGAATATGCTGGTTTTTAAATAAAGTAATCTCTGACTTATACCTTTTGGACTTCTACAGGAACCGTGCAAGCAAGCATGTCACCTTGTCTTCTGTCTTTATTGTGCCTCCTTTGTTTTTCATGAGGTGCCTAGAGAAACGCACTTTCAATTTCAGCCACTTACTATTCTGCAGTCATTTCTGAAACCTCCATAGGACTGCATTTCAGGAACTGAAATACAAGTGTAACTGAAGCAAATAAGGTCATATTAGGACTCTTGGCTACAGGACCTAGAGCCTCAACCAAACTTTTTGCAAAACAAGAAAATATAATTGATTTGCTCTCTTAACTGGAAAATTTAAGAGCTGTGTTTGCAGTGGAGAGTGTTATGGAAGAGAGATTATTCTTATGGTGATTAAAAACAAGTGTGAGAACCTGCATTAATATTAGAAAATAATTATAAGCCAGTGAACATTTCTGCCTAAGCAAGTAAGATGGTCACATTTGAGGGTTTTTTTTTTCAAGTAAGGAAATAATTCAGTTATTCAACAAATTTTGATCTGTGCAGGGTTTGACCATGTCTGGCTGCCCCTCCCTACAGACACCCTGCCTTCTCAACCCTACTGTAGGCTTCAGGACCAAGCCATGTATGTCAGGCTTCCTCATCTTCTGGTTTTGACCTGTTTTGCCAATATGAGACATTGTCTGAAAGCTTACGGTTAGGAGGAAGGAGTTCAGGGCATTTATATCTGCAGTTCACCCCTAATCTGTCATGAGTTGGCTAAGACTGTGTTCTTAGAGGACAACTGAGATATAAACAGCAATCCATGTATTTGACTTGCTGATTTTGGTAAAATTCTGAGACAACCACTGGCCTTGGTGCTAACAAATGGACTACAATCTAGGATGTGAGATTAGAGTACACCCCAGTGAAGTCATGGGTGGCCCCACAAAGCCCTGGGAAATATCTGTGATACAGAGTCACCAGGCAGCATTTCTTGAAATGATAGGCCATTTGTCATAAGGTGAGGATTAAAGAGCTTCAGGCCACAGATGTGAAACTGGTAGCAGAAGTGTAGGAGCCTGGGAGGGGGCAGAATTTCATCCAGCCAAAACTGACCAGAGACCTGCAGTTAAAGCAGTTGGAAACAAAAGCAGAGAATAAAAGAGCTCCCAATATAGCCTTTTGCACACAATACACGCTGGACTGATGTTAAGCACAAAACAGAAGACACCACTATCCGTTCTCTGGAGTTTCAGAGGAAGTCATTCTGTCGACTACTATACAAACTCCTCCAGGTCAATTTTGTCATCTCTAGAAAGGCAAGAGATTGAAAATACTTATAAGGCAGCTCATTCAAGATGAATATAATTGACTTCGTCATTTTTCTAAGAAAATAGTCATGGAGTGGTCATGACCCAACACTGCAAACAAACCCAGAAACAATATACAGAAGCCAACAGTGCATGTGTGTGAGTGTGAAATATCTCATAATTTACAGATTTTTCACTGATAAAGCAAATTCAAAGTACACATTATTAATACTGTGGATGCCATATTCCTTATGTACATATAAAGGAATTTTCCAGGGAACTACTGGACAGAGTAAGGGCAAGCCCCACAGCATAAACCAAGTCCAACCCATTGTTTATGTCACGAACACTCAGATCCTATTGGTCAAAGCAAATCATAAATAAGCCCAAAGTCAAGGAGTGAGGACATTCATTTTATACATCAGGAAGCCATGGCAAGGACATACGTGAGTAATTGCATTGCAGAGGAAAAAAGTGCTGGAACCAATAATTCAGTCTAATACAACTAGTATTTTCTGACTTCAAAATTTTTTGAAAATCTGTAAGATAAGTAGTGTTTTTATATTATAGTGTTGTTTTGCTTATATTTGATTATTAAAGAGATTAAACACATTTTATATTTTTCCAGGTATATTTATTTCATTTTTCACAAGATGTAAGAACATTATATTCTCAAATCAAGTCCCTTTTCCATTATGTTTGCCCATATGTTTGTGCATACCTTCTCTCACATCTCCTAACGTGGCTTATCTTCACTTTTTTTCTAAAACTTTAAGGACCAAAATATTTTATTTTAATGTAGCCAAATTCATCTATCACTTTTATGGTAGATGCTTTTCTATTTTTTTAAAGAGGTTCTTCCCTGAACTAACAACTGAAACAGAAACAGACTCATAGATGGAGAACAGATGACAGCTAGTGGTGTGGGGGGGAAGCTAGGGGGTGAACGTTTGAGCAAAAAGGAACAAGGACTCATGAATATGGATAACAGAGTGGTGTTTGATGGGGGAGGAGATATAAGGGGACTAAAGAGTAGTGCAAAAAATGTAATAAAGATTATATATTTTTAAGTTCTTCCCTATTCAAAAATCATAAAATATTTTCTTATATTAATTTATTTAAAGTATTACTGTTGCTTTTAACAATTAGATCTTGAATTTACCTGGGAAATTTAGGGGGGGTATAATATGAGATAATAGTAGTCTAATTTTATTTTTTTCCCCATGTGGATTTCAATGTACCAGTACCTTTCATGGAAAAGTCTGCTTTTCTCCGCCCTGGCTGGTGGTGGGTTGAGCACCGGCTTGCAAACTGCAAATTCACAGGTTTGATTCCCCGCCAGGGCGTATGCCTGGGTGGTGAGCCTGTTCCCCAGCTGGGGGCCTGCAAGAGGCAACTAATGTTTCTCTTTGCATATAGGTGTTTTTCTCCCTTTCTTTCTCCCTCTCTTCTCCTTTCTCTAAAAATAAATAAAATCTTTTTAAAAAAGTGCATTCTCCACTGATTAGTTATGCCATCTCTTTCACAGAGTGTCCATTTACACATGCTTTTTTTCTAGGTTATTAGTTCTGCCCATTATTCTATATGTCTCTTACTGAATCATGTCATTTTATTTACTAAAAAATTAATAATAACCTTAATATTAGTAAGAAAAAATCCATTTACTTTGGGAATAAAGCAAGTTCCAATGTCACAAAATTCAATGAACTTATGGAGAGTGATCTATAAAATGAGTAAATGCGTCCCAGATTGCTGCAAGCCATTGGTTAATTTCTCGAATTCTGGTAAGTTTAATTAGAAAAATTTTTGCTAGCATTCTTTTGTTTTATGGACAAAGGATTTCTGGAGGTCCTTACTCTGCAATTTCTACTGATATCACTCTGATAATGTTTAAAAATTGAATTTATATCCAACAACTTGTAACAACTCACCTACCAATCCTAAATATTTATCTATCAATACATTAAAATGAAAGCTTTTTTATCTTATTCGAATCTCAAAGCAAAACTTCTATTTTTGCTATTAAGTATAATGTCACTACATATATTTTATATAATGTATATTAGATTAAAAAACTTTACTTTTTTCTCAGTTTTCTAAAACTTCTACCTTCTATAAGTGTTGGATTTTTCTGCATATATGAAAATAAAAATATCATTATTCTCCTTTAAACTCTCAATGCTGTGAATCAATCATTAATTGATTTTTTTTTCTGCTTGGGTTTAAATATTTTTTCACTTTTTTTATTGTTGTTNGAAAAATTTTTGCTAGCATTCTTTTGTTTTATGGACAAAGGATTTCTGGAGGTCCTTACTCTGCGATTTCTACTGACATCACTCTGATAATGTTTAAAAATTGAATTTATATCCAACAACTTATAACAACTCACCTACTAATTCTAAATATTTATCTACCAATACATTAAAATGAAAGCTTTTTTATCTTATTCTAATCTCAAAGCAAAACTTCTATTTTTGCTATTAAGTATAATGTCACTACATATATTTTATATAATGTATATTAGATTAAAAAACTTTACTTTTTTCTCAGTTTTCTAAAACTTCTACCTTCTATAAGTGTTGGATTTTTCTGCATATATGAAAATAAAAATATCATTATTCTCCTTTAAACTCTCAATGCTGTGAATCAATCATTAATTGATTTTTTTTTCTGCTTGGGTTTAAATATTTTTTCACTTTTTTTATTGTTGTTCAAGTACAGTTGTCTCCATTTTCCCAATATTAAACCAAACTACTTGATTTCTTAAATAAAGTCCATTCTTTTTTATCCTTTTATTTATTTCTGGGAATATGATGGCTAATATCTTGTTTAGAATTTTCACATTTCTATTCATAATTGAAACTGGTCTGTAATTTTCCTTCTTCATTCTATCCTTTTTAAGTAATGGTGGCATCAATATTAGACCAGGCTGAAAAATGATCTGGAGAAACTTTTTCACATTATCTAGAATATTTGTATGAAATTGAATCACATTTCTCCCCTGAGAATTTGGTAATACTCACCTGTGAGGTCATCGAAACTTATATTCTACTTACAGAAAAAATCTTGTTTGCTAGTCTAATTCTTTAATTTAAATTCAGGTTCTTTTTTTCTTCTGGTTGGTTATGGTAGCTTACACTATTCCAGAAATTTATTCACTCTGCTTAACATTTTTTAATTATTAAGTTTTCCATAGTACATTGTTATAAGTTTCAATGTCTATATCACTTACAAAGATATCACCTTTTTTATTCCTGATATTCATGCCTCATTGCTTTAAATCAGTATCACTGAAATTTTGCTAGTTATGTTGTTTTCTTCAAAGAACCAACTTTTATCCTCACTGATCTTTTCAATTGCATGCTTATTTTCTATTTATTAATAATCCCATCTTAAGTTTATGTCCTTACTTGTAATAATTTTTAGTTCTTATTCCAGTATCTTGAGAAAAACCTTGGTTCTTTTCTTTTCTTTCTTTTTTTTTAAGATTTTATTTATTTATCTTTAGAGGGGAAGGAGAGAGGGAGAGAGACATCAATGTATGGTTGCCTTTCGTGCATCCCCTGCTGGGAGTTGGCCTGCAGGGAACTGGCCTGCAACCCAGGCATGTGCCCTGACTGGGAATCGAACCACGATCCTCTGGTTTGGGGGCCCGTGCTCAATCCACTGAGCTACGCCAGACAGGGCTTATTTTCTTTTAAAAATACTATATGCATCTAAACCTATTTTTGCCTTTAAATACCACCCCTCTATGCATTTTAAAAGTACACTTAAATTTTATCTCCTATGTTGTTCAAACAAAAATTTAATGTGGATAACTTTGTCCAACAGCTGCCACAAATAGAAGTCAATACTCTCTTCATTGACAGAACCACATGTTCTGGGCTTGTCCTAGTGTTAAAATTGTTAAAGGTATAGCAGGCTACAGCTTTCTCCAACTTGTTTTTACTTTTCCTAATGGCTCCTTCATTTCAATAATTTACTATATTCTATCCCTAAGTAAGAAGCTTATTTACTCCCATCATCTCACACAGTAAACTTCCCTCCTGATCAATTCCATTCAGCAGCATGATTTGGGGATCACTGCATAAAAATTAGAGGGTACTTCTAGATTTTCTTGTACATTTAAATCTTTTTAACATACACATATATTTCCAAATCTTTACATCTTGAGATTCATTCATTCGTATCATTTTATTGTGATATTTAATTTATTTCATTTGAAATATAGAGCTTCCTAGGTTCTTCTCATTCAGATTTTTCAAGTCACAAGAGACTATCATCATTACTTTAAAAATGCGAAGCAAAACAATCTGAACAACATTCAAAACAATGCTAAGCTAAAGACAAAGAAATGCAAATGAGCTAAACTACATAAAGTGAGGAGACAATGCGGTACTAGTGAAAGGAAGAAGAATATGCCATAGATGTAAGGAGAAACAACTGAATTTTTAATCACTGCTTGAGAGTTAGTGTGACACACTAATATTTTAAGGACCCCCAGCTACAGATTGAATCTGTTACAACCCACCAATTATTTACCTCATATATGTTCACCAAATATTTAACAATGGTATATATACCAAAGCCGGGGACAGGAAAGAGAACTCAGAGAAATACTCCCTATGGAGTACAGGGCTTCCTACATGTTCCTGCCTCATAAAAGTGATGTGTATTTCTGGAGGTAAATGTTCTATATTTATGTCTCTACTTAGGTTTTATATGAAATTATCAGTACTTTATTAAAAAGTACGATGCAAGAGAAAGGAAGAAATAGTTAACAAACGCAGACCCAGTGATTTCCATAGTGGTGAAATTAACTGACTTTAAAATAATTGTAATTAAAATGCTAGAGGATCTAGTAGAAAAGGTGGAGAAGGTGTTTTAAAAGCATGAAATTCATCAGAGTCATGAAAGTTACAATAAGAACTATACGGAAATGTTTATAATGAAATTATCATGCAAAAATATGTTTAATGCACTTAATATCAGATAAGTGCAGAAAACCTGAAGACAGGTTAAATAGAAAGAATCTCACCTAAAACTCAAAAATTTTTACAAAAATGAACATAACAAAATAATTATGTGTAATTTTAGTCATAAAAAGAGTGACAGAATGAGGCAGAACATTTAAGATAATGGCTGAAAACTTTCAAAAACTGGTGACAAATGTTAACCCATCAATCCAAAATTCTCAGCAAGGAGTAGAAGGTTAGTTAAAAAACAATACTATACCTATGTACAGCATAATCAGTTTCTAAAAATCAAAGATAAGGAGTAATTCTCTATAGTAGCTTAAGAAGGAAACACTAAGTATATACTGGAAGAGAAAATACATATATAAGTGTTGGCTACAAGTTTATCAGAAATAATAAAGGCCAGATGACAATAAAATAGTATCTCTAAAGTACTAAAAGAAAAAATAAGTTAAAGTTGTCAAATCTAGAATTCTATCTTCACTAAAAATGTTCAACTATGAAACCATTATAAAGATGTTATCACATAGCAAAAGCTAAGACAATTTGTCTTCAGGAATCCACACTCCAAAAAATACATGTTTGCAAAAAACATGGCATTTAGGCTTAAAAGTATACTAGATGAAACCCAAGAATTTCTTGAAAGAATGAAGAGTGTCAGAAAGAGTAAATAGTTAGTAAACATAAAATACTTTTTAAATTGTTTATTGTATTTATTTTATACTAGTTATATAATTTTGAAAGACAATTTTTATTAAAAATAGGGAAAATATGGGACATCCGCCAAGATGGAGGCATATGTGGAAACACTGTGCCTTCTCCCACAACCAAGTTTGAACACAACAAAGGCTTGGAGAACTAGGACACACCCAAAGACCAGAAAACGGAATTATACAGAAGTCCAACAACTATGAACCGTTCAATGGGGACGGTAAGAGAGGCGGAGCCAGCAGCAGAGCTGGGTCGGGCAGGACAGATCCCCCGACCTAGGCGCACAGGCAGCCCGGAACCAGTCGGGGTGTGGGGCAGACAGACCACGGTCGCACATTCGCACACAGTGAGACGGACCACGCAGGCCCCAGGGGGCAAACCCAGTGGTGGAGGGTTGACGGCAGTGGCACACTCGTGTGCAGTGGAACAAAACGCGTGGGCCTGGTGACAGTGGTGGCTGTGGCGCCGGGGCCGCAGCGGCAGGCGGGAAGCCATTGTCCCTCTTTGACCCCACCCCCACATACAACGTCACAACTCAGCGACTTAGTTGCCCTGTTCTAGTGAACACTTTAGGGCTCTGATCCTGCTACGGAACACGAACAGCCCAAAAGATGGTGCAAGAAGAACTCAAAGTCCCAGAGCCAATAACTCTAAGCGACCGAGAAATTGCCAGCCTCTCAGAAGCACAATTCAGGACACTATTTATCAGGATGCTCACAGAACTGGTAGATTATAGTCACAAATTAGAGGAACATAGTCACAAATTAGAGGAACTTATGAAGGCTAAACTAATTGAAATGAAGGGAGATGCACAGGAAACCAATAGTGATGGAAAGGAAACTGGGACTCAAATCAATGGAAGTGGACCAGAAGGAAGAACAAAACATCCCACCAGAAAGGAATGAAGAAATGAGAATTCAAAAAAATGAGGAGAGGCTTAGGAACCTCCAGGACATCTTTAAACATTCCAACATCCGGATTATAGGGGTACCAGAAGGAGGAAAGAAACAGCCATGAGTGGAAAACTTATTTGAACAAATAATAAAGGAGAACTTCCCCAGTCTGGCAAAGGAAATAGACTTCCAGGAAATCCAGGAAGCTCAGAGAATGCCAAAGAAGTTGGACCCAAGAAGGAACACACCAAGGCACATCATAATTACATTAGCCAAGACCAAAATGAAGGAGAGAATCCTAGAAGCATCAAGGGATAAGGGGACAGTCACCTACAAAGGAGTACCCATCAGACTGTCAGCGGATTTCTCAAAAGAGACCTTACAGGCAAGAAGGGGCTGGAAAGAAGTATTCCAAGTCATGAAATCCAAAGACCTACAGCCAAGATTGCTTTATCCAGCAAAACTTTCATTTAGAATGGAAGGACAGATAAAGTGCTTCTCAGATAAGGTCAAGTTCAAGGAGTTCATCATCACCAAGCCCTTATTATATGAAATGCTAAAGGGACTTATATAAGAAAAAGAAGATGAAAAATATGAACAGTGAAAGGACAGCAAACACACAGTTATTAACAACCACACCTAAAACAAAAGCAAACCAAGAGGACAGCTAGATCAGGAGTGGAACCATAGAAATGAAGAACACATGGAGGGTTAGAAACAGGGGGGTGGGAGGAGGAGAAGGGGGGAGAAGGCACAGAAAATAGCATAGAGGGTAGGTAGAAAATAGATAGAGGGGAGGGTGAGAATAGTGGGGGAAATATAGAATCCAAAGAACTTGAGACACGTGGTTATAAACTAAGGGGGGGAAAATGGTGGGGGAGGGAGGGTGTGGGTGGAGAGGATTGAAAGGGGGGAATAGAACAACTGTAATGGTATAATCAATAAAATATATTTAAAAATATATATATAATAAAAAACAGTGAAAATATTTTCAAGATTCGAGTATACTAGAAGCAAATTACAATAACACCAGAAAGAAAGAGTGGGAAAATTAAATAGAATTACATAATTACAATTTTTATAGGATTCTTACACAGATCCTGAAGTAATTTGTTATTATTATTTTAGGGTAGGCTGTGGTAACTTTATGATTTCTGTTGTAATATCTGGAGCAACCATTAAAAAATAAAATAGACATGCCTATAAAAGCCAGTACAACAAACAAAAGGGGATATAAAAATGTTACCAATAGGCAAAAAATGAGAAAGAGTGAAACAAAATACAAATTGAATAAAAAGCTAATCACAGAATGAGATACTCAACTCAAACACATCAATAATTAAATTAAATGTAAACAGAATAACCACTCCAATTAAAAGACAGAGATTATTATACTGAGTAATAAATAAAAAGGCCCAATTATACTGTTTATAAGAAAATAAAACTTTAAGTATAAAGGCACAGACAAGTTGAAAATAAAAGTAGAAAATATTCTCATGCAGAAACTAAGCATAAGAAACCTTGTATGGCCACACTAATTCCAGGCAAAAATAAAAAAACTTCAAGAAAAAAATTTTAATAAAGACAAAAAGGCATTTTGTGGCAAAATAAAAATTTATCAAGACAACATAAAATTGCATACATGTATGCAGAGTTTTTAAATATATTAATTGAATTTGGCAAAACTAATATAAGAAACACTTGGCCAAGATGGAGGCGTAGGTGGAAACACTGTGCCTCCTCACACAACCAAGTTTAAAGACAACAAAGTTTTAGTAACAAAAATGCAACCAAAACACATGAACTGTACAGAAGTCCAACAACAATGAACCATTCAGCCAGACTGGTAAGAGGGGCGAAGTTGGTGGCTGGTGGAGCAGAGTCACGCAGGAAAAAGCTGCCAGACCAACCCGGGCATGCAGGCAGCAGCTGGCAGATCCTAGGTGTGCAGTGGCAATGGGCAGACCCAGTGGGTGTGCAAGGTGGCTGGCTGACCATAGTCACACACTCACACTCAGGTAAACCAGGCAAAGGAGCGAGCAGTGAGACAGCCTGCACAGGCTACGGCCCCAGCGACGGGAATTAAAGTTTAAAAGCACCAATTGGAAAAACTTTAGGGTCAAGGTGCCGGGAGAAGCTCCCAGGCTCACAGAGAGTTTGTTGGAGAGACCCACAGGGTCCTGGAGGGTGCACAGGCCCACACACCCGGGAGCCAGCACCAGGGGAACCAATTTGCTTGGGGGACCAAGGAAGCAGCAGAAGGGACTAAAATCGGAGAGAGAGAGGAACAAGTGCCATTGCCCCTCTCTGACCCCACCCTCACATATAGCCTCACAACCCAGCAACTGGGTCGCCCCACCCTTGTGAACACCTAAGGCTCCGCCCCTCATACATAACAGGCACAAACAGACCAAAATATTATGGCTCAAGAAGAACAGCTCAAAGCCCCAGAACCAATACTTCTAAGCAACCAAGAAATAGCCAACCTATCAGATGCACAGCTCAAAACACTGGTGATCAGGATGCTTACAGAACTGGTTGATTTTAGTCACAAATTAGAGGAACAAATGAAGACTAAACTAATTGAAATGAAGGGAAATGCACAGGAAACCAATAGTAATGGAAAGGAAACTGGGATTCAAATCAATGGAATGGACCAGAAAGAAGAACGAAACATCCAACCAGAAAGGAATGAAGAAACAAGAATTCAAAAAAATGAGGAGAGGCTTAGGAACCTCCTGGACATCTTTAAACCTTCCAATATCCAAATTATAGGGGTACCAGAAGGGGGAGAGGAACAACAAGTGGAAAACGTATTTGAACAAATAATAAAGGAGAACTTCCCCAGTTTTGCAAAGGCAATAGACTTCCAGGAAGTCCAGGAAGCTCAGAGAGTGCCAAAGAAGTTGGACCCAAGAAGGAACACACCAAGGCACATCATAATTACATTAGCCAAGATTAAAATGAAGGAGAGAATCCTAGAAGCAGCAAGAGATAAGGGGACAGTCACTTACAAAGGAGTTCCCATCAGACTGTCAGTGGACTTCTCAAAAGAGACCTTACAGGCAAGAAGGGGCTAGAAAGAAGCATTCCAAGTCATGAAATGCAAGGACCTACATCTAAGATTGCTCTATCCAGCAAAGCTTTCATTTAGAATGGAAGGACAGATAAAGTGCTTCTCAGATAAGGTCAAATTCAAGGAGTTCATCATCACCAAGCCTTTATTATATGAAATGTCAAAGGGACTTATCTAAGAAAAAGAAGATGAAAAATATGAACAGTGAAAGGACAGTAAACTCACAGTTATTAACAACCACACCTAAAACAAAAGCAAACTAAGAGGACAGCTAGATCAGGAGCGGAACTATAGAAATGAAGATCACACGGAGGATTAGCAACAGGGGAGTGGGAGGAGGAGAAGTGGGGAGAAGGTATAGAGAATAAGTAGCATAGATGGTAGGTAGAAAATAGACAGGGGGGAGGGCAAGAATAGTAGGGGAAATATAGAATCTAAAGAACTTGAGACACGCGGACATAAACTAAAGGGGATGTGGGGGAAGGGGTATGCAGAGTGGAGGGGAATGAAAGGGGGAAATGGGACAACTGTAATGGCACAATCAATAAAATATATTTAAAAAAACTAATGTAAGAAACAAATATGCAATCAAAATTGGAAACTTTAGCAAATCTTTCTTAGTAACTATTAGAATAAGTAAACAAAAAGTCAGCAAAAATATAAATTTCAAAAGAACTATCAATCTGACCCAATTGGCAATTATACAATGTTACTCCCAAATTCAAACTACGCATACAAATGCATCTGGAACTTTCACTAAGACCACAGAATGGGCCTTAAACAAATTGCAATAAATATCAAATAATTATAATCACATAAAATGTATTCTCAGACTACAACAATATTAAATTAGAAATCACTAAATATATCTAGAAACATATATAGTATATAGAAATCATATGTATTTTAATATCTAGAAAATAAATATATATTGAAATAAGTAAATAGAAATTTAAATAAATATGGAAATACAACTTAAGTGCCCATCAGTAAATGAGTGGATAAAAAAACTATGGTACATTTACACACTATAAGTGGAACCTCATCAATAAAACAAACAAGCAAGCAAAATATAACCACAGACATTGAAAAAGAACAAATTGACAGTGACCAGAGGGGAGGGGAGAGAGGGATAACAGGGGAAGACAGGGAAGGGCCCTCAAGGAACATGTATAAAGGACACAGGGACAAAGCCAAAGGGGGTAAGTTCTAGGGCTAGAGACGGGGATGGGCAGGGCATGGGGCATGGTGGGGGAAAATACAGACAACTATACTTGAACAACAATAAAATATATATATATATACAAAGAAATGCATATTAAAGTAGATATAATATATAAGTACACAAAAATTATTAAAAAGTAGAAAATGTAGAAATTAAACAAAGTATGCCCAAACAGTTCATAGGTCCAAGAAGACATAGAAGTAAATTAAAGTGTATATTTGAATAATAATAAAAAATAGAAGCACATAAACATGTAAAATGTAATTAAAACCATGCTAAGAGAAATTGATAGCTGGAAATAAAATTTCTTTAAAAGAATGTCTTACATCAATAACCTAGGATTATACTTGAAGAAGCTAAGGAAAAAAGAGCAAATTATATGCAAAGTAGAATAAAAATTAAATTAAAATTAAATGTAAACCATGAAAAATGAACAAAATTCGAAAAATAGAAAAAAAGATAAAATGTTGGTTTTCTGAAAAGATTAATCTGGGAAAAATATTTTTAAAAGTATAAGAAATACAAATTAACACCAGGAAGAAAAACATTAAAATGATAATAAGGAAATATTATAAAAATGAAATAAAGTGTGGGTAAATATGATAGAATACCCAGCAAGTAGCTAGATTTCAAAAACATCATGTTAAATTAATGAGGCCAGGCATGGAAGAATTCTTTGCAATAATTACATTTATATAAATTCCAAGAGACATAAAATTCACTGATAATGACAGAATATTCGAAAGCCATAAAGGACACACAGACAAAGCCAAGGCAGGCAGGATGGAGGGTGGGAGGTGGGGATGGCTGGGAAAGGGGGAATGGTGGGAGGAAAAGGGAAACAACTGTACTCGAACAACAATAAAAACTGTGAAAACAAGTAAATAAGTAAAACCTTGTTTTAAAAAAGAACCTTATGGAAGCGAGTCATGATTGTGAAGGTGCATGAGGGAAACCGGTGGTGTGCTGGAAATGGTCTGTTTCTCATGTTCTTTGATGTTTACACAGGTATGTACAACTGTTAAACCTGAGCAATTACTAATTTCTGTATATTTTATTCACAGAATAAAATACCATAATTGATGTTAACCATACCTCAATTTTTTAAAAAAGTTCAAAGCAGACTTTTCTTGCCTTGTTCCTGTGTTCAGAAGAGAGGCTGAGACCTATATTGTACATCTGACATTTCCAATGATCTGATATTCCTCCCTTGCTGAGCTTTCACCCAATCCACTAGCCATGCATGTCTCTCCCCTCTTTATAAGCTTTTCCCAAAGCTATCTGTGCTCTTTGGAATACTGTCCTCCTCGACCTAGCCAAATTCTGATCCCTCAAAGCCCAGTTCTAATCTCCCTTCAGTCTTGCTCATCTACTCCTGCTATTATTATTATTTTTTATTATTAACAACTACCGTTTACTGAGCATTTTACATGCTGTATCCTGTGCTGCTTTACTCAGTTTGTACTTAGTCGCTTCTCATAACAACCACATGTGATGGGTAATGTTATCCCTATCCCTATAAAGAAAACTAGGCTCAAAAGCAATTTGCAAAATATTATACAACTAGAAAGAAGCTGAGCCAAGATTGCTGGACTATGAATACTGAGCTCTGACGCTGTATTCATTCAGTACTACATTCAATTATGCTTTCTATTGCTCAAGATGAGCAAACACTTTCATAGTTATTGTTGTCACTGTTTCCTAAGAATAGAAATCAAAGCTGTCGTTTCTCTTACTCCTCCTAAAATACTTAACATATTATAGTCACACAGACTGATTGACTTAAACTAAAGTTATTATCTCCAAGTCTCTGGGGCTAGATGTCTCCCTAAGTCAATAAAGAAAGCAGCCACAACAATTATGACTAAAATAATGAGAGTTTTGTTGACTTCTGACTAAGCTATTGCAACTGCTACCACTTGTGGGACTCATGCTGCGTGGGTTATTTATTCCATGGTAATGACTAAAACCGGCCTCTTGAACATTAACACAAAAACAGAGACATCATTATTATCTTTACAAATGTTTGGTATTCATTCAAGCTTTGATGAAAGCAAAGCTATCATTTGGGTAAAGAGCTTTTAACATAAAAAGATTAAATGACAAATAATGCTTACTGTAATTTGAGTCATCTCTTAGTAAATTAGTTAAGTGGACATTCTCTGACATCCTCTGTTTCTTTCTTAAAATATAAGTATTGCCTTACTGAATATCCATAGGTGTCTTATCTCATACTTCAGTGAAAACTGGTGCAAGTTTTCTTCACCTTCAGCACTTTTGATCTCAGTACCCCATTTATTTGCCGCTCCCTTGTCCTCTGATTTCCAAGAAGGCATGACCCGTAGAAGGAATAGCAAGAGACTGGAGAATGAGAACAGGGTAAAATCCAGGGTGTTTCTATTCTTCTCTCAAATTCCCATGACATCTCTTGTGGGGGTAACTTTGCCCGCAAAGTCCCCCCATCCACCACGGATGGAAGCGGAACTACCAAGACATGATCTGCTTTGGAAGGAAAGGTAGCTGATCCCTCAAAGGAGAAGGGCCAAGAGCCCCTTCCTCAAGGGACTCTTATTGGGTTTATTTGCACAAGAATACAGGTAAGGATCAAGTAATAAATAGCATTCAAAGAACCATGAGGGCTTATTCTCAGTCAGGGTAAGATAGCTAAAGAGTCATAAAACTTTGAGGAACAAACTTCTTGCTTGGACCTTTATCATTTAAATGAGAGCATTATAAACAAAGCAGGTTTCACAGGATTTTACATATTCTTTCCTAGGCCTAATCAGCTGGAGAACCCGCCCTTTCTAAGCACAGGGCTGCACTGCCTTCCCCAACATCGGTTTTCAGGCTTAGGTGGATTAGAGCCAGGAAGCCCTTCTCCCAGACAGAAATGGGGACTCAGGCTATGTCAGAATAGCTGGGGGGGGGGGGGTGGGGGGGGTGGGGATGAGGGTCCATCTCTCCCTCTTTGCCACAGCCCCTGAATCCTTCTATGATGGCCTCCCAAGTGATGGTGTCTGGCTTAGGTTGCCCCTCCTCTGAGGAGCCTTACCTGTCATGGACTATTGACCATGCTTTGGGGGCAGGGGAAGAATCAGAAGTAGCACTTGCTGCCAGAGATGAGCTTTGTCTCTTAAGTGGCTTGCATTTAGGAGGTTGCTCACTCATCCTTAGCCATGGGGGCCAGTTACAACTCCTGAAACCAGGCAGAGCGGTTCCCAACAATCTCTGGCCAGGGTCACATATCCTGCTGGCTTCAACTTCCAGCACACAGCTCTCCCCCTTCCCCCGTGATTCTAACTACACAGAAAGATTTAGCTCCTGAACTCTGATAGTATCACCTTTCCATGTTGTACCTCCCGCACTGGGGTGGTAGTGCCGTCTTGCTGTCACAAACCTCTAGATTGCTCCATTCTGCTTTTTGGGGTCTCAGCTATTCTTTCTATTGAAAAAGTAGATAGCCAGGTTCTAATTAGAATTCTCGACATTAAATACCTCCTTCCTGAGAGACCAGGAGAGGTGTCTGGGTTTGGTTTTGTGGGGTTTTTTTTTAAACTTAGACCTTGACAAATACACTCACCTTTTTAAACTAATCAGTTAGTATCACCCAGCCCCTACATGTTACAGTAATATACTTTCAAAACTTCAAATGCAATAGGAAAAAAAATTCTCAAAAAACAACAGTGTGGTGATTGCTGGGAAGAGGGGAGTAAAAGGGGACTAAATGGTAATGGAAAAATGCAATAAACATTAAAGAAAAAAAAAGAAAAACAACCAAGTACATAATTTATGAAAATCCTTTTTATTTCCTCTCTTGTTTATTCAACATGTGATGGCAGCAAGAGTAGCGCTAGGGAAGTCTCACTGTCCCTATTCTCCTTGATAATATAGTGCTCAAGGCCACACTGGGGAGCATGACACTGATTTCTCTGATTTAGTAAGTGTTTCCTCCTTCTCTGAATTTGTTAGGTATAGTTCCATTTCTGACTGGCTTTGTCAGGCACTTTAACTCGTATATTTAACATAGTAAATTACCAATTAATTAGTAGCTAGTAAATAAAAGGAAATAAACATAGATTTTTCTCAAGAGATGACAACCAAACAGTGCTTGGAAAGAGAAACAGCCATATTTTTGAAACATAAGCCAGCCTAACGCAGTATCTTTTTTTCTATGGATTATTAATAATTAGCAAGTTCTGTTAATTTTCTAAAGTCTTACATCGCAAATGCATATTATTAAAAATCAATGCTTTCTAAAATAATATATTATTGTGTCTTGAGATAAATCAGAATATATATCACTAAATCAACTGAAATTCAGGACTCAATAAATAAGTCTCCTGCAGAGACACACCAAGATGAGCTCATAAAACACATCTGGAGCTACAATGAGTGACATTGTCCACTCTGTTTTAGATATACATCTAGGAAACTCAGAATCACAGCTTCCTGTATCAGCAACAGCACACTAAAAAGTCTTCTTTGTTTCCACTCTTCTGGTGTGAATGGATGAGGGGAGCCACGTGCCTCCCCAAGGCCAGCACATGCTTTGACAGCCCTCCCGAGGCACAGCAGTGTTGTTAATCCAATAGCAACTTGACTGTCTACCAAGTGGGTCAGTGGAAAAGTGCCTGATCCCAGAGCTGTTATCCCTGACTTGAACAACTTCAGCAATGACCTCTACTGACAACACAAAAAAGAGAAAGATAGCCTAGCAGACATATGTGATGATTGGGAAAGAGGATTTAATGACACTTCAGTAGTGTGTGATCTTAGAGAACATAACTTCATCCGTCAGGCCTCAGTATCCTCATCTATAAAGCAAGAAGTCTGTAGCAGCTGATCTTCAAGTCCCTTTACCTCTGATATTCCTTGTCCTACAATCTCTCATCTCCTTTTGTTTGGCAATATTCTCTTTAATAACTGGCCAGACATGGGCAAAGGAAAATAGGAAATAGGATTCCCTCAGAGCTAGGATACAGTCAAATAAAATTATGCATATTATAAGGAAGCCAGAAGTAATATTAGTGTAAAAGCCAAAAGAAAAAAAATGCAAAAAACCCACAAAAACCCATGGTCTATTGGGAAGTAATTCTGAGTGGGCGAACGTCAAGGTTGGGAGGCTCCTTTATAGCAGAAGCAAGAAGAAAAGCACCAAAAAGAGAACAACCCAGCCAAAATAAAAGGATTTTCTTGTGCTCTCCCTTCAGTACAAGGAGCTGTGAAGCCGCCTGCTTTATAGTCAGTCTTCTGAGGTAATTACAGAGAAGTGCACAGAAGGCCATGATCTTTTAAACTACAATGTACAGTACCTCCAACAATGTGGAAAAGCTTCTTTTCCTTTTTAATAAGTATAAGCTAGGGAGCATTTTTTTTTCTTTTCAGCCTAGTAGAAAGGAATTGCTTGAACATTTGACAGAATGAGTCGCTAAAATATTTCCAACTTCCTTTTCCTTTGTTTTTCTTTTCTTTCTTTTTTCCCCCCAGTACCAGGTAACTGGATGTTAACCAGAAGGGAAATCCAATCTCTTATGTAGTTTCATTTAAAAACAGAAAAGAATTGATCAAGTTCAGTACTTGATCGATCTGAGTACTGAAGAGTATTCAGATTCAGTACTGAGTACTGAAGAGTACTCAGATTGATCATCTGAGATGATTTATTACTGAATAAATAAATTTGTTCATCTGAGAACAATTTATTACTGAAGAGCAATTACAAAGTAACTTAGGTGTGAGAATATCACACAATAGAGACTCATCTCTGTAATCAGAGGGGAATTCACTTCACCGCAGTGAGGGAAAACTGGGTTGCTCAGTGTCATGGTCAATGTGTGCAATCACAACAGTTGTTACCAAAAACCAAACTGGTTCTTAATTTTCCAACAGCAACTCACTGTTTAATTATGTCTTTTGTGTGTCCTCAGAACTGGTTGTCACAGGGTTTGGGGGTTTTATTTTCTCATCCTAGGATGGGGCATGAGCTCCATTTCTTTTACATATAAATGGAGAATCCAAGACTTCGAAAATGAAGTGGAGCTCCCAGGTTTCAGTGGCAAAATGTGCCCTCCACAGCATGTGACCCCAAAGACCCCAGGAGCCTTATTCCCTGGCACACCTCCCCCAGCTTTGACCGATCCACCCACCCTGAACGTGGAAGGAACAGTATCTGACCCTTTGGAATCCATTCCAGTAAGTTTAGAGTACTTGATAGTCCTATAAAATCAGATTGTCAATTCTAGACATGGTCACCAAGATAACAATATAAACACATAGATACATACAGAAAAACACATAATGATTGTGGTTGTAATAATATCAAACACTTATTTGTGGACTTACATGCACTACCTAATTTAATTTTCACAGTTCTCTGAAATGGAATTACAGTACACATTTTATAAATAAGGGAGGCGAGACTTGGAGAAGTTACCTCAAACAGCTAATGGGCACAGTTTACTCTTTTCAGGTCTCATCACTAGTAATGCTAGATACTGTCTCAATTATATTATACAAAAATTATTTTATATGGTTTTTTAATTTAATATTGTCTCTCCCCAAATATGTTTTCTCTCTTTACAAGCTTTCCCCAAAACTATCTGTGCTACTGTGGAACAAATTCTTGATCATTTTTAGAATGATTCACAAAAATTTCTATAGGTGTTTATGATGTTAAGTAAAATAATGTAGTATTTACATTTTTCTTTCTTCAGTATATGTAAAAAGTATTCAAATTTTGTTTTAAAAGAGTGACAGTTGTACTGGAAATGTATGAATGGAGATATTCATCACTTATATAATGAATATATTCATGACTTAGTCAGCAATTGGTTTATAACTCAACTGAAAGATACCAACCACCACAATAATTACTTTTTCAACAGCTTTGATTTATAGTTCACATGCCACACAACTCACCTACTTAAAATGTACAATTCAACATTTTTATTAAATCCATAGGGTTGTGCAGTGATCGCTTGAACCTATTTGAAAATATTTTGTCCTCCCTAAAAGAAATCCCATGCTCACTAACAGTAAATATCTACTCCTCTCCACTGTCCCTTCCTCACCTCCACCAGCTCTGAGGAAACACATCTCTATGGATTTTTTATCCTGGATATTTCATATAAATGTAAATATATAATCCATGGTCTTTTGTGGCTGGCTTTCATTTTTTTACTGAGCATATAGCTTTAAAGATTTATCTTTGTTGTAATCTGTATCAGCTCAATTCATTTTTATTTTATAGTGAAATTCTATTGAATAGATATCCAACATTATATTTACCCACTCATCAGTTAACAAATATTTCTGTTGTTTCCACTTTTTGACTAGTATGAATTATGCTACTATGAACATTGTAGACAAAGGTTTTTGTTTCTCTTGGGTGTACACCTAAAAGAATTGCGGGACTACATGGTGACTGTATTTTCTACTTTTGAAGGACTGTTCAATGATTTTGACAGCAACTGTGCCCTTTTACATCCCCCCAGCAATGTATGAGAATTTCAGATTGTTTATATACTTGCCAGTAGTTATCATTATCTGTCTTTTTGATTATAGCTCTCCTACTTGGTATTAATTGGCACAACATTTTAGTCTTGAGAATCATTCTCCTAATTGAAAATTTTTCTATGCTTAGTAGCCAGATATATGTTTTTCTTAAGAGAAACATCTATTAAAATTCTTTGCCCATTTTGAAAATTGCTGTTGGTTGTTTTATTGAAGTTAAACTCATGCAACATAAAATTGATCATTTAAAAGGGTAAAATTCAGTGGAATTTAGCATATTTGTAATGGAATGCAACCACTATTTGTAATCCCCCAAAACATGTATCAGATGTTCAACATAAATCGCATTATTTGTATGAGCTATGTAGACAAACTGTTATGGTATTGTTCGGGGATCTAACTGCAAAATACTCTTACCAGTCAGAGCAGTCCATGAGCTAAATTTCTCAGAGCTCAACAAAGACCAACAATGAAAACAAGCCTTTCTTGGATATACAGAGGGCTTGAGCAACTCAGGCCTACTGGATTAACACTTTTCTATATAACTTACATCCAGAATATATAAATAGTTCTTAAAAATCATTAATAAGGCAAATGACCCAACAGAAATGGTAAAAAATTTTAAATAAATATTTACGAAAGACAATATATACACAGCCAATAAGCACTGAGAAAAGAATCTTACTATCTTTACTCATCATGGAAGTACAAATTAAATCACAAGTGAGATACCACTAGACATGACTAAAATCAGAATTAAAACANGCTAAATTTCTCAGAGCTCAACAAAGACCATCAATGAAAACAAGCCTTTCTTGGATATACAGAGGGCTTGAGCAACTCAGGCCTACTGGATTAACACTTTTCTATATAACTTACATCCAGAATATATAAATAGCTCTTAAAAATTATTAATAAGGCAAATGACCCAACAGAAATGGTAAAAAATTTTAAATAAATATTTACGAAAGACAATATATACACAGCCAATAAGCACTGAGAAAAGAATCTTACTATCTTTACTCATCATGGAAGTACAAATTAAATCACAAGTGAGATACCACTAGACATGACTAAAATCAGAATTAAAACAACTGACAATACCAGATGTTGGCTTGAATATAGAATAAGCCCAATTCTCACATATCGTTGGTGGGATTATAAAATGATACAGCCATGATGAAAAACAGTTAAACCTATGCTTATCATAAAATACCTCAATTCCCCCTTTGGTATTTATTCAAAAAATTGAAAATATATGCCAACACAAAGACTTAAACTCAATTGTGCATAACATTTTTATTCATAATAGCCCTCAATTTTCAACAACCCAGATGTTCATCAACAGATGAGTGAATTTATAAATTATGGTGTATTTTTGCAATGTAATACCACCCTGAAGTTAAAAAGCATGAACTTTAGATACATACAACACTGAAACATACAACCCAATGAATCTCAAAAGAATTATGCTGAGCAAAAGAAGCCAGCCATGCCTGATAACTTATAAAACTTGACCACAAGCAAAGTAGCCTGTCATGTTAGAAAGAAGATCAGTGGCTGGTAGGTCTGGGAAAGAGTGGTTGACTGCAACAGCCACTGGAGAATTTTTTTAGAGGAAAGAGAATGTTCTATCTTGATTAGCGTTGTGGTTGTATAACCGCAGTTGTCAAAACTCATCAAACAGAACCTTTAAAATAGTTGTATTTATGACATGCAAATACATATATGAATCCCTAACAAAAGAAGATTTGTGAAAAATGAAGTTGGAGTCACTGGATCAATACTGAATTGCATTTTACTTGTCTTCCAGTTATGTGAGTAAATAAATCTCCTTGCTCTTAAACCAATAGGAATTGATTTTCTGTTACTTGCTTCCAAAAGTTCTTTACTGATACATCTTTTAAATCACAAACAATAGAGAATACATATATAGATAATCCAGTCAATAATTTTATGTATAAAACTTCATGCATATCAAACAATTATACTATAAAATATTTTTCACATATCTTCACAGTTCAACTATAATTATACTTTAACCTACATTTTAACATATATTCAATTCCTAATTAAAAGTGATAAATCACTTCTCTAATTTGTTATTAGTATTTTTCTTCAAAATATAGAACTTAAACTAAATAAATTAAACCAAAATCCTTAATCGTTTAGCAGTATATCTGAAAAATTTATCTTCAAGTGAATAGTATTTATTATTTAATTAAAATATATACATATAAATAGATATAACATGAATCTCAAGACATTCTGATCTGAAATGATGTAATATATTTTAGACTTAAATATACATATTCAAAATATTATTATTCTAAATTTTTCAACAGATAAAACTGATTTTAGATATATATTGATGCATAGAAAAAATATTTGGTCCCCTTTTCCCCACAACCTCTCCAACATTTGTTATTTGTTGTTTTGTTTATGATAGCCATTCTGACCAGTGTAAAGTGCTATCTCATTGTGGACCAAATGTTGTTGGTGGGATTGCAGACTGGTACAACCATTATGGAAAACAGTATGGAATTTTTCTCAGAAAACTAAAAATGGACCTGCCTTTTGACCCAGCAATTCCACTGCTGGGATTATATCCTAAGAACCCTGAAACACCAATCCAAAAGAACCTATGTGCCCCAATGTTTATAGCAGCACAATTTACAATAGCCAAGAGCTGGAAGCAACCTAGGTGCCCATCAGTAAATGACTGGATCGAAAAACTGTGGTACATATACACAGTGGAATTCTACGCAGCAGAAAGAAGGAGCTCCTACCCTTTAATTAATAATAAATACTACCCTTAATGCCCACTGGAGGGCATTAAGCTAAGTGAAATAAGCCAGGTGTTGAAAGAAATACCATATGATCTCACCTTTAACAGGAAGCTAAACAACAAAACAAACAAGCAAGCAAAATATAACCAAAGACACTGAAATAGAGAACACGGGCACAGCAACCAGAGGGGAGAGGGGAGGGAATTTCAGGGGAAAAGGGGAAGGATTTACAGGAACTAGTATAAAGGACACATGGACAACAACTAAGGGGGGCGGAAATGGGAGGGAGGGGGAGCACGGGCAGGGGCTGCGATGGGAGTGAAAGACAGAAAACTGTACTTGAACAATAATTAAATAAAATAAAATATGTAAAAAAATAAAATAAAATAAAAAAGTAAAAGAGGTGACAGTTTAGGCACATAAAAAAGGAAAAAATATTTGAGATAAACTTTTCTAAATTTGAGAATGCTGATTTATGGTATTAGACAATGTAAGGGTTATAGAAAAACTCATAATGTTAAGGTTATTAAACATTATTATAGTTAATCTTTCTTTTCCTATAAGTGACAAAATGTACTGAGTGAAGTTTTCTCGTTTTTCATTCTTTTGTATAGTGTTCTTTGCTATCAAGAAAAAAATGACCGATCAAATTTACATTACATGATCGGCACAGGAACGATTCACATATACAGTTTCTATTTACTCCTAAATTGTGCTTTATCCTTCTATCTTTCTTCTCTTCATGTTTTCCTTAAAAGCAGCACAACAAAGAGCAGCAACAAGACTACCACTTCTCATTTAATTTGGATTGGGTAACTGCTTGAGTTTCTACAATGCGTTAAAATATTTCCGAAATTAATTTTAGAGCCTGCTTCTGAGGTGATCCAATTTTTGTCTAAGTAACTGTATGTATGATTGTGTTATACCTTGGAATCAAAGCTGGGCTTTCATTTTCATTAATAAATAGGCTAAGCAGATACTTAGGCCTGATCAAACTGTTTTGCTTTATATACTTTTTGTATGATGTAGTAATGGTGATATTGAATTCTAATTCATTTGGTTGGTGCTATAGATTGAATAGTTGATTGAAATTCACGTGTAGAAAACCTAATGCCCAGGGAGACAGCATTAGGAGGTGGGGACATGGGAGAGGACTGACTCAGGAAGGCAGCGCCCAGCGAATGGAATTCCCACCCAGTGTGGAGGAGGCCGGACAGGGCGCCCCAGCCCTTCTGCCACGTGAGGACACGGGTAAACGTCAGCAGTCTGCAACTGGGAAGAGGGCCTGCACCCAGCACCCTGCTCTTGGACTTCCCAGCCTCCAGAACTATAAGAAATACATTTCTGCTATTAATAAGCCACCCACTCTGTGGTATTTTGTTATAGCAGCCCAAGCACACAGGCAATTGGAGAATTCCCACATCAATTTTCTTTTTCATCTTTGTTCTGTAATGTTTTCGATAGGTTAAGAAAAAAAATTTCCAGAAATTCAGTAAAAACATCTTACTAATTGAATATCTAATAAGTATCTTTGAAGGTGGTGGTTAAAAGCATGGATTCTGAATTAGGCCAATGTGGGCTTCAGTGAGTTTTCTAATTAGTAGCAATATCACCATGGAGACACTGCCTCTCTCAGCTTTACTTTCTTAATCTATTAAATAGACAAATTCAGGTGGTTGGAAGGACAGATTAAATTATAAATAAGAAAAGAAAAATGTGCTTAGCAAAGAGAAGTGACAAATGTTAGTGTTCGATGAAGGTTCATGTTTAAGAATAAAAATTACTCTTATTTTTAATCAGGTCCTATTAATAATATTTTATTTTTATTATTTGATAAACTATTGGGGTACAAAGATCAATGAAGACATCAGATACAGGCTTGTGCAGGTCACAGCCTATTGGTGAAACCATGTCAACAAATGTTATTATACAGTGAGATTATCATAGTGTGAAAAATATACCATAGTATTTCAAGGGAAGGAGATACTATCAATTACTTTTAGCACAGAGTAAGAGAAGGTTACTGGTGACCAGTTAGGATATAATGCCAGGAGGATAAAGAAAAGTCTCCATTAATGTTCTGACATTCACGCTTCTCCATAAACTACTTGTACGAGCCTGCACGTGGGCATTCCCCTTTTTTCACTATGGCTATTTTAGATGTTATACCCCTCTTCACCCTTATAATGCCTCCTTCCCTCCCCTCACTCTCCACAGACGACAGTGGCTCATAGTTTTGGAGAAAAGAGAAACCACCAGGCTGGAAGTCCACGAGTTACCTTTCGCCTGTCCACATGAAAAGGCCTCACTCTCCCCTCACTCCTGTTACACTGAAGGATCTTAACCCCGTGTGTGCTTTGGATGTTACCTACTTCTCCTTCTCTCTTGTATATTTTAATGGCTCCTTCAACAGGATCCTTCTAGTTGGCTTTTAAATATGTTAAGTGTCTTCTGTAGAAAACAATAGTCAAGCCATTGCCTGATCTTCTCTTCACAAGCCAAGTTCTTTAGAGTTTTCTATACCCAGTTTTTTTTTCTCACCTTCAGGTTTCCTCACACTCCAGTCTGGTTTGTGCTCTCATCACTTCATGTTAACAGCTCTTTTTTAAGGTAACGAATAACCTCATTTAACTTCGAGAGCAATATTTCTTACTTATTATCTTATGAGCACTTATGTTCTTTCCCTTAAGAGACTTGTTCTCTTGGCTTCATGACACGTTTCTCTTACTTCCACAGATGCTGCCTCTCTGCCTCCCATGCGGGTTTACTGATCCCCACTGGGCCATTAAATGTTAAGATTCTCGAAGTTCCATCCTCCTCTCATGCCACACTCTCCTTAAGTGATGGAATCTGAGCCCATGACTTTACTTACCACCGAGACATCAATGGCTCACATCCACCTGCCTCCTTGGCATCTCCTGTTACTCGCCTCAAAAGCACAGCAAACTCTACGTATGTAAAGCCCAATTCATGTTCTCCACTTCCTACAACCACTTCATAACCCACTTCGCACGGTGGCCTTCCAATGTGTGACAAACCATGAATGGTGACAAACCAGACAACTGCTTTAACACACCCATGTCCCTTGCCCCCAATCTGTCACTAAGTCACATCAATTTTAGCTTCTGAATATTTCTCACTTCTGCCTACTTTTCCTCTGTCTTCACCGCCACCACCACAATCCAAGCTGCTATTATCTCTTACTCCAACAATTGCAATGTCCTCTCTGTGTATTTTCTGTGGCCAAGTAACAAATGACCACAAACTGAATGTCTTAAAACAACACCGGTTTATTAACTCACAGTTCTGTCGATCAAAAGCGCAGCATGGAGCAGCCATACCCACATTCTCTGCTCAGGGCATCAAAAAGCTGACACCAAAGGATCAGGGAGGCTAAATTCTTATCTGGCAACTCTGGGAGAAAATCCGAGTCTCAGCCCCCTCGTGTCAGTAAGCTCCTTGTACCTGCAAGACTGAGGCCCCATTTCCTTGCTGTCTTTCATCCAGAAGCCACTCCCAGTTCCTAGAATCGTCCTTCATTTCTTTCTTTCCACCTCTGAGCCAGCAGCGCCACACCCAGTTTTACCTACGCTTTCGCTCTGACTTCCTGTTCTGTAACCTGCTAAAGAGAATGCTCTGCGTTTCAGTAATTTTAAAGGCAGGTCAGATCCACACAAGTAATCTGCCTATTTTAAATTGAACGGATTTGGGATTTTAATTCATCAGTAAAATATCTTCACAGGAGTAACAAGATTAGTATTTAATTGAACAACTGGGAGAAGGCGTGTGCACACCAAGAGAACAGGAATCATAGGGCCATCTTCAAAGTCCTGCCTATCATAGTTTCCACACTTAATCCTGTCCTTCCTGCAGTTAATTTACGATTCAGCCATAGTAATCCCTCCACACGCCATCCTTGACACTGAATATATACTCCATGGCTTTTTTTGTTGGCACCTAGAGAAGATAAAATAGAAATTAAATTATCTGCCTTTGAATAATTTTCATCAAAGAAGCATATCATCTTCAAATAATTGGATGATAATCATCTAGTATAAAGATTATCAGCAAAAAAGAACTACATGGAACCCAAATAAAACATCCTCAAATATTAGACAACTCCTCATTTTATAATGGCATGACCGTGCAAAGCAATTATAAATCTGATTATGGAAGTACATGGTTCTGGGAGCAATGTTGGAGAACAGTTTGGATAGACAACCCAATGAAAGCTGAGTGAAAACCTGGTAGAGTAAAAATATACATGAGTACAGAGGGTCGAAGTTTTATATAAATATAAAAATCCAAACATACATAGTTAAAACTCCGTTATACTGCAGACCTGTTTTTTCTCCCACAGACATAGTTGCCAGTGTCAGGGTAAATAAGTCATATGTTCATGGTTAAACAATCAACTGATTGGTATTCTTACAAAGACAGCTTTTTAGAAGAGGGACAAATGGTTTGCTCCGTCAGAAGAACAATGAATTAAAATGGGATGTTAGCGTTACAGACAGCCAATAGCTAGGAAACAGCTCTGTTTAGTTGTTATGGTGGCCAGGGACTGCCTCGTAAATGGGCCAGAAAAAATACTGTTAACAGAAGTGGTGAAGATATGAACGTGTAGAACATGCGAGGAACAACAAACATCTTAAGATACAGGAAAAAGAAGAAAAATAGGGAGGCAACAAAGGCATTTTGAAATATGTGGTCAAGAATCTCATTTTTCTTGAGTGTTGCAAAGGATTTGGTACAGCCTGAAACTAATGCACAAAAGTGCAATGTTTTCAAGGACTCCCCATCTCTCAGCATCCTACGGCATCCTCCGGAGAGGCCCCCGGGGAGAGGGTGCAGCAGGACCTACCACGCTGCCGTGCTTTAGTGGAGAAACCACACCGCTCTCTCCTTGGCCTGTTCCCACACTGACTTTATTTTTCTTATGGGGCTAGCGCTAGTCCTTGCAGAGTCTGAGTCAAAATGAACTGCTTTGTCATCTAAAAGTCTGAGTGTAACAGCCACTCAGAGAAGCACTAGAAACGCCAGGCACCTACTACCTGGAGATAGTGGCGGTCTCAGCCACTAGGAAGAGGAGACCCTAGTCCCTTAGTGTGGCAACCCTGAAAGATTATCCAAGGTTACATATCAGAGAAATACCAGCTGCATCTCCCCACCATGCTAACAGAAGTATGCTTTATTCTCCAGGGTGGGACCACTGTCAAAAAGTTTCCAAACAGATGACACACATGATCAGATTGGTGCTCAAAAAGATAATTAGCAGCAATGTGAGAGAAGAATTGGGTAAGAGAGTGTATACAGGAAGTAGAGAGAGCATTAAAAAAACTATAAAATAAGCCAGACCAGGAAGTAAGCAGATATTTTGGCAGGAAAGGGATGGATTCTAGTGACATTTATATATCTGACAAACCTTTAACTCTATCATCTTGATTTTTATTAAACTACCACCTGATCACTCAGTAAGTATTCCCTTATCTACTTTTCTTATAACTACATTTAGGCTTGTTGCTGGGACATTAATATCATCAAAGAACCAAGTAATCTTCTGGAATTCTCCCAACCTTAACTTCTTAGATGTCAACCTAGCCATGGAATATCTAAACAGAATATAGATATCAACCCCTAACCAAAATATGTATTAATTAAGGCATTTTAAAAACAGTAAGGTAGTAAATAAATGTAACAGACTCCTGACACCTAACCTTCCTTAGGCAGATTCATCCCCACTCCCATCTATCTGATAACCTAAGCCCCAAAACGTTAGAGAATAAGGTTAATTTACCCAGAGTCTTTCAACTTCCCAAGTAGCAAGACGGCCCTTGAGGCATCCTAGAATAATTGATCTTTATTGAATATCTTAATCAGGAGTCTTGTTCTTGGGTCACATCCACTTCCTCAGTAACAGGGGACTTCTCACTCTGTTTGATCTATTGGCAGCTGCCCAGGCTCCTGGCTGAATCACAGAATCATTTCATTCAAGCCAAATAATTTTTATGAAGCATTTACTATCTATGCAGCATAATGTGGCGGACACCATGGGAGAAGTCAACAATAAATAAGAAACTATTACAACCCTTAAGAAATCCATATCCAGTAGGAATCTGACATAATCAATTAATATGTAGTGTCAAAAAGTATAAAAACAAAGTGCATACAAAGACGTATGGGCAGAGAGTAGACAATAAATTGGTATCCTTTACTTTTTCCCATAGTAATCTTGCAGGAAACTTACCAAAAACTGAAAGTTGGATTTATTTTTAGAGGCAACCCAAACTGAAATTTAAAATATAGCAGATAGTTGTGTAAAATCAGTTATTTCTAACATCAAAAACTAAAATTTCCACATATCCCTATATGAGAGTAGTTTTATTTTGAGTATACATTGTTTAGAAAACTCAGAATGAGAAAAAAATTTGCCTTTAGTTTGTTCAATAACTCACAAATTAAATTTTATGTGACCCATTACAGAAATGCACTGCAAAAAATGTTTTAATCATTAAGCTATTTCCTTTCATTTAATGGACATTTAAACTTCATTATATTAATATTGCTAATCATAGGAACATCAACTCATATTTGAAAAATTAAAGTGTATATATCTGAAGCACTTTTAGCACACAGAAAATATTTCATACATTGTAATGACTCTACAGATTCTCAGAGATCAGAAATATATCACTGGGAGCCCCTTATCTACATGGTCTGCAGCTCAGAAAAGGAATAAGACAGTTTGTATCTCTGGGGCCTTGAGAAAGAATTAGAAAGTGTGTGCTGGGAACTGTCATGAGGGTTTTATACTCAGTAAGGCCATGTAAATCCCTAATACAAAATACCAAAATTAGTAGAGATGGTAATGATTTTCTTACTTGGTCCTTCTCATTTTACAATGAGGAAACTGAACATCAGGTCAGTTAGAATACTGAAATTTACCAAGCAATATAGTCAAAAGTAAGAGCTAGGTTCTTGAATCTAAGTATATTATTTTATTTAATCCATTAAAGAAAAGTACCTTAATGATTATAAATATTTTTGCAGTGCATTTTAACAGACATATGTAAAATGTGAATTGTGATTTGTTGACCAAGCTAAGGAAAATTTCAATGTTAGTTGCACAGACAAGAGGACAAATCATTATAAAGAATATAAAACCTGTATTGATAGTAATTTGTATACCTACAGGTTTGATTGGGTATTCAAAAATGCAAATTAATGCATTTTCTTTCCAAGAACAGGAACCAGAAATAAACTACGAACAACTTAAGGCTTGTTTCCTCCAAGAGAAAATTTGTCTCTATTGCTTGTTGAGCATTCTGGGTCAGAATAATTATGCAGGAGAAGAAATATTGGACCAAACAGGTACTGATACTTCATCTCTATTCCTATAATAATTACTTCCCTTCATTTCCTAAAGTCTTAGCTGAGGAGCTAATTTCCTTTCTGTTGTTCTGACTATAAATGAGATTGTCATTTGCTTCTATTTAACTCTGATTAAAAGTAAAAACCACTTACATATGACTGTTTAATCTAGTGTTGATCTAAACCACCTGTTACTACCAATCATAGAATTTAAATCAGGTTTACATATTTATCCAGAATTCTACTTGTCGCTCAAACAAGGAAACAAATCCTTCATGGCATCTCTTCAAGGATCACTTGGGTGCTTTTACAGAATGGACCGGTGCTGAGCTTTGTCACCAACAGGCTTGTAGCTCAAATTCCAGGAAGGAACAAAGCTTTTGTCACACAAGGAAGGAAGCTGGAACTGAGGACCCTGCATAAAGATGAGTCACTTGTCACAACAACAGGGTATAAGAGCCTCTCTCTGAAGCCACCAGACACTGTAACAATTACAAACATTGACTGGGAGGCAACCAGTCAATGTTTCTCTCTCACGTCGATTTTCTCCCCTTTCTCTCCCATCCTCTTTGAAGAAAGTCTCAGTCATTAAATGCTTATATAAGAAAGGAAGGTCTCAACTCAAAGATCTAATCTTCTCCGCTAGAAACCAGAAAAAAGAATAACAAATTACACTCAAAGCAGGCAACATGAACACAATAATGAATACAAAGGCAAAGATCAATAAAACTCAAAACAAAAAATCCAATATAAAAAAATCAATAAAACCAATGCTTGTCCTTTAAAAAGATCAATAAAATTGAAGATCCCTCTTAAGGCTGGTGAAGAAAAAAGAAACCAAAATTATCACACCAGGCACAAGAGAAAGGAAATTACTGCAGATCTTGAAACATTATGAACACCTTTATATCAATAAATTGGAAAACTTAGATTAAATGAGCAAATCTCTCAAAAAAAATTACTAAAGCTTTCTTTAGAAAAAAGACATAACCTGAATAAGTCTATACTTATAAAAGAAATGGAATCTACATTTGAAAACCTTATCATGAAGTAAATTTCAGACTCAAATAGCTTCACCGGTGAATGTACAAAATACATAAGGAAGAAATGCCCACTTTATACACTGTCTTTTGGAAAATGAAAGATAAAAAATATGTTCCAACTTATTTTATGGAGTGAGCCTTAAGGTGATATCAAAAATAGACAAATATCACGAGAAAACTGCAGAGCAAGATCTCTCAAAAATACAAATGCAAAAAACCAAATCTGAGATATAAAGTGCTTGAGAATATTATAAAAGAACAGAGAAAATACAAAATGAAAGAAAGCTGTTGGTTGCCCAACATTCTATTGGGAAGAGGCAGGCTGATAAATCGTTCAGTTGCATACGCATGTTACCTGCCACTAAAAAGGCAAATATGACTAAGAGGGTGAACCAAGAGCAGAGAGAACATAAGCAAAATCCTTGGGGCACAAATAAGAGCTGAAGGTGCAGAGCAGAAAGCCAAGACAGATTATCCCCAAGTCTTGACGCTAAAACAAGGATCTCAGGCTAGAATTTGCATGGCTTAATTTCAGAACTGCATTGGTCCCATTATTCCTCTTTACCTTCCATTTATGCCATTTTTGGATTAGAATGACTATGACTGTCAGCCTATACTTGTCCCAGAATTGTATGTAGGACGTTTCAGGATCATGTAAGTTGTCTCTTTTGTTTCACATGTTCCCAGATGAAGATTAATTGTGTCCCAGGAGTTACACTTAATGGACTATACTCAGCAGCTGTATCTGTATGTGCTTTAGATTATTGAAATGTTGGGAGTATGAACTTTTGAGCTAATAAGACTTAGATGAGATTCCAGATTTAACCAATTCTGAACTAGGCTGAGAGCCTTGGAGTCTTTGGGAGTAGTTGAATGAGCTGTGCGTTTAGCAGAAACTCGAATCTTTGGGGAGTCAGGTAGGCAGAATTCTAAGCCAGCCCCCAAGAATTACAATTTTCCTGAAATACCTGGGCCCTTGAATATAGTGGATTTTACTTTTATGATTAGGTTACGACATAGGCAGAGTTGACCTTAAGGTAGAGATTGTCAAGGTGGGTCTCAAATCTGACCAAATCACATGAGCCTTTAAAAGTAGAGAATTCTCTTCACCTGCCCACAGAAGAGATAGCCAAAGAACAGATTCTGAAACATCCATCACTGCTTCCCTGAAGCTTTAGGTTACTTACATGCCTTACTCGGAGTGCCTGGAGATGGAAATGGGGGTGATAAAACAGGAAAGGAAGAGAAAAAGTTACATGAACCAATTATATGTAATATTATGTGTCTGGGGGTGTGGGTGCATGCAGAAGGGATGCAGTAAAAGGTGAACTGAAGTGTTGCTGGTAATTACTTAGGGATGGTGAGATTTCAACAGATCTTAACTTTCTTATATTAGTATGTATCACTTAACTACTTTAATGTTGAGATATATTATTTATTTGTTACTGAAAATATAACTTTTACTGTGTACAAACATATTTTAAATATAATGGTTTTTCAAGAAAAAAAGTAACCGTGGTTTAATGGTTTTATAAAAAGTAACCGTGACGTAGTACAACTAAAATAACATTGGAAGATGGGGGATATTGAGGTGAGAGAAAGATTCTGTAAGTCCAAAAGAACAAAGTTAAACCACCAAGGAAAAAAAATATAAACAGTTGTTCAGAAAAGCAAAACCCAATAGCACATAAACATAGAACAATATCCTGGTGATCATATAAACTTACAATAAAACCATAATATGATACAATTTCATACTCCTCAATTGGCAAAAAATAAACACAAATAAAGTCTAATATACCAAGTGTTGATGACACTGTGAAGTAATAAAAACTCTCTAATACATGGCTTGAGAAAGTGCAACTCTGAGAACAACTTGAGGATATCTGACAAACGTGAAGTTGCATTTCCTATGACCTTCTAACTCCCCATCAGAGACCCCCCACAGCTGTACATGAGGAGACGCGTGAGTGCTTCCCGCGGCGCTGTTTGTGGTACAGACAAATTGCAAACAACCTGAATGTCCCGTAATAGAAGGATGAATAAATATTGCACGTTTGTAAGAGTTGCATCAATATGGATGAATCTCAGAAAATTTCATTTCCATGAAAAACAATAAGCTGTTACAGGAAACACCGAGCAAGAGTCCATTTATTATAAAACAGGCAGAAAAACAGCATGAAATTCTGGAGTATGGCTGGACAAGGGTAAATGGGACTGAGGTCAGGCGGTACATGGATCTTCAGGAATAGTTTCTTTTTAAAAATTAAAAAACAAATATGACAAAATGTTATGACTGACAAACCTGAGAGAGAATGAAAGTTGATGATGATAATAAATATTGTAGATATATATAAATAAAATTTGCATATTAAAATCTTAAAATATTGTAAATAATGTCTTTTCCAAACTTCTGCTAAGAATAACTTTTAAAATGGGAATGTGTATAAAATCACCTGGCACACAGTAATTAATAAAGTCTTACTTTATTTTATTACATGAACATAATCTATTTTTACTAAGCTGTCAGAGTTCTATTAGGGGTCATTGGTTTGATCAGGATTTCATACGAAACACAACTCTAACACTGGATCTATACCTAACAATTGATCAAATCAAGGCAGTTGAAACCAGTCATTTCAACTTTCTTCACAATCAATACTAATCACTACACTATTGATTGGAATACAAGGCCAGATAGAAATTGTGAAGCTGGAGGAAATGATTTGCTTAACCTGATTTTATTGTCCACACAGAGTAGCCCAGGAGCCCCGGGAGAGCAAATTCCTTTCACGTGTCAGATGAATGTTATCAGTTTAGAATCCTACCCTTCAACTTTTCTTACCTCCCACTTTACTTCCTGGGAAACTTTTGCTTTCATTTTGCCTTTTTAAGCTCAGAATGACTACATCATTTCTGCAGATTTTCTGTACTCATTCCCCAGAGAGCAGGTCCAATTTATTCTGACAAAACAATCATGGGAATCTAAGCCTCCCCTAGGCCTGATTAAGATTCAGACTGTAAAATCCAGAGAATGAAAACTTGGTGGACTAAGCCTGTGGCACTCGAGGTGGGATGAGATTGAAATCCACTGAAATTTACATAACATAAAGCACAACATTTAATATACCTATTCCTGAAATTTGAAAGCTCTTATACTGAGTGGATACCGTTAAATTCCCTGGGTCATGTGAAAATGTTGGTTTATTTCCATGTGATTATGATCATTACTAGGATTAGAATGCATCGACAGTATGGCTGTGATCCACAAACAGAGGAGACAGTGTGCATTTCAATGCAGTAGGTAGAGACATTATTCAGGCTTCTTTCATTACCTTCTTAAACCAGTCCCCATAATGACATATTGAAATGATTGAATGCCATAATTGTGGTCAGCTAGCTAGAGTGAAATAACGTAATCTGGGTACTCAAAGTAGCACAATTCTGAGTATCCAACAAAGCAAATACCTCTCACAGTCTGTTTACAAGCAATGCCTTCCTACTCCTGTGGCAGAGTTATACGTGACAACCGCAGCAAGCAGCCTTCAGAATAAAGAAGGGAAATTTCTATTTCAAACTTTTTTTTCCTCCCAAGTTAGGGGAAAGATGTAGGGAAAAAAATCCCTGTAGAATGCTCTGCATTTAAGTCTCCGCACAGCAGTGTGGGAGAGTTAGTCTAATGACGCCTGCCAAGGAAAAGATGTAGATCAAATTATTCATGGATACCACCTGCTGGCAGACATGCAGCGTTGCTTCACAGAGAAGGGCACAGAGGGGAAATTGTACACACAGAAAGGAAAAGACCAGAGTATGCTGAATAGAGAAATATGCCATTTATAAAACGGTAGTGAAAATGACTAAGCTTTATTGCAACACCTCATTTTTTCCCAGAACTTTTCTAACAAATTTCTGAGTTTTGATTTTGAAATGTCTGTAGTAGTAGTGACAGGTAGCAATTGACTCCAGTTTATAACTTTGTAATTACTAATTCTGGTACATAAATTCAAGATTTCTAAGCTTCTAATTCATATATCTGGAGCAAGGATTCTCAGCAGGAACTATTTTGCCACTCCCCCCACCAGCCCCATTGGGAAATGTGTCAATGTCTGCAAATGGTTTTAGTTATCGCTGTGGGGGTTGCTACTGACACCTAGTGGGTAGAGGCCTTGGATGCTGCTAAACATCCTACAATGCACAGGACAGCCCTACAACAAAGTACAATCTACCCTAAAAATGAAATGGTCTCAAATTTGCAGAACTCTGACCCAGAGGAACCAATTCAGAAATAAACATACACAAAATTAACATCACACCATGACACTTACACTTTCTGGCTTTACATAGTATTTACTATGTATCCAGTGCTCTTCTAAGACCTTTAGGAACGTTAACATAGATTATTTTCATAACAACTCTAGGAGGTATATGTTATTAATAGCCCCATTTTAAAAATAGGAAACTGAAACACAAAGAGGTTAATCAGCTCATCTGAGATGTTAAAATTAGCAGATGCTGGAGCCATAAGTAGAACCCAGGGAGACCGACTCCATAGTCCATTCCTGAAACTAGGAAACATAATACCCACCTGTCAGCGGACACACTCTATTTATCTAAGAATACATGCACAAGTAGAATTGCCACATCAATAGTTTTTTGCACATCTTGGCATCTTCTGCTAGAACCTGATGAAGTCAGTGTGGTGTGACTGGCTGCCCTCTTCGATGTCCCTGTATCAAGACAGTAAGTTGGTATAGCAGGAAAAACAAAAACACTGGGTTTTGAAATTCAAAAGGTATGGGTTCAAAGGCAACCAAACAAATGGAAGAAGATATTTGCAAACAATACCTCTGCTAAGGGGCTACTATCCAAAATGTATAAAGAACTCATATAACTCAACAACAAAAATACCAACAATCTGATTAATCGATGGGCAAAGGACTTGAACAGACACCTTTCCAAGGAGGACATATAGCTGGCCAACAGACATATGAAAAGATGCTCAACATCACTAACTATAAAGGAAATGCAAAGCAAAACCACATGTGATACCACCTCAAACTAGTTAGAATGACTATTAGTAATAAGACAAGAAATAATAAATGTTGGGGAGGATGTGAATCAAGGGGTGTGAATCCTCGCACACAGCTAGCGGGAGTGTGAACTGGTACAGCCACTATGAAAAAAAGCATGGAGGTTCCACAAAAATATTTCAGAATAGCCCTGACTGGTGTGGCTCAGTGGACTGGGCACAGTCTACAAACTGAAAGTTGGCAGGTTTGACTCCCCAGCCAGGGCACATGGCTGGGAGTCAAACAGAAAGAAAAGTCAGTAAGGAGAATGAAGTAAGAATTACAGCCAGAAGACAAAAGCATGGCATGAGCTGAACGTGTGAGAGAGACCGGTTTTGAATATTCCATCATTCAGTGGACTCTGAATATGTTAGAAAATAGCATTTGCACTTGAAGTAGAAGACAACTTAGACATGCTTCCAGTTCCTGTGCATGGACTTAGCTAAAAAGAATGAGGTGGTTTTATCATGAATTTGACTACCCTTGTCTTCTATAATCATATAATAAGGGAACATAGATCAGGATGACACATTCATTCAAAAAAGTTTATTGAAAATATTACACTAAGGAGTTTTTTCACAGCAAAGGAAACCATCAACAATAAAAAAACTGAATGGGAGAAGATATTCACTCGTACATCTAATAAAGATCAAATATCCAGAATTTAGAAAGAACTTATAAAACTCAACATAAAAAAACCACAAACAATCCAATTAAAAAATGGGCAAAGAGCCTGAATAGACACTTCTCCAAAGAGGACATACACATGGCCAATAGACATATGAAGAGATGCTCAACATCACTGATCACCAGAGAAATGCAAATTAAAACCACAGGGAGATGTCACCTCAGACCTGTCAGAATGGCTATCATCAATAGATCGACAAACAACAGGTGCTGGCAAGGATGTAGAGAAGGAGAACATTTTTGCCCTGTTGATAGGAATGCAGACTGTTGCAGCCACTGTGGAAAGTATTATGGAGGTACCTCAAAAAATTAAAAAATGAAACTGGCTTATACCCTCATGATTCCACATCTGAGAATATATCCAAATAAACACCAAACACTAATTTGAAAGAATATTAGTACCTCTACATTCACTGTGGTATTATTTATAATCACTATAGATCTGGAAGCAGCCCAAGGGTCCATCAATAGATGAGTGCATCAAACAGCTATGGGACATATACAGGATGGAATACTACTCGGCCATAAAGATCACTCTTAATGAGCTATGCATATTCTCTACCAAACACAGCATCAGATTCTACACGTCATGAAAAACTTTCTGAATATACTCTTTTTGTGTTTCTTTTCTTTTTCCTGCACCCTTCCATGTATAAATTTTGCTAATCAGTGACTGTCAAAATAAATATTTTGCATTCGTCTTTTAATGTATGCTTATCAAACTTCACAGATATAATCAGTCCATGGTTACCCATGATAACTTCTTAAGACCAATTAACTTGTCAAATCATTTTAAAAAACAAATTGATAACTTCAAAACCTCTGCATACATTTACTATAACTATTTGAGGATCTTTTTAAAGCTCTTTTTTCATCTTTTAAGGTTTTTCTTTAACTTTGCCAAATACAGTATTAATAAATCTCTCAATAATTAAATGTAAACAAATTTTCTTCAATTTTAAAACAAGTTGGCAATGTTGTGTTCATGTAAACACTTTTGGAAATATAAAGTGATATCAGGCATTCTTGAAGGCAAACTAAAAAGACTGACCCAAGACATTCTCTGGTGCATGACCTTCATATTAATAATTGTATAATGGCATATCACTACCTCTCCCATTACTGTAAGGCTTAATGGTTATGGTCTTATGCCAACATTAAAGGTTTTTTTTAAGTAAGTAGCATCCATATCTTCTTGTGCATATTAAATTTTTTAACTCGAACGCAAGGTGAGGAATTGATTATTCTGTGATCATTTATATCAGATTAATTTAATGTGAATCCTTCCCTAAGGTAAATCATTAACCTTATCAGTAAGTCTTCTCTTGTTTTAGATGTACTTTGTAGTCTTGACTATTTGAGTTACACATACCACATTAGAGCACATTAGAAAACTCAAAATAACAAAAATTCTCTCCCACACTCTCACCAGCAGTCCTTGCTTTCTCATTTCTGCCACCCTTCAGTCCTTGCCCACACTCATTTCAAGTAGTGATAGAATTGTGAACATTCCATGCTCTTTGGCAGAAATGGGAAGAAGTTATTCTTCATCAGACATCTCCATATCATTCTGCCCAGATTTCATGAGTCCATCTTTTCATTGTCTTTTTTCTGATCTTGTTTTTATGTAAAGAACATCTGTTCCCGTTAGTAACGCTTCCCAGCACAGGTGTTCACCAACGGGTAAGAGCATCTTCCATCCCGTGCTGTCCTGCTTTTCCTGGTCCCTTGACATCCCATTTAGATTTTGGCCAAGTTCTACTATAACTGTATGCTATCCTTAAAAATCATATAGCAGAAGAGAATAGCCCCTCAAGATTGTCCAGACAATATATAATCCTAGGAAATGGTCACTAGAATAGCTTCTTGGGATCCTGTCTCCATTTCTGAGGAATGGAAAGTTCAACCAGAAGGGAAACAAAATAGAATATAATATTCAGTACTATTCCAATTGTTTTTTTACATGTTAGACTTTTCTGATATTCACAGAAATCCAGTGGCTTAGATATTTGGCTCCAGGGTCTGTGGGTTTAATCATTGCACATATTGTTTCTTAATATGATTAATATTATCTACCTTTTCTCACTTTTTAACTTATGCCTCCATTGGACTTACTTGGATTTGAGAGTAGCTGAATATATATAAGCAATTTCAACTTCAAATTTTCTAACCATCTTTAGCTAAAAAAAAAAAATCAAAGAGTATATACTCAATATTTTAGATTTTAAAAAGAAGTTCAGGCAATTGTAATTCAAATTCAAAAGTACTTGAGAAAAGATCAAGAATGTTGTTGAAGTATTGAATAATAATTTTCTTTTCATTATAAAGCTATATAATATGGTACCACAGATGAAGAACAAAACTAGAACTTAGAAGACCCAGCTCTGGTCTCAGCCCTGCCTCCAGATTTCTATTAGTTTAGACCAGTCACTTTATTTTCAAATTAGTTCCTTCTTCAATTAAAAAAAAACTGAACAAAAATATATGTTTTGCACATCTCACTGATTTGTTGTAAATACAATAGGATAATGTATTTAGAGCACTTTATAAATTGTACAGTCTTATACACAATGCTATGCAATGGTAGTTTCTGTAGAATATGGTTTAGTGCAGACTCTAGTGGTTTTTTTTTCACATACTCTCCCCAGCTATATGACCCTGGCCAAGTTCTTTAACCTCTGTAAAATTCCATTTCTCTAACTTTAAAAAATTATGAGAAAGTTTAATAATGAACCGATTGCCTGGGATTTTTGTTTACCTTATATAAGATAACACACCTGCATGGTTTGAGTTTCCTCCGACGCAGGTCCTGAAACAAGGATTCAAGTGCAAGTAATTTAATAGAAGGTATGGAGGGCAAGGAAGCAATAAAAGACACATTATAAAAAAATAACTACCTTGGGTTATTAGAACTCAGTCCTGCTGGGGAACTGTGAGCCTGAGGAATGGCATAGGAGCATGTACTCAAGGAATGATTTATATATATATAATCTTCAAGTTGTTACTCCCATTTCTATGTCCAGTTACCAAATCCTTCAAATGAATGTTTATTTTAATACCATATCTGTCATTTCTAGAATTGCCACTTATTTCTTTCTTACTCTTGCCACTTCTCTGATGAAATTCTCTATCTGTTCATACGTCTTCTTTACCTGCCCTGGTCATCATGGCTGCCCAATAAATTCCTCACACACTTAGCAGCTGAAAACAACCATTTTGAATTGCTTAATGACTTAAGGGTAATTCAGAAAAAGCTCAGATTTTGTTGTCTTTCATGTGGTTCTTGTAGGATATCCTCTGGGACTGCAGTTCTCTGAAGGCTCAGCTGGGCTGGCTATCAAGATGTCTCTACCCGTAATAAGCAGTTGATGCTGGAAGTCACCTGAGAACTCAGCTAGGGCTATGTGTGCCTTCCTCAGGCTGGTGATCTGAGGGTGGTCAGCCTCTTATCCAGCATCTTCCTCCAGGTGAAGCAGCCCAAGAACACCAAAAGGTAGCTGTATGGTCTTTTCCGATACGGCCTCAGGAGTCATGTAGGATCACTTCTGCCTTACTCTGTTCAAACTTCTTCTGCTGGAGGTAGATTTAAAAACAACTGTCCATATTCAAGGTGAGGTAAAATAGACTTCTCAATAAACAGTGTCAAGAATTATGGGGCCAAGTGTTAAAATCACCACATGACTAAATGAAATAATTTAGAGGTACATTTGTCATAGTTATGTTAAAAGACCGTTTCAGCTAATTCCATATATGTGTTATTTTGGAATCAGCTTCAAGTAGCTCTTCCTTCTCTTGACTGTGGGTAACATTGCCCTGACTCCTCATATACCCTGTGATTTCCAACTCAATGCCACATACTGCATCCGAATGGAACAGTAGGGACTAATATAAATAAAATTACTCCAGAAAGTGGCATGCTCCTTTTCAGACAAGCCACTAGGTTGAGCTATGAAGTGAGTGCACTCTATAGTTGTATAATCTGTCTTGGCTTTCATTGCCGGTTTAATTGGATCTAATTCACCACGGGATTTAAATATTTAGTTGGTAAAATCAGGTCTTTCTTCAGTGTAGGGAGAAGTTGAAGATCTCTCTCTAATTTACAGCCTACCTACTAGCATTATATACTGCTGAGGAGTTGGCTTTCTAACTTTCTACCCTTCTTGCTTGGCCCCAGTTTCCCCTGGACTCATACTTGGTGAAGCTTTCATCCACCGCAGGCTCATCTCTCTGAGCTCTCCTGCTCTGCCCTCAGCCTCCAGTGGCCTGCTTCCTTGCACTTGACGACAGCTCTATGCACCTTAGAAATATACCTCTTATCTTTCTTTCCCTGCACCTAACCTTTATACACTCTTTCTGTGCCTCATGGAAGGTCCCACGGGAAAGAATGTATCAACCTGCTTTGTGACTAGGATTTTTAGAAATCTAATTGCTCTTTGCCATTTATATATAGCCATTCAAAGTTTGCTAAAAATCTGACTGTTTTTTTTTTCTTACCTCCACCTATTGGAAGCTTCTCCCACTGCCAGAAGAGGGATGACAGCAAACATAGTCAGTCACCTTCTCTCCTAAAAAGGGATAGTTCTTGTCCAGAATTTAGCTCATTTGGATTGCTCTACATTCTCAGCTTTCTAGAGTTTCTGGAACACTATGATATTGCAGTAGTTTATAAGATGTGTTTGTGTTGTTAGGGATGGAAAGGACCGTCTCTTTCAATGCTCTACACGAGGAACTGATTTTAAACAGGGAAATTTTTGTGCTATGTATAGCATAACCTCATTCCACAATGCTAAGGTTCTGCATTGGGATTCTTCCATTGGGATTTACTACAGTCTCCACATGTTGCACTCTCGTGCTGCACAACACCACTTTGGTCAACAACAGACTGCATACTCAATGGTAGTCCCATAGGATTATCATGGAGCTGAAAACTTCCTATTGTCTAGTGATAATGCAGCTACCTTAATAGCATAGCACAATGCATGATTAATGTGTTTGTGGCTATGCAGTTATAAACAAACCCGTTGTGCTGCTAGTTGTAGACTCATATAGCACGCGAAATTATGCACAGTATGTCATACATAATAATGAAGATAAGGACTATGTTACTGGTTTATGTATTTACTCTTCTATACTTTTAATCATTATTTTAGAGCATACTCTTTCAATTTATTATTTTTAAAGTTTTATTTAAAACAGTCTTATGCTGGAAAATCTCATACATCTTATGTTTACCATGTCTCTTAATTACAACATGCTCTGGTGGGCTTGGCTTGATCTTGTTTTATTATGTTCATTCATGGTTCCTAAATGTATAAAACCTGCTGTTAATGTTGCCAGTAAGAGGCCACATCAAGTCACTGACATGGAAACAAAATTAAAAGTGATTACTGACTATGAAGGTAGAAAATCAGTGATGGGTATTGCTCACCAGTCAGGCGTGTCTTTTTCTACCACAGCTCTGATTTTGAAAAACAAGAAAAATGGCAGAAGCTGTTAAAGAGTCTGCTTTATTAGAGGCAATGAGACATACAAAAATTTGAGAAGGGCCTGTATTAAACATAGAAAAACTTCCAATGACCTGGATTAAAGACCAGACACACAAGCACATGGTCTCTAAACACGGTGATGATCATGGCCCAAGTCAAAATTTGTTTGCAATGTTAAAAGAAAAGGCTGGACCCACCTATGGTACTGAATTCACCGCTAGTTCTGGATGATTTAAGTGATTCAAGAATCATTATTCATTACATAACGGGAAGGTGTGTGGTGAGCCATGAGTGCTGATGTGAAGGCAGCTGAAAATTTTTGGAAACTCTAGGGTAGCGGATTGTGGCGGAAAATGATTTGCTAGAGCAGGCATTCAGCATAGACAAAACCTCTCTATTTAGGAAACCAAAGTCTGAAAGGACTTTCATCCATAAGAAGACCAAGTCAGTGCCAGGCTTCGAGGATTTTAAGGACAGAACAGTCTTGCTTGGGGGCAATGTTGAAGGCTACAGCAGAAACCTTCTATGATCGGGCACAGTGAAAGCCCACAGCGCTCTGGCATATCACTGAGCAAACACTGCCAGTATGCTACAGGAGCAATAAGGAATCATGAATGGCCCAGATTCTCTTCCAAGGTACCCCTCTGAATTGCTATGCCAGAGAAATGGAGAAGTACCATGTGGAGAATAACCCACCTCTCAAGATTTTGCCTATTGTTGAGAATGCTCCTGAACATCCTCCTTTCCTTAGTGATATTCATCCCAAAATCAAAGTAGTATTTCTTTCTCTAAACACCACCTCTTTGATCCAGCAGCTTTTAAAGCACAGTACCTGAGGAGGACCTTGTCCGGGTTATTGCTGTAACTGAGGAAGACTCTGAGAAGACACTGCTGTAATTCTGGAAGGTTTACAACATCTATGACTTTCTCAAGAACCTTGCTTAGGCTTGGAATGATGTCACCATGGAGTATATGAATAGCATCCGGAAGAACACATCCAAGAGGTTTACCCATGACCTCAAAGGGTTTGCTAAGATGAGGAGGTTGCCAAAAATCAACAAAGCTGTGTGGCTGAGAGGACAAATAGCTTTAACTCGGGTATGGAAGAAGATGACATTGAGGTTCCCCCAGACATGGTTCCCAAGGAATTGACTAATAAGGAGTTGTGGGAACTAGAAGAGGAACATGTAGCTGAAGAAGAAGCAAGAGAAAAGGAAATTGCAAGAGAAGAAAAAGAAGAACCCCAAGTAAACTCTCAGTGAAGGGTTGACCAGAATGTTTTGTAGACCTCATCAAGCTCCTTAAAAGTTTGAAAACAGACCCCAACACTGGAAAGTTTGCACTAATAGAAAATAAGGTCACTGTGCAGTATCTGCTTCTAAGCAAATCTGTGATGAAAAAAAAAAATCCAAGCAAACCACCATCTGTATATTTCTGAACAGAATGACACATCCTCAAGAAGAGCTTTCATCAAGTCCTTCAGGAGGGAAGCCTGAAAAAGGCATTGTTATCCTAGGAGATGACAGATGACAGTTTCCTCCATGTTATTGAACACAGTGTGGACGTGGAAGACAGTGATGCTTATGATCTGGCCCTGTGTGCCTAAGCTAGTGTGTGTTTGTGTCTTAGTTTTTAACATAAAAGTTTAAAAAGCATAAATAAATAAATAAATAAATTTTAAAACATAAAAGAAAGCGTATAGACTAAACATCTAAAAAGAAACTGTTTTTGTACATCTGTACAATGTGCTTGTGTTTTAAGCTGCATCATTACAAAAGATTCAAAAAGTTTTAAAATGTTTATAAGGGAAAAAGTAAGCTGCGGTTAATTTATTATTGAAAGAAAAATATTTTAAAATAAATTTTGTGTGCTCTAACTGTACAGTGTGTATAGAGTCTACAGCAGTGGACAGAAATGTCCTAGGCCTTCACATTCATCTACCACCCAATCACTGACTCACCCCAAACAAATGTCAGGCCTGCAAGCTCCACTCCTGGTGTGCATTTTACACAGGTGTACCATTTTTATCTTTTATGCTATATTTTTAACTGTACCTTATCTGCGTTTAGATATCTTTAGGTATGAAAACACTTACCATTGTGTTCTAGTTGCCTACAGTACTCAGTGCAGCGCAGTACACACCTGTAGCCTAAGAGCAACAGGCTAATCATGTAGCCTAGGTGTGTAGTCGGTTGTACAACCCAGGTTAGTGTAAGTGCACTGTCAGATGTTGGCATCATGACATAGTCACCTCAGGACACATTTCTCAGAATGCATCTTCATCGTGAAATGGCACATGCATGTATGTAATTTGACAATATATCCCTGACGCAAAGCTATAAATGTCTATTTCTGTTCATGCCCAGTGAAATTTGTATGATCCTCTTGATTGGGACTGAAAGGAATACTCTTGTTAGATGAACAGTCTCATACAATGTGCTGCAAACGGAATGAATTTGTATAATAAATACACTACATCTGGCATAGCAACTGTAATTGGGGCTACCACTCTAAGTTTTCAGAAGTGTACCATTAGCTGCCACGGTCCACCCGGTTTTTGTCAGGTGGCAGATGCAGCTGCAGTACCTGCATTCTTTCATTTTTGAAAATGGCACTGATCTCTGCCATTCTACCTAGAATGAGTCTGATACACTAGCTTGAATGGCGGAATATAGCTTAAGGGGCTTTTACATGGCCTTTCCCACTCTAATGGACATTATTCCAAAGGTCAAGGAATCGATAGGAGAGTCCACCAGCTGCTAAATCTATGCATCCTTTTAAGCACATAGATATTAGGTGAAGAAACACAGGTTGATCCACAGACCCACTGAATCCACTGCCAGATGGACTTAGGCCATGGCTCTACTTTGCACCTGGTCTCAGTGTGCTTCACTAAACTAAAAGAGTCATCATAGCATTGATGTGTCCTGGGTGCAATCTGAGAGGAGGTGAATCATTTACCTATTGCTGTACGACAAAATATCAGCATTTTAAAACAAGAAACATTCATTATCTTACATAATTCCTGAGAGTCAGGAATCTGTAAGTGACTTAGCTGTGTGATTCTGGGTTAGCACCTCCCATAACTTTCCAGTCAAGCTGTTGGCTAGGACTGGAGCCATATGAAGGCATGGCCTGGGCTCGCAGATCTGCCCCAATAATGTCTGACTGACAAAGCTATTGGCAGGAGGCCCCAGTTCCTTAGCATATGAACCTCTTCACAGAGCTACCTGAGCATTCACATGACATGGCAAGTAGCTTCCTCCAGAGCGAGTGACCCAAGAAAGACCGCAAGGAGTTGCCCATGGTGTCCTTAATCCCTACACACAAAACATCACTTCCACCACGTGCTACATTGTTAGGAACAAGCCACCACCTCCAGGCAAATTAGGAGGAAGTTTGGCTCTGCTTTTTAGAAAAAGGAGTACTTAAGAGTTGTGAGCATATTTAAAACCACCACAAAAGGATTTGTGTTCAAATAGTTTGGCTGGAAGACAATCCTAGGACATACCAGAAGGAGAGAAGAAAGTAGCGCACACAAAGAAGGAAAAGATCCAACAAGGAGGATGTTACCAACTTCCCACTGTGGGCAACTGAAGTGTCACACCGCGAAGGAATGGGAAAACCCATCTCAGAGTTTTGTTACCATGGTGTGAGAGGGCAGAGTATGTATTCAACGACTCCTGTCAGTCATTGGTTTACATATTCACTTATGTTCACAATTCATTGTTCAGGACTAGTGGTCCCATCAAACTTTAAAGGAATCAGTACAAAAAAAGTACAATTCTGCCATTTTCCAAGAAGAGAAATGCTCACCTAAAATAGACAGTTACTAACTGGATGCTGGTGTACCTAACTAGTGATGACCACAGCCTTTAAGAAGCAAAGCCTAACCATGAAGAAACCAAGGCCTAGAGTTTTTTGCTACAATGAGAGACTGTAGAGATAATGGCAATAAATAAAAGTCCTGTGGGAAGGGTCCTGAGGGAAAGAGGATGACAGGGACAAACTTGAAGTTCACAGGACCTAGGAGGAAGACCCCAGACCTAGGGCTTTTCCTACCCCTCTGTTATTACCAGTGAGCCAGAGAAGGCCTGATTCAGCACCTATAGACTATTATCATCCTAGCACTCGCTATAGTTCCCATATGATTAGCCACATCATTTATTTATACCACTGACTTATAGGGCCCTCAATCCACAGCTGCCTTCATTTTGCTACAGAAGCAGCAATGCCTGAAACCCCGTCGAGCCTCTTCCAAACTCCCCATGAGTATTCCCAACTTTCTACAACCAACAGGGCATTCTTAACACCTACAGAGGCAGAAATAGGAAGAAAAGAAGTTCCTAGCCATTGTCCTTGGGAAGCACCAGTGATGAAAACCATCTCTGTTATTTGCTACCTTTCTGCTAACAACTATAACTAGTTAATGAAATTCTCCAATTCCCACTCCATGCTAGATATCTGAAAATGTATTACATTGAGGAAATGAGTGTGTTAAGCTTCTCATAATCCCATTCATTTCCATCACTACCAGTCGAGTATCTTTCAAATGCAATGTGAGGTACGGATCCGGACTTTCCGTGATTATTACAGATTTCATTACACTCTTTGTGAGACTGACATTGCTAACCCCAGTGCCTGGCTCAATTCAAGGGAAAGCAATTATATCTTGTCTCAGTCACCTTTTGGAGTCTGTAATCTTAGAGTGAAAATTATTTTTTTGCACACATTGAGCTATGGTTTTGTGCATTTTTAGAGAGCTCCTGAGTTTGCCAATCACTTCAAATTTCATATAAAAGTCCTGACTTTTAACCAAGGGAAAAAAAAGATGGTGAACATTTTTTTAATGTCAGTGTTGTCAAATTACATCAACATATTCAGCTCCATGTTCTGCGTGAATGGATGGAATTACTAGCCTCCACATCACCATAGAAATAATCATCAAGGTACAGTAAAAGCACATTTCTCTGATATGGGAAAGTGGGAATATTAGCCAAGGGTCTGGCAAATTTTCCTCCAATTGAAATAAAATTAAATCTTTGAAACAAAGTTATGTGGCAGGCAAAAAAAGAAAACAAAAAAAGAAAGAAACCCACAGATAACTTTTAACCAACTATTTCATGACTTACATCAGACTTTTTAGGCTTTGTCCAAATAGAAATTTCCTCTATTCAGAGGAAACTTCTTACTGAGGAAGCAAAATTCACAATAGCCCCAACTCTCCCTCAGTTATTCTTCACGCTCTTATTTCTCTGTTCAGCATTATTCATCACATTTAGGGACGATAATTCTGTTTTCTAGTTTCTGACATATGGCATACAAAGAAGAGATAAAGAAAGTACGGAGACTGGATATTAACCACAGAAACTTTGCTTTCATGTGTCATTAAATTTACTTTTTACTTATATTATGTTGATCGGTTCTCTCTTTTCTCTAGGTTTCCTGGAAGCTTTCCTGAGAGCAGAACTGTTTAGAAATATAATTTGGTCCTGGGTTTCTAAAATTGGCTCTAGAGCCCTTATAGAAAATATTGTAAATATGCCCTACATTAGTCAACTTATTTTTCAAAAACTTTGCAGTGAGAATGAGAACATAGTAAAGGGGGATATTGAAAATGAATAAGCAATGCAGCTTGGGCTCCGACCAATCAGAATGGATGTTATGCCTGATAAGAACACTGGCCACAGTTAGTCCATCTCTATCCATGCCTGCTGCATGACTATACCATCTGAAGGCAGAGGTCACCAGGAAAAATTGCTGTATATGTGAATAAAAATGAAAGAATGTGTGTATTTTTTAATATCTCAGCAAAGCTGATATATGTAGGATTAAAAAGTATGGTAAGAGATTTTATAATCCTCATTCTCTTGCCAAAAAAAAAAGCATGAAGGGATTTTAAGATAATAAGATCCCTGACAGATTAGAATATAGAAAAATGTTTTGTTTCATTCATTTCCTGATGGGCAATTCAGCTGTTTCCAGCAAGTGGCTATTGTAAATAACACTGCATGGACATTGGGGTGCATAGGTCCTTTTGGATTGGTGTTTCAGGATTCTTAGGGTAAAATCCCAGCAGTAGAATTGCTGGGTCAAAAGGCAGTTCCATTTTTAGTTTGTTGAGGAAAATTGGGACAGCTGTAATAGAACAATAATAAAAAATAAAAATTGCAAAATGTTAAAAAAAGAAAATAAAAATGTTTTGTAATTACTAACACAGAATGCCGGTCACCATTTCTAATTTTCTAAATTTATGTTAAAAGATTTTATTTTGTATGAAATGCATACCCCATATGAATTCATGTCCCATGTCAGTAATTATTTCTCTATCAGATAAAAGGACTGACTTAAAGATGAAACCAATCTTCACCAGTGAAACCCATTTTGGTTTATTCCTAGCAATAGGTAATTTGGCGACGTCTCCAACTGAGCAAAGGGGCCGCCCATGATGAAAAATGCTCTGTAATGCTCCCTGAACAGTGCATGGGATGCTCAGTAATTGTAAGAAACTACCCAAATTTCACAATGAAAAAATACAGGGTGACCACGAAGGAACAAGATATATTTTAAAGTTATTTCCAAAGAGAAAATGCCCTAAGCTTTCTTTCATGTACTCAAAATAAAAAGAATCTAAATAAATTTTTAAGCTTTACATTGTATAAAAACAAGTCATGAGATTGCAAATCCAAAATGAACAAGAGTGAAATGGTTAGTCAATGAGTGCTCAGCAGTGTAGTCTCTTGTTTGAGAAAGGGACCACAGTTTCTCATTCCACCTTCCATCACTCCCAACTCTCCAGACACCTACAAGAAGGGGGTGTGTTTCATCTGAGAGAGAATTTCTTCTTGTGAGAGCCCAACAGACCCATCCTATGTTAAATAGACCTGTAGGAGACTATATATTCCAAGGTAAAGGTATATTTCATTTTCTTTCCTTCTCGTTAACTTTGATAGCACCCTTTGGGGAATCAAAAACTCTTCACAAGTGGGAAGCTAATATTCACAACTCTTGCCACTTAGGAGTGTGTCTGTCCAGTTAAGATGACAATTTTCTTGAATTCAATCATCAAATCCTTCTAAAGCATAACATTCATTGACCCATACTGTCATAAACCATTTGTTTTTTCAAGACTTTTGTCACAACTCAGAAACAAAAACATTCTCATCATGATCTAGTAAGCATACGTATAAGCTTACATGTATATTCATTGAATCAGCGACCCTCACTATACAATGAAAGCTAATATTCTCTATTCTGTCACAGATGGGTCACTTTTAAGCTGTTATATAGTATACTTTTATTGTAATTGCTTCTCTAGACCTACTAAATTGGTATTACAATCCATCTACAGCTTGTGTTCTTCAGTTTGGAAAACACTGCTGTAAAGATCTCAAAATACTATCTAGACCATGGCACCAATGGATAGAAACAAAGAGTAGGGTCTCTGTCCTAGACATAATGAGTTCTCTAGAATAAAAAAGCACTCATCTCTGAGGTAACCATAAAGCCAAGTGAGGAAGATCTGCTTCAGGCACAAGGACTCGTGTGGCTCAATGCTTTTAAGCCATCTCTAAGGCCTGATGGCAAAACTCGGGGACCTCACAACCTTATGGGAACTCTGTAGGGCTGTGCTGGAATCCACCATGCAGTCCCCCCTTACTGCTTCCAGAGATAAAGTTATACATTAAATGTAAAAGTTCCAAAAGATTACCTGTCATCTTGAGGTCTATGAAATGCCAATATAAAACTGATCTTGGCATATTATTATCAGCATCACACTATCAATATCAGTGTCAAATAGGATGGGTGTTACTACAATTTTACTACAGGCAGAAGCCCCACAAGATGATCTGACGGCTGCGTAAGCCTATGAGGACACACTTAACACTGTCTTTATAATGTGACGAAAAAAGTCTTGGAGCATTTTCCTAGTGCTGCACATTGGTTAGCATTTATCTCAGTTGAGTTTGTCTTTGTGTTTTTCTAGCGTTCCACACTATTTTTATGTCACAAGTTCCTAGGCCTGCTTTCTCATTTTTAATAAATATGTTCTTATTATATTTTTAAGAATATATATATTCTTTTTAGTTAAACATGAAAGTTCTATGCCCCCTGAAGCCCTTCAAAAGAAAAAAACATACACAACAATATTTTTCTTCTTTTGTTGCCTAAAGGCAACAAAACAGCGTGACTGAAAGATTTTTCCACATTTAAAACATTATTCTGGGGAAAAAACATTATTTGTAGGGCCAGCAAAAGTGTTCAGTGGCATGGGCTACTCACGATGGTCCATTATCTGGCATCATGAATCATCTCACTACGGGTTCTAGTTTAGTAAAAAGGAAGTAAAGGGGTCATTTTTTAGAAACACACTGTCTTCTTCAGGCTGCTGAAGCATTTGTGCATATTAAAGAGAGAGCTTTTGATCCCCAGAAGTTTAATGCACCTTTAATAAAGAAGAGACTTTCTTCCTAGTAGGCTTAATGTAGAGAGAAGAAATACCAGTAGACAAGAAAATTCCGTAATACAGGCTACACTGAATGTAATACAAACATGTTCAGCCATTCCAGACAAATACATTTTGATACACCTAAACATTATAATCAACTGAAAATAGCTGTGCGAACACCAGGATCACTTTGTTGCACAAAGTCTTATGTTCACTTTGATGAAAAACAGAAAAGTATAAAAAAGAAAGCATGTATAGAGATATGAATGTCCCCTCACCTCTCGGCAACATGCAGAAACAAATAAATGCAGATCATTTTTCTGTAGTTTATAAAGTATTTTAGTAGACTATCTCAGTTAGAAATCTGGTTTATTTGCAATAAATATTTTTTATATTTAATAGGGTATAATTTGGTCAAATCAACCTAAAGCACATTTAAAATTATTATTCATTATAGTATATAAATAAATTCCTTTATATATATATTATGTATTATAATATATAACAAACATATTATAACAAATTTCTCATAATATATAAACTATTATTCCTTATAAATATAAATGTAAATATAATTATTTAAATTATTATTATTAATATATTTACTTATTCAGCAAGTAACTTGGTCTTTATTTTAAACCCTCCCACATCCAAAATTTTATTATATATATTATACATTTGAATAAAACCTCCCTGTTATTACAATAATATTGGGGCTTTTAGATATATGATTACTGCTTCTAAAAACAAGGCTTAAGTAAAATTAATCTGGATAATAAAATATGTATTTGACATGAATTTATGCTTTATGTCCCACAGTAGTGTGTATGTGTACGTGTGTGTGCGAGCTCCATCGGCACTAACAGTGGCACTATTACTTTCCTTTTTAGCATAAAATAAGTGACCTTTAGTTAAAGATAGCATTAGCAATCGTGATATTGCTGAAGCTGAACCTTCCCGGTGGTAACATTGAGAGTAGCAGAGTCAACTGGATATTGAAAACAAACTTAATTACTTTACTCTTAAAAGAGACCTTGCACTGTTTCTCATAAAGACATCCCCAGTCATGTGTGACTTGGTCCCAAACACTATAGGTCTATACTATTAATCTTTGAAGGCCAGACCAAAAATTAGAATTGAAAACCTCCCAGCTGCAAGACTTCACCTTTAATCATTAACAAGTATTTACGATATAAGCTTGATAGAATACCTGAGTTTGCTACTTGTTCTTACAATGGCTGTTTTTAATTATATAAGTCTTTTTCATATTCTTAGTGTCATCTACAGGCATCCATCAAGTAGACAGAAGGCATTAATACATAAGTGCCATTTGCCACAGATGCTTCACGGTTGTGTAGCTCTGGTGAGACACTTCCATGTGGACTCTAAGAAGGCCTGTCTGAATCTAGCAAAGTCCAAGTCAGTAGGCATTAGAGTAAACTCTAAAATTTTACTTTCCCTGCTTTGTCTTTCCTTTGGGGCAGTGAGAGTAGCATTTCAGTACGTTGGAGTGGCAAATTTGAGGAAGGTGGAGGAAATGACCAGAATAGGACTCACATCCTGCTACAGCTTGAAGTGATTTCGGCCAACAGAGTTGGGAAAAATGACTCTTTCACATACCCCAGCCTAGGGTTTTTGGATTTTGAGACAAAACCCCAATTAATATGAAATATTTCACTACCTAATTTGTCTCCTTTGTGAATGGATTTCTTTTGGGAGCCAACTGCAGACTAGGTCTGTTTGGATGAAATACTATGTTTGGCATTCAGCCTGAACATCATGCACCTGCAATTGTTTCTGGAAGCCAGCAAGTGCCTGCCGAGGGCTGGACATGCTGAGAACAAGCTACAATGTGGACAGATTCCTGCATCAAAAGTGGTTTCTTCCTTTTAAACCTCAAAATGAAAGTGTACTTTTCTAATACGAATCGGATTGGGGATCCAGAAATTCCTGGAATTTTAAAGGGATAAAACTATTTAAGAACCTGCCGAAAGGGAGAGGCTTGGAGGGAACAGGCATCTGGCCACTGCCAGGCCTAAGATTTGTTTAGAGGAACATGAGAGACTTATTCGTAAGCCTCAGACCAAAGGGAAAGCTGCTGTTCTTGTGGACTGAATCTCACAAGGAGTCAGCAAGCTCTTACAAAACGCTCAGATATCAATAGCTGGAATTCGTTTCTAAGAGCAAGGAGCCTCCATTCTAAACAGAGACTTGGGCATTGGTTTTCCCTATTTAACGGGGGTTGTTTTTTTAATCAGTACTGAGAACTTTCATATCTCTGCATAGCAAGTCAGGTTGTGCTCCAATTAGAAAAAAATGTAGTAGAAAAAGACCATTGTGTTCTAATAAAAAATGTTTTTTTCATTTATTCAATAAATATGTATTGAGCACCTCGTAGGTGCGAAAGTAGTCAAGTTCATTTACAGCCCCAAAGGGCTGAGATGAGTTCCGCAGATGAGGAGTAGCGTTAAGTACCGCATGAGACCTGGGCCAAAGGACTTTGCTCCTGATCTGGCCCTGAGGCACCAGCCTCCGGAGGGGAGCATCTGGCAGCACAGCTTTTGGCAGCAGACACTTGACCGGCTCCTTTCGTGCTCCGGAAAACAGCAGAGAAGGGACGACCGTAGCACAATTAACCTCTTACTGTGAGATTTCTCTCAAATGCCTCTTAACATCGAGAAGATTGAGGGATAGTCTGAAAAAGCTGAAACCATGAGTCAGTCAGTTTCTCTCTCTATATATAGATTGATGATAGATAGATAAATAGATATAGAAACTGTGTGAAGTATATATTCTCTATATTTATCCTGTCTACTTTGTTTTTTTCAAATGAGGCTTTTCAGCTGTCGACTTCAGTCTGAACCCAGATGTTAATAGAAAATGATTTGGAGAAACTGCTTTCCTTGGGAATTATTACTGTGTAAGAGAATCAGCATTTTGAGTGTAAGTTGCTACTTTTAGATTTACGGGTCTTCTTGGATCCTGGAGAATATTTATAGTTAAGCCACAAAGGTATTATTCCAATGCTATAGTTCTGTGTTGTGTTGACATTCTGGAACTTTGAAAAGAATATATGCGTGTAAGAAACTGCTCATATTAGTTAACTGTTGCTGTCCAACCAATAATCCTGGAAACACTTTTATTTGCTCATGACACTGTAGTTTGGCAGCTTAGACAGTGCTCTCTGGGATAAACAGCGTGTTCCTATTCTACACAGTGACAGCTGGGCTCATTCATGTACTCGTGGTTGGTGGCAGGTGGGCCAGGATCTAGGTGGTCCTGGATGGCCTCAGTCACGTGTGGAACAGTTGGCTTGGGCTTTCAGTAGAGGCTCTTCAATTCTTTCTCAGATGGCCTTCTCTTATGTCCAATTCAGATGTTCTCAGCCAGTGGCTAGATTTTAAAATGTCATGGCCCAGTGCACCAACACTAATCAAGCCTATGTTTGTACCACATACGCTGATGTTTAATGGACAAAGCCCCAAAGACAGCCCAGAACCTGTACGGAGAGGCGCACACAAGGGAGGGGCCAGCTGCAGCCAGGACTCTTGGGGAACCATTAACATAACAGTAGCCACCATTGTGCTGAGACTAACCCTCTTTGGTAGAGAAAGCTTATTAGTGGTTCTGTGCAAACCAAGTGGGGCTAAATACACACATGCGTGCACACACTCATTCACTTGATGAAGGCTTTTTCAGGTAGGGCCAAAAGAAAACAGAAGTGTTAAGGGACCAAACCTAAAATTATCATTCCATTGTCAGAGAAAGAGTGATCCAGTTGTGAGCGAATAATTTCTCCTTAGCAAAAAAGAGTAAGAAAATTAATTTGCCTTTCTCTGTGGAAATAGGCATTTTCTTGATCATTAAAGGAATTTATTGCATTATTTGGCCTATAATAGCCAGAGCACAATGTTTAACACTGTGGTGAGTGTGACTGAACAACAAAAATCATTCAAGACAGGGAACAGAAGAAATGGCAAGCTCTTGACTTAATATGACCTTAGTGATAACTTAACATTTATTTTGACCAGCTGCAGAAACTTCTAGAGGGATTACAGAAGATTTGAGGGTGGAGTGATTTTATAATATATCCACAAATTCTTCGATGGCCCCTCCTTCAAGTGGCGGAGTTTCATTTCCCTCCTCTTGAATATGCACTGGATTTCGTGACCCACTTCTGACGAATAGTGAGTGGCAGAAATGTTGGCACATGATGTACAAGATCAGGACATAAAAAACAACTGGCTTCCTTGTGGATCCCACACTCTAAGGAAGTGGCCGCCATGTTTTAAGGACACTCAAGGAACTCTGCAGAAAGGTCCACGTGGCGAGAGGTTGGGGCAGTCAGCCAACAGCTATGTGAGTGAGCCACCATGGAGACAGACCTAGCCAAGCCTTCAAATGACGACAGCGCCGCCTGATACCTTGAGGGCAACCCTGTGAGAAACTCTGAACCAGAACCACCCAGGCTAGCTATTCCAAAGTTCCTATCACTCAGAAACTGTGTGAGATAAGAAAGGTTTCTTGTTTTGTGCTGCTAAATTTGGGGGTAATTTGTTGCACAAGAGAGTACAGAGAAGCAGAACTATCATTAATCCTGGGTATACAAAATAAAGTATGAAAACTGCTCGAGAAAATCACCATAGTGACGCAGGTAAGACTTACTGATGGCTGCTGTCCTCTTCCCCTGAGACAGGCCACCTCACCCTTAGCTGATCACAGAGCTGATCTTTGACTGCATGGAATTAACAAGAGAACTAACCCAAAGACAATGGTTCTGGCTTGTGGGGAAAGAAATTACAACTTCCCCTAACACCCTCTCCTCCTTTCTATGCTTCAAGGATGAATCAGAATCAGGTGAAGGAAGGAAGGAAGGAAGCCCAGCAAGGAAGCCCATGCACTACACTGAATTTGGGGGACAGCAACCGCTGGTTAACAGAGCTGCCCCAGAGTCCTGGCTCCATTTAGACAATCCCCGTGGCACCAAGGTGACAGAGGAAGGCCACACACTTTACTCTTTCTTTCCACTTTTTTGTCCCTTCTATCCATAAGACATAGAGAAGCCCCAGAACTCATTTTCCTTCAAAGCAAATAATGAAATCCCTAGCTTTCTCTTTCTCTCTTCTCCCTCTCTTCTCCTGCTTGAAAAACTAGCACAGGTGTTGCCATCAGAGGTAAGAGCCTAGACTCTGATTGGCTAGTTCCAATGTGCCTAGACTCCTAGGCACATCGGAACTAGCTATTTAGCATCCTTTGTCCTGATTTTGTAGTTTCTGTACCCAACTCCCATTATTTGAGGGAGCAGTTTTGCCTGAATATGAACAGTGGAACCAGATCACAGCTGAAAAGCTGTGAAATAATTTAACTACCTTGAGAAGGAAGAATAAAAAAGACCTAAGAGTTATCACTGTTGTGACAGCTTACCAAAACATTCTGTTTGGTGTGGAAAGAACCTAAAAAGCAAAAACTCTAGGCAGTCTAAAGAAGTGACCATTATATATTAAAAGTATGCATTGAGTGTCTGGTATAAGCCAAATCCATTACATGATTCTCTCATCTGATTTTCATTAAAAATGCCTGTGAGAGCAGCACTATTATCATTCCTATTTTACAGACAAGAAGACTGAGGCTTAAAGAATGTGAATGTGTTGGTGATGATCACACAGAGCCAGGAGGCAAATGCAGGCAAGCTAACCCCAGAATGCTCAGTCCCAACGACCTCACTATAGTGTCCCTAACTGGAAAGAACCCTGAGAATACTGAAGTATTATTAAGTACCACCAGCAAATTCTTTAGACTTGATCATGTCAAGGGAGAGAAATGAAGAATATGTATACTATGTCTTTTTCTGGCTTCCAGGCTGGTAATAGTATATAGTCTGTCTGTCTATGTCTGTCTACCTGTCTCTCTTCCTGTCTCTTATTCTAATAGTATGGATTACAGGAACTTCGATCCTTTCTCTCTGACTCAAAGCTGGGTATCCAGGAGAGATTCTTTGTATAGTTCAAAATTGCCACCTTCTTCCACATTCAAAACACAGTCTCAGGTCACTGCGGTCATCACTCCAACCAAAAGTTCCCCGCATCCTAAAGAAAATCAATGTGCTGCACCTATCCATCACTGTTGCCCAGTGAAGCCATCATAAAATGTTCTACCTGCATCACTGAACACATGGTTTTCCTCTCCACTTCAACTGTTCCAGTGCTGCATTTGCAAGATAATAATGTTCCTAGTCCTCAGTTTTGTGCAGGAATTTCAGCGACATCTGCTGTTTGACTGTATTATCTCCTTACTCTGAAACTCCGGTGTGGAGCCTGAGGGAGCTCACCAGACAGTCTGGGTTTCATTTCACCAGGACAAAATTGACTTAGGTTGCTGTTAAATGCTGGGTCATCTTAAAGTAAATGATAAATGAATGTTTCCAGTAATTTAAAATTTATAAATGAAGTTTGTAGCTGAGTTTGATCCATGAGCATCAAATGTAATTATTTGAAAGCTGATCTAAGAGAAATGAACCAAAGTTAGGTAATAATGGGTAAAAAAAATTATCTTTAATTTCTTCCACATTTTCAGTATTTCACACACAGCATGTAGGCAACATAGACAATAAATTGTTTGAGCTATTTCTATAAACAGTTAATGTCCTTATGATAACAGGAAAATGATCAAATCAACAGAAATGCAGGAACTCATTTTAATCTCCAATACCCATTGAAGTATCTATACTTTTCTATTAAATTATATTGTTGAAGAAAACATGCCATTAGGAAAGGTAATGTGACTCTTAAATGCAAATGATGTTAATGTTATGTACATTAAATTAATAATAAAAGAAATAGCAGATTGTGGAAAAGTCATAAGTACGCTTGCTAAAATCTCTTCCAAAAGTTTTACTACAACCTGGCTATGATTTTTCTGTTTCATCACCTTTGTTCTTTGCCTGAATGAGTAATTTCAGACCACGACAATACATCAGGAGCTATCACTGCTTATAGGGATGGGTATTTCCAGAAGGAAGGGCCCCAAATAACATCTGGGGGGGGGAAGGGCCCCAAATAACATTATGTTGGATACCATATACACTTTAACTTTTTTCTTGTTAATTGGGAGAATGTAAAATACTTATTAATGAGAAAGGGGATGTAGACAGTCCAGCCCAGTTTCTGTCGGGGAGTGGGGACGGGAGCTACAGAGCAGCCTCCTCCACTTCCAAAGGAACGCGTCCACTTACTGACACACTAATCAGAAAGGGTCGTTTGCACCCTCATTTTATCTTGTTTTACCTCTCAGTACATAGTCATTTCTCTAACCCCACAACGCCCATCGTCACCTATCTACAGATGAATCCCCAGTGTCCATCTCCAGGTCTCACTTCTGCCCTGGAGTCTAGATGGGAACACTCTCCGGCTCAAACAGGCATCGGTAACCCAAAGCCATTACAAATGAAAAGGAACTATTTTCCCCTGCCCTACTTCCAACTCACATGTTCTCTACTTTGGTTCATGTTGTCCCCTTTAGTGCCCATTTTTACCTACATTCTCTCATCCCCAAATGGGCTTACCCCTGCAAGTTTCCTTTTATCTAGCTCCTCCTTATTGTCTCTGCTAACGACCTAAATTAGCTACCATCACCCCCATCTTTCACAAGGACACTGGCCATCCTTGCTACTGGTCTCTACCTTCCTTTCCATTGTCCCTTTAAGATGATTTATTTTCTAAAATCCATATTTGACTACACGTAAGCTCTGCTTTAAAGCTTAACTGCCTTTACAGTTACATTTCCTGTCATTTATTTCCCATGATCTTAGATTCCAGCAGCATGAAGCATTCACATTTCTTCAAACAAGGTATGCACTTGGGGCCTTAATGACTTGCCTGGTGCTCTTCCTCTGTGGGAAATGGCCTCTCTATTTCCCTCCTCTGCCTGCTCATATTTCCTGATGTGCACATCCACGGCACCTTCTTTGTGCTTCACTGTCAAAACAGACTCTTCTCTCTTCTTTGTGCTCTTAAAGCATTAATACACACTTCTATTGAAACACGTATGTTTTGTGTGATACGTGATTTTTAAAAAGATTTTATTTATCTATTTTTAGAGAGGGGAAGGGCAAGAAAAGAGAGGGAGAGAAACAGCAGTGTGTGGTTGCCTCTTGTGCACCCCCTACTGGGGACCGGGCCCACAACTCAGGCATGTGCCTTAGACTGGGAATTGAACCAGCTACCCTTTGATTTGCAGGCTGGCACTCAGTCCACTGAGCCACACCAGCCAGGGCTGTGAAACTTAGTTTTTGACCTCCCTCTCCACCACACAACGGCTTTGAGTTCTTTGAGAAAAGAGATAATGATCTACCCATGTTTATATCCTTAATACACAACACCCTATCTTGTACTTAATAGGAGGTTGTATTATCATGCTACCCATCTAAAGGTTGTGTTTTGTTTTATATATTCTTTCTCCGTGAAAAAATTACCCATTACTTTAGTTTTATTCTCAAAAGATAATGACTTGAAATGGCCAGGGAATCAAACCAGGATGATACTCGTGCTATGTTGGCATTTACACAGCACACTTTAAGTGCACCACAGTGCTTAGTAATCATGCTAATTGTTTACTAAAATTCAACTCTCCTTTCTAGTTAATTAAACTTGCATTTGGTAAAGCTATCCAATTTGGGCAGATAAGCAGCTTTCTGCACGCGTATGCATGTGTGTTAAAGGCTGACTAGATAGATCCATGTTTGACCACAGTAGAAGATTCCAAATTTCCCTCCCTATTTAAATAAATGGCAACATCACATCTTTGATATGGAAAGACTCCCCCAAAGGACAATGAAACCTGATCTATTGCCTCTAAAGGGGTGGATCTTAAATTATTTAGAAAGCTATTTTTCCTTTACATATCTACATGCTTATAGATTGAAAGTACATGTTTTTAAAAAACAACAAAAACATAAATATTAAAAACAGTCTGTAACATGGTGTTTGGTCTTCCTTAATAATTTATCCTACTGTGAGTAAATGATCTGCATTTTACGCAATCGAGAAAAAAAAAGCAGAGCCCTTACTGCTTTATACATTTTCTTCTCCAAACTGTATCAATTCCAACACAGGACGTTCCTTTCCCGGGAGACCGTGGCCTTCTTCTCTGGTTTTGGATGCAGGTGCTATTTTTTGAAGTACACAAGCATAGGCAGACACACCTTACAGATGTGCAGAAACTCTAGAACTGCTGATATAATTCTGCAGTTTCGCTCACAAAAACATCACCCTCCAGTAGGATTGTCTGCTGCTGGCACCATTCTGTGAGGGGTGTCCCCTGGACATTCACATTGAAATGACATCGAAACTCCACTACGGGTTCTTTTTTTAAAAGGGGGGCTGTAATTTTTTCCTTTTTAAACATTTGAAGTTATTTAATTACAGAATATTTTTAAACATGAGAAACAGAAAATAATGTAACCACCTTCCATATAGCCATCAACTAGATTGGACAGGTATGACTATTTTGTCACAAGTTACTTCTGATCTTTTTATAGTTTTTTGAAAATTTTTTAAATTTTATTTACTTATTTTTAGAGAGAGGGGAAAGGAAGGAGGAAGAGAGGAAGAGAAATATTAATGTGTGGTTGCCTCACACACGCCCCCTGCTGGGGACCCAGCTCACAACCCAGGCATGTGCCCTGACTGGGAATCAAACTGCGACCCTTTGGTTCTCAGGCCCACACTAAGTCCACTGACCTACACCAGCCAGGGCTACTTCTGATTTTTTAAAGAAACTAAACTGTATCAATATTTCCTAACTCCCACTCCCATCTCTTCTCCTTCTGTCTCATTTAAATAATAATACAAACAACAGTAGTATATATCAGATTTATGGGTGCACCTAAATGTCCTAAAAATAAAAAAGGTTTCTTTTAAACTAGGGTCTTAATTACAAAAAAAAAGTATTCATTCAAAATTTGTGAAACCACACTCTAGAGTCCAGGCAAGAATTGGCAAATTTTTAGGAAAAGCAAGATAGTAAATATTTCAGGTTCATGTTGCAATTGTTCAACTCAGCTTTTGCAGTACTAACATGGCAACCCACGATACACAGGCGAATGAGCATGGCTGTGTTCCCACATAGCTCATTGACAAAAACAGATGGCACGCTAGAAGGCCCACAAGTTGTTGTTTGCTGACCCTTGCACTGGAGAGTCTAGAATGAACTGTTTATTTTATCAAAGAGTTACCTGAAACAAAATTATAGATAGAATAAGCTATAAATAATATTCACTGTGGTTCTTGTAATAACTTTTCTAGAAAAGATCAGAACTGTCCACTTTATCCATCCTTGCCTACTTTTATTGTCATAGTTTTTCACATGTAGGTCTGGAATGAAAATTTACTTTCCTGTATTATTTTCCCATAGTCATTGTGCCAATGCGTTGTAAGTATGAGTCTCTTGGCAGCCTCTGTGAACTTCCCTTACAAGAAAGCTGGCACACACCCCTCGATGTTTTATCCTCTGCTTCCCGCATCCTGCCACTTGATGAGATGTGGTTGCAGTCACTGGAACTCTCACCTTAGCTCATAAGGACATGAGCCTCGCTCGAGAAACAGAAAAGCAACGAGTTGGAAGGAGCCCAGGTCTTTGGGGACTGGGTAGGAACAGATCCTATCAGCCATATTATTCATCAAATGCCCATTTCATATACTTTTTTGATGAGAGAAATAATTAGTATTATGGACCCATGGTTATTTGGGGGTTTTGCAGGCATACCTAATTCCTACTAATACAACCTTCAGGCCTACTCACTAGGCAGTAGGCAAAACCCTCAAGCCCACCTGGCATCAATATTCTTGTCTGACAGAGTCTCCTCCCACCTCATCCATCACAAATTGCTCACGCCTCTCTATCAGGAGACCTGCTGGGGCAGGATTCACCACTGTTGTGCACTTGCAAAAGGAAGTTACACAACATGTATAAGAAGTATCAATCTCCGCCCTACAACTGTTCAAAGTATAGACTTAAAATCCTATGCACAGCCTTTAACCCCTTTTATTTACCTGATTTTTGATTTATACGAATACCTATAGAAGGTTCATGTAGATCCTAAAAATTTCATTGTGCTTGGTTCCAAATATTTGTACCACTGACACTGGATAATGGACTCTCATTAGCTGTACTAAAAAGAGGTATTTCTCCATAGGCACCACTATAACAGTGGTGGGTGTTATTTGTGCTGCCATAGTTGTGCTGGAAGAAAACAGATTCCAGGCTGGGTAAAACCACCCTAGAGTTTTCCTGATGGATGAAAATCATGCCATCTTTACTGTGAACTGCTTCTCATATGCCGCACTAAGTGTGTATGCTACTTACCTCTTCCAGATCCTAGATGGTGACTGAAAGAGGCAAGTTGCGAAGAAAACTACAATCTTAATTTAAATGTAATTTGAAATAAGAGAAATAAGGACTTCCAGCCAAGATGGAGGAATAGGTAGATATATTTTGCCTCTTTGCACAACCAAAAGAAGGACAACAACAAATTTAAAAATAACCAGAACTACCAGAAAAATAAGCTGTATGGAAGTCCAACAACCAAAGAGTTAAACAAGAAACATTCATACAGACCGGTAGGAGGGCCAGAGGTGGGCAGACTGGGTGGAGAGGACTCACAGCAAGGCAGCAGCTAGAAGACCAGGCAAAGTGGGGGCTGGTAGAGCAGGCAGTCCCATATTTGTAGGAACAACTGGGGAGTGAGACAGACCGTGCAACTCAGGGATCCAGCACGGGAAAATAAAGTCTCAAAACTTCTAACTGAAAAAACCTGTGGGGGTTGAGGCAGCATGAGAAACTCCCAGCCTCACAAGAGAGTTCATTGGAGAGACCCACAGGATCCTAGAACGTACACAAACCCACCCACCCGGGAATCAGCACCAGAAGGGCCCAATTTGCTTGTGGGTAGTGGAGGAAGTGACTGAAAGCCTACAGAGAGCTAAACAAGTGGCACTGTTCCCTCTTCGGCCCCTCCCCCACATACAGTGACACAAAGCAGCAACTCGGGTTGCCCCACCCTGATGAAAACCTGAGGCTCAGCCCCTTATATGTAACAGGTGTGCCGAGACAAAAAAAAAAATATGGCCCAAATGAAAGAAGCTCCAGATCAAAGCTCCACAAAAATACAACTAACTGATGAAGAGATAGCCAACCTATCAGATGCACAGTTCCAAACACTGGTAATCAGGGCACTCACAGAACTGGTTGAGTATGACCACAAAATAGGGGAAAAAGTGAAGGCTATGAAAAGTGAAATAAAGGAAAATGTACAGGGAACCAACAGTGAAGAGAAGGAAACTGAGACTCAGATCAATGGTTTGGAGCAGAAGGAAAAAAGAAACATTCAACCAGAATAGAATGAAGAAACAAGAATTCAAAAAAATAAGGAGAAGCTCAGAAATCGCTGGGACAATTTTAAACATTCCAACATCCAAATTGTATAGGTACCAGAAGGAGAAGAGGAAGAGCAAGAAATTGAAAACTTGTTTGAAAACATAATGAAGAAGAATTTCCCTAAACTGGCAAAGGATATACACTTAGGAAGTCCAGGAGGCTCAGAGAGTCCCAAAAAATTTGGACCCACGGAAGCACACACCAAGGCACACCATAATTACATTACCCAAGATTAAAAATAAGGAGAGAATCTCAAAAGGAGACAGTTACCTACAAAGGAGTTCCCATAAGACGAGCAGCTGATTTCTCAAAAAAACCTTACAGATAAGAAGGGGCCTGGAAAGAAGTATTCAAAGTCATGAAAGTCAAGGACCTACATCCAAGATGACTTTATCCAGCCAAGCTATCATTAGAATGGAAGGGCAGGTAAAGTGCTTCCCAGATAAGGTCAAGTTAGAAGAGTTCATCAGGACCAAGCCCTTATTTTATGAAATCTTAAAGGGACTTATCCAAGAAAAAGAAGATCATAAATATGAACAGTAAAATCACAACAAATTCACAACTATCAACAACTGAACCTTAAAAAACAAAAACAAACTAAGCAAAGAACTAGAACTGGAGCAGATTTACAGAAATAAAGACCACATGGGGGGGTTATCTGCAGGAAGGGGGAGGAGAGAGAATGGGGGGAAGGTACAGGCAATAAGAAGCATAAATAGTAGGTACAAAATACACAGGGTGATGTTAAGAATAGTGTGGGAAATGGAGAAGCCACAGAACTTATATATACTGCCCATGGACAGGAACTAAGAGGGGACGGGGAATGATGGTGGGAGAGGGGTACAGGGCAGAGGGGAATAAAAGGAAGAAAAAATGGGACAATTTTAATAGCATACTCAATAAAATACATTAAAGATAAAATAAAATAAGAGAAATAAAATACATTTACTATTTCTAATGTGGCAAAACTGGGGAGAAAAGAACTAGAATATTAATGTTGCTTATCTCTGGTAAAGTTACAGGTGATTTATTTCTTCCTTTTTGTTTTCTGAATATTCTACAATGAACATTATTTTTGAAAGCAGAGAAAAATATAATTCAACTTCCTGCAACATTCAATTAAATAAAGAAAACACATAGAATGAAAAATCTGAGGAAAACCATGATGGCACAGAAATTAAGAGCAAATAATAGAGCAACAGTTCTCATTCACCTGAATTAAAACAAGGCAACAAAAATATTGCTGCCCAAAATGCAAATGACCCAGTGTTCAATTTTGCTTTGGCGATTTTGGAACACCTATGCAATTAACCTTCCAATCTCTCCTCTGAGCCTTGAACCTCAGTTTCATCCACAGTATAATTGTACCCAGCCCCCAAAGCTGCAGACTTGACTAAAAATTGATGGGGAAGCACCTGGATTTCAATTCCTAGCAGGAGTTGTCAATCAATTCATGAAATGCCAGTGAGTGCACACGGCCAGCATCAGTGTTGTGCGGGAAACAAAGATGAGCAGGGAAGCCTCCTGCACCCGAAGATGTCACCATTGAGTTGGAGGGAAAATAGTTACCCAAATAGTTACAATGCAATATCCTTCATGAGAGAGGAACAAAGTACAATGGAGTTCAGAGCAAGATAAGAAAGATTTTATAGGGGAGGGTATTCTGATGTGAAAGTGTAAACATTCTGGTGAAAAATAAAAAGAGAGAGAGAACATCCTGAATTTTAGAGTTGGCTGTACCAGCAAGTATGTGGCACAAGACAGAGTTACAAACCCTCTATGAGTTTCAGATTCATCATTTTTCCAATTAGGAGGATTTTCCCAGATGATCTCTAAGATAACTTCTGCTTTTACAACAATCACGGATACAGTGTTTTGTGCAAGAACCGATCTAACTTCTTCACAGCTACAGATACCGTGTGTGTGCACACGTGTGTATGAAATAGCGTTAAGGCATATGTTTAATCCTCACGTGGACCTTAGGACACAAATCCACTTCTTATCACTCCCACTTTTCCGTGGAGGAACCTAAGTACAGAGGAAGAAAGTAAATTGCCTTAAATCTCACGACTGGGATTAAAATCCAGGCACTACCCAGTCAGTGCTCTTTGAGTGAAGCCTTGAAAGGTTTCTAGGATTTTATAAGAAATAATAACTTTTTAAAAAGGAATATTTTCCAGAACAAAAACAACCAGAGCAACAGCAGAGAAGCAGGTGAGCAAAAGAGCTTCAGGGAAGCTACATGTGATTAGGAGCAGGTCTTTGTTTCTCGTTTTGTTTTTTATCTTTATTATATTTTTGCCATTACTATTTAGTCCCCTTACTTTGAATATAGGTATAAGAGTTGGACTATTATTTATTCATTCTGTGACAGTGATAAAATTACTTTAATCTTTAATTATCTATAAATTGAGAATAATGAACTATTCCTTGCAGGGCTGAAACAAAGATAGTGCACATAAAAGACTATAAACATGGTATCTGGCACATGGTGGGTACCTAATAAATTGAAGCTATTACAACCAATGGGGGAATAGCTTCACTTGGCCAAAACATGTCATTTTAAGGTGAAAACTAGCCAATAATTAGCTAAAAGGTCGTTAGGATACAAGTTAGGAAGATCTTAAATACCTGGCCAAGAAGTTTGGATTTTTTTACAAAGTCACTTAAAGTTTTCAAGAAGGGAATTTTGTATGTCTACAGCCAATATGAAACTTGCTCGAGTTCTCTGAGCACTCACTTGGTGGACAAGGAGAAGATGGCACTGAGGGAGGGTCCTGGGCTAAAATATAAAAATGTTTAGAAAATAATACACATCCATTTATTAGAACACTGGCTTTGATCTCCCAGTTTATGGGATTGTCGAAGTTTCTAGACAGAAAGTTACATTGTTATATTCTAGAAATATTAATTTCTAAGAAGGTAAAATTATAGAAAGGAATTTTTAAGTTGGAAATTATTGAACTGTCTTTATTCATTTATCTTCCAAAGTTCAATGTCAAATCTATGACTTCTCATTCTGAGAAAGTAAGGATGGGTCCAAGAAAAGAGACACAGGAAGACAATATAAACTAAATTTAAAAGGTCTGAATTCAACATAGCTGACATAAGTTAAGAATGAAGGTAAAGTCAATTTTACCCATAAATATTCAACTCATTTACTGAATAGCAGCAATGTGCCTTACACTTTGCTAAGGGCTTCATGTAGTTCATTTCCATTAACCCCCACAGCATACGAATAGCTAAGTATGTCATTCTCACCATTTTTCAAATGAGAAAATGGTTGACACTCAGAGACATTAAGTAACTTGCTCAAGTACACAGAGATGTTAAATGGCTTGACCTAGGATTGAAAACCAGTTTTGGCTGCTCTGTTATTTAGTGCAAATTGCTAAAACTACAGTCACTGCCATCACTACCCACATGCTGACAACCACCACCACCATAACAACTAGTACAACCACCGCCACCGTTACAGCTATCACAATCACTTTCCCCAACACTGTCATTACCATCACACCTCTAACCACCACCAAATCACCACAAATGCCAACACTGTCATCACCAGCATCACCATCACCATGGCCACCACCACCAGCAACATCAGTACAATGATCACACCACTACCACCACAACCCTCTCCATCACCACAATCACCTTCACCACCACCATCACACTACCACCACCACCATCAGTACCACAACCATCATCATGACCATGACTCCACTGCCATCGTCACCGCCAATATCACCACTAATACCAAGTAACTCCACACTTCCTTTTACCTCTAAGGAAGACTAGTTTTTTTTCCTAACCAAATATCCTCCAGGAAAGAGAACTGATGTCCATAAAATCCAAGAATAAATTTCTTCCCCAGCTTCCTCTTACAAAAAGAGCATATCCTCATTAACAACATTCCCTTCCCAGGAAACTGTCCTCAAATAGCTCTACTATAGAAAATCACTAAGATATTCCTGAAGCCAAAAAGACCGGAATCAGTCTTATTTTCCATGGTCATACAGTAATGCATTTAAAAAATCATGACTACTTCTAAATTTTAAAAGAATAATGTTCACAGATTGAAGTACAACTTTGAAGGGAGTGATTCTAAAGCCTTGCTCTACAAAGCGGGATCCATAAGCCAGCGTCACAGGCACGGTGCTGGTTAGAACAGCAGAGCCTCAGGTCCACCCCAGTCTGATTCACGAAGTCTGCATTTTGACTAGATACCCAGGTGATCTGCAGCACTTAAAAGTTTGAGAAGCACTGCCCCAAATCCTTAAATCAAATCCACCATTCTACATGTATCAGTGGGTGATTTTTTGTGTCCATTTTCTGAAGCGTTCATCTTAGCTGCACAAGAAACATATTTCCTTTTAAATAATAGTATGGAGCTGTTTCCAAAAAAGCTGAGACTATAGCTGGTTCATCACGGAGCAATGAAAATGAAAACAGGTATTCCTTCAGAGAAAGGGGGAAGCAGACTGCAATAGTAGAGGGGACGTGTTGAATACACAGGAGAAGAATTTCATAAAAGGGTTAAAAAATGAGGTGAAATATAAACAGTGAAAGAAACAATAGCGGAGTGGAAACATTCCTTGAACGGAACAGGAATAAAGAGGACGTGGAAAAATACTGCCCCCCTTTGAAGTAGAGAAGGGAAAGCCGGTAAAAGCTGACATTAAGTGGCAGAGGCTGTTATCGAGGTTTGGAGACCTGGCTTTCAGCCCCTACCCTTGATATAGCAATCTGTAATCAGGTTAGTACTCTGCAGTCCATTTTTAAGAACCACGGAGACAAGAGTAGTTTAACAATCACCTCAGGGATGAAACACCTATCTCTCAAAGTCCCTTCCTCTCTTTTAATCCTCAACCTATTCATGCTCTTTCTCCTTAGACAGAAAGTCTCTTTTTTTCTTTTCAGTTTCCACCTTTGAAACACATACATGCATCCTCACCCCCATCTTCCTCTCTGAGAAATGTATGTAATTAAAGTCAACTTCCGAAGTACTTAGAGATGCCCACCCCAGGCCTGCTCTGTCACTTGGCATCAGAGGACTTTAAGGCATTAGACAAACCTACCTGGAGTAAAGCGCTCCGTCGGATTTGGCATCCCTTCTAAACTGGGGTCTGTTCTCTCCTCCTGTCTCCTCCTGCAGCCAAAGTTGGTGCTGGTTGATTCCAAATTCTACAGAAACATTTTCAGATATGTAAGGCCTCAGTTTTAGCAACTGGGTCCATTGTTTTCCTTTCTAATTTTATTTTGCCTTTAAAATAGTTTTTTGTGTGTGTTTTCTGCTTATTCCTTTACATTTTCTGCCCTATAAATGCCCTGGCCATGAAGCATTATCATCCAAATGAGATTTTTCCTTAAACTGGAAACTGGAAATGATGTTTTAAATATTTAAATGCAACATCCAAAGAAAAGTTGTATGGACAATATACTCTGTTATGCGATTTCATTCATGGTATACTCACCATGTCATTGAAAATGCCACCTCTTATTTTATGCTAAAAAAGGGCAGTTCTATTTCTGGGGCATGTAAAACTCCGTGTTTCTAACAGTTGCCCACCCGAACCAGAGGCCATTGGTGCCAAAGTATTAGATTTCAGAGAGACGATAACGAGCAAAACCAAATCTCTTCCCAGGCAGAATTAATCCCCTCTCTTCTGAGCTCCCAGCGCACTGGAACACACTCCTGATGCAGTTCTTTGAATTATTATTAATTGTTTAAATGCTTTGACTTCCACATTAGACTATACTATGTCTGGAAGGTAAAACATTTGCTGTAATTCAAATGACAAGGTGTTCAGTTTGGGGTTGGCTGAAACAAATGATTTTTTGAAAGATTTTTTTTGGCTGTCATTTAACCATATTTGAATCTGTATAGAATTGCCAATGAAAATAATCTTATGCCTCATGAGGCATGACATTTGTACTGAGTAATTACTGAATCAAGGTCAGCCTCTTGGAATCTGGGCTTCTTTGTCAAATCACTGAAATCATTAAGCATCAGTCTCTGCATCTTTACGATGGGAAAATAATTGCAGCTACTTCACAGACTTAAAAATGAGATAATGCATCAAAGTGCTTACTATAGTGCATAGCATATAGTAGGTGGGAGGAGTTCAATAAACCTATTGATTTTTTTATCAGAAAAGGGAAAACTAAGAGTCATAGGTACATAAGACAAGTCTCACGCTAGTCCTGAGTAATACTGTAATTTGTCCTGCATTTCAGCACTCTGCCGGGACATTCTGAGACAGCCCAAGCCTAAACGCTGGTGCCATGTGAGAGGTCTCACCTCCAGAATACTGCAAATTACCCCTCCTTGTCTCACTTGCTGTGAGTCAGGACCTGCCGTCTCCCAGATTCCTGAGCACGGACTAAATATGAGTCAATGACAGAAAGCCTTTCACCAGTACACACACATGCGTACACAGAATCACAAAACAAGTAGATTCCTGAACCAAGGGTCGTTTCTTTTCACTCAATGAGGAGGGGGCGCAGTAAACTGCCACCCCACGAGGTTTTTGCTAGGGAGCTCAGAATGGCCGGCTCCTTGTCTTTTCACATCCAAGCTCCCAGATGGCCTTCCCTGAGCAGCCGAGAGCGGCACTACCCTTGCCTGACTCTCCGTCCTCGGTCCATGGTTTACAGCATTGTCCGTATCTGAAATTAACACCTTATTTTTTATCTTCTTATCTGTTTCCATCCTCTCACTAGAAGGTAAACTTTGAAAACTCAGTTCTTGTTTATTACATGAATTAATAAATAAATGCATACGTCAGTTTGCTGCTGCAGTTTTTCTCCTGGCTCCTGGATTTTCCTTGGGAACTCTCTCGAGAATCATAGGAAATATCTGGATACTTCTCAACTTTATCAGCGAGGAAACAATTAGTTTCCACTGCTACTTCCCAGTGTATAGCCCCAACACTCCCTCCTACCTTGAGTTATTTATTTATAAAGTTAACAGTTAACCCAAGTGCAGTTTATGGTCATACAATCTGGAAAGACACTTGCTAGTTTAAATGGAATTTGTTTTTGCCCTGCTAGGAGACATTCTGCAGAGAAATACAACTGTGTTATATACCCTTGGAAAGGCAACAGAGAAGAGAGACTCAGAGAGCATCGGCTCCTGTTGCTGTGAACGGACGTGGAAAAGCAAAGCAGGAGACTGCCCTCAAGAGAGCTTGATCTATCACAGGGAGGTTCAAATTGTTTCAAAATGAAAATATTCATTCTTCACCACGGTGGATTATTATTCTCTCTGTCATGATGAGGTCTGAAAATCTGTGAAGGGTAATTATATACAGGATAATCACCAGCTGTTGTCTCCTTGGAAGGAGGCTATGAGAGGAAAAAATCAAATGTCCTCAAATAGACTGTGGGCTTCTTGAGGGTAGGGGCTGCATATCATATTTCTGGGTCCCCCTTGGGTGGCCAGCACAATGTGTGATGGTGTAAGGTGATGTTAAATATGCATTAAATTGCTGACAGATACATATGAGGGATTAGGCTCAATTTCAATGTAAAGAAAACTTTGCTGGTTGGAGAGTTTACTAAAGACGCGATTTGGATTCCTGAGAGAGCCAAAAGATTTCTTCTCTAAAATTCTTTTCAAAAGAACACAAACTAATTCATTAACCTGACAAACGATTTTTTCCAAACAGAACTAAATGACTTCTTAGTCCCTCCATGATACAACCTTCCTTTACAGTATCATATAAAGAGCAAGTTTTAGTAGAGTTAATTTTTAATAACAGGTAATTTTCCTTCCACTCTGCATTTCAAGAAGTCACTGGGTCCTAGGATCATAAACGGCATTAAAGGGATGTGGTCCTAGTCCTGGTTCTGCAGACAAGTAAACCTTGGACCGGAGAGACCGACCTCAGATGCCCCCCGGCCTTCCCATTTCCAGTAGCAGAACTTCAAATTCCCTTCCTCGGCAAGGAGAATGGAGGGTTTGAGGACTGAAGTGGAGTTTGCTGCAAAAGACAGTTTTTCAGTAGCCAGACGTGGAGACATGATCTACAACAGAATTCTCTCTAAGTAAATATCTTCCCAAAGGCAAATGTTTTAAAGTTAAAAGGGGGCAAATTCCCATAAAGACAGAATTTTAGTCATAAGTAATCTAAAAACATCAGAAATGTGTGATTGCCGCATGTTCAGGTGCTTATTTTCTTAGGGTCCCTCTGATGAACTACTTTCTTCTAGAGAGTTATTTGCAAATGTAAGGTATTCTCTTTGAGGAGTCGCTTATTATAACCAAATATGTTCAGATATTTCTGATTGAGTCACAGAAGAAAACATACTGCACTTTGCATCCCAGCACATGCACGCGCGCACACACACACACACAAAGAGAGGAAAGCCAAGTTTCAAGATACCGTGCTCACAATTATCACTAAAAACATGAACTTTACTGTTTTTTTATCCTACACTTCATTTTTTTTAAATGCAGCTGAAATCTACTAAGTTGATTTCAGAACCCAGGACTGAAATCCCTTCTTCCCTTCAAAAAACGCCACCAATTCTTCTTACCAGATCATCCCCAGGTTAATATCCACCCTCCAAGAATCTGCAACACTGTTTCTACACAGAAAATATTCTGATAAGTGTTAAGACAGCAAGAGTTAAATTTCTGTAAATGCCAAGTGCTCCTAACAGGTGCAAACCCCTCTGGTGTTCAGTAGACGCCCGTGCCCACAACGTTAATTTCACCCTCTTGAGAAACCAGAAAGCCTCGTCCTCGATTCCACTTCTGCTGTGTCACCTTCCCTGAGGTCTCCTGACTGCGGAGGTGTCCCTCCAATGTCTCTAACGCAATCAGCCCTTTAATCGGCCTGGGTCTCTTATGCTTGTACTACACGCAGTTTAAGTGGCTTCACAGAACCAAGGCCATCCTGCTCTCAGGTTACTGACTGTCCATCAGGGATGCAGGATGCCCTAGGATTAACTTCCAAAGGAAAATCTCCCTGTGCTAGCTAGCTCTGTCACAGTGCAGAGGACAGCAGCACCCTGCACTGGGCAAAAATCTCCCCATTCAATGTTATGCCCACAATCTGGGCTGCAACGGGGAAATTTTCAAAGCTTGGCCCCCAGGAGTTGACCACACAAGATACTCGAGTAACTTTAACAATTCTCTGCTTGTTTGTCCCCCCAAGAGGGGTAATTAATGTTCTGAAAGAGAATTCTAACAAAGGCGCGTGGTCAGGTGTTGGAGGGTCAGCAGGAGCAGAGAAGCAAGCCACTGAACTCAGGGTGGCTGTCAGAGCAGAGAGTGAACATTCACACCTAAGTCCTGAATTCAGAAGTTTTCTTCTATAGGTTTTGTTTGTGTCGCTGTGTGTGTCCCTTTGCAAGATTCCTCTCCTCATTGCCTAGATTACTTTCCGAGTCACATTTTTTTTTAACTGCTAACAACAACCTTCCCACCTAGACCCCAGGAATGAAGGGACTGGAGAATATTCCCCTGCGGTGGGGTGGTGCTGTAGGGTTTGAATGCATGGTGAGTCACAGGCAGCCCTCTAGGTCACCAGACTGCAGGCGGGGGCTGTGGAGGGGAGATGGGGCCTGGAAAAACAATCCCCCTGGCAGGTCTAGCAGGAGAGCTGCCTGTGACTTGACTGTGTCCTCTGTTGGGTTCCCTAAAAGCCCCCCAGTCACACAAATTAGGGGTCCCTGAGGTCCCCCTGGGGTCGAGAGTGAGAGCTCCCCTTTGGGCAGACACACCTGCACCCTTTGCCTATTGTAATTTATCTCTCCAGGGAGAATCAGAGGCCGGATGGGTGCGGGTTGCAGTCCCATTCACAGGACACTGTCTAGGAAAAACGGATACTGCCCAGGAAGTGTGCTGAGCTGCTGTCTGCCTTTTTTCTAGTCCTATTATGTTATTATTTCTTTCGCTGAGCACACAATTTTGGTAACCTGGAGGATGCATGGCCTCGCTGCAGTCCCGGGATGCACGGGATGCTTCTTTCTTAAGCCAAAGCCCCTTGCACGGAGTTCTCAAAAAACAACAACAACAACAACAAAAAAAAGTGCCAGCTACTACCTTGCCCTAGCGGTGGGCTAAAGGATATTACGGACTGGGAGTCCTTGGAACCAACTTGCCCGCCTACCAAGGTGCTACCGCCCGGGTTGCACCTTGTCCGGATGTCCCGGCATTAAAGGCTTTAGGAGGGAAGCCGGAGGTGTCGGCAGTCTCCAACACCAAGTCTGGCACTCAGGACCCCCGTCTTCCCACGCCGTCCCCACTGTGCTCACTCACCCTAAGCCACTGCGCCCACCACCAGACTCCTACGTGGTGGGCACTGTTCCCCCAAATCCAGCCGGCGCCCCCCAGCTCTAGCCAGCTTGCCTAACTCCGTCTGCTTTCCCAGGGTTTCCTGGACCCCCATGGTCCCTCTTCCTACCTCCTGCATTCCGGCTCCCTTTCTTGCCTTCTCTCAGCACCCAGCTCCTTAGCCAAGAGCTTTCCCACTCATCCCAATCCCGCCCACTTCCACTGCCTCGCCCATTACCGACCCTCTCCAGGGGCTCCCAGGTGGTGCTGTCCCCCGAGTAGTGGCTGAAGGGGTCAGGGTGGCAAGGTCTCCCGGAGGGTTCTTTTGGAAACTCACCTCCCTCCGAATTTGCATCCTCCAGGGAGGGGTCAGGGCCCCCAAAAAGCTGTCTCCAGGGACGGTACGAATCTCCTAGACCGGACCATCACCCCCAGCCCACCCACCCCTCCCTTCCCCAGGTCTAACTCGGGTCCCTCTCTTGTTTTCCGTGTTTATGCTGCGTTTTGGTCTCCGGGACCCGTGGAGTGAGTCCCAGCCCGGACTGGAGCAAGGCAGCCGCAGGCGCAGCCCCACTCGTGCGGGCCGGGGCGAGAGGGGCTGGCGCGGAGGCGCTCGGAGCTCTCCAGCTCGCCACTCCCCCTTCGGGGACAGGAAGGGGCCGGCGGGGGCGGAGGGGCGGAGGGGGGCGGCTGGCGCTCATCAATTCCGAAGCCACCTCCTCTGCAGCTGGGAGGGGGGCCGTGAGGGAGGAGGGAGGCGGGAGGAGTGGGGCGGGAGAGCAGGAGAGTATAAGACTCCCAAGTCAGGAGAAGTTTGCGCACTGCTCAGAGCTGAGCCAGAGAAGGAAGGCTCCTGGAAGGTGAGCCTCCTGGACTTTGGGGAGGTGGAAATAGAGCATGGGGGGAAAGCAGTTGCCTTTTAGCCTGTAATACAAGCTGGGACTAGGTTTAAAGCATCACTTAAGGCAGAATTAAAGTGTCAGGAAATCGGGAAAAGGGGAAAAAAGAGAAAGGGTTCAGGACTTAACGCTGTTTGCTCTCTTGTCAAACTAAGAAAGACAGTCCCCCAGCCTCTGGGTGGGCTGCAGCGCGAGGCTGGCCGACCTGCCTGGGTTGGAGGGGTGCGCACTGTCTGCACCTCACCCGGCACCTAACGTCTCCTGCCCTGCAGATGAACGCTGTGGCTTGAGTTCCAGAGTCTGGAGCACCTGAGAATTTCCCTCGCTTCTCCTGAGCAGTGTCCAGCCTCCCAGTGCCAGTATGCGAGGTAAGGAGGGCCTGGGGATGAGCTTTGGGATGTTCCCAGGGAGGGTTAACAGTGGCGGTGGCTGAGGTACCTTGTTTTTTCTTATTACAAAACTGCTGTTGGATTGTGGTGTTTGAGGTTCTGATGTAGGGGTCAGCTTGATCTCAGGCGCTTCACTGTACCCTTGATTAAGGAAGAAAAGGTAATCCTGGGAAGATGCTACAACTTGTGGTTTCATGTTGAAAAGTCCTCTGAATTTTGTGACTTTTATTATGTTGTTAATATGATTTTTCTCTCAAAATTTTACCTATTGGCTATGGAAATTATGGGGCTAACAGTGGTGGAGTGTTTTCCAAACGGTGTTTATTAACTAACAGAAGGATGATGCCGGCGTCTATGTGATGTGTGGTGGCTGTTCTGGATATTGGGAATGAATACAGGGGTGAATGGGGTTGCTTGTTAAGTCATGTTTTACAGAGAATTATTTTCCAACAATCGTTTATGCATAGCATCCATTCTTCACACCTATTAGGAAAAATATGTTGTGTGCGTAGTTTCCAAATGGGTACTCTTTCTTCACGATGCTCTTTCCAAGCCTGGGTGAAAGGCATCAAGAACAGCTCCAATAAACTAACTCTTTTCCCCCAAAACATATATTTTTCTTGAGGTCCAAGAACATTCAGTCAAAGTCAAAAATCAACAGTCCAATCAGATTTTTAACCCATTATTCAGGCTTTATTTTGCAAATCTACTTAAGTTCTATCTGAAAGCTTTAACCTAATATTACATGGTACATACAAGACTGGAAGGCAGGGATGCACTAATGGACATTCAGGAGACCCTCCTGATGTCATGGCTATAGTTCACCTGATCCAAGTCATCTAGTCCTAGCTATTCGTTGAAATCATTGCATGCTTGAAAGTGAAATGTTCAAGATAAACCAAAGTGTGACCACGTAGTTCCTGAAAGTAATCTTTAAATAGCAGAATGTCCAAGTTTCAATGTGTCTTAAATGATAAGAGAAAGCAAATGTTTTATACATTTGGACCACTTTGGCTGACCATGAAAGACAAAGTAGGAATTAATGCATTTGGTGTTGTGCAATTTATAAAGTATAATTTGTAATAGCACATTGCCAGCCTACTATGTGTTCAGTTCCAGAAGTCAGCCTTAATCATTCAAAATTGCTGGTCCTCTTCACCAACATTATGAGAGGAACCAAGGTCATTATATTTGCAAAGCATCTCTGCAGTTTGAGCCGGCGTACTCGGGGGGCACGCATTTCCACTCAGTGATTTAACCAGCTCAAAATATCCCTCAGCCGTGATGTGTTTGGGTTTTATGCCTCTAATCTACCATTAATTTCTGGAGCTATAGTCATATTGTCATTCAGTCATACTGTGAAGTGCTCTAAGATTACTTGTTGACCATACCAGCATATTTCGCACAGGAGACATGAAATCCATAGTATAACTTATGCATAGGAACACGTAAATAATCTTAGAGTTGTATTGTTTTGCGATGCATACAATTGAAAAAATGTAGCTGATATCAGTTTGGCTTTTGTTTCCCACTTGTTTGTGTTTGGGGAATTCTGGATAATGAGTGATGATGACTAGAGAAAAATAGAATTTGCTCCAATCAGGAAAAGAAATAGAGTTAAATCTCAGCCTAGGAGTGCTGTGGCAACTCTGTTCTTGGTGAATTTCTCAGACTCTTGCAATGTTGAGATGAATGATTATACATTGTTGGTTTTTATTAAAAGTAAAAACAAACTGAAAATAGGAAACTGGTGAAATTTTCAATGATAACCTAAACCAGTGTTCTCCACTCGGGCTGCAAATTAGACTCAATGGAAGAACTTTAAAAATATATGGCTGTCTAGACCCTACCCAAAACCAATGAAATCAGAATATCTGAGGAAGGGGTCTACCTTTTGACTTAAATATATATATATATATGTACATGATAGTAATGTGCAGCCATAATTAAGAACCAATGGTTGAGATGGTTCCTGTCACATTTGGCAGAGCCTGTTAATGTCAGAGGGTCTTACCAAAAAATAAATGGTATACGTTTTACTGATGGTTTAACCTTTTCTCTTTAATAGAGATTTGATTTTCCGATTAGAAGAAAGAGATTTTTTTGGTAGATGTTTAAATCATAACAGCTTCCAGGAAAAAAAAATCTTTTTCTCCAGAAAGCAGTTTATTGAGTTTGAAGCTTCTTTGACTGTTTAGAAAATGTTTTAGTAAATTAAGTCTACCTGTAGGAGATGTTGGAAATAATGCTTTGCGAAACATGGCACTTGACCTTATTTTGCTAAGACCTGCATGGTGTGTAATGTGTAAATATGTACCATTTTGAAAGGGGAGAAGGAGAAAAACAGTACCATTCTCCTCCACACACCAACAGATTCCAGGTGCTGACTATGTTCTAGAATTTTCACATGAATTAGTTATGTAAAGCTTACAATCACTCTGCAAGATACCAGCTATTATTCTGATTTACCTATGAGGAAATTAAGGACCCATTAGGTTAACGTACTTGCTCAAAACCACAAACCAAACAAATTTACTATGTGTTTGAACCTAGGTCTTCTTGTTCTAAGTTCAATACTGTAATAAAAATATATGTTTATATATATATATTCTATATATTTACATTTAAGGACAGAATTTTAAAAAGCAGTTTTAGTTAAAACCACAGATTTGGCATGGCTTTGCTTGGGTTTTTTGCCTGGCTCCAACACTTTCTAAGAGGCTGTGGTTTGGGGGCAAATAGTCTAACCTCTTTATGCCTTAATTTCCTTTGTAGGACAAGGTTTTTCTAATGAGTATTAAATGAGCTAATATTTGTAAATCAGTTTGGGTGGGTGCTTGGTGCATAGTAGGTTCTATGTAAGTGTTATATTTCTTTAAAATGTCATTTATTCAAAAATGTTTTTGATTGTTTATTATGGGCCAAGAATTGCATAACACTTGATGTTCTGTAAAAAATAAGACATGTCCCAATCTTCAAGGATTTTGTGTCTAATAAAGAATGACCACTGCATAATCATTCCACACAGGAATGGGATTTTCCTCCATTTTAATTACAGTTAAAAACATTATTTTGTGTGACACTGTATGCTTTTCAATATTAATATGATCTCCCAGAGGTCTGTATAATGAGGGTTATAAAAACAATTGATAATAACTTGGGTTGTCACAATGATATTAAATTATTTTCAAATTTACTATCAAAACACAAAATAATATTTACATATATTTCTGGCTTTCTGATTGTAGAAAGCTAGTAATGTGGAAAGGTTTTGAGTCTTTAAAATTTTATTTTTGAGATGAAGAATTTGGGATGAGGGGAAGAATTGATAGAGAATATCATCGAAGCCTACTTCTAAATAAAATTTTCTTGTTTTCCAACAAGAGTGTTGTCTGGAACATGTTTTTTTTTTAATAAAAAGCAAAATAATTTTAGGGTAGAAGTATCTATTAAGGAATACAATTAAAGGTCTCTTATTTGGGGCTGGCTCGGCAAAACTCAGTCTCATGGGAGCTGGCTGTGTTCCTTCCACTGAGCCAACGCCTGGCGTGAGATGATACCTCCAGGGTACCTGTGATACCTGAGGTATTAAGATTCTGTCTTCATTCAAGTGAAAAACCACTCATTATTAAAAATAGCATATGAATTGCTATTCTTTGTAAAAAATACCACAGATACTCTAAATCGATGGAGCTATTTCTCCCAAAAATATAAATATGATATATGTTCTGGTTTTGTAATCAATATTTAACCACTTTATTTCATTAAAATTTCTGTTTGCAAATGTATGTCTTTCTTGTCTCTTATCAAGTCTCAGGGCTACTCCCCATTTTCCCAGGAGCACTGCATGTTTTTTCCTCATTGTTTCACTGCCACCTCTTCAGTTTAAGCTTTTATTACCTTTTACACAATAAATATTTTGTAAAATAGTCACTCAAATATGTTATAAAGTATTCACTTAAATATCCTCATACCATTCCTTCGGTCACCTTGGGTCCCCACCTGCTGCCTGCAGTGTTCCGCAGTGCAGTCAAGGCCAGTTTTCCCAGCTTCCGTTTTATCGCCCTCTGGCCACCATGACTCACCCATTGCCTGGGGACCCCAAACTTAGAAGCACTCTGCAGCCTGCCATTTAAGATGCTTCGTGATACAAGATTATCCCCATTTCATCTTTCTTATCCAGGCTACATAGAAAACCTCAACAGCTACCTAATTCCAGTCTTTAGCGTCGCCACCAAAACTGACTCCAGCTTTGGAGTCCCTCCTTCACTTTCCACCTTCACCGCACTTGGCCGGCAACCTCAGTCTGCATTCTGTTGCCTCAGAACTGGGGTGTGTGACCTGGGAGAGGGCTTTCCATCAGCTGTGGGGCTGCTTTGCTTTAGTATTGATTTCTACCAGAAACCCCAGCCCCAGGTCCTGCCTTTTATTTGTCCAGGAGTTCAGAATTCACCATTTCAAACCCCACCTTCCTCTGTCCTTCAAAATGTATTCATCATTCACCCATAACATATTTTCATTCTTCTAACTTTGCTCATATTTTAAAATTTAGTAAGTATTTACTAAATTCCTATGATGGCCTAAGTCAGGAGATATTATGACAAAGTACAGCTCCTGGCTTTTTGAGGACGGGGAGAGACAGACAAACCCGTGTGGTAAGTACCTCAATAAAAAATGCCTTAAGTGCCCTGGAAGCAGAGACAGCACTGAGCTGGCCATCGGGAAAGCTGTTTGATGAAGGTGGCCCCTGCTGAAAGGGGCATGATACAGCATTGAATGGACAAGACAGAATGAGGAGGGGAAGAGTTGAATTGTGTTACGGACCACACACCAGTCTGTAAAAAGCCCTGGAGGCTGGAAACAGCTTGCTGATTTGGGGAACTAACAGGTATTTTAGTTGGCCCTGAGGCCTGCAAGGCATCAATTACAAAAGGGTTTGGGAGCCTTCAGGGCTGAAGGGTGCACGTTTTATTATGAAGACAATAGGGGTCCTTGAAGGAGTTAATGTAGGCGACTGAAATAATCAGATCTGCCATTCTGGTAGATCACTCTGGTGGAAACATAAGAGAAATATTAGCCTTAACAAAGGATGGACACAAATGAACTGGAAGCTGGGAGCCTGTTGCAGTAACAGGAGAGAAAATAATTAGGATCACCTTGTTGGAAATAAAATAGGAAAGAAAACATCATTGCTGGAAAAAAGCTGATGGTGTGATTAATTCCAGGTTTCTTTCATGGATGATAGGACAGTTGGCTCTCACTCACATAATCCAGGCAAGGAATAGTTTAGGGAAGGAAGATAAAAGAATTTAATTTGAAACATGATACATTTGGCCTATTCCTGTGAGGATGTCCAGCAGAAGTTGATACAGAAATCTGTGGCTCAGGAAAGAATTCTGTACTAGAGGTACATATCTAGAAGATGTAAGTGTGTAGGAATGGAGAATTTCACCTTTGAATAAGTAAAGAAGAAAAAAAAAGACAGGAAATTCAAAAGAAAAGAAACCCATCTAAGCCAGAATGCTGGGAATACCAGTTTTTTTAAAGGAACAATTAGAAAACAAGCTCACAAAGAGGGCAGTGGTGAAAAGCTAGATGAAAGGAAGAAGCACAGAGAAAGCAGGTTTATGGAAGCCAGGCCAAAGAAAGGCACCTAAACTAGACGTTACAAATAAATGAAGTGGGATCAAGAATGAGAGATTACAGTTGGATTTAACTAAGAGCGATTTTAGTAGTGGGTGGGTGTAGGTTGAAGAATAAATAAGTGAGGAGACAGGCACTGAGGGTGCACAATAATTTCAGTTTGACATGTCCCTCTCCTGTTATCGCCTCTTTGAACTCTTACGATCCCATCAAGTTTAGTTTATATGCTTCTTCCTCCTTTCTAACCTTATTGGCTTAGCCAGTGACCCCCCCGCCCCCGCCATGAAGCAGGATGTAATATGGCATCATCATATCTCTGTCCTTGGAGCTTCCAGAGAACTAGGCGCATGCATACCTGTGTGGATGTGCATAAAGTATTCTTCCCTTTTGTCACTGACTCATTGAAATAATCTGAATAGCTTTATTATAAGGATATATCGGAGAAGAAGTATGGGTTTTATAAACCCCTACCTTTACAGACTGCAATCTCAAAATCCCAGAATTACAGCATCAAATATGTCTCAAAATGTCTGTGCATTCGAAAGTTGCCCAGCTGAATTTTTCAGGGAAACGTGCCCATTTGGGACCACAAATGATTCCACTGTATTTCTCTTATGGCACTTCATTCTCATCTTTTTGTTGTGGATATCCATTAACTTTTTTTATTTCCCTACTAGATTAAAAAGGACAAATTCTTTGGTTGATTCTCTATTCCCCGGTGCACCCGGGAGACCTCCCAGTGAAACGAGTTAAACTTCCCTGAATGTGACCTTAGGTATTGTGCTTCTTTTTTTCCTGACATCTTTTTTGTCACATTGAGGCTTACGGTTTTTCCTCTTTTGAGATACCAACTTGCCGTTGCCCCAGAGATTTCAGTCCCTTCTCATTGCCACTTTCTCCAAATCAATAATTCATTCACATTTCCTACACCCACGGTCTTATTTCCACTTTGAGTAAGTGTTGACTGGAGGAGCCCACTCTGTTTTCTCTAGCGAGCATTTAAACCATAGCCCACATATTCACAACGCAGCATTCTGTTTAAGCATGCAGAACGATTTTCCGTCAGGCGCTTGACACTTTCTTAATCACAAAGCATAGACTTTGGCTTCCCCCCTGCCTCTTGCACCAGGCTGAAGCTACATAGGTGGTGTTTACAGGTATTACAGGCAGGAAAAACAAATAGGACTTTTCTTCTCATATTCTCAATGAGAGCTCTGGAAGCAAGTAACCCTAAATTGTTTGAATTACTGATTATCAGCAAGTTAATACTTCCTGGACTTAGGAATGTAACTAAAGTGATAACAAAAAAACAGCTATAATCCCTGGATATAGCAATGCTCAGTCATTTCTCGTGACAGTTTGGGATGTTATCAAGCACATTCTATAGATGAAGGAACAGAGACTCAGAAAAGCTTACATTAGTCTCCGAGGTTTATGATATCTCTGAAGCAATAAACTAAATAGGACTCAAATCTAACTTTGCCTGATGCCAAACAGCTACGCTTATTCCACTATTGAGTCCAATGACATTGCAAAGGTGATAGAGATCTTATTATAATCTATAAATATTGTCCTGAATGATGAGAGCCTTTGCTAGCAGATGGAATTAGGAGTCCCTTTCCATGGACTTCTAAGTCAGCATTTCTGGAGGCCTTGTGCTCAGCTCTCCAACCCACTGGGGCTACAGAAGCTGTGGCTCTACTGAGAGCCAAAGCCGGCCTTTTGGAATAGCCTGAAGTAGCCCGGGCTCACACTATGTGTCAAGTGGACATTCTCCGTAGCTACATCCATAAAGCAGGAAATTCCTGCACAGCAACAAAAACGTAAAAGGTGGTATATTTCTTCTAGGCTTTCATGACTGACTCAAATCTGTTTCTGTTAAGTAGATGTGAAATGGATTTGTTGTAAACAAATACAAATGTGGTGTCAGCCTAATATGAAAGCTGTGTTTATTGTTTCCTGGGACCTAAAAGTAACAGGACTTACCCCAGGACTATACTAGGGAAAAAATCTCTCTTAGATAAGAATAGTTTTCCAAGGAAAGCTCAGCTGTTTAAGGAAATCTCGTCTCTTGCCGGGTGTTTACAAGTCACCTTGGGCCACAGGGGGAAAGGAAAGGCAAATTGCGCTAAGGCCAAATTTTAATTTCAAATTGGCTTGGCTTATCCATTAATTAACCCAAACTTTGGCATAATTATTTGTTTCTAACTTCCCCTCTGAGAGACAGAATTCTTGCGAGCAGGAAGGTATATTGTAGAAAATGTCAGTGTCTGCCGACATGGAGATGTGGTCTCTTTAGCCCGAGACTCAAAGACAGTCTGGCACAGAGAACACAGTCATGCAGATTGCTTTAGCGCCTCGCTCCTTGGACCTACCATAGGTCAGGACAATATTAGAACACTTTTTCATTCCAAAATCACAGAGACCGCAATGATGGCATCCAGCACAGCCCCAGCGAAGTGGGGAGTGAGCCTCGTCGTCCGACGGCCAATTCCAGAGAAACAAGGCACTGAGTTGCTTTGTTTCCCATGCAACATGAAAACAATTTTATTGCCCCCAATGGAAAGATATATATTCTTGTGAATTAGATATATTAGTTTAGCGGATAGACCTTAATGAGAACCTTGGATTCCTTTTTAGCTACTAAAATTGTAATAATCTGGGCAAATTTATGAGGTAGCTATGAGCAGATATCAAAACCAAAGTTACTGTCTCATTGAGCGACACTTTACCTCGTGAAAGGGGCATTCCTCATAGTTGAGATGATGCCGTACATTTTCTTGGTAACTAGTATTTTACCCTCATGAATCAGGAGTCTGATGCTTTCATTAAAGAGGAGACAGAAGCAGAGGTGACATTTCCCCTCCAGCAGGTGACAGTGCCTCTATGAGAATTCCAGCCTTCTGACTCTACATCCAGTGCTCTCCCCAGGAGCTCACAAACTCGCAGAGAATCACCAACATTTAAAGAACGATGTTTACGTGAACGTACTTACAGATGGCCATGAGGACAGTGAAACACATAAATGAGATTGGCCCTGGACTACATTGCCTAAGAGGCAGAGCCCATCCCTGGTGTCTCTTCTCTTAGGTTCCCAAATCCCTGCTCCTCACAGTATTCCCGTTGCTTCTGTGATCCTGCTTTGTGAAGGAAAAGCCTCATGCTTGAGTCTTTCCACAGTCTCCACCTCAACTCCCTCCCACCAAAATCAGTGGCTGTGTTTAAAACCCTATTACTGCAAATCCTGCTGTCTGAATATCATACGGGGTCCGACACAAATAACGCCCATTTATTACAAAATCTTTTTTTACAAAATCATAAGCATGTAATTCCGTAACATAAAAATATCACACTCAAGCACACCATATGCCATTTTAGGTGAAATGTTCAAATTAAAACGACAAATTATTACACCCTATTATTACTCTACCAGCCACACTCAAGCAGATCCTGTATAATAAGGGAAGGAACCCTTATCTCCATCAGGAAATAAATATTTTCATTATAAATAATTCAGGAGGTCATTCTTGAACTTGGATTTCCTGATGTGTGTTCCTTGATCAAATCACTTTAGATGTTTATTTCCAAGCTCAATGCTTCATACAACACGTAAGCATATTAAAAGCTGTGAGAAGTCTGCTTTGCTGCATATCCGCCACCTTGAAAGTGGCCGAAGTGCTGTGCTCACTCGTTCGGACCACTCCAGTGGCCCCCCATCTGACCTTCTCACTAGCCCCTGCACCCCTCCTGGACACATTCTCTGCCAGCTCCCAACGTGAGTTCCCAAGTGTAACTCAGATCAGGTTTCTCCTCCATTCACAACTATTTACAGACTTCCAGCCATGTTCACACACTCCTCACTGTAGCCTCAAGTCCTTCTGTAACCTGGACATCACAACCTATTGCTCCAACCTCATCAATCTGGACCACTCGCTCCACCAGGTCCGTTTGCTGGGACACACCAGGTTCCCTCCGCCTTACACCCTCCACACGTGCTCTTCCCTCCGTCTATGATGCCCTTTCAATCACTTCCAGGCCTAGTGGCTTCTCCTGCTGCAGGCTATGGCTTAAATGCCGCTACCTCAGAGGCAATCACACTTCTCAAGTTTGTGTTGCCCTGTTGTTCTCTATCTCCGCTCCTTGTTTATTTCCTTCAGAGTTATTAATACAGTTTGGAATCCTTTTATTTCTTTTGAGCCTGTTTCTTTTCTATCATCTGCATTGAACTATAAGTCCCATGAAGTCTGTCTCATGTGTGTCATTTGTAACAGTTAACATTTATCTAACAGATGAAGGAATATAAACTTTTAATCTTGTCCTATCCACAACATTTTTCAATGTATGTGACCATAAGACCCTTTTGTGGCATATTAACTCTTAATATCTTGGTGAAAATCTTTGGGAAATTTGCTTTTTCTAAAATAAAGTTAAGTAATGACAGGAATTTTAAGTACTGATACACACGTGCCTTGGGGTAGGGGTGCCTTTTTGATCATTTAAATTTTCCTTCAGATGCATCTTCACTGGGGGTTGACCATCTGGTATCGTATCCACGAATCTAAATAGGTCGTATACCTATTTAGGCCTATTTAGACCTTTAGGTCTAGGACCTATTTAGATTCCAAGGCCAAACTGCACCCTAGTTTCCAAAAGGTAATTTTAGTCTCTATCATCCTGGAAGGATGCAGCATTTTTTTTAAACCTCATTACCATCATAAGCACCTCATTACCACCATATCTACACCTACATCTTCATAAGCTATTATACCTACATCGTTCAAACGATGTCAACTGTCCGTGGCCTCTGTGGAATCTGCGATGTTCATCAGCCCCAGTTGTCACCCAGCTGCCTCACTGTCTATACATAGAGGCAGGCATTTGTAAGTAAAATACTGTAGAACCCTCCACAGACACTGCAAAAAAGAGCTGAAATAAGCATCCCATGATAATAGCCAACTTGACCATGGCAGAGTCTTAGAAATTAAGTTCTGGTGTTGGGAGTCGGAACTAGAAACAGAGCCAAATGTGGGACTTGGACCACTATCTACTCCCCAGCAAAGTGCAACTTCCAGTTTTCCAGAAAAATAGGTTTTAAAAATGTTTAAGGAGACTTGAATATAAAATAGATTTATTGAAATATTTCAATAATGATGATAATGGTAATAAAATTTTAATAGGAGCTAAGACTTACATGGCACTTACTATAAACCAGTCATGTTCTAAGCCTTCGATGATTTTAACATATTAAATCCTCACAGCACCTCAGTCAGGTAGGTACTGTTATAATCTCCTTTACGCAATGAGGAAAACAAAGCACAGAGAGGTAAGTGACCTACGAAAGCGCACACAGCTAACCCACAGCAGATTCGGAAGTGAAACCAAGGGGATCTGGCTCCAGAGAGTAAGTACATTCTAAAAGGGAAATGTGTTTATTATAAATTTATGTTAGAAGCTTAACAGCAAAAGTTTTATTATGATGCAACAGGTCTTTTGGTTTTGCATTTCGCAGGTCTTTCAACAGCAGATCCACAGGTATCTTATTCCTTAAACCATTAAAGGAACCAACTAGTGGTTTTCCTTATTTGTTCCAAACGTTAGTCTCTGCAGCTGCCAGGCGTGCACTCGCGCTAACAGTATTGCTCTCTGCTCCGTGGTTTACAGGGAGGGGAAACTGAGCTCCGCTGAACTGACACCTCATTCCTAAAAGGCAGAGTCAAATACAGAAAATTAATGTTTTGTTATTTTAAAGGCACACTTTTTACCAAAGAAAAACAAAGCTCTTTACAAAGCATGGTTTTCAATAGAATTGTAAAACCGCATTTTTATTACTTGCATGAAAATTTGTCAGAAACCCATGATATATATGGTTTTAATGACGCGGAAGAAAAAAAGTGGTTTAAAAATGGCAAGTACACACACTTTGGATTGTAATTAGGCTAAAAATGTTCAAGTTTCCTATTTACTCACTTGGTGGTGATAAACTTTCCAAGATCTATTTTGGAGCATGGCCACTCTTTTCCATGTGTGCCGATCGCCCTGGTTCCCTATGCAGCGACTCGGCGGGCACTCCGTGTACTTGAGCTACCCGGGCGCCTGTTCAGATCCCCAAAGGAAAGTCTGCGTGTACTTCCGCGTTCAGGCTGCTCAGCTTCCTGCAAGGGGTTTTTGTTTACCATCTCTGACTTGTTTTTAATTGATTTACCATTTCCGTGGTTATTTTCTTTTCTGATATTAATTTCACCTTTTTTTACTGTTTTAAAATATTTTTTGCATTCCACTGTGTAATATGTTTTGATAAATATGTGTCACATGTTTTCATTTTTAATAAAAAAATCTAATCTGAAGCTTTTATTTTTCCCTTCCACTGTTACAGCTCACTTTAAGAATAATGAAGAAACAAAAAAGAATGGAACATGTATCTCAGGGACATTTCAGAGACTATTGACCTAGAGCCTAACTGTTTGCATTCGATTATCCACCTTCCCTGTGAATCAGGTGGTTTCCCAGCCACAGGTTATCATTTGAGAGACAAGGAGATGGATGCATGAGAAAGGAAGAGAATATTACCCTCCAAAATTGTATGAAAGTGTAGTCAACTTATGGAGAAAAAGAAGTGAGGAAAAAAATGTGTGTATAGCACAAGGAAAAACTACTTTATTTCAGTCAAGTTAGAAAAGAAAATCTACTCGTAACTTTTCTTCTGTCAATTTGATATGATGCTATAGTATAAATACTCAAGGAAAAAATAGTTCAGAATCTTTTTCCCCTTTGTCAATCTTAAAATATGACAGAATAATAACTATATTATCCTCAGCAATACAAAATATATCCCCTTAGGATAGAAAAATAAAAGCACTTGATCTTAATGCAGAAGCTCATCTTGGATGCTTTTGAACTTGATCAATGTCATTAATAGAAGAGGAGCAGGCATAATTCTATTCAGTTTAGGTAGCCATGAAATAGGTAAATTAATCAAGTCAATTTAGAAGAACCCTAAAGTTATATAATCATTGCATCATAGATTTTATTTAGACCCTGACAAAGTTTCTCCCTGCCAGGAAACCAAAGGACAATTGGTTTACAAACTTAGGAAGGTTATGAGTGAGAGCAGACAGGCTCTGGCAATAGCATGCTTAACCTTGAAACACGATACAGAGCCTACTTCTTTGATACTTCTCTCTTGATTTAACAGTCAGGGATTTTTCTAAGCCCCCTTTTGTTATCTGATATGTACCACCTCTTAGGGTAACAAGAAAAACACATTTGAGCTCTTCTTCGTATTGATTATATCCACAGAACCCCATCTAGATTACTCAGGATAAAACCCCTAGTTTTAATACACCGGGTTTTGTCAATAAATATTATTTCTCACTATCAGTTTTACATACACATGTCCACTCCCAGTTTTCATTCAGATTCTGAAGTCCTAATGTTAGTTTAGGTTAGTCCGTGATCTATTTGTATATTTGAGGAATTTGTAAAAGAATGAAACATTTCTCTATCATGTTCCCTCTCCTCTCAGTCACTTGTGAATCTTCTAAAACAACCATTTACCTTTTCCCAGTACTCAATACACACACTCTTACCAATGAGATGAGTAGAGCAGATCTTAGGGGCCCTGACCCCATTCATTCCTTCATCATGCAGGTGAAGACACGAAGGAGGCAGGGCTTTTCCACGTCATTGATCCTTTCCCTTTCCCCCTCAACATGTTTTGGGAGGACTGAGAGGAGAAAACCATTCCAATTTCATCCCATAATGCATCAGTCAATTTTGCATTTGGACTCAGAGGTGAATATTAGGACACTCAGGGGGAAATAGGACATTCTCCATGAAGGAGCCAAGATTATAGCAGTATAGGCTGAGTTTATTTCTCCTTCAGACCCTATCACTATTGTCTAGAATTTTCCAACTGTCCAGATTTCACTCCACATTGAATTTTTTTTAAAAGGAGTTAGGATCCAGACATAACCACCATAATTACTAGTGGGCAGAAAGTATGGAGGTAACTGCTGCCCCAGGCGACTGGCTGAAGTGTCCACACTGATGGAAGAGACTTAGGCAGGAGAGAAATCAACATCGTCTGGTCTTACCATTACTCATTGTACCCAAGTTTAAATTATTTTGTTGCAAAGCCTTCATCTTTTTTTCTTTCTTCTTCACAATACTTTTAAGCAAAGCTCCAAAATAGATATTGCTCAGTTTTTAAGTGCTAAGCATGCATGTGTTTTGCTTTTAAGATTTCTCCGTGTGCCTGGTTAAATAACATTCAAAACATTCTCAAAGGTAATTTGTTGATGGAATTGCTTTCAGATGCATTGAGAACCTTAAGGGACAAATACACGGGACAGGTAAGTTTTCAGGCACATGAAAGAGGGATTGGCTGGAGCCTGCAATGGAGTTCCAAGTAGGGGGACAAATGGGATGATGTTCTTCGTTTTCTGGTTTGGGGGAGCCAAAGTCAGGCTGGCGACTGTGAATGCACTAGGGGAATGGGGACAGGAAATGTCACAAAAACTAATAGCGACTATTATTAATTGGGCTTCTTATATATGACAAATTATGTACAAACATGCATTGTTTAATTTGCCCACAACCACCCTGCAAGTCAGGTATTTTTATCTTCATTGTACAGATGGGAAAACTGAAAATCAAAGAAGCTATATAAATTAGTAACAATAAGAAGAAATAGAAATAAAATATGGTTAATAGTATGTTTTGTTAAGTTAAAAATTAACATTTTTGAGGGCTTATGTTGGTTTTTGGATGAATTATTATTGCATTTAATTCTCATACTAAACACAGACATTATTAGTAAACCCATTTTAGCTCCAAGGAATGGTGAGGCTTAAAGACTTAAAGAAAGATGATGCAACAAGCAGCAGAGGCAGGATTTAAATGTAAACAGCCTAACTACAGAGTCCATGATTTGGATAGCTGTCTTGTGCTGCTGGAAGCAGAGCTCCCCTTTCCGCCCAGGTCTGTGCACTGCGCAGTCTCTGATTTTCCAGGGTGTCACGTGAGCTTTCACACAGTAGTTCTTGGGTTTGGTCCGATGACCCACGCTGATCCACAACAGACACCATCGTCTGAAACACACACATACAGAATGAAGGAGGCCCTTTAAACGGACTTGCACTGTCTGGCAGCCAAGGTCAAAGACAATGTCCAGAATTTCTCCTAAGTGTGCTCAATTTAAAAAATTGCATGTTGTGTTCTTAAATATTTTAAAATTAAAAATTTGTCAACCTTAGGCCCCCTACCTCACCCTGGGGACAATGAAAGAAGAATTGTGTTTATTCATAAAGTTTAAAGACTCTGGGTTCTTTTGAAAAAGAAAAGAATGCTTTTAGGGAATGAGGGGTGGTATACAAAGCAAAATCCTACAAAGTTGCCCAAGATTAACCCTTATGCCAGCAAGTACTTTCATACAGAATTTTTCAGAAAGCAGATTACACTTGAAAGAAAATCATACCCATGTATCAATATATTTTTATAAGGAGCACTTTCCACATACAGAACACCTAAGCTGTGTAGAGCACGTGCGCACAGTCAAGGCCGTTCTACGTGCAGACTTTCATCCGATCTGCGCACGGGCGCCCGCAGCAGGGCAGCCACAGGAAGGGCGTGGTCTTGCGCCTGCGCAGCAGGACATGCTACTGATTAACACTGCTTGGCCACGCTTAGCCTCAGTTTCCTGTAAGGAGCGAATTATTCTATCTTGACAGATGTTTTTAAATTTTAGTTTTCAATTACAGTTTGCATTTAATATTACTTTGTACTAGTTTCATAGCTAGAGCACAGTGGTCGGTCATGCACTTTACAAAGGGCGCCCCCAATATCACCAGCACCCACCCGGCACCATACGCAGTTATTCCATTGTTGTTGACTATATTTCCTGCGCTGTGCTTTACACCCCGTGACTGTTCTGTAACTGCCAAGCTGTACTGCTCCATGCCTTCATCTTGTCCACGCAGCCCCCAACCGCCCTCCCTCTGGCAGCCATCGGTCTGTTCTCTGCATCGATGAGTCTGTTTCAAATAAGGCCAGAGAGGTGCCAAGCATGGTACCAGGCATGTGCAGTCAGTAACTGCTCTTGTTACCATAACTATTATAATCCTCATTTTATAGATGATAGAACCATAACTCAGAGGAGAACATGAGCTAAAGTAGCTCATCTAGTTAAATGTTGGAGTTGGGGCTTGAACCCAAGTCTGTCCACGTCCCAAGGTGTCACCCACAATTCTGTGTGAATCACAAACTTCTCTTCACTGTCACATACCCTCATTGCAGTAATGGTAAAAATGTGAGAAATCCCACTGATTTAAATGTGCCTCCATCATTCTGTAGATGTGTGTTTTAGATGATGCTGTCCACATGGGCACAGCACTGAAATTTTAAATGATTTCGTGTATCTCTCAATCCCATTAAAAATGAAAACAAATGCAAGTAGGAACGCAAGTTGTGAAGTTCACCAGATGAAGTGAAAAGTAAGATTCTCCAGTGCCTACGGGAGGCAGCTGAAGGTCATCAGTTTAATAAGAAGATAACATTGAAAGTGGACCCATAATTTTTATACCTATAAAAGAGACCTTGTTGAGTGACTAGTTCATGCTAACAGTTATATTTTACTAAATCAAAAACACTAATATTTGTTTTTTATTTCAATTTTCTGAAGAGTGGCTCCACCTCCCTAAGATGGAGGGTGGTTTTTATTTTAACTGGAAAATTAGACAAGTGGGTATCACACTGATTCCTTAGTCAAAACTTTATTTTCATCATAATCCTAAAGAACGAGAAGTTTCTGACTTTTTAAAGAGAAAGAAGAAGCAGTTCTTACAGCAAGTAAATGAGGAAGGAAAGCCAGATTTTTCCCTTCAAAGGGGTTTTCTCTTAATACAGCACACAGTAAGTTACAGTTCCATCTCTCAAGTTCATTGGAGACCTGGAGCTTAAACAGCTGCTGCTAGTCTATTCAGAGTCAAGTGCATACTCATTAGATAGGGTTGTGAGAGTGACTATCTTGAACTTCAAGAATTTAACAGTTAAGTTTCACATCTTCCTGTGATTTAGGGTGCCAACCTCATCACGTGGCGTGTCAGCCACCAGACGTGGAAGATAACAAGACTGGACCTCCCAGGGGAAGTTAAAAACCATGAAGTTAAGTTACACAAGTCAAGAGTTCAGCAGGGTCACCAGTGAGAGTATGACAGAGTGAGATAAAATGTTTGAGAATCTCACTTGCTGCACTGATTTATGAAAACAACTTGAAAATATTTATATCCAAAGACCAACATACTTCTTCAAAGATTAACTTTGCTCCATTAAAAGTAGTGAGTTGAAATCTTCAAAATAGTTTTTGTCAAATACCTAAGTGTCTTGCCAGCAACTCACCACCACTTTTCAAAGCGAGGAGGGGAAAGAATCCCAGCCTTCAGCTTCGGGTTTATTTCACATAAAATAGTCAGCTGGACTTATAAAACCAATACACCATTTTGCAAAGCCACAAAAAGGCAAAGGCCTTGACACCTCATTCACCTCCTCTCCTTACTGCACTGAAGCCGTTCTCAGACCTCAGCCAGCTGCACGATCACTTGGAAAGCTTGTTAAACAGAGGTTGCTGGCCCCACCCCAGAGTTTCTGATTCAGTCCACAGTGGAGCCCCCAAATTTGCATTTTTACTAAGTTCCCAGATGATACCAATGCTTTTGGTCAAGCTATCAAGCTCAAAAACACCCCCCAGGTACCCCTTTGAACACGCCATCTTTCCCCTCCCTTCTGTAGTTCAAGGGTTTGTTGTCTGACTGCTATACACCCACTACTATCTAGCCTTGCCCCAGCAGCCCTAGCATTTCACTGCCTGGTCAGGAAGTCAGCAAAGCACCGACAGCACTTCAGCTGTATTTTGAGTGAAGTATTTGAGATAATTTACTTCTTCACTGTCCATGTTCCTAATACTTTCTTATCTTTCAATATCTCTAGTACTGTCTTCCTGATATTTTCAACTTCATATCAAAAGTGGAATAATAAATAAAAAGAACAGGTTGTTTTTCTCCCTTATTTTTCTTTATTATCATTGACTGTTGATTAATATACTAAAAAGGATCACTCTTATTTTAAAGATTATCAAGAAAAGCAAAACATAAAATCTGCCCTTCTCATTCAACATCTCTACTGAGTTTTTGAGAGTTACAAAAAAAACACCCACCCAAAAATTGATGTTCTCTCTTAAAAATATATACTTATTGATTTGAGAGAGAGGAAGGGAAAGGGAGAGAGGGAAACATCGATGTGAGAGAAACATTTATTAATTGCCTCTTATACAGGCCCCAACCAAGCCTCCTGGAGGCATGTGCCCTGACTGAGAATCAAACCCTCAACTTTTTGGTGTATGAGATGATGCTCCAACCAACTGAGCCACACGAGACAGGCGTGGCCACTCTCTTTATTTCAAATGGCATTCAGAAGAATGCCACTAAAAGGGAAAATTCCAAGATGTAGCTATTGTTTCTTCCTAAAACATATAGCAGACTAAATAATGTTCTTTTTAAAAGTACAAATAAATTTATTATTAGCTGCCAAAATTACAAATGCTCATATGCTTTGGCCCAACATTTCTATTTATTGTCTACTCTGTAAAACCTGGGGTCTTTTTGTGCTTCCAGTGTTATCTGTAATACTTGGAAGGTGGATATTCCCTGAACACAAATCTCTAGGGGAATATTTAAATATACTGTGTGTGGCATACCCATTAATGTGTGGTAATATACAGCTAATAGAAAAGAATGAAGCACGTGTACCAGCATGGCAAACACTCATCACAGTGAGGGAAAGAAAGTTTCAGGTGCGCATGTCTAGAAATGGGTCCTGTTTTGTGACTTGTATGTCTTCCGCACATCTATGTGCACAGAAAACTATCTAGAGTGGCACATCTCACATTGGTGATGGTTTTCTACTCCAAAGCAGTTATATTGAAGAGGAAAGATGGGTTTGAGGGGGTTTTAACATATAAAATATAAAATAAGTTATAAAATAAGGTCAAAGTTCTTGCCTATATAGATTTTATAATTAAAAAATACGTATTTTGTTAAAGGCAATAAGAAAAAATGTAATGGAAAATATGTTTTTCAATTTTCATCCAAAAGTAAAGAACCTATTAAAAACATTCCAAATAACCCTGGCTGGCGAGGCTCACTGGATTGAGTGCGGGCTTGAGAACCAGAGGGTCACCGGTTTGATTCCCAGTCAGGGCATGCGTCTGGGTTGCAGGCCAGGCCCCAGTTGGGGGCACACAAGAGGCAACCATACATTGACGTTTCTCTCCCTCTTTTTCTCCTTCACTTCCTCTCTCTCTAAAAATAAATAAATAAGACCTTTAAAAAAGCGTTCCAATAAACCATTTCTTCTTGAATAGAATTTCTAAATGCAAGAAAAATGCTTCCCATTCATATGTTACTCAAGGATACCAAGAGCCTTGAGTGCCAAGCTTTGCTTTCATACTTTTCCAGGCTTTCATACTATTCCACTGATAACAAGAGCCATCCAAATTCCACTGCCATTCTCATCCTCCCTTCCTATTCTGCTGTTTTAAAGGAAGAACTTGCCCTGGAAAAACAAATTCAGGTGTCTTCAAGTATCTTGGTGACTTAAGGATAATCTCAATGGATTCGGAAGGGACTACATGCCCACGCTTATTTTTGAAGTGTTTGCAGGATGCGGTATTTGGTTAAGCTAAGCCAGGCAATGTGAAATATCTGTTCCCTTCACTTGGCCATCTGAGTTACTCACCTCTGCATCATAGATTAATTCTAATCTTTTCGTAGTTGGTGAAAAGGACCTCAGTGAATATGGGATGTTTTAATAAAGATTAAAAATTGAGCAGAAATACTTGTTCACTCACAAATGTGACAAACCTCATCTGTCCACCAATCAGCCTCCAGTCTTATTTCTCTGCTGCCAAATTCTTATTTGAGACCTGTTTTTAAAGATATGATTTCATATTGGATATTAGTTTGATGCTTTTACCTGTTTTAATAAGCCTATGGTCAGCTCAGTGCTGTGCTTAAATCAAACCCTTCTTATCCAGTCATTAACCTGCATCCATAAACTATTTAACAAGTTTGGAATTGAATGTCTCCCCTTTGATAAATGTCTATCCCTTCAAACCAACTTAAAGGGAGGCATTCTTCTAAAGGCTTGCATAATCTGCTCCGTAAGTGTCTATTTGCTGCTTAAACCATTATCAGTTTCACTGGGGGCCAGCAGCCCTAGTCCCACGCGGCTGCTCCACCTGCCCCAGGAGCACGCAGACCTGTCACTCTCACAGCCAGTTTGAGGATGATGAGCACCTCGGTTCCTGTGGGCTCTGAGTTAACTGCACCTGCACTGCTCAGGAGCACGAAGAAGGCGGTGCTGGAGCCTGAGCAGATCAAAATCCCCTGTATTAAGCTCATGATCTTTTATCATGTAGGAGTCTCGGCAGCCCTGTACAGAGTACTGACATCTGAGCAGTAATTCTGTTTAACATTCTCTGTCAGTCGGCAGGGACTTACCTGCAAAGAAGTTCCCACTAGCCCTTGAGCCCTTGGGAGATGAGACCTAACAGTTACCCCATAAACACAAGGACCCTCAGTATGGTAGTTAACTACAAACTGGTGTCAGAGATTCTAAGATGAAGTCTTCACCTTGGCCTCGGTGAAACAATGTAGCCTCCCTATGCCTCAGTTTTCTCATGCATTCAATATGCATCACAGTTGCTACCACTCAGAGTTACTGTGTCAATAAAGATTGAATGAGTAAGGCTCTTAGCACAGTGCCCAGTGCAGAATAAGGGCTCAAATATTAATGATGTTATGCGAAATATAAAATGGCATGTCCTGTTTTATTATCATCATCTATTCTATTATATAAACCTGGCAATTGGATGGCCCACTGTCCCTGTCTTTGGAATTCTGCGTTTGCCCTGTCGCTGCAGCCGAGACCATCCTTTGGCACACAGTGTTTAGCTTAGACCAGAAACAGCCTGCTGCTACCTGCTCCTAAACTCTCTGCTCTTCCCAATGAGCTGTCGCTGGACTCCATCCTTATAGTTCTCTTACATCCCTTATTCCCTTACATTAACTCTCTTGTCATTTTCTAAGAAAAACAAAATATCACGAGAAGCAAATATACTGTCAGTTAAAGCTAGTAAAAAGGGTGCCTCTAACAAACCACTAAAAGCACATGTTTATAAATCAGTTTTCATAATGGTTTATTAAAATGCACATCTTCTCATTAAAAACAGATAAAATCAAAATCTTGTGGCAGTATACTAAATCACTATGGAAATATCACACCCAAACCACAAGTGGAGTAGATGTAGCGTCCTGAGGTTTATCCTTTGATCCTGACAAGTTCCACGATTAAAGTGCAAACATCTGAAACAAATGAAGAAGAGCAGAAATGGCAAACAGGTTTCTCCTCATTTCTCTACTCTAGGGCTCTGTGTTGAGAAGTCTGCTGAGGTCACACGGAGCGTGCCCGTGCCAGGTTAATATGTAGATTGGCTACAGCAGCGGATATGTCCCACGTAGTTACCACCCCTGCTTGTTTGGGGGTCACATATACATTTCCATTCTACAGGCAAAGTGGGGTGTGTATTTTGTAGAAAGGGAGCGTTCACTGCATTTGGGGAGTGGACGCAAGAATTATTCTGAACCAGCACTACTCAAAGCACTTCACATGTCCTCATTCATTGAATAACAAAATACAGGACCCTACAAAGTACACACTACTGTTTACTCCATTGAGGCACAGAAAAGTGCCAGCAACTTGCCCAAGGTGGTAACAGCTAATGATGAGTAAAGTTCGCTAACAGAGCTGTCCAATGTCTGGCTACACAGTGTCCTTACCACTGCCTCCAAAGTTTTTTCTAGCCCCCCCCCTAAAAAATCCTTCAAAAACAATACAGTCCATTTTTAAAATATCTTTCTACAACATACATTTTATAAACCTAGCACCATAGCATCTTTGTGTGGAAGGATGTTGCTGATTATCTGGACCAGCCTTCCAACCGTTAAAGGATCCAGTCCCTAGTGCCCAGTCTCATCTCCATATCTCCTGGCTCTTACCTTTCTGAACAGCTCTCAAAGCTGATACGGGAGCCGAAATCTCCTTCCCTCTGACTCACACCTTGTCCACGGGGTGGCAGTCAGCCTCCTGTCAGTGGGGTCTCTCCACCGTGAGCGAGGCCCACCAAGCAAATAGGCAGCACATTGCAAAAACAGCCCATAATTGAGTGAAAGCCTATTTATTTTAAAACATTCTGCCCCAAACACCAACACTTCACATTTTAAAAGAAGAAGATTGTTAGGGGTCCCATTTCTGTTCAGCAGCTAAAAATAATATTTCCGCCATTCTGCAGAAACAGATTCTCTGTTCATCCCACCTAATGAGTAAGAACTTCACAAGGGATTCAGACGTGGTCTGCGGAACGCGGTTCGCCAGGTGCGACTGAACAAAACTGTCCACTTTTTAGGCGAGGAGGGGCTTCACAGGGAGGAAGGGAGCTTTACTTGAGCGTTTCTTCTCATGATGTCCCTCAATTGCTTGTTGTTTGAGATTCACAAATAACAATCTATTAATGTTCTTTCTTTCATGTATGAAGATAATGCTAATTATCACAGGTTAACTTTGAAAGTAATCTATGGCCTCCAGAGAGGATGGAAATGGACCAGAGATAGATCATTCCAGAGCTATGGCCTAATGTAAAAGTTTAACACTAAATCTGATTCACCCACAATTCAGGCCATGAAAGTGACGCTCTAAAGATGGGGCTGAATAAAATATGGCCAGTCAATATGCCCTTTCTTGTGGGTACCAACAGAGTTGAATCATAGTTTTAAAGTCACTTAAATGTGGGCCCTGAAACAATGCTGCCTCAGAGAGGGCCACCCATCAACAGTCCGGAGACAAGGCTTCCAGTTCCATCTCTGCCAGCAGGTTTTGTGACTTTGAGTAGAATCATAATAGTTATTGAACACCTGTTAGGCTTTGAGAAACTGAGCTGGGCATTTCTTCTTACTTAAACTGCTTAGCCACTTTCTGAATTGTATCATACATTTACCTTGTACAGATGAGGAAATTAAAATTCTGAGAGGTTAATTAACGATGGCCAAGATCACTCAGTTGGCCAGTGACAAAGTTGGAGTTTGCCACGAGCTTTTCTGCACATTAAACTGTTTCCATCACTTCCATCTCCATCACTCCCGAGCCCTACTTTACTTCTTTGTAGAAGTGAGGTCTACATGCTCTCCATATCCTTTGTCACTGAAATTCTCTGACTTTGCAGTAAATATTTAATGTCACGTTCTATTATTATTATTATCCATTATGCACTTCACTGGCTGCTGGCAGAACTTTTTCTTAATTTGTGTTATCTGCCTTGAACATTGATGTCAGTCAGATTTACCAAATAAATGAAATTTCTACTTGGGTTGGCTTTAACATGCCATTTCCTTGTGATTTACTTTTACTTTAGTGTACATGTAAAATAAAGTCAAATATTACAGAATTTGGCTCCTGAAGCCCGAAGCTGCAGGTGTCCTTTGCTCAAAGTAGAGGTGCTGGCATCTGTGGTCCCTTCCATCCCGCAGACGCCGTTCATAGGATGGTCCTCATGTCTCTTTGCCCAAAGGATGGGGGACAAAAGTCCCTACAACCTTTTCATATGTGTTGCCACTTTTGGTCTGGTGCCTGCAAATAAAGTTGTTACTGCACACATGCAGAGGAAATCTAGAATCTCTGCCACTAAAAAAAGACATTGTTGCTGTGGGTTTGTTGTTACTGTTTGGACATCACAAGACTGATTCAGAGCATATGAATCATTTTGGAGAAAAGCCTTCCATAATAAATGGGAAATAGTGGCTGTCAAACATATTAGAAAAGTTTGCCTGCCTACATCCGAGAGCTTCATTCAAACTTCTAAAGACTCGGCCACCTCACTGTGGAAATGGACAGTTTGAGTGCATTTTTTGGTAGTTAACAAGTTGTCCAGTAGGTGGCAGGGTGTCAACACTCTGTTAATAGCTTTTGCTTTTAAAAGGAATTTTCTTAAACTTGGCTGGAAAACAATCTTAGGAAGAACTTCCTTTACATGGACAGTGTTGAAACATGCATTAAGCATATTTGTTTCATTTTTAGAAATAGATGTGAGATTCAATAATAGCTGAGCTTTTATATCTCATTTGCGTCTTGCTAACTTTATACTCAACCATTATCCTTCTTCCTTCAAATATTTCTCGTATACACTTCCAATTATTTTTCTTAGAAATAAGTAGAAACAGATATAGATTAGAAGTGGATTTTTTCAGAATTACAAATATTTATTGGCAAGCTTTTTGAAAGTGAAAATTTGCATAATCAAGTAATCACAGTAATTAGAAATTACTGGAAGCTGATACACTATAGTGCACTGTGTAAATGAACTATAGTAGAGGCTGATCAAAATAATGGGACGTGCACATCTACAAATTACGGAAATAATCCAGACAAAAGCATCAGTGCATTCCATATATTTGATTATATCAAGTAGGTGTTTTGTCATCTTTAATCTATTCAGATATTGTACTTGCCTAATACCATTTTCCAATTGTCCCAGTTCCCGCATCTCATTTTCTTGTGTGTATGTGTTTAGCCTAAATGGAAATTCTCAGTTACAATAAATTAAATTCTAAAGATACTAAAATCTACCAACCTCGATCAAATTGACAAATTTGTCCACTAATTAGTTTTTCAGGGGGAAATAAAACTACCTAGCACACTGTATAGTAACACTGTCTAACCAAGCCATTATTTTGAGAAGCAGTGCTGCTTAAATACTCTGTACTGGGAAAAAATAAAAAATACTCCATCTCACATTTTGACATTTTGTTGTATTTAACTAAAGTGCAACAAATGATGAACTCAATCATTGTGTTCTGAAGCAAATCATTGCGTTTAATTATGTTGCCAGTCCAATCTCTCCAGAAGATAAGACTTTTTGTGATTGAAACTGAATTGCCTATTTGCACCGTTGAAAGCAGTGCGCTGTCGGCAGCATGTGGTAGTTTGGGGCAGATAGGCTCCTGGATAGCCCCTCTTGAATGTGCTTGTCATTGTAATAATATTTAAACACTGCTCATGGCCTGTATACCTCAACTGAGTTACAAAGATGCAGACCTGCATTATCTTTGCATTCCTATCGACTCTGCTTAACGAGGTCTTTGACAGACCTTCAGTCTGCAGAGGATTTATCCAGTCAGATGGTCTGGATGAATTCTAAGGCCAGCCTCTTAATTCTTTTTTTATTTTAATCTTTTCATCTTGAGACCATATTCACAAATCTCAACCGAAAATTATTTTCCTGGGAAACTTTCTATGAAAACTTACAAAAGACATCAGCCTCAAGAGTAATTGTTTCCATATTATCTACTTTCAACTTCCTAAGCTGGGTGTTGTAAGTTGTCCACAAGCTGAAAATTCTCAAACAACAAACTTGGAAATTCAGCAGCTGAGAAGCCCTCATTTTACCTTTCTTACCAGATTTTCTCTTCTCCTCCTCCATCTTCCCTAGTTGAAGAATTGAATCGAGAATTATGAGAATTGCCTGAAAAAAGTTCTTGCCCTTAAATATAAAAAACACGATGTCTAAGAGTACACTATTAGCATTTGGTCTGCCACACCGACATAAATCTCCAGGAGCATTATAGAGCCCACATGGCCTGTGGTCTTGTCTCACCGCAAACTGGAGACAGAGCAGCATGCCTAGCATGGTGCCTGGCACCTTGTTAGAATGAGCTAATAATATCCTGTTAATATTTCCTGAGGGATTATGTTCAAAATTTCTTCTGAAAATATGGCATTCTCTTCCATATTAGTATTTTCAGAGTTTGTAAATTGTGGGGGCAACTTTGCCTGCAGGTCCCCCCAACCACCACAGATGAAAAGGAAACTACCAAGACAGGATCTGTTTGGGGAGGAAAGGTGGCCAATCTCTCAGGGGAGAAAGACCAAGAGCCCCTTCCTCAACGGCTCTTATTGGGTTGTAATACACAGGGATACGGGTGGTGAGGATCAAACAGTAGATAACATTTCAAAGAAATCTGAGGGCTTAGTCTGAGTCAGTGTCTGACACGTAAAAGGTTTGCAAAAACTTTGGGAGTCATACTCATTTCCTGCTCAGACCCTTAACATATGAATGAAAGCACTCTTAGCAAAGGAGGTTTCACAGGACTTTGTGAATTCTTTCTTATGCCCAGTCACCCTGGAACCTGCCCTAGCCAGCAGAGGGCTGCACCGCCTTCCCCATCACAGGTTTTTAGGCTTAAGTGGATTAGAGCCAGGAAGCACTTCTCCCAGATGGGAATGGGGACTTGGGCTATGTCAGAATAGCAGGGGGGGAGAGGGAGGGCAGGGGGCAGGAAGGGTCCATCACTCCCTCTTTGTTGCAGCTCCCCCCAAGTCCTTCCTTGATGGCCTCCCAAGTGATAGTGTTTGGCTTAGGTTGCCCCTCCTCTGAAGGGGCGTACCTGTCTCTGGCTAACCCACCATGCGCTAGGAGCAGGGGATGAAGCAGAAGCAGAGTTCCTGCCGGAGACAAGCTTTATCTCCTTAGTGGCTCACATTCCAGAGCCATGGCGGGGGGGCGGGGGGGAGGGCAGTTACAACTCCTGAAACCGGAAAGAACATTCCCAACAGTAAATCAGGTCTTTTTTTTTTTTTTTAGTAGAAGGAAAGAAAGTGTGCTCAAATGTTTCACCTAATCAGCCCCTATCCTCACTTTGTGCGATAGAAACACAAGTGTGGAGCACAGCAAAGGAAGCTCCTTCCATTCATTCCAACCCCAAACCCCCTCCTCCACCTCGTCTGGTGATGAAAATGGGGTGATATGAGGTCAATCCAAGAGTAGCAGCAGGACTAAAGTTTAACTTCAGGAAGTTGACAGTTATTTTTATTTAGATCTAAAAAAAATTTAAATACACTGTGTCAAAAATCCAGCAAAAAAAAAAAATGGTAATGGGAGCACAGAAATTCCAGACTCAGAAGTCCCATGAAGTCATCTCTATACCTCTTGCCAGCATAGGGTCTTTAAAACACATGTTCTCAGGGTCCTGGCCAGCCCAGCATCAGCTGCCCCAAAGATGGGGTTTTCATCACTTCTTTGGCAAAACATTCTTGGAGTCCAGTAGGCAAGGTCTTCTGACCTGCATTTCTCAGTTCAGTGTAATCCCAGTATTAGGAGATACTGCATTCTCTTTCTGTTAAATGCAACTTCTCAGCCAACATTTGCTTCATCTGAGCCTGTGCATCTAGAAGCAAAATTTACATTGCTAACTTCAAATTCTTCTCATATTTACTATCAACTGATTTAGCAGTGCCCCTCTAAATCTAAATTTAACAAAACCAGCACTCTCTACTTGGCAGGAGGACAGGATCTTTAATGTCTGTGACATGAAAAGCAACAGCATACAGGTCACAATTTGCTGAAGAGTCTAATAGGATCCTTTTTTCCTAAAAATAATATCAACAGGAATAGCATTTGAACAGGACCTCCCCCTTTGCAAAGTAAGCCAAGACACATTGTCTCAGGGGTGTTTTGTTCTTTCATTCCCACCAATGTAACACTCAGCAGGTCCAATGTCATGCACGCAGCAGCCTAAGGAAGGTGAAAGCCCAGGCAGCAGCAGCACCAAGCAGAGTTTTTTCACCCCTTCTCCACCCTGGCAGTGTGGGGAAAGCCTGGGACAGCTCGTGAGAGGATGAGTTCATGTTCAGCCTGGGAAAGCGGCACAGCAGCCGTTCCTGCTCCTCGGCATGAAATGAGCCATGAGCAGCATGAAATCACTGACCACAGGTGTAGAGAGTCACAGTGACATAAATATCTTTGCTGATTAGCAGTTGGAGGAAGGCTGTGGGAAGATTTGCCCCAAGCTCCTCCCAGCNGGAAGGTGAAAGCCCAGGCAGCAGCAGCACCAAGCAGAGTGTTTTCACCCCTTCTCCGCCCTGGCAGTGCGGGGAAAGCCTGGGACAGCTCGTGAGAGGATGAGTTCATGTTCAGCCTGGGAAAGCGGCACAGCAGCCGTTCCTGCTCCTCGGCATGAAATGAGCCATGAGCAGCATGAAATCACTGACCACAGGTGTAGAGAGTCGCAGTGACATAAATATCTTTGCTGATTAGCAGTTGGAGGAAGGCTGTGGGAAGATTTGCCCCAAGCTCCTCCCAGCCAAATCTGCCTCTATAAAGAAATGTTCATTTAGGCCTTGCTCTTGCCCGGGAGCTGGGTGAGTCTGATCTCAACTTCCAGTGAAAGGACTCATGAAGAAGAATGAAAGATGTGGGTGGGTCCTTATTTCAGTTCATTCTCAGGAAAAGAGTAAAAGAAGAAATCATACGGTAGAAACCTGATAGGTACGTTTGACCACAAATACTTAAAATCTGTGTGTTAAAAAAATTCCATAAACAAAATTTTCAAAGACAATTAAAGGGAAAATTGTAATCTATGTGACAAATTATAAACAATACTATATAAAATGTTTTAAAATTTCTTTAAAAAATGAGTTTAACTGATGTAAAAATATGCAAATAAAATGGAGAGCAAGTCACCAAAGGAAGGGTAAAGACATAAAAATATATGAAAAGTATTCAAATTCACTAATAATGAGATATATGCAAATTAATGTAATAAATATACTGTTTGCCTGTGAAACCTGAAGTCTTTTTTTTTTTATTGTAACATTCAGCCTTAGAGAGGATGTAGAAAGGGGATCATACCATCTAATTTCAGTTTTAAACTCTTCTTTTTTATTTAGTATCAGACCAAATTTTATTTATATGTGTTAGTGATTCGCTTCTGCATTATTTCTTTGGATTCTTACCAGTGTAAGGAAGATACCATTGGATTTTTAACTAAATCAAAAGTTACTGTCTTTTAATGGAAAAAGACATTCCAACTATATTTATTGTCATATTGGCATGGTGGCTCTTAAGTTTTGCTGTAAATTCTCTAGTTTCCTTTCATTCTGCATTTCTTTTCATTATCTAATCAATGCTAGATAACAAAAAATGCTTGTTTACTTCTAATTTCTACTGAAATCTAAAATGTAGAAGTCCTGTAGCAATTATTATCACATATAAATGTAACATAATTACTAACCATAATAATTATAAACAGACCATTACAGAAAAATATACAACTAATCAATAAAGAATATTAAATATATTAGGTTTACCAGCTGATTATTTCAGTTATTAAATTTTTATTTATAGAAAACTTTGACACGGAAAAAAATATGGCAATATAGTAAAAACTTGATAAATAAGTAGTACAGTATGATCCCAAATATATCATATACATATATGCATACAAGTATATGTAATATTCATGGGGAAAAGACTGAGAATTAAATACACACAAATGGCAACAATGATGTCAGCTATTTATCAGATATGGGTAACTTTTTCTCTACTGTATTTTTGTTAATTTTCCAAATTTTATGTAATGAATTTATATGTTTAAAAAAGGAATTTACTGTATTTTTTTCATTACCATTTAGCCCCCTTATATGTCCCTCCCTCCACAATCCCCACACTGTTGTTTATGGCCATGGGTCCTTTTTCATTTTTCTTGGGCCCCTCCACCTCCTAACCTCACCCACCCCTGGCCAGAGCTATCCTTTTTTATAATCCAAAAACAACTACTAAACTTAATTTTAATTTAATGCTTATCAATGAACTTCCCAGAAAGTAAAAATATCAGAAACACTCCTAATGCCTTTACAGGGATTACAGGGATTATTCAGACTTCCGAAAACCAAGAGTTGGCAGTGGATGGTCACAGGCCAAGCCCTTAAAAAAGGATGGCTGCTTCCAGCCCCACAAGGTCATATCTGTCCATGGAAATGAGTGGAAAGGAACTTCACTTGCACTCTGCCAAACTGTTTTCCTGTTAGCATGCAAGACACAACCTTGACACGCCCTCTAGCCCACAGATTGTCTAACATATACCAAAAGAACATAAAACATAACACTCCAGCAGCTGACTTTTTTAAATTATGAAAGTACTTGAACATTGTTCTGAAGTTGAGATTTAATGCAAATGAAGCAGCAAATGTATCTTTTCCCAGTTTCTATCACTTAATTTTAATTCTATTGTTCTTTATCTTAGGAGTTCAGGCTCAGTTTCTTGTTTCATTTACAAAGCCTATGAATTTGTAATTTTGGGGTTTACAATCCAATTTGTGACTATTGTTCAGCCCAGTGGAGTGAATTTGCATGGCAATCATAGGCTACAAACAATAAACTCAAAGCAAAACTGAAATTTTGCCATCTTTATAAGGCCACCAGGAGTTCTAATGCCAAATTGTTTGTCATTTTTCTTAAGGAAATTGAACTTTTTGCCACCAACTATTTCCTATTGAATCCTTCCCAATTGATTATAAATGGGGAAAGAGGTTGAATTAACTTGATTTATAGAGCCATGCTAATGCTTATATATTCCCTCTCTCTTATAGCCCTTAGATATAATGAAGACATATATCTTTTCTTTATAGGTATCTTGAAGTTTGAGCATATTTTAAAAATAGGACAATTGGGAATAAAACAATGCAAATTGTTTAAAAGGAACAAGAGAAAGCAGAGTCTACTACATTTAAAATAAACCAATTACTGTCGGACACCAAATCTGCCTCTAATTTTTGTCAGTAAATGCAAATCAAGAAACATTGAGTCACAAAAAATAAAAATAGCTAGAAAATGTATCAGCAAAGATAAACTTCTTACTGGATCTCTATTCAAATAGAATTTTATCACATGGTTCCAGTTATAAAAAATGTTGCACATCAGCATGAAATGATTTCTACCGCAGCTGTAGCAAAGACAGGGTGGCGGAGTGTGGGTGCACGGTGTACGGAGCTGCCCTCCACACAAGAGAACTGTGTCCCCACCCCTGGCTCTTGTCTTCCCACTTAACGTGCTCAGGCAGCTCTTCCCCAGGTACCAAAAACTCATCAAGTTTGAAACTGAACTACCTGCCCCTCAAATCCTGCTGAATTAATCAGTGTTTTTGATTGCACACAACAGAAACTAATTTGTAGTTGCCGTAGCAACTGGTATTTTGTTGGAAGGCTCGTAGGGCAGCTTTCAGAAACTGAAAACTGCTACTCTCTACACCCTTTAGGGAACGGAACTATATACATTGAAAGCCTGCAAGAAGCCTGGTATTATTTTCTTTCTACCTCTTATCTCCTCGGCTCTCTGATTACTGGCTTCCTTCTACTGCAGACCTGTGCCATCCAGGTCAGAGGTCAAGGGCCCCGCGGATCCTTCTCTGACATGGGTCCTCCATTTCAGAGCACACAAAAACACTGCCTGCCTCTCTCCTCTTTCTGCCTCTCTCTAGAATTTTGTCAAAGGAAGGCTTTTTTCTGTTCCCAGAGTACTACACACTCTCTTCCCATCACAGCCTTTGCCCTGGAATGCTACCCACCCAGCACATCTTTGCCTAACTGGGCATCCTCAGGTATTCAATTTAAAAGTCACTTCTTCCGTGGACCCTTCCTTTAAATCTTAGGTCATTCGTTCATTCACTCAGTCACTCAACAAATATTTACTGGGCACCTCCTATGTGTCAGTCGCATGGAAGATTGGTATTGGATGAACACTGATCCCTACCTTAATGGAGGTTATAATCGATGATAATTTTATGTTTACATTATGATAACTGTGATGGAAGAAAGCAATAGGATAAAGCATAATGGGGGGAACTCAGAGTGGTCAGAGAGGGCCTACCAGCAGAGGTAATATTTCATTATACCTCTGACCCAAACAAAGGAATCAGAAGGTGCACCAGTTCCAAGGTGCATTTGAAGGATTGACTGAAAAGATGAACTAGAGCAGAGGTGTCAAACTCATTTTCACCAGGGGCCACATCAGCCTCAAGGTTGCCTTCAAAGGGCCCAGTGTAATTTGAGGGCTGTATAAATGTAACTACTCCTTAACAGTTAAGTGAGAGCTCGGCATCGCTGTCTGGTAGAAACAAGGTGCTGGGCCAGATAAAACAAGCTGGAGGGCCGGATTCGGCCCATGGGCCTCGAGTTTGCTACCTGTGAACTAGAGCCTGGCTATCACAGAAAATGCGATCACATCCCAAAAAGGTGGTGGAACATAAGTGAGTAATTAGTAATCAATCCACACACCTGATATGGCTGCAGGTACATTTTGTTTAACTAATAGAGTACTTTAATTAAATCTTTAATTTTTTACAATTTTAATACATCGGGCAGGCAACAACCTGCTGCACTCCACACGTACATCAGGCCAGATCCAGACATTTATGCTACTTGCCAGTCCCCAGAGTTCCACTGGGAAGATGCTGGGAACAAATTGCATTGGCTGTTTCTGAGGCTATGTGGAAACGCCCAATGGAATGTTTATAATCTTTGAGGTTGTTTACATAGCAGAATGAGCCGAGTGGAGTCCTGAAGCCACAGTAGAATCTCACACAAGAAATGAAATCATGCCTCATTGCAGGGTAGCCATTTTATTTCTCTGCATAGCAAATGCCCTCAAAGTATTTTTAAAGCAATAGCTTAAAGGAAATGCTCTTAAATGTTTTTTCAATCTCATGCATATGTTCTCAGAATTTATAGAAATTGTATTAACCGTATCATGCTTAAACAGAATGAAACTTTTAAGTGGAGACTACGTTTGCGCGCACACTAAAAAGTGTCACCGTTTCCATTACAGAAGTGCTTTCAGAAATACTGGATTCTGAAATGAATTGGGACACAGCGTGTCCGGGAAGGTGGGTCTCAGCCCCACTTCCACCGCCAGCATTTGTCTTGAGCTGTTCTGATGAGCCGCGGTTCTGGGGAGTCACCTGACAAATGAGCACTTTCTCACTCCAGGCGCTGAATTACATGCTCTTCTAAAACACTGAACATGCCAGAAAATGGTGTCAGTGAGGGAGTTTCACTTCAGCCTGAAACCTGGAATAGAGTCTAATATGAAATCTAGTTCACCAGATTTTTTATTACTTCACAGTTTAATAAATGTTTAATGATGCTCATTTAAAATGAAGAAAATTGTCTCACAACTTTTCTCTTGATAGTAGTTTACTTCTTTAACTTATTTTCATAGAATTTTAAACTTATGGAAAAAGTCGCAAAGACTAGTACAAGGAATTCCTATATATTACCCCTTACTCAGATAAACTAACTGCTTTATCATTTTCATAACTTTTGGAACACTTCAGATGAAGTTGGAACGGTGTCACTTTTTACCCTCCAGTGCACATTTCCTAAGAACAAGTACATCCTCTTACATTACCGTGACTGAGTTCTCAAGGTCAAGACATTTAATAATGATACAATACTATTGTTTAATCAACTGTCTATAGTTAAATTCCATCATCAAGTTCACATATCAAGAATGACCCAAAAAGTAATTTCATTAAAAAAAAATGTGGGAATCCTGTGGATCGTTTGTAGTAACACTGATTGTTTGTAGTAACACTGATTCCATTCTGGGGTCACCACCAGAATGTTTTGAAAGCTCTGTAATGAGCAAAGGATGTATTTTTTCCCAGCTTCATTGAGATAGAATTGACCTATAATATTTGTAAGTTTAAGGTGCACAGCGTGTTGATCAATGAACATAAGGAATTTACATAAGGATCTAAGAGTATTGATAGGGAGATGCTTTTAATATCACCTGATATTACTGTGCGTTCCTGGAAATTCAGACTGTTTTCCTAGATGGCGCTGCTCTCCTCGGTAAAATACATTAACCATATCAATGCTGGTGCAACTCATTGCCATTTATACTCTCTGGAACCTTGCTAAGAGGAGAGCATGTTAAAGATTTTTAATGAATTTTACAATGTTTAAGCACTTTTTTTATATGGACTTCCTGTCTAATATATTACATTATTCCAAATAAATGAAGCTGAGCCAACTCTTAAGTATGATGTGTCATTTAAGTCAAATTAAAAGGAGAAAATAAAGTCTGTACTTTCATAATTTATATACCTTCTAAAAAGAAAAAAAAGAACAAAAAAAACAAAACACCTGGGTCACCAGCTGAGTCCCCAGATAGGCCTGGCTGTCAGGAAAGGATCAGGGAGAATTCTTCAGTATAAGGAACACACATATGTATCTACCATTCTTAAAAATCACAGAATTGGTCACAGCTTAAATGACACAAAAATCTGAAGATTTTCATTTATACGTTTATAACCTCTGCTCCTGACTTCCTACGAGGACCATTTAATCTGCCACTGTGTTTTCTCATTTCCGTAATAAGGGACAGTTATGTCGATCTGCCCCATAATTATGTGAGGACACTATTAATGGAAAAGAGCTCTTTTAAGAACTTAACTGTCTAAAATATGAATAATGATCAAAGTACTTATTAGTATATATTTGCTCAAATTGGTTAACCAATTTACCTGCGAGTTTATGCTATAAAACAGAGTACTGATAGAGAGCAGTGAAAAAAGAGAATTTGTTATAGGATGTACAAATAGTGAAGTTTTTGAGGTTTTTGCTAGTATATGGGGAGTATAAACTGTTAATTGAAACAGAGACAACAATTTGCCTTCACATACATCGATATTAATTTTTGTACATTCTTTCTCATAACTATTGTATTTTAGATTAATAATCACTGACTTTGCTCAAACCTTAGTCATTTTTCTGTTCATTCAATCATTCAACAAAGACTAATACCTAGTATTCTATTTGAACCATCACTCTACATTTTAATAAAAATTATGTAAGTCCCATATATAAGACATCGAAACATGAAATTAAAAGAAATAAAGACAACAAATTAAATTATACCTGGCATTTATGGGATAAGTGGTTTAAAAATAACTTAACAACAATAAAGTAAATAAGTAAATGAATAAATGAAAATCATAGTATCAAACATGCAGGTTTTATGGTTCTTCAAATTATTACTTTACTTTGAAACTATATGAAATACATACTTACATCTTTATCATATGTTCACTTGTCAAATTTCATTCCTTAATCGATTCATCCACACATGCAACAGGCATTAAATTAAATTAATTTTTAAATCACATTTCAGGACAGTGTTTATAGCTATAGAACACAACACTAGGCCAAGAGAAATTAAAGACATTTGCTCACATTACTCATCCTTCGGAGTCCAAGTTTCCTCACCTCAACCAACAAAACAACAATCCATTTCACATGGATGGATGCTAAAGTCCCTTTCTGTATTTTACTGCCAATGAATCTTTTGGGAGTAGTGGTTTTTCATCTTTATACTGACTCCTCATCAGCAGAGCCATTGAGGCATTGACTTTAACCACATTTCATTTGTCCTTATTTCCCGTGTCTAGAAGCCACAATGGAAGCAAAAAGGCGAATTACAAATTTGGTCACATGTCCCGCTAGGGTGGCACACTGATTTTCCCCACACACAGAAATTTTTTAAAGATACTCAAACACTTTTAAACTCAATATAAAACAAGACTCTGAACCACATAAGGAATATTAACCAAAAGGAAATACTTGAAGCCATTACTGAAATATTCTATAGCCAAAGAAATAATAAATAAGTGAATGGAAGGAAGTTACACTCATTCTGCAATGCATGTAGAGACATGTTTCAGAACCCTTGTAATAAAGATGTTTCTAAGAATATTAGCAAGAAAAGGAAGGAATTTTGTCATGCTAACCCCTAACAGGCCATTAATTAAACTTTCACAGGACAAACTCACTGACTGAAATTCCTAGAGCCAAACCTCCAGCCTCGATCTCGGTGTGTACCCTGCACTGCAGTACTGATACCCAGAAGGGATGGATTGCCACCTGGCAAAGCAAACCCAGGCTGCCTTCTTGGCTACTGGCTCCTTTAACTTTGTGTTCAGCATACACACAGTGGCCTGCTCGACATCATCTTCCACTCTCGACCTAAATTTAAAAGCCTCTCTGCCTTGGATGGGATTATTTCATCTATTAGTGTGAACACAGTTCTGAGAAATCCAAATAAGTAGCTTTTAAGATAGCCTGTGAGTCCCTAGTAGCCTAGCAACTTCTGTTAGATACTAAGTCCAGGTTTGTAAAAAACTCAAATAACTAGAGAAAAGTATAGCCAGGAGTCAGTGTTAAAGGTCATCTTTTCAAGTATATTTTGAATTGGTCGAATGGGAAGATAGAAATGTATAGAGCCAAGATAGGAATGTTTAATTTCTAAAAAAAAATATTATTACAAAAATGATTATTATTTTCTATTTAACTGAGGCCAGGAAAAAAAAAATTTCAGCCTCAAGACATGGGATTACAATTCACCACAAACACTTCACAGTAATAATAATTACAATCAACATTCATGAAACCTTTTGCACGTGTTCAGGCACTTCTCTACATATGCTGCGTGTATTAATGTCTTTAATCCTCCAACAACCCTTTCAGGTAAATATTACATTGGCCTTTTACCTTTAAAGATGAGGAGGCTGACGCTTGCAGAGAAGACATGACTCGCCCTAAAAATTTCAGTTTTACAGTAGAAACCAGTAGGGTACAAACTTCACTTTAAAGTGTACTTCATTACGAGTGGATTTGGAATTAATTTTCTGAAAAAGGTTATAGGTCTCACTACCTACTTAGAGACAATTAGGCACACACATTATTTTTATTTTTATTTTTATTTTTTCCAAGTCTAATATTTTGATAATTCTGTAAGGTCAGTAGCATATGTGAGCTTCTTGTGAAAGAAGAACACAACACAATCAGTACGTTTATGGGACAACTGGAAATTAAATCCACTTACTTAGTATAAGAAAGCATTTTTCTCCTTGAGCAGAAATAAAATTAATAAGTTAAATACACATGAAACAAGTTTATAATTTAATTATAACATGGAAGAGAAAATTATACATGTAAGTACAGAAAATTGAGGAAAAAAGACCAAAATATTGGAGATGGTTGTTGCTGCGTTGGTGGGACTCTGGCCAATTTTCTTCTTCCTTTTACGTACACTTTTCATTTTATTTAATGAATGGTTGTCACCTCCATGAATACTTAAAATACTTAAGAAATATTTAAGTATGGAAAAAGAATATACAATTATAGAGTGCTATAATCAGAGTCTTAGAGCTATAAATATATCACCTAGAATAAGTTTCTATAAAATATGGGCATCCATTATAGAACATTTTAGGCAGTAATTTGCACATTTGTTAGAATTGAGATCTTAGAAACTTACTACTTCAAAAGGAAACCTACCTAATTATCAGATTTTATATATTTGAACCAGATATTGGATTTGTAATATCTACTTACTGGAAAAATTCTTTATGCTAACCTCAATTTTGTCTCACTATTGTGGCTTAGACTTAAAAGTACAGGAAAAATCTCTAGGTTTAAAAAAGCAGTTAAAGAGAATATTTTGCTCATTTGCTAGTAATTTGGAAGCGCTGTCTTATTCAAGGCACTCTGCTAAGTATCAGTTGAGGCTCCCCGAGACCAGCCGAACCTGAGTTCTCTCCTCAAGGATCTCCCAGTTTCGCTGGAAACATGACACATACATGCTCAGAGGGCTTCTTTCAATCCCATGATTATAAAAAATATTTACATTTTCATCTACTATTTTAATGTTTAATGTTTTCACATTCACTTATTGTGTCCACCTAAAACTTATTTAGATATGGAAAATAAAGAAGAAACTCATTTTTTCCAAATGGCTTTGCAATTGTTCTGGCACTGTTTATTAAGTAATTCATCTTCTCCCTACCAATATACAAAATATGCATGATAGAACAAAAAGAAAATGGTCTTTGAATGGACAGATTTGGATGCTAGCTCTTTTTTGCACTTATAAATGGGCGATAAGGGCAAAGTCCTTGGCCTCCTAGTCCCATGTCTAGCCTTTATACATATGGTAAAACATGGGAGTTTCCACTTATCTAAGCATCATTTCCTTATCTGTGGAATAAATATATTTGCATTTGCTGTGTCCACTAAGGGCTGCTGTGAGATACAATTGAGATTATGTAGAAATCACTTGCAGCTCTGTGTCTGGATTGGACACAGACAGGTACTTAGGGAGTGTCAATCATCCCTCCTCCCCTTCATGGGGCCTCTGGTTTGCCTCTGATGCTTTGCTTCTTACATGACAGGCTCTACTGCTTATTAGTTCCTGCCACTTCCTAAGGACAGTAATCAGACATTAGAAGGAAAGTAGTTTTCATAAATTACGTCAGTGTTCCCATTTATTGAGGAAAAAGATTTGATGACTGCTACTTTACGCAGAACCAGATAATTTTCCTGGGAGTCATCTGACATCCTTGCTGGTGTGAGGGGCAGATGCAGCCAAACCACCTGGCGCTCCTTAAGAATGACCAAAGAGCCTCTTCCACTCTGAGTGGGAGATTATTTCAATTAGGCTTTTCAGGTGGTCCGTATAAGTCACAGTAATTCGTGTTCTCAAAAAGTATGATTATCTTACATACTTTAGGATCTCCAGCTGGATTTATGAAACAGAAGGCTCCCCCCACGTTTATCCTCACCAAAGAGTCATTGAGTCCATGTAAATTTTACAGAAGTCCCATGTTACGCATATTTTTGAGGTTCTGAATAATTTTTTTCTTTATAAATTCTGGTATCATAAAACAAAAGAAATCACTTATCTAAAGTGAGGAAAGCATCATTGAGGTACTGGGAAAATGAAAACGTGTGTTGTAGAGTCAGAAAAACAGGTTTGAGTATAGCTTCTCCATCTGACTAAATGGAAAACTTTAAATAAGTCTCTGAATCTCTCTGGGGTTCAGTTTCTCCCTTAATATAATGAAGAAGCTGTGAACCACACAGCTTTGGTAAAATTACTAATTTTACCGTAGAGATTTTTCAGTTCTGTATTTAAACTTCCAAGATGTACTGATGTCATTCACATAATTTACTCGACACTGAATCCCTAGTCAAAGACATAGTCTTCAAATGCAACACTGTTCCTAGAATAAATAAAATTCACTTGGCAGACTAATTTTCCATTTAGAAAATAAATAAGAAATGTATGTATTTGATAGAACTTATTAGTGTGACATCGGTTAATAAAATCATACAGGTTTCAAGTGTACAACTCAATAAAACATTACCTGCATGCTGCACTGTGCGCCCATCACCCAAAGCAGTCTCTTTCCATCCCCACCTAAACCCCCTTTCCCCACCTCCACCTCCCACTGCACCCCTCCCCTTGTCCTGCCCTCTTTCCCCCTAGCTACCAACTTCATCTCCAAATGTAAGCATTTCAAAGGTTGCTTTGGCCAAAGTCTTTAGAAAGAAAATCAAGGTAGTTTCTGAAGTTGGACTCCAAAGTTTTAGATTGATTTAAAATTGGGATTTTTTTTAGCTGAGTTGTCTTGAAAGTTTTTTCATTTTATTTTGTTTTTGCAATATGTACTAAAAGGTCCAAAAGGACTTGCGCATTTGTTTATTTATATGATATGAGATGAGGAAGTCTGTTCGTTTTTGAATAGCCTAGAAGGATCTTCTCTTTCCAAGGTAATAACATATTTCTAATAACTCGCGTCTTAGAGTTGCCAGCAATTCTTGGGAGAATCACTCCACAAAATTTGATTTTCAATAATATGCAATATAAGACTTCATCATTTCCTGTCTAAACACCAGTATCGTTGAGGAAGAGAGTTTTGCCTGGGAATCTTACGGGCTCCCTCTCTGCGGTGCTTTGATCTGAACCAAGATGGCACTGCTAGGCCCTCCTCTGTCCTCAGCTCAGTCACAGAGTTCTCAGGCCTGAGTCCGATTCCAGTTCCTATAAACAAAGCACCATTCTCTCTCACTAACACAAGTCATCTTTCAAGGGGTAACGTTCACCCTAAGGTGTGAATGTTTCCTGGGCGCAGAAGGTGGTGGTTCTGAAAATGATAAACTGAAACCCACTGACCTCGTATAACCTTTATTATGGTTCAGTCGCGTCACAGCCTCAGAGCATAATGTTTTCCTCTGTGTCCACGGTTCATTTTTTTCACACAGGATTTTTCACATAAAAGTTGGATTTCTCCACGATAAGAAGGAGGCATCATACAATTTTCACATAATTTCCTTCCCTTAAAATAACGATTTCCATCAATTCAGCTAAGAAGAATCATGTTGTATCTAACAATTAAAAAAGCGTACCAAATGTCTCCTGACAGAGAATTCCCCTTTCTTCTCTCTCTTTCCCTTCCAGTAGAGAGCTCAGGGAAAGGGAATGCCAAGTCCAAAATGGAGAGCGAGAAGCTCATTTTATATCTAGCCAGACTCCTACCCAGGAACTGAAGTGGATGTTTCCTTACTAACACCTAGGCCACGCCCAGTGAATCAGGATCTTGAATGACAGGCAAAAAAACCAGAATGCTTTTAAAATTCCCAGGTGCTTCTTATAAGCACCCAGGCTTGAGAAGCCCTTCGAGCACAGGTGGCAAACACAAGGCCCTCGGGCCAAATCCGGCCCTCACCTTGTTTTATGCACGTGGCTCCTTGTTTCTACCCAGCAGCAGCGCTGAGCTCTTGCTTAACTGTTAAGCAGTAGTTACATTTCTAGTCCTAAAACTACATCTGGCCCTTTGAAGGCAACCTCGAGGCTGATGTGGTCCCCGGTGAAAATGAGTCTGACACCCCTGCCTTAGAGTTTCCAATCAAGGAACAATGTTGACGACCTTCCATGCCTGTAGCTTATACTTGCTAGTACAATAGTACCTGTGTGACTTTTAATATCCACTGTTCTGTTTTTGTGTGTGTAAAGTGGAGGTGGTGAGTGGTGACAACTGCTCTAGGGGTTTTTTTTTCATTATCAAACTACACACAAAAATATTTACTTTCTACATAGAAACTCATTCTGTCTGAGGATGTTGAAAACATGCATCAGTGTGAGTAGGATGATCAATATCATGACTTCCACTCCATTCATTCTGTCAGAATGAAAGCTCCCAAGGTACTTAGTTAATGGCTATTGTATTAGTTTCTAATTTTTAATCACTTATTCAACAAGTGTCCATTGGATACACCTCATGAGATCCCCTTATTTAAAATTCCCCATCACAGAATCATGGATCCTGGGGCTGCACGGAACTTAGTCCAGTTTTCCCAGTTAGAAGATGGAAAAACTGAGACCCAGAGAGTAATGTAACTTAATTCAAGACTGAGTTACATTAGACTAATACATCTAGGTAGTTGTAAAGCTAGAAACAAAGCAAAATACTCTTTCTTAATCTTTTACCTGAAGCCCTTGAGCTATATTATAGTCATCTATTGTGGCATTAATATTTAGTAGCTTAAAACAATAAAAGTCATTTATTAGTCTCTCACCATTTCTATGGGTCAGGAATTTAGACAGGGAACCAGGAACAACTTATAAATGATTTATCTATAGATAAATGAATTTATATAGATATAAATAAATTTATATAGAGATAAAATCTATAAAATATAGATTTACATAGACAGGTTAGGTGGTTCAGTGGATTGAGTACTGGCCTGAGAACCAAAAGGTCACTGGTTTGATTCCCAGCTGGGGCACATGCCTTGGTTTCGGGCCAGGTCTCCATTTGGGGGTGCATGAGAGGCAAACACACATTGATGTTTCTCTCCCTCTCTTTCTCCCTCCCTTCCCCTTTCTCTAAAAATAAATAAGTAAAATCTTCTTTAAAAAGAATTAAAACATTTATATAGGTACAGAATTAGTACTACTCACATATAATACACCTTATTTTTCCCTCAAAAATTTTGGCAAAAAAGTGCACATTATACATGACAAAATATGTTAATACACTGATAGTGCCTAATAAGAAATAGTGCCTTAATAAGAAATCAAAATATTGATTGTATTATTCTACAAGCCTTTCTTCTGTGCACATATAAATTATATTTACAAAATGATATTTTACTGTGTAATTTTTAGTAATTTTTAAATTACTATAGTGTACCATAAAGGATTTATCTACATAATTAAATATTCTAACACACAGTTTTAATGGTTGCATAGTATTCCCTAGTATAGATGTACCAGAGTTTGTTAAACAATTTTATTATTTTGAGCATTTAGATTAGTTCCAAATCCCACCACAGTCAACAATATATCCATAATTAAACCTGGGCTACTTTATGATTCTATCCTTCGGAGGGAGAAAAAGGCTGGTCCAAGGGTATGGACGTTTTAAGAATTTTGACACACAATGCCAAATTGTTTGCAGCCTACAAACTTATATAGCTAATAAAGAAAAACCTTGTAAATTCAATACAATTTACTCTGGGGGACAAGTCTATTGACACACTGTGTGTCTAATTCATACCTAACAGAATGTGTAAACTCTGTGGTACAATAAACATATTGTAGTTCCAGACGCCATTACAACTACTCGCCCCTAGTTGAAATATAGTTTTCACACAAATCCCACTGATGAAAAGAAATATATACTTTTTAAACTTTGACCCCTTTATCATCTTTTACCTTACGTAAAACTGCCTGCAGTCATGAAAAATGGTTAACATCTGTGACAAAGCCACCTGTGTCAGACTGCTGTGGTCAGAGTAGGAACAGTGACATGTTCAGTGACATGCTGAGTCCTTGCCATGCAAGAAATTTATTCTCAATAGCAACTTGAAGCTTGAAGAAAATTTTGTAGGAAAGAAAAATATTCAAGGTTCCACCTAAGACTCCTTAAACAAAAGTTGGCATTTTAACTACCCAGTAGATATGACTGTTAATCCTTCACAAGCCACAGGTTTTATTTGTCCCGGCTCCATGAGGTGACTTTACGGATGTTCCCATTGGAATCTTCAGCAGTTCTGTTGATGTCACATATTCATTGAAGTTCACAGTGATTGCTCTTGATGTCTCTGAATTCTTTATTTTGGTCTTGACATGTCAAGGTGGCTCCAGAATGCCTTCAGGAGGACTCTAGACAACAACCAGACAAGCATCTGTTCTGGAGGGCAGGAAGGGCAACGAAACAGGAAGTTACAAGCATGCTGTTGTTACTTATGGGAATTTTATGCAGGGCGACCTGAGACATTGATTCTCTTCGAATGAATCAGAGAGACAAGGAAAAGAGAGACTATAATCAATATTAAAGCTATATCAATTTAAATGTCTTTGTTATTTTTTCTAGGAATTAGAAAAAAATCACGTTCAAGAGGAAAGATGTCATTCTCACTTAATCACTGGTGCTTCGTACTGTTCATCTTTTTATGTGTAAGTAAAACAAAAGTATTCTAAGCTATGTCCATCAAAAATGCTGAAATACAAAGGAATGTTTTCAGTATGAGTGGATGGACATTATAGTAGTAGTAGGCATTGTTTTCCAGAAGCTAAAACTAAGTTCCTCAAAACTATCATTATCTCAATATTTTGTTAAGAAATCTCCCCTCAAAACTTCCATTGATTTAATTTAGTATTACATTTACCCAGAAATGTGAGCCTTGTTGGTTTACAAAAATTTATCATTAATTTGAGATGTCTCTTTATTATCTTGTAAATTGATACTGAAGGTTAATAATGTTCTGGGTAAAATGTCTTTCATGTTAGACATGTGAATTTGAGTTATACTTTCTGGGCCACTGTCTTTTTTAAATATCGAAACTCTTTCAATCTGTTTATTGAGTGAAAAGACCATACAGAACCTGGATATTTAAAAAATCATGGGTTAAAATACCACTGAAACATGATGGCCACAAAAGAAATTGACATCTCTATGTACACAATTTAGGATGATGTATTAGACAGTGATCTTTGTAGACACACACAGCAACACCGATACACAGGACCCACGATGGTGACGAGGATGAACTGAGGCTGACAAAACTAATGTCAGTCAGCCTGGACCAAAAATGCAAAACAGCTGAAAGAAATACTCAAGATTTACATTGATTTTCACCAATGAAAATGAATAACCCTGTGTAGGTCAAATGCTGATCAAACAAATTAAAGAGCATCAGTCCAATTATTCAAGGCGGAATATCTCAGAATAGAGGTGTTTGTTCTATGGAGTGAATGGGGTGAATTTTTGGCAGTGTGCATGATGTACTCATAAATAAAGATTAGCTGAAGAAATCCAACTTAAAAAAGCTTGTTTAGTACACTAATATATCTTTTTAATAACATGATTAATGATTCTTAGGAGTTTCAAAAAAAACAAAGTTGATTTAACATTCCTATTGTTTGGAAATGAGGTTATTTTCTTTGTTGACATCTAAACTTTACGGCAATAATAAAAATCAGAACAGTCTTATATGATGAAGAGGCGCGTGAGTGTGTATAGCTGCTGGACATTGCCAGTGCTGAATGGGATGAATGCAAATATGGAATCTGTAGGTAGAATTTGTAGATGCAACATAAACACTTATTGGTTATAAAGCAAAACTACTCTACATGGAGTCCATGCCCAACTGTTGCTTGTAGGAGGAAAAATAAATGTCTTCAAATGTTTTATTATTTCATTTCTTTATGTATACACCCATCTGCACTCTCTGTAAGTAACTGATTTTTGTCGTTAATACAGCAGCCAGCCCTGGTCCTCCCCAACACTTCAAATGACACCAGTCCAACCGGGGAGCCTGAGCCATTCCTGTATGTCTTAGGACGAAGGAAAATGAAGGATGCCGAGTCCAAGTGCTACAAACGCATGCAGCTGCTGCCCCCGTACCAAGGAGAAGGTAAGAAGAAGGATTAGCATGTATTTCAAATACCATTGAAGGTTTATTTTCTTCCATGGGGAAATATGTATGAACTAATTTTAACTTAATATGCCAGTAGTTTTAGCAACGGTCTTCATACCATGAAATGTTTGTGTATTTCATGCAGTAGACATGCCTGATTTCTTTATTCAAGTTCATCCAAAGACTTTCTGGCCAACATCTGCACTTAGGACAATGTTACTACAGTAACTCAGTACTCACCCCTGGCAAGCAGGAACAATGCAGGGCTAAGTGAGGGAAAGGAATTGAAAAATGACAGGAAGGGAATTGGAAAATCGTGGGCAGAGAATTTGCCAGAGAGAGGAACCTGTCAAAACCCTAATCTTATTTGGGTTAATTAGGTAGTGCCTTCCCCTACCTGTCAATTGGTTGGTAACTCATGCTGTTTCTTCTCTTTTTCTACCTCCAGTTCCAAGATGAATTTTAAAAAATTATCTCCTAGGCAGAATTGTTTATCTCTCATTTCTCTAGAATGCTCTCCGTGATTGCCCAAATATTCTCAGGGCCCAGCATATTTGATTAGCTGGAGAGGGCCCACGGGAAATGAGAGGGAGGATATGAGTGACCCAGCACTGCTTGTCCCTTTAAATTCTCTCCTCCGTCCCACAAATGGGTTGAAAACACTGAACAAGATCTTCTTTGCAGGGGGGATTGGTTAAATATTGTCTATTACTACATGGTTTGCCTTCAAATAGTCAAAATTTTAATTTGTAGCTTCCACTTTTCTTTAAACAAAGAAGCAAGTCAATTAAAATTATATACATGATATTTTCTCTCTGCAGTAGTTTGTGTTTTTTAAGAACCTGGAAGGCATTAGATGCAACTTGCTGCCAAAAAGAATCCATTTTTCTGAAGTAAATGAAGCCACAGGAACATAAAACTGGTCTTTTCAGAGGCCAAGTGAGTGCAGCCATCCTTGCTTTGGTCTTAGTTGCCTTGGGAGGTTGAACTTTTGTGCTACTGACTAGTATTTAAAACTTTTTCTTTTTTTAGAGTGAGGGGGACTGCCTTCAAAGCCTGAAGTTCATTCTTTTATAAAGATAAATGTTTGTGTTCTGGGGTAGATTTAAATTTTGAAGATGGTGAGAAACCACTTGGAGCCAATGTTGATGAATAGGTGATCAAACTGAGCATTATTTTAGCCAGTAATAAAGTGTGATTCTAAAGTAATAGACTGTTTATATTGTAATTCATCTGGCAAATGCATCTTCACTAGGAATTCTGAACAATTGCATCATCTCTGAATTAAAACAGAATCCCCCCCGCCCAAGGCAATCCCTTTGAAGGTTACTGGTTAGTAGGATACTTACGTTCCAAAGACATATAGTTGTTTTTTTTAAGGAGGCTTTATGCAAGAGTGATTTTCCACATACTTTCACAAGATTTCCCTTATAGCATTTCCAGAGATATTTTAAAGGAAAGATTTGGAAACAGCCCAAGTGCCCATCAGTAGATGAGTGGATAAAAAAGCTATGTCACATATACACAATGAAATACTTCACGTCTATAAAAAAGAAGGGGCTCTTACCTTTTGCTGCAGCATGGATGGATCTGGAGATTATTATGCTAAGTGAAATAAGCCAGTGAGACAAATATCATATGATTTCACTTGCATGGGGAATCTAATGAGCTGGTGAACAGAATAGAAACAGAGTCATGGGTATAGGGAGCAGATTGACAGCTGTCTGGGGTGGGAGCTGGATGAAACAAAGTAAGGGGATTAGCCAAACCCATAACCCATGGACACAGACAATGTTGTGCTAATGGCCTGAGGGAAGGGGGGGTTGGGGCATGGGCTGGGTGGAGGTGGACAAGGTGGGGTGGGGAAATGGGGACATCTGAAATAGTGTCGACAATAAAAATAAAGTTAAAAGTTAATTAATTAATTAAAGAAAAGATTTTGGGGTGAAAGGATTCCATACAGCAGACATGTGTGTCTTTTGAGGAACAAATGGAGAAAATGCTAGAAAAAACGGAAATTTTGTTTGTAGTTGATGAAGTTAACCCCTCTATTTTGTTGCTGCTGCTGCTACACTTGTTTGTAAATGTGTTTGCAAGTGAAGAGCCCCAGAATAACTGACTGTGCACTACTAAACCCCGCGGAGGCTTCCGTAGTTTCTGACAATGGCACGTGCGTTTCTTTCTGAACGGCCAGGTCTGTTTTGCAACCGCACCTGGGACGGATGGCTGTGCTGGGACGACACACCGGCTGGGGTGACGTCCCACCAGCACTGCCCCGACTACTTTCCGGACTTCGACCCCACAGGTGGGACACTCGTTTTTATTTTCTGTTTTGCTAGGAAGCATAAAACTGACTTCTTTATACATCCCTTAGTGGTGGACTTCTTTGTTCCATTGAATTTAACCATGTGAAATTGCCCATGTTTGACCATTTGACCCACAAAAACTGCGGTCTCATAAGTCAATCTAGTAAATAAATGTTGTGTGTAAATGAACAAAAGTATGTCTTGCTCTTCTCACATAGTTCTATCTCACATCATTAGTTTAATGTCTGTTAAAAAAAAAAAAACAGGAGGTACAGTGTAGCTAGCACTCTGGCAACTGACAGACCAGGTCTTCCATCCTAGCCCACCCACTGTGCACTGACCTTTCAAATTCCATAACCTTTCTCATGGCTTCACGCTGTTTGGAAAATGGAAGTAGCAATGGCTGCTTTACAGGGCTCTGCTGAAGAAAAAACGGGACAGTACGTATTAAAACACTTTGTATAATTAAAACATCTCTATAATCTAGCAGATTCATGGTAGCCTCTATTTACTGGTATTCATATTCAACTCTATAAAAGGATTAACATTTTGGAATGATTTTTAAGCCTCAATTTATTATTTTTTCTTCGTGTTATTTTGAAATGGTACTGTAATAACTGTTATATTTCATTAACAGAAAAGGCTTCAAAATTCTGTGATGAAAACGGAACTTGGTTTGAAGACCCTGAGAGGAATAAGACCTCGACTAACTACAGTATGTGTAATGCTTTCAGTGCTGAGAAACTGAAGGTAGGATTTATTTCAAATTCCAGTGCTGAACATGCCATGACTTGTACATAGAAATACGTGATGCCTGCAAAGTACCTGCTGCCAGAAAGCTAAACTATATTATAGAAGGAAACAGATAATGACCTGCATATTTAATTCTTTCCCATTTAGAACATGCCCCTCAGTTCGTTGAAAACTGGACACTTGAGTACCTATTGTCTTTTTTCCTCGGTTGGTGTTCAGCTCGCATCTGTGTTCCATCCCGCGGATGAACCAGGTTCACCAGTTGGTGGATACTGGAGTTGCTCCCACTGTTTGGCTCTAACAAATAAGGCTGCCATAAACCTTTGTGCTGACATATATTTCATTTTTCTTGTCTTTTTTCTTTGATCAGTCTTTCCAGGGAGAATTGAAAATTTTTTTAAGAACTAACTTTTATTGTTGTTGTTTTTAGGTTCAAATTCTCTTTAGCATTACAATGTCCTTTCTTTTACATTCTTTGAGTTGAATTTAATTCTTCTGTAGCTGGAAATTTAGGTCATTGATTTTCAATCTTCTTCATCTTTTACACATGCCTTTTAGTCTTTACACTTCCCTCTATGTGCAGTTTCACCTGCATGTAAAAAGCTTTGGCATGCCATTGTGAGTTCTTCTTTGATGCAATAGTCCTTTAGAAATGTATTGCTTAATTCCCAGCAATATGAGAGTGTTTTTCAAGTTATCTTTTCATTAACAATTTCTAAACTATTGTGGTCAAATGTGATCTTTAAGATTTCAGTTACTTGAATTTTGTGGAGATTTGCTGGACTGACTGGTGTATGTTATCTTGGGTAAATATTCTTTGAATCTTCCGTCAGCATTGAGAAGAATGGGTCTTCGGCAGATGTTGGGTACAGTGTTTACTACATGCAAATTAGTAAAATATGTTAATCACGTTGTTCAAATCTTCTAGAGCTTGATTTTTGCCTGTGTGTGCTATCAGTTATTAGGAGGTGTCAAATTTTTCTTTATGCTTCATATGGTTTGAGTTTATATTATTAGGTTCATGGAAATTTAAAACTGTGGCATCTTTCTGACTTAACACCTGCACCTATGTGGTATCACACCAGTCGTCTTGTGGTTGGTGTTAACGTGGGTCACCTTTCTCATCCTTTTACAGTCACTATCTCTGTATCCCAGTGTCTAGTGGCATTTCTTAGTGGTAGCACATAACTGCTTTAAAAATCATCTTGTCCAACAAATTGCTTCACAGGTGAGGACCACAGAGGTCTGGGGAGGTGGAGTGAAAGCCACACAGAAACTTAATAATAATACTCTGAGTAAAGAACAGTTCTGATAAGCCCAGTCTCATGTTTTTTTTCCACTATGTCATGTACATTCTTAATCTTATACTATTCAGTCTGTTCATCGGGGTTTATTATAATTTAATATAAAGAAATTCTCTGAAATACTTGTCACAGTTTCAGTAGGAATTTTAAAGGAGGAAACTAATTCCCTTTTCTATGGTCAGTTACTCACGCATTCCTCTTTGTGACCGTTTCGTTGTTGCCGCTGTCGTTCCAGAACGCTTACATTCTGTACTACCTGGCTATCGTGGGTCACTCTGCCTCTCTTTCCACTTTGTCGGTTTCACTGGGAATTTTCATGTGCTTCAAGTAAGTACCCTTACAGCCTCTGCTTTTTATCTTCTTTATGTTACCGAAGTAAATGGAAAACTCTGTAAAAGTTAGGCAGGGGAGGGGAGGATCTTCTGCAAATCATAGGAAATACGTAGGAGTCGTGAAGTAGCAAAAAAAATAATACTAATTAAAATAAACTTTTAGCCCTACCTTAGAGGACAATGAGACCGATTCATACAACCTTTCAAGGCAACATTTCTCCTTCACAAAACCAAACAGCCCTTAAGTGTACTGTGTGAATGAGGCTAAGGTTCCATGAAGCACTGAGGAGAGGGTCCCCTCCTTCTTTTACCCCCACTCACAAATATGGAGGCCACGGCCACAAGCTCAGCTGCACCCTGCCTGACCTTGAGCCATGGTACAAGCAGATTTGGCTAGAAGAGAAGTGGGCATGATGAGGCCATGGTAGTATTTTTCCAGAGAAGGAAGGTAAGTCTCCTCCCTTTTGGCCTTGACTCAGCCAGCCAAGGTCAAGGAGAATGTCTTCGAGAAGATGTCAGTTTTTGCCCTAACAAAGCTAGCATGGTTAACTGCAAATATCTTTTAAGACAGTGTGAGGAATAAAATTTCAACGCGGTTTTCTGTCACGATTCTGTGCCTAGACACTTGATAGCATTATCTGTGGTGAAATGATGGAGTTGATATAGATACTGATTTCACAATAATGGAAAATTTAAAACATTGATTATATGCTTTCAGGAATGGCTTTACAGTATATGTGAGATAGTAATATATGTTAAATTTGGTCCTAAAAATGTCCTAAATTTAGTGTAACTTCTTTAAATCAAAGGCAGAAAGTACTGCATTACCCTTTTCTTGAGACTTCTAGCTTCTATGTTACTGTGGGGTCTCCTGCCACTAATTTAGTTGTGGTGGAATTACAAGAGGGAGACCCAAAAAGGCTGGAATTTATTTATAAAAAATTGTGTATTTATTCTTACATGTTTAAACTTCAGTCACCTTCAAAGTGCTCTCCATTTGATGCAATACCCCTGTGGAGACTTTTCCCCACTTCTCAAAAGGATGTTTGAACTTATTAATTCTGATGCCTATTAGTGCTTCTGCCATTTTTTGTTCACCTCTTCCTCATCAGCAAAATGTTTCCCTTTGAGGGGCAAGATCAGGTGAATAGGGAGGGTGGGGCATGGGGGTCATGCTGTTTTGGGTTAAAAACTGCTATACACTCAGGACCCTGTGAACAGGTATACTGGTAAATCACCCATCATGAAACAGGGAAACATATTGAGTCTTCCAAAAAAAATTCAGTGAAGCCGAACACAACCTCTCACAACAACACCAGCTGGGACACTGATACAGATGGGTTTGTAAACACTCACCTAGCAGGGGAAGCCTGCACTACAAGGGGCCCGCCCTCCAGGAGGTGAAGAATGATGAGGAAAAGCTCCTTAGTAGTCCAAACTTTGAAGATGTGTTACATAATTATATATATAGTGATTCACAAGCAGGATCTTAATTTGATTTTTCTTAAAATCTTATGATGACACTGAAGAAAATTAAACCAAGAGAAGCACCCTAAACCTACCCTTTACACAACTATTGTTTTTTATCCTTTTTAATCTTTGTCTATATTTTATATCATAATTATATATTATGTCTAGACCTTACATAGTCAAGATTCTTACATTGATCTAGCAATATTACTGAATATTTTTAACTGGATAGCAAATAATAATAGAGAATGAGCTCCTTTCATACATAGTACAACAGGAGAAGGACATAAGCAAAGCAATGAGATATGAGGGACTAATTACTAGAATTACAATAAGAGTATTTTCAATTACAATGATCAAAATATAGCAAAGTAAACACATGGTATGATTGATCTTGGAATGCCTGTTCATTTTCCCACTGCACTTGATAATAGTAAATAAATACATCGTGGCTCTCACACAGCCTTGATCAAAAATTCTGCCACTGAAAGTCTATTGTTTAAGATATATTTTTGATATAACTGAAAGACAGAGTGCTCAAATTTATAATGATGCAAATAATAAATGTATTCAGGACTTTAAAGATTAAAAATGTCAAGGAGGCATTTCTTAGTTCTTTATTTCTCCTGCCATCTAAATAATTGATGAGATGTGAGAGCCAAACCAGCAAAGAAAAAATGTTTTCACAATCATTGCCACACTAAGCCAGTGCAAATGGCTGTTTAAAGGTGCAGCACGTGGACCAAGCGAAACATTTCCCAACCCTAGTGGGTCCCAAAACAAAATCAACCTGGTCAAACCCAGGGGATCAAATTTGGGAGCAGATTGTCTAGAAACAACCAGATTTTGTTCTCCTGCCTCAATTTCAAGAACCTGTCCAACAACTGAAATCTTGGTTTAAAAAGAAAGTATTGATTTATAACCTGAATATCATAATGGGAAGACGTGAACTAGCTGCTTCTCCAGAGCACACACAACAAGAAACAAATAGGATGTGAAGAACACTCATGTGCTGTGATGCTAAATATCCAGCTACAAATGGGGTTATATCAGATTTTCATACATGTTCTTAACCTCATCTTAAACCTACCCAGACCAAAAATATCAAGGGCACCATTTTCTTAAGATTACAGTGTGTTTCTAATTCTTCACATTTTTCTTTACATCTGCACTTCAAAATATTAAGAGTGATTGTGAGAAATGGAAGGTAAGTCTAGTCTGTCACTGGATTTTCTCTTTTGATTAGCAGTTTTTTCCCCAAATCTTCAAATGCTCAACAGCACCCTTGTGGTCTTTACCGCCATCACACTGAAGGGCTTTATGACTTGTGCACTTAAATGGCATCATCTGTGTGAAACCTGAGCAAAAAGTAATCATCTTTCCCTTGCATAATTCCACATTCCCAAGGCTGAGTTGCTTTGCAAAATGCCAACAATCACTTTTATAAAACTGTCAAGAAAGCAAAATGAGAAGTCACACCCAGCCCCTCTTCTGGTACCCAATGCCCCATTCATAGGCATCCCGTTGAAATCTCACTCTAAAGTCACAACGTGTGCCTGCCAGAGCCTTTTAAAAAGGAACAGCCCTGTAAGAGTCCTCCTCAAACCTATGCTATCAAACCGATTTATGCAATCGTCAAAACTTAAGGCAAAAATTAAATGTTTTCTATATCATTTTACCGTTAGCTCTCTAAAAGCATACACATACATGCATAGTGTGCTAATAACTTGAAACAAATTTTTAGTGTGAAAGATTTGTGCCAGGTGAACTAAAACCATGAAAGTGACATTATTACACTTTAGCCTTAAAATATGACGTCTTGAGATTCCCACTCACGTAGATCATTCTCTTCTTCACATGTGAGTGACACCTTGATCCGGTCAAGGTAGGCATCGATTACGTCACCTTATCCCCCCACTACCCACTAGTCGGGAGTCTTCAGTGCTTATGGGTCCTTTTCACTCGAAGAGAAAGTAATATTCTATCCATCTCGATACCTATTTTTATTGAGAGAAATGAATCATAGCTAACATCAGGTTTGTGCTATTTCTACTTAAAGACAATCCATATCTGATAGGAAAATATTGTCAGCTTCTCTCACATTCATTCAGGCAACAAGAATTTACATTGAGAACAATTACACATGGAATTACTCTCATTCCATTCAGCTAATCCTCGTTAGCACCCTATACCTTTCCTTCAGAACAGGTATCACACTAAAAGTAAATAAACACATTGTATAGAAGGCCCCTAGAGGCAAGACTCTGTCTGCTTTGTTCACCAACATATCCCTAGCACCTACCAGAAGGTCTAAAGTACAGTAGGTACACAGTAATATGTGTTGGATTATTGAATGAATTTTAATAAATTTAAAATACCTTTAACTCATTTCAAAAAGCTCAGGGTAAATGTCAGCAAAATGTAATGAATTTTTTAAAACTTAATTAGCAAAAATTATATCGAAACCTTCAAGAAACAGAAACTCATATTACATTATTAGTCATAGTGTTCCTTTGGAGCCTAAGACTTTATCCAGCTTTAAATCATCACTTTCTCACTATGTGCATAAAACAGTATTGTATATAGGTTGTATGTAGCTAATGGGATAATGTCCACTCTCAGTTAGTTAATGCCTGTGTTAAGAATTTGGCACAGGTTCACTGTGATGCAAAGTGTAAGACTTGGGACCATCGACCTTGAATGGAATTCTCTGATGTACTGGGCAACTGTTCAGTGGTCACAGTTCAAAGAAGAAAATTGCTCTTATATTTTTTAATCCAAAAAATTACTATTAAACCCTACAGTGTACCCAGACAGTGTTCTAGATGCACAAAGCAAAAGGCTTCATTCTAGTGAGAGAAAAGGACAGAGTAACGGGCAATAAACAAATATATGATGTCCTGAGGGGAGACGAAAAATAAAGCAGGGATGCCAGGGCCTGAGAGCAAGGAGAGGTGGAGGAAGTGCATTTCATTCAGGGTAACTCCTGCTTACGCAGGACATTAAACATTAACCAGCCCTTTAAGTTAATGTTGTAGATGGGCAGATTATTGAACTCTCCCTCAAAAGAAAACCAGGCACGAGAATGGCAGCACTGTGTGATGCATTTACCCACTTAGTTCTGGGTGATGTCAGTTGTCATAGGTTTAAGCCAGGCTGCACCCAATCACGAGACGTCAGCTGCCTCCCATTGAGAAGCATTATAAATGCTGTTCCGACTGTCAGGAAAACGGCAGGTGACGGGTTTAACAATGCAACAGGGAAGAGTGTATGCAGTATCAATGGGTACGATGTTTTACATACATAATTTTTTCTTTTTAAATCCTTAAATCGCAACCTACTTTCATAGCACTAGTATAAAATTCATTAGATCCAGTTTATTTAACAGCCTTTGTTGCTGCTAAATAAAGTGGTCATGTGTGTGTGAAAGAAAGTTCTCTAAACCCCAGTCTGCATTCTACCCCTGCTCAACAAGTTGAAAAAAATTTAAATATTTTGTATGAACTCTTTACTGATGCTTTTGGGCAGTGCCTGAAAAGTTGAAAAATGTAGCTACCGTAATTATAAATAGACTCTAACACACACCCTCATTACTTAAACTTGCTTTTTACTACAGATAAGTAACAACTCATTTTGCTTTGATTTGGAAATGTAGGAAAAGCACTGTAAGTAAACCTAGACCTCAGAATGTTCATCTTTCCTCAGAATTTTCTTTTCAAAATTCCTAGGATTCTAGCTTTATTCCATGAAAAACCTTTTAGGGATAGTTACTCTGATTAATTTTTAGCATCATTAACTGAATGCCATAAGTTTTTACATGATTCTAAACACTTTTTAACTGGATCAAGTATGGTAAATACAAGACTATTTCTCTAAGATAATCGTTCCAATTTTGTTAGAGCCATTCTACAGGCTCTCTTCATTTACATCAAATAGTGAAATAAGATATTACACTAACGAACATCCACACAAATACATATTACAAGTTTATGCAGTGGAGGACAAGTGAATAAAAAAATTCCAACAAAATGCTGAGTCTCCACGTGGTGGGCAATGGCTGTGCCAACCAGCACTGGTATTGTCAGTTCCAAACCCCACATGTCTCAGTGAGATCAAATCAGAGTGTATCTGAAATTCTTTGCCTGTGTCTGAGCTCCCCCATCAGGAGGATATGGAAAGTAGGAACCACAAAGTGGATTCTGGTTGGAATATGAGAATTCAAAATCAGTTGGAAGAAATATCCAGAGAGAGGGATGATGGGAGACTTAATAAAGCCTGTGTATGTAATGGGTCAAGGACATGGATTCAGTACCTTGTCACAGGCCACCTTGGTTCAGACTTCATGCCCTGTTGTTCCATTTGCCACATAATTCTTGCCTGGTCCCATCAATAAAGAGCGGACTTTTCATCTGAAGCACAGGCCAAACTGTGACGGTTTCTCTTGTAAGAGTTCTCTTCTCAAGTAATTTCACATCTGTTATAACTAAAAGTGATTTTATCACGCACCCTTGCATTTGTTATGAAGTCACCTGAGGACCGAAAACTATGAGCTCCTATGGCTAGAAGACTGTTTTTAAAAATCAGACAGAGAAGTACAATAAGAATTATAGATGGGACCAGCCTCACTTACTTCAATATGTTCTCTCAACCATTGCTAAAAGCAATAGTACAAATACTGCCAAAATGTTTTTCCCCTGGTCCTTCAGCATCTGGGCGCTGGTTAATACTGTGACTTTTCCTCCCAGGAGCCTCAGCTGCCAGCGGGTGACTATACACAAGCACATGTTTCTGACCTACATCCTGAACTCCATCACTGTCCTCATCCACCTGATTCAAGTGGTGCCCAACGAGGAATTCGTGAGCATGGATCCGGTGAGCGCTGCCTTGTTTGTTTTTAATTTTATGTCTAAGGATATAGTATCTGTAAATAATGAACGTGGTGTTATTGTTTGATTTAAGCAGGTTTTTTTACATGTGCAACTGTATTTAGTTTTACAGTTCAGTCTTGCATTAAACAAGGCATATCTTTTATTTCTAGGCAGTTATTAGAATTAATTGTTATATGCCATAGTAAAGGGCTGGGAATAATTCACCCATAAGCGAATAAGAAGTGTACAACCACGTGTGAGTTTTCACTGCTAATTGAAGATGCATGAACATCAATGGGGAATTTACTGAGCGCACCGTGTGGACATAGGCAGTACTAGGTACACTGGGCAGTGCGTCCCCGGTGGCCCAGCATGTCACCTAGCGGGCTACAAATGTGCCTAAACATTAATCCCCTCAGCATTCTGGCATCAGGCTGGGCTTGGGCCAGATACTTCAGCAATGAATAACTATGCATTCACTCTAGTAAGCCGTCTAAATATTCATCATATTCTCTATCTGCAAGACTTTAAAAAGGTTTAATTACCCCTACTTCCCTCACTCTCATCTCTGATCTTTGCTGATGGTCCCATTATCTGAGCTCAACCAGAAACCACAGGGCAGGGAAGCCCTGACTGCAGTGGTCAGAGCTGTTTCTCTGTGCCCAGGGCAGTGGGGGCGGGGCGGAGAGTGCATTTCAAAGCACAAACAGAAGCTTTCTAGCACAGCAGGAAGGGCCGAGCCGTGTTTGCGTTTTTGTTTCTCTGCCTAACTGTGTTATGCAAGCACGTGTAGACAGCCTCATCTTTCAGAACCGGCATTTGACTGCTCTGCCAGCCCGATGACAAAAATGCGTGAAATCTGCCCAGAGCATGCCTCCTGTGTCACAGTGGCATGGCCTGGGAAAGCAGCTTAATTTGGCTTCTAATGGATCCGTGGTGTTAATCATCTTTTGCAGTGTGAATATATCCAAAAGGGAGTTGTGATCCATCGCCTAAAACCATGGCCTTTGTCATGTGAGACAAAGTCCTGTCTTAACCTATAGAACAAGGCCCAGGGGGTTTCTCTTGATGACTTTTCTTTTTTAATGTCAACTGATTTCAGTAAAATAATCTCATTTCACTAAATCCTCCTAAGACCTCAGTGAAGGGTGGGTATTACCTCCATTATTAGCTGAGTAAACAGAGACACAGTAAAGGTTGGGTCCTCTGCCCTGTGGCAGGTCAGAGATGGGATTCGGACCCAGACCTGCCTCCCACAGAAGCCGACCCTCTCTCCGCTGCACTGCGAGTGCTTTTCGTTCGTTGTCTTGTTCATTCTTCGGGACCAGGCATTTCTGAAGAGATGGGCTCAGCCATTGCAGAGTAGTGACTGTCCATAACTGGATGTGGACACTACATTTAATTAGGGAGGATGACCCCACAACATTTGATACAGATGTAGAAGCAATTAACTAAGCATCTCTCAACAGGAAAAATTTTTGGCTTCCTATTTCCCATTAAGTGTGGAAACCCTGAGAAAGTTATTTGTTGTCTGTACAAAGTAGGCCGGGAAATGGGAATTCAACCACTAAATTATCAACCCTGCAAATCGTACACCATCAAATTATGAACTATCGTAAATTTTTAAATAAACCCTTATCTCTTGTGGGGTCTGACACCCCGTGTCATACCACCAGCCCACTCCTGGCTGTTAGTGGGAAGGGGGCTGTTCATCTACTGTGAAATCTGCTAAACCTGTTATCTTCCTGAAATAGTCTAAGTTCAGGATTTTTCTGAGTTCACCATTGAATTACAGAAATCATTTAACCTCATCTATCGAATGCAAACAGTAAATACTGCCTTGCTTTTTCCCAAGAGATTGTCTTGTAGTTCCAAAAAAAAACAACCATAAAGCTTTAAAAAATTCCTGAGGGCATAATACGGTAAGCCATTGCTCTCGGGGTTGCTATGAACACTTGCCTGGTGGCTGACTCCCTGGGTCTCTGCCTCCCTGGGTCTCTGCACAAGGCTGTCCTGCACAAAGCATCCTCAAAGTGACCTAAGTCTGAAAATCAGCAAAGAGGCTTATCTTTATGACATGACTAACTCTTGATGCTCTCAAATCCAGATATTGTGAAGCCAAAAGACTTTTTTTTTAGCTATACAAAAGCAAACTTCCTAGAGAAAAAAAAAACAACAACTGTAAAACACTTTAAAGGTAGAATTTAATCTGATCAATCAAGTGTTGCTCTGACTTGTGGGTATAGAGGGTGGCACCCATTAACAGATGCTTGGGGAAGCTAAATGCAGGCTGATGCAGACACTTTGGCTGGTTTTCACATTTACCCTCTGCTCGCTGTCACATCCTTGCCTGTGTCTTCTCCTGAGCCTCTCCTTTTCCTTCCAACAGCTGAGCTGCAAGGTTTTGCACTTTATCAACCACTACCTGATGTCCTGCAACTACTTCTGGATGCTGTGTGAGGGGATCTATCTGCACACACTCATTGTGGTGACTGTGTTCACGGAGAAACAACACATGAAGTGGTATTATCTCTTGGGCTGGGGTATGTATTACCTCCAACTGAGTCTTGAGCCTCTTTCCCCTCTGTCTGTGTATGTACAGTCTCTTCTGGTCTGGGTGTCAGAGGACAATCAGGGGCCCAGGTCCTTTGAGGAATGATGAGGCAGATGCTAGGAGTTCAGTCTCCAGGAGAGCTTAGTAGAAGCCCTTTAACAAGTTTATACAGACTGTGGTGGACATGGGGTGGGGACAGAGGGTCACAATGATGAGTGTCTTCAAGGAACTCAGCCATTGGATGGACAGAAAACATGCCCAACAGAGAAAATCCGACGAGGCTCCCTTCCATTTTATTTGTCACCTGTTTGTAGAGCAAAGGAGAATGTCCCATTTTGAATTCTGTATGTCCCCCACCCTGGTCCACATCCCTTCCTCAAGAACGTTCCTTCCTGCCCATCCATCAGCAGGGTTTCTCCAATGAAATGTCAAGGAGTAGAGACTAGATGAGCAATAGGTATAACCACACGGGCCTCCAAATGGGGCCTATCTGACTTCACAGAGCATGGCAATGGCTTTGGAAAACTTATAGCTGGATTGCTCAAGCGGTGACCACTCCTATAGATTGACTGAGGCAGGGTTCTTAGGTCCGTGAGGGCCCCCTAGAATTGCTTCCCTCCCCTCAGAGCTCTATCAGTGTAGCCCACTCTGGTGGAAAGGGGGAAGATAGACAGTGAAATCTTGAAATGGAAAAGTTTCTGGGACAAAAACACATGCTGCTTTATTTTCCTAAAAGTCCCGTGAAACTCCTGTACTGGAGGAGAATTCTTGGCATCCACCGATCAGATGACTGTGACTCTTAGAGCAGAGGCTGTAGAGTATCTTCAGCTAAGCGTGACATTTAAGTGCAGTGTTTTGGGGAGCTCCTAAAAATACTGGTAAGAGAGAAGGGATTGACTGAGGATAAAGAATAATCCAAAAGATTGCTTAGAACATCAGTCTTTGTATTTAAACCCCTGCCCAACAAATATGGTTACCAAGTGTACAGAAACGTGTCTGNATTCTTGGCATCCACCGATCAGATGACTGTGACTCTTAGAGCAGAGGCTGTAGAGTATCTTCAGCTAAGCGTGACATTTAAGTGCAGTGTTTTGGGGAGCTCCTAGAAATACTGGTAAGAGAGAAGGGATTGACTGAGGATAAAGAATAATCCAAAAGATTGCTAAGAACATCAGTCTTTGTATTTAAACCCCTGCCCAACAAATATGGTTACCAAGTGTACAGAAACGTGTCTGGGAGGTCCGATAAGTAACTGGAAGTCTTTTCCACAATCTAGACCAGGGCTGGTCCTAGGTAAGATTTCTTTTCATAACACCCGTCCCTAATAGAAATACATGGATTTTTAACCAATCACACAACCTGAACCCAGCGAGATATCCTACAATCATGGGTCAATAGAACACATATTTGGGGTATTTCCACATTGAACTGATGGTGTTGTGACTCTTTGGTTGCAAATGACAGAGATCAAGATGTTCTAATTTAAGCAAAATGAGAGAAATTGTCAGAATCAAAGTATTCCATGGAAATATCACCCCACCCCAGGCCCACCAATATGCACACACGCGCACTATTCTGTCTGAAATAAATACTTCCTTCCTTTGAAGTAAAATCTATGGTGCACTTCCTGTACCAGCTTTGACTATTTAAGAACATCTCTCTGCCCTAGTCAAAACAAAATGTTCCTGGAAGAAAAAGGATGTAAATCTATCTTTGAAAGAAACACATTTTTCCTTCCTACAACAGGAGGAGGTGGAGTGAGATCCCCACACACCTCCCTCGTTGTCTCATTAAAAGTGTGTATTTCAGAATAAATTCGGAGAGTGAATTTCTCTAAACCCCAGTGAGGAAACAGTGGACTAGAACTGCTGTCAGGACAACACAATTATGTTTTGTGTAAATGGTCAAATTCAAAAGTATTTCAGGTCAAAATTACAATTTCATTGACAGTCCTATTGAATTATAGGCTTCATGGCTTTAGAGGGTGAGGTTGTTCTCTGGTGAAAACTCAGTATTTTCAGGCATTTTCTTATTTGCCTATAATTCTCAGAAAATCAAAGCATGTAGGTCTAATTCACTTCTGAGACCCATTTCTTGATCTGATAGAATTTAAAAACTCATTCTACAAGTTTCTCAACCAAATTAAACAATGTGCTGTTATACATCAGTACATTTGAGGAAAAAGACATCTTTTTTCCTCACAAAAATCACAACTTTTGTCTAGATTAGCTGTACAGAATGAAAATTTATTTTTTTCAAAGCAGTATCCTGACAGGATGCATTGATGATAATTACCTCCATCATTCTGTTTGTAAATTCCAAGTTGTTTTCACTAGCACTTCAAGTGCAGTCAAGGAGCGCAATACTAACCTGCCTTAATACAGGTCCACAGCCAGAGCGAACGTGGCTACTCTGAAGCTCTCGTATTGAAAGAGAATGGGATCGATGCACATGGTAGAGACAGAAAAGTAAAAAACCATGAAGCTATACTGCAAACACCAACAAGGCCCTCAGAGCAATCAGACTGTCTCTTCCATATGCTGTCCCAGGTCACATGCTCCTGGGGACCCCAACTTCCCTCCCTGAAAGAGCCCAGGTCATACACAAGCTTTCTGGTCTACAGTCATCATCCTCACCTCATCGAGACGTAGCAGTGGTGTTAGTCCTGGAGAGAGTAATAATGTGTCTACCACCCCATATGATTTGGAAGAGGCTTTACTTACTTGATCTTAACCAAGCTCTCTGAAAGCCCGTGGCATTCTAATCAAGAACATTTTTACCTGATTTGACCAAAGGTATTTGTGCCAAACATCAGGAAACTATCTTGACAGAAACAATTAATTTGCCACTTTTTTTTTCAAAGTAAGCACGTCGTCATTTTCTATGCAACTGTACTTACAGCTTATGACAAGGAAGCCAGGTGTAACTGGTACCGTTTCACATTTTTAGGGTTCCCCATGGTGCCAACTATCATCCATGCCGTTACCAGGACCCTATACTTCAATGACAAGTAAGCACTGTGGGTGTTTTTAGTTACCACTTGTAGATAAGATGCATTTGCACTGACGTATCCTGCCCCTCCCTTTGTCCAGCTGCTGGCTGAGCGCGGAGACCCACCTGCTGTACATCATCCACGGCCCTGTCATGGCAGCACTGGTGGTGAGAACTGCTTTGGAGCCCGTTACTAATATCCCCAGAGCGTCCTCATCTCTGGGGATTTCTGCGGCGATGGTTCTATTAGCCTATCTATCACAACTTCCAAATGAAGCTAATTGAATGATAGTCTTTAATAAAAAGAACAGTTACTGATCGATGCCCAACGTCCCAGCAGTGCCCGGCAAACTGAACCACCCTTGGGGCAGTCCTGGTGGGTGGGCTCCCCACCCCGGGGAAAGAAGAACTGAGGAAAGTGGATGTCCTGCAGCGGTACTGACCTGGTGGTCTGCTCGCTCATGACATCGTATCTTTGCAGGTCAACTTCTTCTTTCTGCTCAACATCATCCGCGTGCTCGTGAAGAAGATGAAGGAAGCCCAGCAGCCCGACTCGTACATGTACCTGAAGGCGGTCAAGGCCACTCTGTTCCTGGTGCCCCTGCTGGGAGCGCAGTTTGTCGTGTTTCCCTGGAGGCCCAACAACAAGGTGCTTGCCCAGATCTACGACTACCTGATGCACTCTCTCATTCACTTCCAGGTAAGGAGGCCAGTGGTGTGTGGATTCCGTGACTTGCTCTGCTGGTTGATGCAGAATGACCCATTCCCTGGGGCTCCTCTGTGACCAGAAGGACCCTTTTGACCATATGTAACCTGGAAGGGGTTCTCACTGCCACGCTTTCCTACTTTCTGAATCTTAAAGTTGAAGAAGGAAGCAGGGGGGTATGGGCTAGGAGAGACACCTCTATGTCCAAATACCTGTCCAGGAAGGGACTGAGCCATTGCAAGGTGCCGAGGACAAGCTCCTGTCCCCACAGTCCTTTCAACCTCTCCTTCCCCTCCCCAGTATTTTAAGGGCTATATTTTGTTTTCTTGAGGGGAGTTCTGAAGAATGGCATAACCCATGCCCATCAGTTGCCCAACTGTAGTGAAGCACCGGATGTGAGTGGTAGCAATAGTTTTTCCATCGAACCTTGACTGGCTATCACAATAGTAAAATGTTCCCCTCCAGATTGTCTACTTATATTAATGGCTAAACAATGTAATGTATGTGAAAGTAACTTCAACTCTATCTCTCCTCCTCTCTATAGGGATTCTTCGTTGCCGTGATTTACTGCTTCTACAATAGCAACGTAAGCATGCCTTTTATGTGTTACCACTGCTTGTTCATACGAAGCCAGCACTTTTTACCTTCCAGGGGGCCGCTTTTCATTTGGGTTCATGTCCATAGCGCTCTTTTCATGGTTGCATGACTAGTGGGGTTGTGTTTTTCCACCACTGCAAAGTGACTCTTTTCCATGCTGTGTGGTACAATGGCAGGTATTACTCAAACAGGCAGCTAAATTATGATTTCCTCGGATTACACCCTGAGCAGCAATAGTGAAGGCCATTCTGGATCCACACAGAAAGAAAGGTCATGCCCTATTCTCTTTAAAAGACCCAACTGCTCACTACGGCAGAGCCAACATCCAGCCTGTCTGTGCTGGTCTGCCACCTCCTTTCCAGGAGCTTGGTGCGGTATTATGTCACTGAGGCAACATTTTGAAAATCACCCTGAAGTTAAGACTCAAATCATTAATACACTATCTGAATATTTACATATAAAATTGAGAGTGTGCATGGCCAGTATGTTCAGGCACTTCTAGCCAGAGCTCCCTTTCTTCCAATGAAATGTAGCCAAGGAGCCCAGTTTGTAAAACATAAAAGTGAAGCTGCTTAAATTTGTACCAAAGAACTCCCAGAGCTCCAGGGAACATGATTTGAAATGTCCCTCCTCTTTCAGGTGAGAAATCTAAATGCCAGAAAGATCATGTGACTCACCCACTGTCATAATCATAGTTGAATCATCAGGACTAGAACCCAACTTTCCTGATTCTTAATTGAATGAACTAAATCTCCCGCTGTACTGTATTACGTCCAGGATTCCTCCCTGAAGTTTTGTTAATAAACTTTCTGTAGTTATATGCCACATAACTTTTAATGTAAAAGTATTTTTATAACATTAAATCAGTTCCTAGAAAGACAAATTCTATACCAAGGAAAATTACATTTTATAAAAAGATCAACCTACTATTTCCTGTTAGTAATTAGAAAGATTGTCTAATAATCAACTGAACAGTATTTAGTGAGCACCGATATTCTGCTGCTCTGTGACCTATTTATTACTCATTTCCAACCCCAATAGCCCAACTATTGTTGCTTTTCTTTTAGTTAGTACATTTTCTTCTTTCCTCCATTCATTCATCCATCAACTCATTCATTTATTCCACAAAAACACATTGTGCATTGACTTTTGCTAGGGCCTAGCCTGAAGGCCAGTTGTTGAAGTGTCTCTTCCTTTTTTAAACAATAGTAAAAATTAATCAATACAAAGGGCTCAGGTCACTCCATCTTTATATCAATTTCTGTGAATGTATATCCTTGCCTTTTGCATTGTTTCAGGTGACATACAAAAAATATTTTTTATCCAAACTAATATTAATATACAGCTAATGTAAAAACTGGGCTCAGGAGCGGCATACCATGAAAACATGAGAAGATTGCACGCACTTATAAAAATACGTCAATATTTATTGTGTCGTAATTTACAATGCTGTCTTTGACGTGTCAGGCACGAAAGCATACCCAGAGGCACTCCTAATGATTGATGTGTCTAGTTCGTTGGAGCAGGTTATCTCTGCTTTTCGAAGTAAAGAAACCATTGCCATTTTAATTAAGATCCTGTCGCTGGTGGAAAGTACAAGTATGACATTTCTAATAATACACAAGTTGTGTACTGTTTCAAATGTAATAACACAGCCCACGGATTTAGGTATCGGGATCTGAGCCGCACCTGCTGTGAACATACCATCTTACAACACTAAGCACAGGCAGGGCACTCATAAGCGCTGCAAGTTATTTCCCACTGTATCTAATATCGAGCTGTGGTCGAGCTTTGCCTGGTTGAATATTGAGTGTTAGCAGAGACCAAGGGTGGTGATATGTCAGTTGTGCAAGGAAGATGAAGTTTTCAATCACCTAGTATCAGTGTGTTACAAGTGACTCCTGTTGCAGAAGTGGGTTAGACAGTCAATGGATCGATTATAAGCAGGGGAGCAATTTGCAGAATCACAGTCGTAGAGATCGGGAGAGGACCAGTGAGCGTGCTTATGGATCAGACATTTCCTACAACTCTCCCAAGTGTGTGGACCTTGACCATCCACACATTTCGGTGAGTTATGGAGTTGTAGGAGACCTCACAAAGATGATGATGACTATGAGGATGCCCGATTTCCTCCAGCAGTGGTTTAAGACTCGAGAGCGTACTACCAACACTGTGGATTTTCTCCCCTTTCCGTGCCTCTTGCGATTGCCCCTGCATTGTGGATAAAATAGTTTGTAGACCAAAGTAACACAATCAGAAGGATCTCAACCTTTCAGTCACAAATTAGAGTATATGAAGTAAAATTTTGTTTATTTGCTATAACTTACCTCATCTTGCTTTGAGGAGCCCATTGTACTAGCCTCTAAAACAGGCACACCTTGTTTTTTTTCTGTGCTTTTGCTTTACTGCACGTCACCAGTGCGTATTTTTACAAATTAAAAGCAAGACCACCCCCCTCAACCAGCAAAAACATTACACCTCACTTTGCTGCAATACTTGCTTTATTGCTGTGGTCCAGAACCAAACCCACAATATTTCCAAGGCACGTCTGCGGTTTACAACAGTCTCTTTCAAGAAAATACATACTTGTTTCAAGAACCTTTGTTCAAAGGTGCAGCTGGTTACCAGTATTATGCTTGCACCCCCTGCTGAAATTCATGGTCGCTCCACTCATTTCTGTGGACCCTAGAGGTCCTTTCACCCTGCAGCCTCCTCCACCAAGCCCCAGCCCTCTTCTGACTCTCAGTTTTCTTTCCCAAGCCACCGAGGAACCCAGGAATTCCAGATCCTCTCTTATACTGTGAATCTGTCTTCACCCTAAGCCATTGCCGCTCCATGGCTTGGACACCATGTTACACATGGTGCCAGGCCAAATATGGGGGGCTTCTTTACAGGGCTGTCAGTTTTCGGGACTCTGCTCTCAGAATCAAAGAGAAAACCTGCTATATCGAGGTGCTTTTATTATTCCTTTCTTTCTTTCTTCTCCCTATTTTCCCAGGTAGGCCCACCATGAAGGGGGAAATGCAAGGTCCCTGTGACTGTATATCTTTCTCTCCTCTCTTTCCTGCTCAGAAGGGCTCTGAGCTCACCACTGCCATTTCCTGTCTGTAAGGGACTATGTCATATTCTACATGGTCTCTATATTATGGCTTTTAGTAAAGTTCTATTTTCAGACCAGTAAGGTTTTCACTGCATAGACAAAGGGAAGCTTTTCTATTGAGCAAGTCTTTCTTTCACTCAATAAAACTTGATTTTCAAAACTATTGTCTCTGTAAAGCCTCAGAAAAATCAGCTTGGGGACTGCAAGCTCAGCAGTGATTTCTTGGCTCTAGACCAGTGTTCCCAAACTTCAGTGTGCCTCGGAACCACGAGGAAAGTTTGCTGAAACACAGACTGTGGCCCCTTGCCATTCAGTAGAGAGGGGTGGGGCCTGAGAATGTGCATTCCTAACTAGTTCCCAGGGGATGCTGATGCTGCTGGTCTAGAGACCACACTTTGAGAACCAGAACTCTAGGCAGAATATGATTTGTCCTTCAAGCAATGAATGACCTTGACTTGGGGGGATGAATGGGGGATGTGCAAAAGCATGTTATTTAAAAAAACACAATAATTAAACCTTATATTTATTGTCTTTTAAACAAAACATCTTCCCCAAACATAGGAAAATAGGTAAGAGAAGGGAATTAGAAAGCCCTGATCTTGTAATTGTCAAGTACCCAATTATCTCAAACAAAAGACCATATAAATTCTGTAAAATGAAGACCAGTACAGCTATTGTTGATACGCCCTTCAAAAGGGTGGGGAAAATGTCAGTGACAATTTTGTGAATAATATTCAGAAATATCCCTTAACATTTAATTCATAGGATATAACAAGGTCCCAACTTCCAAAAGTCTTATAAAAACATTTAAACATACAACTACTTTTTAGTTTCCAAGTGAATTTAAAGTTTTTTTAATCGTGATTTTTAATCTTAAAGTTGCTTTGCAGTCTGTCACATTGTGGTGGCAGAAAGTGAAGGGGTAGGCCTTAAAATCTTTTCATTCATTGGATCAAAACTCCTGGCAGAAACCTTGCCTTCCATTCAAGTACATAACATAGCTGCAGGCGATTGTGGAGAACTTAACAGGAAAATAAGACCAAAGCGAAAATATTCTATCACAACTTGACCTTCTTTTTTACAAATATATGTAGACTGAGTCCCAAATGCACCAACTTTATGCAGCAGGTTAATAATGGACTTGGGTGTAATAATTACGTCTCCAAACATCAGACCAGGGCTTATTTTATAAAGTTGGCAATAAATAAATTGAAATAATCAGGGCAAACTCTAAAGTGACCTGTATTAATTGCTTTTAAAACAAGTGATGGTTTATACGCTAATTCAATACTCTGAATGTTATACTAGGTATCCCCTTGGCAACTCCTAACATTTCTAATGCTTTGGGAGCAAAAACCCCAAAATCTCCTATTTTTTTTTGTCAAACAAATTTAATAACCTGTCCTGGCTGGTGTAGCTCAGTGGATTGGGCGCGGGCCTGCAAACCAAAGAATCACGGTTCGATTCCCAGTCAGGGCACATGCCTGGGTTGCAGGCCAGTTCCCAGCAGGGGACTCACGAGAGGCAATCATACATTGCTATTTCTCTCCCTCTCTTTTTCCATTCCCATCTAAAGATAAATAAATAAAATCTTTAAAAAAATTTAATAACCTTATTGTTGGATCAAAGCAGCATTAGGCTCACTCGACCTGTGGTATTGTAAAAAATAATTGCCCTTATTAAAGTGTAATTATTGAAAGTATGATGCTAAGGGCCTATTCTAATATGTGTGGTGTACTAAGTAAAGCAGATTACCATCGGCACAGAAAAGGATAGATTATAATTTTGGGATCTGATCATAGAGGGCTAGGAACATTTCTTTAGTAATCATTTTAAAAAATTAAAGTAGATTTCAAATCCTTTCACCTCGTGCTGGGCTGGGCACTTAATTCATATGCATGGTGCTCCAATGAGGGTTATTTTAAAAGGACAAATGAGGAGAAACCGAGACATTTTTATTTCTGCTGGGTACTTTTACAAACTCATTTAAACTTATCACTGTCTGCCTTGCCTACTTCTACCTGTCTTCTACATAAGGCTTCTGCCTTATCAGAGGTGGTAGCAGATACAATGTTTTCCAGTTCTTTCTCCCTCGTGGGATGTGTCTGCCATGTATTAAGCGTGAAACCAAGTCAAAGTTCACTCGTCGGACTTAAGAGCTAAAGAAGAAACCTCGCGCAGTAGCAAGTAACCTTGCCCTTGGAGGCCTAGGCAGGTGCTCGTGCCAGTTCTTCCCCGCACGGCCAGAGCGCGAACCACACAGCCTTTTATATTGGAATCACAGTTCAATCCCCCACATTTAACTTCAGTTAAGTTCCAAGAATTGTGCTCAGAAACTTGGCTTGTGTCGTTTCTGACCTTATATGAGAATAAGACTCCCTTTTCTCTTCCAGGTCCAGGCCACCTTGCAGCGCCAGTGGATCCAGTTTAGTATCCAGTGCGACCAGCGCTACGGGCGCCGCAACCACAGGCGCCCCAACCACAGGCGCCCCAACCTCAATGCCGCCGCCGCCGCCGCTGCTGCCGCTGCCGCCGCCTCTGCCTCGGAGGCTGAGGCTGAGCCTGGCAGTGGTCTCCCCATCTACATCTGCCACCAGGAGCCCAGGAACAAGGACGTTGCCATCAACCCCTGCGAGGCGATTTCTGAGGTCATCCCTATGGAAGTGGTGGACGTGGTGGAGCAGGAGACCAGCGCTTAAATGTGAAGCCGATAGAGCATCGTGATCTCTGAGCCTTCATGTCCTGGGAGAAAAACCAACCATGTGTTTCAAGTGATCCCCATCCTCCCAGGAGCCAAACAATTCATCTGTGAAGAACCTTTCAGTAATTCTGTCCGTAGTGAAGCTGAAGAATACTCTTGGTACTGTTGCCATGGGAGACAGGCTAGGAATGGAGTCTCCCACTGCGACACTTGTGCATTCCATCTTCCATCCAGTGCTGAAATGCAGGTGTCGTGCATGCGAAGCGTCCGAGACAAACACAATTGAATTGACCTGGTTCAGATACAGGGTGCTCCTTGTGAATAATCTTGAGCCATTTCTACCTTTAAAAATGAAAATCACGGTCAACCTCTTTGCTTTCTAACTCTAAAATTTGAATTAGACTATTTCTGTATTTGGCTATGGATCTGATTTTTAATTTTTTTTTATTTCAATCGATTCTGATAGTACTCCGCTGTTGTGCCATCCACACAGTGCAAACTACACAAATTGTGACGTGTGACCTCTACCAGGCCAAGTGGCTTTCTCACATAGGGATGCCTAAGAATGTGGAAAGGAAGATGGAAGGCTTTGACTGGAAAAGAAATTGAGTCAGTTTGCTTGAAACATTAGAGGGGCCAATTTGTTACCTGTATGCTCGGCCTGGTTTTTAGATCATCGTGTCCACTGGGCAGCCCCTAACGTTTGTCAGGAAGGGGGCTTCAGGTTGAAGTGTGCTTCGGTCACTGGCATATATAAACTGGGAGGTCACAAAGAATCCTTTGCTAAATTTTTCACAAAACTGCCAAAAATATAATTCCTAGTGGGAGAGAATATTCTCTCTAAAGAAAGTTTTCTACTTTCCTAAGCGCTAGGATTTAGAAAGCAAACCACTCCAAAGTTTGTAAAGCTGATTACCTCTTGCCCTTGGGTGCTACCTACCTAGCAGTAAAAGATACATTTAAGACTGGTAATTAAAGGACTCCATAGAAGTTCACTCACTGCTTTCCACCCGGCTTCAGCGCTTCACCAGATATCAGTCTTTTTCAGGAAGATTCGGCAGGGCCAATTATAAGTCAGGTTGTAGCTGACCTCTTGTTTGCTGTGCACAGGAGGGGGGAAATGTAACCACTACAAGTCCCTATCTCGATTCATTTGAAATTCACATGGGTTCTCACTGAAACCCCAAATTACATTCCCGTGTCTCTCTTTACTTCCTCAGTTTCAAATCTTCAAAAGTCCCTGAATAAGCCAGTATTATTACTGGCACCTGAAATTAATTTGTGAATTTGGAACAGTATTCAGAGTTATCATTGTTTAGTTTGTCTGCTAAATGAGGAGATACACTGAAACCCTTTAAATTGCAAGTCTCATCTATGACACTTTATGCCACTGCCTGTGGAAGTGATTTAGTTGTGGAAAGACAAAACATTTGTGCTGGTTACATGGATATAGGGTGCCCCCCCAAAATTATATTCTTTCAGAAAATATTTTGGATACTAAAGTAGTTTAAGTCTCTTTTACCGAATGTAAAGGAAGAGTTAAAAAGAAGGTATTTTTCCAATCACAGTGTTTATGTAATGGTGTTTCTATTTTTGTTTACAAACATGGAAAACAGTGTATTTCAGGCAGCTCTAGTACAAATGTGATAATATATTGCTAAAATATTCTAGATGTTATTGAGCTAATATAGTAAGTAGGGGCTGAAGAAAACTGCTTATAATAGAATTGTACCTACTGCCCAAATTATGTGAAATGCTTATGCTATATATATATATATGGATAAATTAATACAGTGTATGTGATAAGCAAAAAGGTGTATATTTGTGTATTTTTCTAAAGAAATATATTCTCCATCTTTCCATTCATTCATCTCGTCTCCTGCTCATTCCATCTCCTTTTTCATTTCAGTCGTGGGTGCTGACATATCCTCTCCTTCGTCCTGCAGGAGAGAGGGGGTAATTCAGAGCACAGGTTAGAAAACCACGTGCAAAATGGCAACATTAGTGTCTTTGTCAGTTTTACCATCTTCAGTCTTCAATCTGACTCCATGACACATTTCTCATTTTCCTGATAAAGCAAATGCCACATACAACTATTGATTTATATTGTATAAGTTTGGGAGGCACGGCATAGAAATCTAGGACAAGAGAGTATCCTACCCTTTTGTATTCTGGGGGCAGACCTGGACTGTCCAACATCACATCAGATGATCAGAATCGTTACAATCATCGATTTTTGATACAGTTTGAAAGAGAGACTAAAGATAAAAGGCAACTAATTAAATCATTAGAATGCATAAAGGCCGTTATTGGAAAGATGTGCAGATCTGGAAAGCATGAAAAAAAAAAAAACGAGGGTTAAATGAGGCTGAGACAGACTAACAAAAGGGAACATGGGTAAAGTGTAGGTTCTTCACACTATGCAACAGTATCCAGAACTGCTGGTCTTGTGAGACCTGGAGAACTTTTTTAAAAAGGATACGTAAGGGGAATATCTTTCCCTTTATGTTCCGGTGAGTGATACACCTTCGTGATCCTGAAGAACAAAAATAATCTCTCATCACATCACAAAATCTGACTCTTCAGGAGGCAGGTTGAACTCCGATGGTCAGCCACTCACCTGCCTTCATCCCTACTACACAGAACCCGGAACAGGCCTTTGGGCTCACGTGGACATTCATTCATCTCGGGCCCTGAGGAAGGAAAGGCTTTAAACAAAGACGCGACAAAAACGCTCTCATCATGGAGCTCCAACCCACCCCATTCATTCCCTCACTCGCTGTCATTGCCGTTTCATGTAACTTTCATTCGGCTGTACAACAAATGCTTATTAAGAGGAGTTATCCGGGCAAAACGTCTTTGCAGTGACAATTGCTTCTTTCTGTGTCAATGGTAAAAATCAAAACCTGCTTAGTGAGCTAATACCCTAAAACCACAACCACTGATATTTGGGGAGCCGGGGGAGAGCACAGCGGCCTGCGTGGTCGGATGTGGTAGTGATCAGGTAAACGCAGAAGCAAACTTCACTGGCTGTTTTGACATGGAGACAAGCTGTCTCTCTCCTCACTTAAGCTCAGTAACATTGACTTTACTCAACGAATCCACAGAAAACCTGTGTGGGGCGGAGACGTGGGGAAACGAGAAGTGAAAGCATAAAGAAAAAGGATGAACACGTATGTGGGAGGACCCAGGAAGGTAGACAGGCCACATTTGAAAATTAAAAACTAACAACAATATTCCTGATAGTTATTATTCTTCTAGACATATTGACAGACTTAACCTCTGTTTAATAGCTGAATAATGTGAACACTGAAGAAGAGAAAACACAGCCATTGAAACTGAAAACTAACTTAGGTCAAGATTTTCTGACATCCCACCTCCCTCCATTTGGATTAGCAAGCATCTCTGAAAGATTTCAGAGATTTTGCCCACCATCTAAGCAGTGAGCAGCCAGTGTCTTAGGTCAGTGACTAGTGCACTCTCTCCATTCATAGAAATTCAGTGCCTTCTGCCTAAACTTCCCAGAATCCCCCTGCAGGGTCCCAGATGGTGCCCTCGCTCTTCCCCTGACTCACCAACAAGGCCACTGCACGTCATCACTGTCTCTTTCGTTTGAGAGACTTACCTCTTTATTTTAATTTGGAGAAATTGTCCCCAGATAAAATCTCAGGGAATTACTATTGAAGTGCTGAAAAGAAGTTCAGTGAAACCATTAGAGATGTCTTTAATGAATAAAATAAATAAATAAAAGCAGCTCCATTCAGAATAGATCAGGATCAGGTTCTCCCTGTAAACCTGCCAGACCGGCTGATCGAAGCCGGTACACCCGTCTCTCACGCAGAGACCCTGCACCTTAACACTCGTCCAGCTGCACACTCGGAACTTCTGCACAGCAGGGTAGGTGGTCAGCTGCGGGGCCGCAAGCCTTCCTCTGGAGACAGCGGTCCTCCAGTGCACCCGTGCATCGCAGCTTCCGTCCACCGTCATCACAAGAGGGAGGTCATGGGGCTGAACGTTACAGAGCACATTGGAGAACAAAACACAACAAAAAAAGAAAAACACTGCAGTCAATATAGACTTAGAGACATCGGCATACTCACTCTTTAGAACCCAAGCTAGTTTTCTCCCATTTTAGTGAGGAGAAAACCAAGGGAAAGTGGAATAACATGTCCACCCTGGTCACACGGCAAGCGGCTGAGCTAGCATGTGAACCGAGAGTGCCAATGCCTCTGCTTTTTTGGGCGGGGGGCGGGGGAATGCTTTACTATTATACAGAGGGCGTCACTGGCTCCTGAGGTCACCGGGGCGCTTTCAAAAAGGGCTCATGTAGGACATCAAAACAGCCTGTGGGGCTTCTGGGGCCCCCAGCAGGGGCACAAGGCGGGATCATCCTATGACGCAACTGTGAGCTGTTCCAGAGACCCAAAGAGCAGCGAGGAGGGTCTGACTATCTGTTTTGTGGAATGGATTCACAGTGGAAAGACATTCAGTCACCTGGGACACAGAGTCTCGCTCCGGGTTCTCCATCAGGAGGTCTGCCGGCTTCTGCTCACAGGCCTTGTAGGTGTCCAGGTACCACCCGGGCCCTCCAGGCTCCAGGCAGGGACCAGGGTGCAGTCGGCCAGGAGACACACTTCAGCAGCTCCTTGAGGGCTGCTGAGGATCTTTCACATCCATGTGGGTGAGCAGGACCTGTGGGGGGCGCTCTTCCCAGGCTCCACAGACACTTGGGGTTGTAGCCTGGGTGGAAGTGACTTGTGGTGGTGGTGGTGGTGGTGGTGGCTAAGGAAGAGGGCACAGGTGCTCTGGCCCAGCATGCAGTCAGGAACCATGTCGCCAAATTCCCCGGGCACGTGGCACATGAACTTCAGCCTCTGCCAGGGGCTCACAATGAAACTGTTGGATTTTGCTTCCAGTTTGAGGGCATGGGGTGGGGAGGTCTCTCCTGCCTGGGGTTCTGGCCCCGTGGGGTGTGGGGCTCCAGCTCTACCTGCAAGTCCCGAGATGGCACATTCCGAGTAGGTCTGAAGAGCTGCCAGGGCCAAGGTCTCCATGGTGGGATGGCTGCCTGTGGCTCTGAATAAGGGCTTGGCCCAGCAGGAGAGACCTCACTCTGTCCAGTGTACAAGGAATCTCTTCCCTGTGGGTGGCCCAGCAGGCTGCCACCCACACTCACTCTTCCTCCATCCCAAGGTTATTCTGGGGCCACCTCATCCCTGAGCCTTGGGAGAGGGATCCAGGTGTCCCCTGCCACCCTGGGCCCGATGCCCCTACTGTTGAAATTGCCATCTTGGTTGGCCCTACTGCACCGTCCCAGCTCTCAAAGAGAAACTGGCCCCTCAACTCTAACGAATACCAGAGTTGTCTCCTCATGGTTGAGAAGACAGGGATTGATTGCAATATGTATCCATTCAGTCCAAAATGAAGTTAATTCATGGTTCATCATGAGGGGTCTTCCAATATAGAAGGGTCCTCAGATGAAACCCATGTTTGTATAGTTTGAAAGGATTTCTTTTCTTTAGCCAGAGAGTTTTTCACACACTGCGTTGGTTTGCAGTTTCTCTCCTCCCAAGATGGGCTTTGTGTAGATATCTGGGAGACAACATGTGTCTGGGACACGTTTCGTGGTCTCCCCTTGCACACGCCTGGCCTCATTGGAGGCTTGCTGCGGAGTGGGGCAAGAGTAAGCAGGACGACCAGCACTGTGTGTAGTAAGACTTTCACTTACTGGTTTTCTAGAATTGAGTCCTGATTCATTAGGGTGGCGAGGACCACAATTATTTATTCACCATTCACCTAGGCACCAGGTGGGAAAGAGAGGTGGAGCATGGAGAAGGAAGCTCTGAAACTGTAGGCCCAGCTATGATGGCAAACTAGGTGGGCCTGTTGGCTCCCTCTGCAAATTACCAACCCTGGAGAAGCTATAAATGCTGAGGGAGCACATGCATTTCAGGACTCAGCAATTAATGAAACCAGGAAAGGGGGAAAAATGAAGAAGCCTAAGCTCTTGAACCAGTGTATATTTTGAGGAAGGGACTGGAGCCCAGAGAACAGCTAGCAGCCACAGCCACAGGCGCTAAAGGATAGGGTGGAGGAAAGAGTTTTATTGTGCTCTGCTCTTTACCATCTCATTGCTCTGGGACTTCACCTGCAACAGCAGGCCTTATTGCTGTCCCAGTGCCCACTGGGTACTCTCAGGCCCTAAAGGAGTAAGAAATCCATGAAGATAAACAAGTGTGTACTTAGCAGTGATCTTAGGCATCCATCCCTCCCATCCTTCTCCAATCCCACAAGACTGATGGATTACAACCTGGGGAGTTTGCCTCCCCACAGTGTTTTACCCTGCAGGATTTATAAGGGGCCAGGTTTAAGTTTTCCTGGTGGAATAGCAGCAGAGGGGAGAGGTCAGGGGCTTCTGTGATGACTAGATCTTTACCCTGGAACTTACTCCCTCCATTCCCCTTAAATTCACCTTAAATCCACAAAACCACAGCCTCATCTTTGACCAGTGCCCAGTAGACTTCAGAGACCAATCACTCCAGACATAGGAACTCATGTCAAGATAATTAGACATCTCAGGAATGTCACTATTCCCAAAGGGGAGCCAACAAACTAACCAAAGTCGACTCTCTGCCACAGTGACTGGGGAATGCTGATGAAGAACTCCACATGCCACTGAATATGGACTTCGAAGGACATAAATACAATCCTTAGCAATATAGAAAACAACGAGAAAGGATACAGAAAAACCCCCAGGGATTACTGGTTATGAAAAAATGCAATCGCTGAAATGAATAACTCTATAAGCAATACTTATACTTAAGACAAATAGCAGTTAATTAGTAAGACTGATACAGCTTAAAAATCAGTTAGTGAGTTAGAGGGTCGGGTTGGATGTCTGATCTGCCCAGAGGAAGCAGGAAAAGAAAAAGAGATGAAAAACGGAAAAGAAAAGCAGAAACCCAGAGGTGGAAATGCCACTGTCTGGCCAACGGGAGGAGGTCTCCTCCTGCCAGAGGGGACCAAACAACACAAACGAAGAAGGGACATATTTGAAGGTGTATTTAAAGTTGTCCAGGATTAAAGAAAGATAAAAGACTTTATACAAGAAAAACTCAAATGTGGCCAGATACATAACCTAAACTAAAATTTTTGTTAACACTGACAACCTTGGAGCAAGATAAGCATGACAAAAGAGCAGACTAACACTTTTCCCTTTTAGACGTGGATCCTAAGACATGAAATGTCTTCATATAAGATTAATGATAATAAACTGGTCATGGTCACCAACTAAAAATACAATTTCATGTTGGATGAAAATATCCAAGCCTCATAATGTATTGGTAACAGGAGACACACCTGAGACAAAAGAAAGGAAAAGAAAAAGAAAGAAAAGATTGAAAATGAATGGGAATAGTTGTGCTAAGGAAATATAAACCCTAAAAAAAAAGTGAGGTTATTTCTGAATATCTAACCGAATAGAATTTTTAGACAAAAAAGTCATAAAGGACAGAAAGGAAATTGTGTATGAGTGAAAGGAATAATTGAACAAGAAGATTAGAACCATCATAAATTCATATGTACCTTCAAATACAGCTTTAAAATATATCAAGCTTAGAGAATTATATAATTGCCTAATCACTACATTGTACACCTGAAATTAATATAGTATTGTTGGGGGGGTCCGCCCACAGAACCCCCCAGCTGCCACAGATGGAAATAAGTCTACCAAGATGTGATCTGCTTGGAGAGGAAAGGTGGCCAATTCCTCAAAGGAGAAGGGCCAGGAGCCTGTTCCTCAATGGGCTTTTATTGGGTTTAATTTGCATAGGAATACAGGGTGTATATGTAAAGCTCATCGATCATTGCCAGGCAGGAATGATCAAACAATAGATAACATCCAAAAAACTCTGAGGGCTTATTCTGAGTCAGGGTCAGATAGCTAAAGGACCATGAAACTTTGGGGAACAAACTCACTTCCTGCTTGGACCCTAGCATTTAAATTGAGGGTATTAGCAAAGTAGGTTTCATAGGATTTTATGCATTCTTTCTTAGGCCTGATCACCCTAGGGAACCCACCCTTTCCAGCACAGGGCTGCACCCACCTCAGGCATTGTTTCAGGCTTAAGGCATTGTTTCAGGCTTAAGTCAGGCAGGGGAAGTAAGGCAGCCAAGAGATTAGGAGACTTCTTGCATACAGAATGAGAACTCAGGCTAGTCAAAACTAAGGGGCAAGTGTCCATCGACCCTTTTTTCTATAGCCCTCCAAGTCCTTCCCTGAGGGCCCCTTTGCATATGTGCCTGTCTTAGGTCATCCCTCCACTGAGGAATCTTAACCACCATTGGCTAACCAGTCATCAGCCTGGAGCCAAGCCAGGTGAGGTGAAAGGGGCCAGAGGTGGTGCCCCTAGAAGGAAGATAAGTTTTGTCTCCTAAGTGGCTTATGGTCCCAAGGTCTTTTTACTCAGTCTTAGCCACCAGAGGCTGTTTCTAAAACCAGTCAGGGAAGTTCCCAACAGTAGTGCACGTTAATTATAACTGAAAAACTAAAATTAAAACACATCAAGCAACACTGAGATAACTTTAAGAAGAAAGAGATGATTTATCAATTTTAGTTGAGGATTTTAACATACTGTCTCAGAATCTGATAGACCACTGAAGTAAAATATTAGACATGTTATAAATATCTAGAAAATACAACTGTGAAACTCAAGCTATTAAAAGTATATCAAGTTCTCTATGTTCAACTAACAGGAAACATGTGTTCTTTTTGAGTAAACACAGAATATTTACAAAAGCATCCTTAAGACCATAAAGAAAACCTTCATTAGTTCCAAAGCATTAATATCATTCAGAAGATCTCTGACCAACATGCAATAAAATTAGAAATTAGTAACAAAATTGTAGCTTAAGCAATCTGTTGTTGGAAACAATAAATATTTCTATATAACCCTTACTCTTTAAAAGATTAAAAGTTATAGAATGATGACTGTTTTATATTAATGACACATTTGTCTGTATCTATTAATTCCATTTATATAAAGAAAGTACCACACCTAAAACATTCCCTTGAAGGACACTATATTTATCTAAGATGACACAAGAAGGTGAGCCACAAAGTAAAAGTGAAAAAAGAACCACAAGAAGAAAAATGTTATGTGACAAGTTACCTTCATGCAATGGTATCCTCCAAGTACACATTATCAGGCAGCCTTCTCAGAGGTCATGGCTCAGAGAGGCTCATAGACTAAATAAGGGTGCTCAAATCAGGGGGTTTATTTAGCCAACTGAAAATACTCAGGGAGAAGACTGGGGAAGGATAGCACACTTACGATAGAGCACTAGCAGGGCAGACTGACCATGCTACCTGAACCCCTAGGTGCAGTGTTACCACGTCCTCTCGGGGCCACACACCAGCGTATTCCCTGCTGAAGGTGCAGTTGTGAGGACCCACGCTGAGGTCTGAGCAATGGACACGAAGCTGGAAGACGCCCGTAGCCAACATACGGCACTCACTCTTCACTGAGAGACGCCAAGGCTAAGTGCTTGTGGCTGCAGTGGTAACTTGCCAATGATCATAACAACTATGAGTTTCTCTGCATTTCTTGGCTAGAGGACACAAAAACATGTGAGAACGAGAAAGAAACAAATCAAGAATGGAAAGTGGAGGGGAAATAATAACCCAGGGAGATGGATGAGTGCTCGCAGAAGGCAACTGCACACAGAGGGCATTTGCCAATGTGCACCTTAATTTCAGCAAAGAGGATGGACAACTAACAGACAAAAAAGAGTTTCCAGCCCACAAGGAGTTGTCTTCCCCAAACAATTACACCAACAGAATTCAGGATGAGGGTGAATTAAAGTACAGTTACTTTTATGAAATTACATCTCACCCCACTGTTCAGGATAAACTAGAAAATTCCAGCTTACTACAATCCACTCCCTCTGGTCGGGTCACGCCTTCACTCAGCTGGTCTTCTTCCAAGAAGGTGAACTGGTGGGTCCTAGAGACGATGCACTTTGCTAAACTAGAAGGGAAGTGTAGAGACCTTTTCTACACCGATGTCAAGCGAGGCACCTATAGCCAGTCCCGTGATGATGGGCTTCTTAGTGAAGGTCAGTATCAGGCTTTCTCTTTTCTTAACTTAAAAAAATGTTTTTGTTATTTTCCAATTACAGTTGACATTTCACATTTTATCAGCTTTAGGCGTGTAGCATAGTGGTTGGTTAGGCATTTATACAATTTACAGAGTGATCCCCCATTGGGCTAGTCCCCATCTGGCACCATACACAGTTATTACAATATTATTGACTTTATTCCCTGTGCTGTATGTGCTTTACATCTCTTCTTATGCTTCTTCAAGCATTTCCAGTTTTCTCCTCTGACTGGCTCTTCTTTCAGCATTTCCAATTCAGTTTAGCTGGGGAGGAAACAACCACCTTCCTCCTGCCATTGGTGGGAAAAGGAGGGCAGTTGGAGGTCTTGGATACTTACAACTTTTCTAAGAAATCCTGGCTCCTGAGGCCCCTTTACCTCAACTATTTTATACCCTCCGAGTGTGTGATTGGATGATGTTGGAAAACTGATTTACGGTCCCTAGGGTCCTCCAGTGCGGGCTAACTTCTGTTGGGGGCAACGTGTAGGGATGTCGGACACCTATCATACTGTTCTCGGCCAGTGCAGTCTCGGCCAAAACCGAGCCATAACGAGGGCTATTTTGACATTCTGTTTATGGTATTAACTAACATATATGTACTCGAATTTCACTGACTTTTTATCTGGAGGCAGGTGGTTCTGATGAAAAGAACACAGCTTCTCACAGTGGATAGAAGTTGGTTCAAATGTGATCTTGGCCACCTAGTAACTGTGTGTCACATTCCTTACCTATTAAATGTAGATATCAAACTTTACCGCAGAATTGAACTTGATAATAATATGTATAAGGACTTTGCTGACTCATTATAGGAAATCAACAAATCTACTTCCTTATCCCCTCCCAAGTCTCTGACATTGTGATGACCAATTTCCTAGGACATCACATCGGGAACTACATGACAGAGACTGTTCTCAAACACAGGCTTTCTCCCTTCAAATGTCACTCTCACACTCACTACGTCAGGGTGCCTTTATGTTAGAAAGGTCTGGATTGTGGTAGATGCTGCAGATCAACATCCTTCTGCATTGGTTACTCCTCGCCTGCCCAATTTTGTAGAGATGGTGGAGGACACAGTCCTAAACCCGCCCAGATATTTCCATGGTGGCTTAGATATGCATGAACCCATTCTATTCAGAATTTTGATGCATCAGTAAATTCACAATAGATTAAAAATCAGTTAAGATTCAATTCTCAGCTCTGGAGATGGCTGTTGATGACTATACTTATAGAGCATGATTGAGAATTGTCAAGTTCCAAAGACCGTCATTAAAATGAATTTTTGCACTCGGGATGTTCAAAGGCTTTACATTTGTAGGTGTCTTTATACAAACAAAGTAAATGAGACTCTGGCCTCAGTCTTCTTTACTTATGCCATGCATACATTCACAGGCTTGCAGATTTTAAAGAAACAGGTTGGGACTGAGGCAGATGTTGCCAAGTGTCATCTGGTTCCCCTTTAAGAGAAGACCTGCAGGTGTGTGGTTGACTTTGCGTCGCCAGCTGTTAACCCCACGTCCTCCTCAACTTTTGAGCTGAGTGCACGCTCTTTTCCGAGTGACCCCCACCAAGAATGAGATGGTATTAGATTTCTTTAAATTCTAAGAAGCTAAAACACAAGAAAAAAACCTGAAGCTCAAATTCCTAAGATTTTTAATCATTTTCCCAATCTATATAGTTGTCTCACCCACACTTAACATCACTTTAAAAAAATTTTTTTTTTACTTTTATTTATTTTTAAGATTTTATTTATTTATCTTTAGAGGGGAAGGGAAGGAGAAAGGGAGAGAAATATCAATGTATGGTTGCCTCTCATGAGTCCCCTGCTGGGAACTGGCCTGCAACCCAGGCATGTGCCCTGACTGGGAATCAAATGGCGATATTTTGGTTCACAGGCTCGAGCTCAATCCTCTGAGCTACACCAGCCAGGGCCAACATCACTTTTTATAACTCAGTCATTACTGTTCCAAAGCATTGAACTTAGTTTTCTTAAAAAAATACAACTTGTTTTTCACTCTTTTATTTAGCTTTATATGACACACACTCGAATTATGAAATCACAAAACCAAGAGCGACTGGTAGCAAATTATTTGGGAGCAAACAAATATTAAGCATGTGTATTAAGCATGTGTCAGAGTGCTTCTCACACTTTAACATGTTTAAAGGTCGCCTGGGAATTGTTAACATGAAGTTGAGACCCAGAACGCATTTCTAACAAGGTGACACCAGGCAATCACCCAGGTGATACCAACGCCATTGCTCCTTGACTACACCTTCTTGACTAGCTCCTAGCCTGGTGCCGTCAGCCTGCCAGGGCGCCCACTGCCGTGTTTACAGAAGGAAGGACAAGCACGGCTTACCTGGAAAACCAGGAGAGTTCCTTCCCTAAGGACACATGAGCTCTGACTTTATTCATACACTTGGCTAAATGCTCTACATACATGAATTTATTTTATCCCCTGAAACACTGTATCAAGGAAGATATTCCATTCAATGGACGACAAAAGTAAGGCTTAGCCGGCTTGTCACACAACCAGTAAGCAGCAAGAGACACTCTGACTAGGAGAGAGCGGCCACCCTTATTTCCAGTTAAGGTTTCAAAATCAACTCAATGGAAGGACACGTAACCAGTCTGAGGAGAAGACAAGTCTACCCCTCAGTTTCTTCAGACTGTAGTTCAAGGAATTTTTCCCAAAGGGAATGTGAAGCAAAAGAGAGAATGCCAAAGTATTCAAATTCTGAGACTTCTGAGAAGATTCCAGGGGAGGTAAGCCCATGCCATACTTCATTTACTAAAAGCAAACTCTTACCTTTTTCAGTTTGAAATTCTGTCTTATTTATTAAAGTGTTTGTGCTCTAGAATCAGACATGCATGGGGCATTAGCCCTAAAGAATGCAGTACCAAAAGTAATAAATGTAAGTGTGCAACCAAACACAAATTGACTTTTTCTGAATCTTAAATATTTACTAAACTGATGAATAATCCATCCCTATAAAGATCTAGAAGAGGCCCTGACTGGTGTGGCTCAGTTGGTCGGGCATCGTCCAGCAAAGCAAAAGGTCACCGGATCGATGCCCCGTCAGGGCACATGCCTGGGTTGCAGGTTCGGTCTCTGGTCGGGGCACACGTGTGAGAGGCCACTGATGGATGGTTCTCTCTCACTTGGATGTTTCTCTCCCTCTCCTTCTCCCTTCCTCCCCTCTCTCTAAAAATAAGTAAATAAAATCTTCCATCTTTATCAGGAAGGTCCTAAAAAGAAGACATTTACATTTTATCCTTTTCCTTGAAACACTATCTTATCACCTACAAGAGGGAAAAAAGTAACACAATTAAACTAGGTCCCTAGGCAAAAAAAAGCAGAGTACAGACGATTTCACATTTCCTCTCCTGAACAATGGTCCAACTAACAGCAATTTTCAATTTCACAATTTTTCTCTACTTTAGTTATATTAATTGCCAGTTAGCAGAACTTTAAAGAATACATTTAACTTCATAACTTCCACAGGAAAAACACTCTGCAGATGGTAACTCCAGTCCGTCAGGTATTCATAGCAAGTGTGACTCCGCTTGGCAGACGCCCGAGGGCCTGCTGGTGGGGAAAGAACAGTGCTCCGCCCCTTGGCCTCCTCCGTGGGAGACCTGGGGGCGCCCGCCCACTCCATCCAGGCTCTGCCACAGCCAAGCAGATCCTCTTTCTCTCTTTCTTCAAAACACTGAGTCTCATGTGGTAGTAAACAGATGGGAAAAACAAAATCCAGTATTTGTTTCTTTTAAAAATGCAATTTATAAATAGTATTTTCATTTTCTTAAAAAAGCAAGTGGTGTGTTTGTGTGTGTGTGTGTGTGTGTTTCAGTAAAAAACAATGATGGAGAAACCTGAGGTGGGGTGGAGCCTGCAAGACGGATGATGGATTTGGGATGGGAACACCAGTACTCCTGGGCTCTGTCACATGCAGTATCCCGCTTTGCGTATCTGAAATGACACTCCCCCTGGCTTTATGGCTCTAAGGCTGTATGAAGAATTTCCTTAGCAATAATAAAACTCCAACAAGCCCAAGAACAGATTATTTAAATGCAATCCTGTATTCCAACTACTCCAGATGAAAGGACACTTCCCTGTGGTCTGCGGGGAAATTTGTCAAACTCCAGGGACAAAAGGACATCTGTGCCCAAGACGACGGCATCTAAGCCATCCCAGTAGAGAACGAAATCCCTCCTTAGAAGACACCATGGAAGGCGCGTTCATGTCCGCCCCAGCCCAGCCCCGGATTCCAGCACCCAGGGAACACTCCACTCCCGTCAGCCCTGACGGTGCCCCTGGGTCCGGAGTTCCGCAGGCTTCCTAGACCAACCACCTCGCGCTCACTTTACCACTGCTGACCTCGCAGGGCCTGGCAAACACCAGAGAATTTCAAGTCACAGAATATCCCATTCCAGGAGCAAGCAAACCCCATCCATGCAATTAGTGCTTCCTGAGGTGTTATCCTTCTGTTTGGGCTAGTAATCGGCTACGTTTTTTCCTCAAAAATTAGAAAGTAAAACACATTTAAATACATTCAGTGTAATTACTTATAACTTTCTATTTTTAACTGAAATATGGTATCAACTCTATGATTCTCTCTACCACCAGCTGCCATTTGGATTTGTATCTTCTTTGTATAGTCATACGTCCACTGAGGGGGATCAGCTGGAGACGCTAGTCTTCGAGGGAGCGTCCCCGCAGCACTGTGCCTCGAGTTCAGCGAACTGGACAGCCGCTGTGTATATCACCTGTCGTGGTGGGAGGGGTGGTGAGGAGGGCTGCGAATGAGCTCATCTGTCTTTATCTTTCAGAATTTAGTGTGGGCACATTTTCATTCCAGACTAGTTGAGTGCCTGTTTCAGTCACCTACAAACCCCTCATGGACCAACCCAGCTCTAGCATGAGGGTGTGTATCACAGCATTTTATCTTCTTTTTAAAGGTTTTATTTATTTATTTTTAGAGAGGAGAAAGGAAGGAGGAAGAGAGGGAGGGAGAGAAACAGCAATGTGTGGTTGCCTCTCACACGCCCCTTACTGGGGACCTGGCCTGCAACCCAGGCCTGTGCCTTGAGTGGGAATTGAACCAGAGACACTTTGGTTCGCAGGCTGGCAACTCAATCCACTGAGCCACACCAGCCAGGGCTGGAGGCAGCTTTTTAAAACTATGTTCCTCAAATAGGGAAGAACTGATTAATAAGGTAAAGATGATGAGAATGTTGGAAGAATAAAGCCAAATTCCTAGGATTCACAGTAGCCAGTCAAAAATGGTCACTAGGCCATAATAATGAATATATATTGTGTAATCCTCCAGCATGACATATTCTATGATTCCAATTTTACAGATAAGGAAACTGAGGCACAAGAAGGCTAAGTAATTTGCCCACGTTTACCTAGCACATTAGATTCTGGGGCTGAGTCACTGAATCACTATACACTATGTCCCTCAAGAGAGACTAGATTTTAGAAAACACCCAGGAGAAGAAATCGTCGCCTTGTGTCTGGGGACTGAAAGGGGATTTAGCCCCAGTAGAACACTGAAAGGGAAAGACACTCAGGCTAGGCGTTCTAAGACATCACTCTGAAGGAGGAGAAAGAGCCGTCTCAGGTGTGTACCCGCCCGCCTGAATATTCTGTTCATATCGCTGTAGGAGAGAGAGGCGGGTGTGTGACCAGAGTGACAAGGGGCCTTTCGGAGGTTAGAGTGCAGTGTGGCCTGAGACACGAAAAAACTCAGGACAGCTCTGGGGTTTTCACATGCATGATCGAAGCAGGAAGGAGGAAAACACCTCACTCACTGCGCGAGGTGTGTGGAGTAACATTAGTTAGATTTTCCAAAAAAAAAAAAAAAAAGTTCACCACGATTAGAAAGAGAACAAACACGATTAAGGTGAACGGAGGTCAGAGATGGATACACTCCAGCAGGTGTACAGATCCCTTCACCTGAGCGCAGACCGCCTTCCAGTGGCTATACAGGTGGTGAGAATAGCAGAATTTCAGCACCATTATATGGATGGAGGAAAGGAGCCCAAAGTCTGGAATTAGGTGAGTAACATTCTAATTTATTGGGAGGAGTTAAGCTTACCACACAACCATCTTGGTGAGCTTACTATGGACTTAAAGGATTTCAAGAATAAAATATTAAAAAATAGTGTGGGGACACATTAAAAATCAAAGGTCGTCGTCAAAAGCCAGCATGGATTCAAGTGAGGAAAGGATGCCAAAATCTTTCCACTCCCCATTTTGGGGGTGTTGCTAGTATGTTACTCCCAGCAAAGAATTTCACAAAAGTTCACATTATTTTAGCCAAACTGGGAAGACAGTGGGGAAGTAATGGACTTCAGTGCATTCCTGGTCCTTACGCACCCAGCCAGAGCTCTGATTCCTGGAGTTGCCCGGGCTGGGCCTGAGAGCTCTTTCTTTGGTTCTGTCCCACTTACATTCTTTTCTGTCCCATTTACACTTTTATCCACATGGCTGAGGACGAACAAGAAAAACCTCCCTGTCCTGACTGGGTGGCTCAGCTGGTTGGAGTGTAATTCCGACAGGCTAAGGTGGTGGATCCCTGGTTGGGGCCCATACAAGAATCAAGCAGTGAATGCGTAAGTGAAACAAAAGTGAATCTTTTGCTCTCTCTCTCCCAACCCCTTCTCTTTCTCTAAAAATCAATTTTAAAGAAAAGAAGTATTTCCTTATCACCAGGGCAGCAGAGTAGCAGTCCCCCTAAAGCAGTGGTCCCCAACCTTTTTTGGCACGAGGGATTGTTTTTGTGGAAGACAATTTTTTCACGGTCTGGATGGAGGGCTGGTTTGGGGGTGATTCGAGCTCATTACATTCAAGCTCACCTCCTGCTGTGCAGCCCAGTTCCTAACAGGCCAAGCTGGGCACCAGTCTGCGGCCCAGAGGTTGGGGACCCCTGTTCTAAATGACAGAATCTGGAACCAACAAATTCTAGACAGGCAGCAACAAGGCCAAACGTAAAACAATCATTAAATGAAAATTACATACGCTTGTGAATTAACACTTAAACCTGTATAGATGCCGAAGAGGATAGATTTTAATAGCACCGAGGAAGTTCAAGAGCTTCAGTTGACAACAAGCTCAAAATGAGTTAACATTCTGCATGTGCCCTGGTTATCATCCGTGCAGCCGCAGGCAACATCAGGGTAAGGGAGTTGGTCTCCTCATTGCCCCGCACCCCCATCAGAGGGCAGAACACGGCACAAGGGATGCAGGCCCCCCCAGAAGGCTGTTTCAGATCCAGGAAGATCTCCGACGATCAGGTTGGGAGGAAGCAGCTAGGACTGGCCTGGGAGGAGAGCTGTGAAGGGTACCCTGCCCCATGGATGCCCAGAGGTTGCAGATCCCCGTAACTCACTTAGTGGAAGGTGACCTCCAGGTTTCCTACCAGCTTCAAAATTGTTAGATTTTACTCTGGAAGTCTCCGGGTCCTTGTCATGTTGGCCCCTGGGCTACGTACCATGAGATCCCTGCTGCCAGGCCCACTGGCTGCCTCCTGGGCAGATTCACTGGATCCTGCTCAAACACGATGTCCCTGAACTTCGGGTTCACAAGACTCCTGACAGGACCCGCCTATACATTACTCCCCCGCCTCCAAGCAGATCCACTGTGGATTCTCCCAAAATCGTGGGAAGAGATCAGTGCTTGCCCTTTTTGTTACCTGTTTTTACTACAATCCTTTTCCCCCTCCCACTCACTCTACCTCGCCACATGGACAGCTCCAGTGTGATGCTGTCATTGCTAAATCTTCCCGTTTCTGATGCTACAACTGTTATTTGTGTATCGTCCTGAAGCTTTGGGAGCAGCAGCTCATAGCCTCAGCTGACCGACCCCTGCCCACCCCAAGCCTGCACAGTCACCTGTGGCGCCATCCTGTTTATCACATCGCCGTCTCTTTCCAAACTTCCTCATCATGTTCTCCTGGACATGAAATGCAAGAGCTGAAAGAGCAAAAGGAACAGTCACAGGGAAAAGAGGAGGAGTTGGATCTTTAACAAGAAGACAACAATCCATTTTGGCTTTAAAAAACACAAACAGAAAAAACCCAGATGTCTAACACCATAGAGCCAAGTTCCCATAACAACGTTCAAACACCCACCGAACGCCACTGCAGGTGGTCGGCACACTGAAAGCCCCTCCATTAGGCGGGACGAGGTCAATGGAACTTCACTGATAAAAACCATTTTGCCTTTTCTCTACAAGATGGTTACAAAAGCATTTACACCAGCTTTTAACAAGTGAATTTTAAAGATGAAGACAAAGTACTTACTGGAAAACGTGTACAGGCACTGCCAAATCTCAGTCCCTGGGTGTGTACTCATTATAAACTTGGAACTTTAACCCTGACAGACACTTAAATCTCGGAGGTGACACTGCAGCCAGCCTGCCTGCCATGAGCCTGGCCTCAAAGACTAACGAGTCAGAACAGGTAACTGATGCACCTCAAGGGAAACCAGTTTTCAAACAGACGCCCCGTTATCCCGAGAAACAGACGCCCGGCAGTACTTTTGTTCAGTCTGTGAAGCTGGGGGAGCAGGGAGACGTGTGAGCATTTGGGCAGGGAAGTATCAGGTCCTTGTAACTATACATGTACAAATGACAAAGAATTCTACTAAAAGAACTGAGAGCATTCTCCTAGCAACCTTAGGATATTGGTAACTGGCAGGGTTACAGCTCCATTAACGCTTTTGTTGGTTTTTGATGTAATTCCCTTTTCTTTGCTTCTCACCAGCATCCAAGTGTCAATTTTCCCCCTTTCCATCCTCAAAGAAGATGAATAATAAGTTGAAGAAAACATTAAGTGTAAAAAAAAATGCCCACCTGCAGAAGAACAACTTCTATTCCCAAAACATGAGACTGGAGCCGGTGAAAGGTGCTGCAGTGGGGTCACAGACACGAGACAGGAAGGCACGGGGAGGGCAAAGCAGAGAAAGGGAAAAAGGAGATTCGGGCTCAGGGCGAGATCAGAGTAGCAGGGACTCAGTGCCCCGAGTGTGGACATTTCCGTTACCTGTCAGCCACCTGCCACGCGACAGCCCCAGATTTGGAGACTGGGAAGACTGGACATCTTATTACGGGTAAGATGGTACAGAGGCGCCTTCTCCACCTCCGAGGGGGAACTGAACGGGACCCTGGGAAGGTCCTTAGAAATTCGTAGCGGCATAAACACCGACGCGCACTTCCCCAAGTCGGGACACATCACTCACCTGCAGTAACAGCCTCTGCTGTTGGATCTGGAGGCGCTCAGCACAGGAGTCCCCGTGAGGAGCAGCGCGCTTTCTGCGGAGGGCCAGCTGACCTCTCAGGGAGGGGGTGGGCGTACGGCCAAGGACTCAATACCGGGATGTGATTCAGGCAGGCAGCCTTCAGAAGAAACGTGATGAGGTCCGTCAGTGGCCAACAGACAGATGACAGCCGTGATGGAAAGAGCAGTGGATTCCAGCTCTGGTTCCACCCCTGGCAGTGTGACCTTGGGAATACTGCTCCAGGCTCCTGGGCCGCCACCTCCACAAAACACCGTGAGCACAACCACCACCACATACTGACCTCTTACTCCGTGCTAGGCCCTGGTCTAAGAACTTTCTTCACATATTTTAAGATTCTTTTCTTTCATTGAATCTCTTGGGGTGACACTGGTTCAGAAAACCAGGTTTCAAGTGCACAGCTCCACAGCACATCTGCACACTGCGTTGTGCACCCATTGTCCCCAGCAGTCTCCTTCCTTCCCCACTTTCTCCCCCTTTGCCCTGTTCCATCTACTTCCAACCCCTTTCCCTCTGGCTATCACCACACTGTGGTCTATGTGTTTTTATATATATAAGCAAACTATATACATATATAGTCATATATATATGTATATAGTTTTTTACTTAGTCCCTTCACCTTTGTTCATCCAGCCTCCCAACCCCCTTCTCCTCTGTGGGACATTCGTCAGTCTGTTCCATGTGTCCATGCCTCTGTTTCTGTTTTGTTCATCAGATTACTTTGTTCATTACATTCCACATGTGAGATCATATTGTATTTATCTTTCTCTGAATGGGTTATTACGCTTAGCATAATATTCTCCAGGTCCATCGATGCTGTCCCCAAAGATTTCCTTTTTTTTTTGTCTTTTTGTTTTCCTGCCGAGCAGTTTCATTGTGTACATGCACTACGGCTCTTTTATCCACTCCTCTACTGATGGACACCTGGTCTGCTTCCATATTCTGGTAGTTGTAAATAAAGCTGCAGTGAGCACTGGGATGCATGGGTTCTTTCAAATGAGTGTTTCAGGTTTCTTCAGATTTGTTCCCAGAAGTGGAACTCCTGGGTCAAAAGGCAGTTCCATTGTTAGTTTTTTGAAGGAACTCCATACTGCTTTCCACAGTGGCTGCACCAGTCTGCCTTCCCACCAACAGTGCAAAAGGGTTCCCTTTTCTTCACATTATCACCTACACTTGCTGTTTATTGACTTATAGGTACAATTATTATTCCCATCTTAGAGAAACAGGAATGCTCTTTTAAATTATGGCACAGAAGGGTAACTGGAGACTAAGCTATAGGGAAAATGAACTCTGCAACAGAAACCCAGGCACCAACACACATCCAGTCATACTAAGTCTGACCTAGAAATAAATAGGAGGATAGANTTTTTTGAAGGAACTCCATACTATTTTCCACAGTGGCTGACCAGTCTGCCTTCCCACGAACAGTGCAAAAGGGTTCCCTTTTCTTCACATTATCACCTACACTTGCTGTTCATTGACTTATAGGTACAATTATTATTCCCATCTTAGAGAAACAGGAATGCTCTTTTAAATTATGGCACAGAAGGGTAACTGGAGACTAAGCTATAGGGAAAATGAACTCTGCAACAGAAACCCAGGCACCAACACACATCCAGTCATACTAAGTCTGACCTAGAAATAAATAGGAGGATAGAAGTCCTCTATTTATTAACTCTATATAGAATAAGATTTACTTTTCCTAAATTAATTAAACAAAAAGTATTGGCTTGGGATGGCTTAAAAACTGCTGGCTATTGGAGTAAATGCCACCTCCTCCATGTACTGGCTGAGTGACATCAAGTCCCATGATGTTATTAACCAATGTTACCCCCATACATTTCATTTTTAAAAGCCCTCCCCCGGTACAGTCTCTGCAATGTTAGCCCTATCTCATGATGGTGACAGTATCAGAAGGGTGGGGGACGACGTCTTCTTTCACTGTCCAGACTTGTAAATTCCTCCTCCAAAAGCCTATTCCTTACCCATCCCGTGTGATGTGGAAACTGTACTGAGCCCAACGGCAAGGCAGATGGCAACTCAGAAGGGACCAGACCTGCGTGACCAATATTCCTTATTCACAGGCCTAATATGATTCTTCTGCTCAAGCCCCTAAGGCAAGCTCTGGCTCTATGCTACGTAGTAACAACTCCCACTGTTTCACCTACAGCCCTGCCCTCTTCTCCCGACTCAGGGGTGCAGCTAGGTAGAATTGTGATTAGGACACAGGCATAAGAGAAGTAAGTAGACAACAGGTAGTCAGCAAAAAAGTGTCTTGCAATGGTTACCTAAGGCCGTCATCACACCTTAGTGTAGACTCCAGAGTGACTGCTGTTGGAAACCCTGACTAAATGTCCCCGTTTAAGGCAATGATTAGTATGCTGTTTGTAGTAGTTGGACCAAAATGCCTTCAGTATAGAAATGTTTTTCCTTTATTTATTTTTTTAAATAATTTTATTTATTTATCTTTAGAGGGAAGGGCAGGAGAGAGGGAGAGAAACATCAATGTGTGGTTGCCTCTCATGTGTCCACCGCTGGGAACTGGCCTGCAACCCAGGCATGTGCCCTGACTGGGAATCGAACCATGATCGTGTGGTTCACAGGCCCGTGCTCAATCCACTAAGCTACACCAGCCAGGGCTGTTTTTCCTTCAAAACATAAGTCCTTTGGTTACTGATAGGCAGAATCAAGAGACAAGGAATAGGGAAGAAACAGTAAGATATAGGTTCTTTAGGAAAAGATGCTCAACTTCACTAGCTGTTAGGAAAATGTGAATCAAAACGACTGAGATACCACCTCACACCTGTTAGAATGGCTGTTATTGACAAGACAGGTAATGACAAGTGTCGGACAGGTTGTGGAGAAAAAGGAACCCTCGTTCCCTGCTGGGAATGTGAACTGGTACAACCACATGGAAAACGTATGGAGGTTCCTCAAAAAATTAAGAATAGAGTTACCATAAGACCAGCAACACTTCTTCTGGTATCTGCCTGAAAACTTAAAAACATGTATTCGCAAAGATATATGCACCCGAGGTTCACCGCAACCTTATTTACATACAGTGCCAAGACACGGAGACAAAGTGTCCTTCAATAGAGGACTGGAGAAAGATGATGTGGTACAGATACACTGTGGAATGACACTCAACCGTAAGAAAAGATGAAATACTGCCATTTGTGACAGCATGGATGGACTTGAGAATATTACACTATATGAAATCAGTGAGAAAATGCTAAGAACCATATGAGTTCACTCATGTGGGAATAAAACTGAACCAACAACAGCATGGGGTGGAGAGTATTAAAAGGTAAAGGGGGACAAATACATGGTGATGGAAGGTGATTTGACCTTGGGTGGTAGACACACGATGCAATATACAGATCAAGTATCATAGAAATGTACACTTCAAACTCGTACGATCTTATTAACTGATGCCACCCCATTTAATTTTTTTTAAAGGATTTTATTTATTTTTAGAGAGAGGGGAAGGGGAGGGAGAGAAACATCAATATGTGGTTGCCTCTTGCACACCCCCTACTGGGGACCTGGCCTGCAGCCCAGGCGTGTGCCCTGGCTGGGGATCAGACCAGCAACCCTTTCGTTCACAAGCTGGCACTTAATCAACTGAGCCATACCAGCCAGGGATAATATTTTTTAAAAAGAATAAAATACAGGTTGTTGATCAAGAAAATCCCCGTTGAGGATTACCAGCTCAGTTCTGAATGAAAAAATCTCCTTAAAGAGCAAATTTGGAAATCCTCAGCAGGGCAGAGTCTTCCCAGTCTCGAGACCAAGCACTGATCACTGAAGTAACTTACAAAAACGGTTCTGCATCAAAAACAGAAAGCAAAACAGAAGAGTGCTCAGTAAGTCCTATCTTTAAACAGAAATCCCAGAGGGAGACCAGTTATATCCTTCTTCCCCAACTTCCTGCCTCAACATCCCTAGCAAGTGAAAGAGAATATTGAGTTGTGGTTTTGTTTTCAACTTTTTAAAAAATGATGCCAGTATACTTAGCGACAGTCACAAACAGATGTGCTGATCACGCAAAGCACCACCCGAGCTAATGACCTACTGTCCTCTGTTCATTGTGAACGAGTGAAGAATTCTCATGTGTGAAATCCGACACAGTGTAAGCTGTCCAACTCACCAAGGATAAAACTGTTTTCGTGTCTTAGAAATATGTGGGTGAAAAGAGTTGAGCATATATTTTCTGTAATAATAAAAAAACTCTGTAAAAAGCTGTACAGGTCTTAACATTTACAAAGCTTACATCAGACTCTTAATAATTCCCTCGTCATTGTCAAGAGTTAAAAATAACATTTTGTTAACAACTAAGTCTGCACTAAAATTATTCCAAAGAATAAAGATCAAATATAAACATTTTCCCCCTGGTCCACTTTGTTTCGCTGACCACAACTTATATCTCATCTCTAGGTCCAACTTCTCATTACAAAAGATAATTATGCTTGCAAAGTAAAATGAATTATAATCCTATTTTATGACTACGTTCAAGTGAGTGGGTAATGAAAACACTATTTAATCTAATGTAAAGTTTCACTTGAGCATTTAACTAAATAAAATTTTTCAAAGGAAACTCTGCTTAAAGATAAGTACCACGTGGTCCTGGCTTCAAGAGAGATTCTATTTCATTTTGTAAATTCAGCAGGTGAGCTTACTTGTCCAAATGAACTTATAAGATCTCTACAGGTTTTATATTAATAAACTGAAGCAAACTAGCTCACTCAAATCGCTATGCATTATCTCCTTAGCATTGTTTAATGCAAGACAATGTATTTGTGGCAATAATCATTCTCAGTCAGGGAATAATTTACTGTGCTCTCCTCCTAACTTAACATCTGAAATTCTGCAAGACACTTTCATATAAAATGTCAAAGTTAAGAAAAACTCAGACACACAAAAAAATTTCTTTGTAACAGTAAGGTTTTGGAACATGTATAATTCCACTTACATTTTCAAGCTTTTCAATTATATTTATCTTAAAATTAGTTTCACAAAATGTTATATGGTCATAATTCAATGTAACTTCATAATCTGCTGTTAGGAATTTCATGATTCAAATCTCCTGCTATTGTTTTGATTTTCTTTCTCATACTTACTGAGCTACCTTTTAATGCACAAAGTAATTTTTCAAAAAAGTAGATGTCATTGTTATTCTGAAGATGAAGAAAGCAAAGTGTAGGTAAGTTAAAAGGTCTGACTAGTGCCCTGGCTGGTGTGGCACAGTGGATTGAGCATCAATCAGCCTGTGAACCGAAAGGTCACCAGTTTGATTCCCAGTCAGGGAACATGCCTGGGCTGTGGGCCGGGTCCCCAGTTGGGAGTGTATGAGAGGCAACAGATCCATGTATTTCTCATGCACTGATATTTCTCTCCCTCTTTTCCCTTCTCCAGTTCGATTCCCAGTCAGAGTAGATGACTGGGTTGTGGGCCAGATCCCTGGTAGGGGGTGCATAAGAGGCAACCACACACTGATGTCTCTCTCCTTCTTGTTCTCTTTCCCTTCCCCCCTCTCTAAAAATATATAAATAAAACATTCAAAAATAACAAAAAAAAAGGTCTGACTGTTAATTCCTAATCACCCTGGAAAACATCCTACCTTCCTGGTAGGATGATCTAGACTGAACTAAAGTTAAAAATTAAGGGAAGCAACTATAAAATCCACGTAAAGAAGAAGAAATAAGCACTTGCTAATCAACTGAGAAATAAATGAGACTAATTAGCTCTTCATGTGCTGGCTGAACATGGCATTTAAACACCAGGACCAAGCTTCTCTTGTGTCTGTTCTCTTCAAGTGGCTGAATACAAAATTGCTACCCTCCAAGTTCACAGTCTAGTCCACACACAGACATCCTATCCTCTACCGAGCTGCTTATGGGTATCTGCAGGGGCTGAGGGTAGTGAGTGGCAATCATCTCCTGATCATCTCCATGCTGGGTCACCTTTGCCCACCACATCAGCATCTCAGCTCCCAGAAGACTCACAGGACACAAGGCACCTTTCTGGGGAGATGTTTCGGGAATCAGTGAGCCATTGATATTATAGGTCATGCCCAGTAATCCTGGACCAATGCCACACAAGTTTAGACATCTTCTACTCTCTAGTCAGAAAGAACACGCAAAACATTCCTTACCAAACAGTTGGCCTGGGAAATTGATTTTTGTGTCATATACAGGGTGGGGCAAAAGCAGGTTTACAATTGTTCGTATGGAAAATAATATACAATAATTAATAAACAACAATAAAGGATAAACTGTTTCACATACTTACAACTGTAAATCTACTTTTGGCAACCCTGGTGTGCTGGTAGGAACCCCTGACCCCAAAGCAAAGTTTAGAGGAACAGGACACAGTTCCAAGTCCCAAACACTACTGCCTGCTAACTTCACATTATGACATTTGTCATACAAAGCAAGTATTTGTTTGCCGTGAAAGGCAAACAAATGACCCTATACTCATGTCTGAGTAACAGGCAGTTCTTTCAATGAGCCAGCTAAGACAGGTTTTGCTGTTCTAAGACAAAAGTTGAATTGAAAGAGAACAAAGCTCATATCAAAAATGTCCCATATTTTTAAATAAATCCCACAATCACTATTCTGCATGCTGTTCAGGCACTGAAAAGGTACCCATTATGAAATCCCTTTTTACAATTGGTTTCAAGATGTAAGATGACTAAAATTAGAACATGTAAAGAAAATTCCATTGTACTTTCATGAAATCTGCCTGCCGTGGAAAAGTATGAAAACACAGTCTCACGTACACTGGTCATGTTGGAGTACAGCATTTATTAAATTTTATCACTTATGATCACTGTATTATAGCCAAATGAAACCTGACAAATTTCCACATTTGAAAACACAGAAAAGGTAGTGATTTTTCAACTATTTGCTTACATGTACTTCTCAATTCTCATGCAGTGCTCATAATTAGAAGATATTGTACATTAAACCTCTAATATTATCATAATATTATTATTATTATTAAGAACCAAGTCTGAGGGTAGAAAAATGTCAACATAAATTCATCCTCCAAAAACTGCCTGTGAGCATACTGTCACAGTCCCCTGCAATTAGATACTTCCAGTCCATTCTCCGGTAAAATGTACAACAGTAATCATGTAACAATAGTTGTAACAAGGCAATAGTATCTTTTCAGGAAAGGAACACAATAAATGAGACTTGAAGCTGAGGAGGGAAGACCAGAGCACAGAGAAGTCATTTCAGAACACCACACGGCTCCGGCGGCTCCCACTTGCCAGCTGGGGGGACATGCACCAAGTGTCCTTAGCAGACAGTTGTCAGGAGGGCATGAAGAATTGGCTTTCACGTCACGTATGTTGAGAGAAGACCAGTGGCACTGAGGAGGAATAACTGTGTTCATTATCTTTTGGGTCTGTCTACATCATCTATAGCTGCTAGAAGTCTCTGTCTTGCTTTTTTATTAATATGGGATCCCAGGCAAACATTTACCAGATTGGTCAGCTGCTTCGTCGAGTACTCCTGCTCAAAAAAGAGAAGACCCAAACTCAGTACCCTGCAAGACATGCATCGGATCACCACAATCAGCATCTCAGCTCCCAGAAGACTCACAGGACACAAGGACAGAGGACAAGGACAGAGGACAGACAGACAGACGTTCAGTCTCAGCAGATGACAAACGCAGCACTACAAACCAGGGACGCGCCATGGACATCACAGTGCTGGCACGACAGTGACAAATTGCTGACTGAGCTGTAAGAGCAGGGAGTAAGGACGCGGGGCACACATACTCGACAGGAAGGACTGGAAGCTTTATCACAGGGTCGATAATCAGACACGCCTATGCCTCTGGTTATGCTTAAGATCATACACTTTATACTTATTTCTGTGACAGTCTTTGTTATTATCAATATACACTGGCATTTCAAATTTTCAAAATGCCACTGAGTATTTTCCAATACTCCACATTTTGCAAACACTGTACATAAAAGACAAAAAGTTCCACTCATAGAACCATAACTCTTTTCAGATACAAATGAATAAGGTAACAAAGATCAAAAAGCTACTGGTTTTTGAACTCTCATATTTTCATTGGTAGCTAGTAAGTAAAATTAAGACTACAAATACTTTGTATGCACAAATCTATTTGGTTTCTGAATTTCAGATACCGAGTGACTAGGAAGAGAAAGAACAGGGACTCAACAGAACGATTTGCATATTGATGTGGTTCTGGAGGCTGAACATCAAGAGTTCAAACACGGAGAGAGGGCGACCACCTAATTAGAGAAGAACACGTCTTCACTGGATATAACCACTAAAGACAGTGCAATTTCAAAATATAAGAAAGAGTTCATTGTAAAAACTCAGCAAACTACTCAGGCTGTGTGCCTGACCTCCGAGAGCACCTGCCCACACCTGGTGAACACTCTTAAGTAACCAGCCAGACCGAGTGAGTACAGTTGTCACCCGGCCCCAACTAGACACTGTGGAACTAGAGTTCCCTTTAAGACAGGACAGTCCCCTTGCTGGGAAATTTTCACTGAATTACAAATATCAATTAGTTAAAGCTCTTCCAAAATACCCAACTAAACATTTTAGGAAAACATAAAGTGGGCATCATTCTTGCACCCGATAATGGGCATTGAAGAGCTGATGCTTCTGCTCCTCAGCTCTTTGACACTCTTCCCCAAACTCCTTTCTCAGCGCTAACCTCGAAGTAGTTACAGCTTACTTTGCTAAACGGATCTTAACAACACTCAGCAGTCCATCTGCACCTGGCTTAGCGTTCTGGTTCTCAAAGGTCGGAGGTGAGTGGGACTACAGTGGTGACATTTTCCTCAACTCTAAAATCATTGAAAATAGGATTATGCTAAGTGAAATATGCCAGGTGGTGAAAGATAAATACCATATAATATCACCTTTAAGTGGAAGCTAATCAACAAAACAAATAAGCAAGCAAAATACAACCAGAGACGCTGAAATTAAGAACAATCTGACAGTAACCAGACGGGAGGTGGGAGGGGATAATGGGAGGAAAGGGGGAAAAGGTTTTCAGGAACAACTATAAAGGACATATGTGTCCTTTATAGGACACCACTCCCCACCCCCCAAAATGAAGTGAGGGTGGAATCAGGGGAGGGAGGTGGTGGGGATGGCTGAGGTTTGGGGGTCTGGTGGGGGGTAAATGCAGACAAGTGTATTTGAACAACAATAAAATAATTAATTTAAAAAGAAAATAGCATGTACATTTCTGCTTTGCTCTGAGAGATCCGAAACTGACCTACAAGTGGGCACGTGTAGTATATACAAAAGACTCAGGCTAATGGTCCAGGTTAAGAACCATTTCATTTTTCTAAAATGTTGAAACTAGAAAGGCTGAGCCTAATAAAATAAATATAAGTAATTCCTTCTGTCCATACCCAGTCAAATAAGATAAAACTTACACAGCCTTTACTGATGATGTTTATGGCATTAATAAATGTGAACTCTAGTTACTGAAGAAATAAGATGTGGTGAAAGTGTAACACCTCCCACACTTTCACTAAATTTGTGTTCACATATTGTCTATCTAGTCAAATGCTATAACAATCACACAGAAAAGCCCCCCATATTAGTGCTTTGGTGATATATGTTGATTTGAACTGTATCAAAACTTCAGCAACTTAAATAACACTTAATAAATTATACTTTTCCCTACTTATCTACAGGGTCCAGCAGAAGTAAGGCCTGCTTGAGTGTGATTGGTAGGGTAATCATATGGGTAGTATAATGTATGGTTTTAATTTGAACATTTCACCTACAATGCCATATGGTGTGCTTACATGTGATATTGTTATGTTACAGAATTACATGCTTATGATTTTGTAACAGAGGAGTGTTATTTGTGCTGGACCCTGTATTATATACACATAAAAGAAAAATAATCTCATCTGCACTTAAGGCAAAATCTAATGGAGGATGAAGTTACATTGAGCCATTTAATATTAATATACTCAATCATCACTACTACATGTCAGTGAGTTCAGGATGTCACTAACCCATTCACTGTGGAGCTGTAAGGTTTAAATTACAGCTGTCAATCATCTCAATGTTGTTATATTCAATTTGTCCTGATGTTAACCAACTTCAGCTTTTTTCTACAACAGCTGCAGGATAAATACAGCTAACCTTCAGACTTGGGCTATCTTTCTAGATAATCACTGTTAACAGTTCATGAAGATCTTACAAGATTTCATTAGGCAAAGGGCATTGCGTGGACACAGTGTGAACATGATAAAGACATGACCTAAGTAGTTCATGCTAAAAAAAAAAGCATTTCATTTTATATTTCACTCTCATGACTTTGAATTGTGTAACATACCAGACAGAAACAGAACAAAGGGAAAACCCCATTAACGGCCTTCCGGCTCTCACCCTGTGCTCTTTGATCCAGCGCTCCATGTCATTCTCAGTTAGGTAGTAGGCTTTAATGTAGGTCTCCACAAATTCTTTATCAGGAATGGGTCTAATATCTGTTAGCTTTTCAAGTTTCATTAAAAACTGTTGAAAATCCAACTGCATCAAGGCACGACCCTCATTACTACACTTCTTGACATTGGCATATCTAAGATACACAATAAAAAAACCATAAATGATGGAATGTTAGAAAAAGAAATCTTTAGGTACTTAAACTTTTCTGTAATCCAAACCTGGACAAATTTACCATTTACAAGGGAAAATGCACATAAGCCTTGAATCAGGCCTTGTCACTCAATAGTCATTTTATCGATCTGGACCTCAGTTTCCTCACTTCCAGAGCTAAGAAACCAAACAACTTCTAAGGTTCTTCGCTGTTCTCCATGTTCAATTAATATAATCACTTGCACCCTGGCCGAGTGACTCTGTTTGTTGAAGCACTGTCCTATGCACCAAAAGGCTGTGGGTTCAATTCGCAGGCAGGGCACATACCTACACTGTGGGTTGGATCCACAGGTTGGGGTGCACAGAGGAGGCAACCAATTTGATGTTTCTCTCTCACATCAATGTCCCCCCCATTTGAATCTATAAACATATCCTCAGGTGAGGATTAGAAAAGATAATAATAATATAACCACCTACAAGAAAGTTAAACTGATATTCCAGTTAATCTAGCTGCCAAGAATTATTTCTAAAATTAAGCTATAAATACTTCTAAGTAATCTTAGTTTCATAAAACTGCTCAACATTGTAACTACTCAATACAGAAAAAACAAATGAAATTTTTCTCCCATCAATATTCTTCAAACCTGAAAATATGTGAGCATATAAGCACAGAAAGTATACATACATATCTGACAATAAAACACTTAATGGACTTATTTTGGTATCACACATCACTGAGAAACTGTGTGTTCTAAGGCTGACTATAATAAGAATGAATGCATTAATTCTCCCATATATCACTCATCAGTGTCTCATTCTTTCAGTCAAAAATAAAACACGAAGATTCCAACGCTGAGGAATGAGATACATCCCCTAAGGAAAGTTTCAAGAAGACTAAACTTACACTATTTAAAGTGACCAAATGATCTGTTAAAAATACAAGTGAAAAAAATTAAGTGTTTATACAGAAATATAACATTTACTATTCAGTTTTCTACTTCATTAAACAAATTTATTAAAAGCACTTTTTGCCCTTGCTCAGTTGGTTGGAGCATCGTCCCATACACCAGAGGGCTGTGGGTTTGATCCCTGGTCAGGGCACACACTCTAGGTTGCAGGTTCAATCCCCCATCGGGGAGTGTACGGGATCAGTGTTTCAGTGTTTCTATCTCACATCAAATGTCTGTCTCTCTCCCTGCCTCTCTCTTAAAAAAAAAATCAATGAAAACATACCCTCAGGTGAGATTCTAAAAAATAGCAATAAGCAAGTTTTAAAAAAAACTTTCCAATCAAGATTGTTGACACAGAGCCATCTGTGACTTCTACCACTGCTGACTTCAAACCAGAGTGCCTGACTGTGGTCAGCTTGTCACTGTCAGCTTGTCACTTCCTAATGCATTCTTTTTGTAACTGAGAAGAACTAAAGAGAAATCAGATAAATAATGTGCGAAAATCCAACTGATTTGTACTTCTAGATCACTCTAAATGGGCTCTGAGAAAGTAGTTTGCTGGAAGGGATACTTCGAATGTGTTACTGACCCTCATTTGTGTTCTAGATGTTAGGGACACAAGAAGCAAGTCTCTGAGTAAGCAGAAAATTACTACTGACAGATCTTCAAAACACATGGAAGAGCTATACAGTTTAATATGGCAAAATAAAGATATTATTAACAGTGGTATAGCGGCTTTGAGGACCGACTTTGCCATCAGAAAATCAGGAGTTCGTAAGCCTTCTCTGTATTTAAAGCCTGTGAACTTGTCAGGGGACCACTCGGTAAATTACATAAACGTCCAACCACTACACTGCACACCTGAAACAAACACAATACTGATTGTCAACTGCAACTGAAATAAAATAAAATGGGAATACTCTCAATAAATAAACAATAAAATGAATTAAAATTAAACATTTTATTTAAAAATTTAAAATTTTAATTAAAAATTAGAAATAACAATAACTGTGAACTCGGACAAGTTATCTAACCTGTTCAGCCCCAACCCCGAGGCCAGGCACCCTCGCTGACGTAACAGAGAGAACAGCAGCATTATCAGAGCGAGTTTGTGTCAGGGCTTCATAACATAATCCTGTAGGTCCTTGGTTTAGGAAATGACACAGTGCTCAACAAATGTTATGAATAATCATCATAAAGATAATTATATCATTAGATAATAACAGTGAGTACCAGTTTAACTTTCAGAGAACCATTAGCTGCTGCACCCCTCACTCTCCAGCGGGCTGGCTCCAGGTCACCAGCAAGAAAAGGAAGCGCGGGCAGAGGCGGCACAGGAGGGCTAACCGCACTCCCAGGTCCGACCCAAGGTACTAGGGAGGCACCTGCTATCTGTCGCTCTCTCCACCCGACTCTCTGCACCCGTTAGTGAGAACATGTCACGTTATTCATGTATGAGGAATCAGGGAACGCTTTCACGGAACACTTACCCTTCCACAATGGTTCTATTAGCCAGTCGTATACAGTGCTCCCAAAGTATATTAGACACGGGCAAGGGTATCCGGACTCTCTTAGAAACCTCACTTAGCCTCCTGTTAAACTGCTCAAATTCCTAAGAAGACAAAAGTCATGACCGTACGTGAATATGACTGTAATGCCACATTGCTTTCCATCTTAGTGGCCAAAAAAACCAACAACTCAGAATCAAACCAAGCAAAAAGAGATAATGCTAAATTTATTCAATTTGATGTACTTTTAAAAAACCTTCATTTTGATTAAATTACGCTGTGTATTACAGAGTAGGTACATACGTTTCATCTCCAAGGACCTGTCATCAACTGATTAACGATGCTGACAATGTTCAAATGTCTTTATGTCTCATATTTTTCTGTGACTGTCAGTTACGGATTAATGGACCTGAATAATCTGTTTCTAAACTATCTTCAAGAGACCCAGTTTTAAAAAAATGTTTTTAATAACCTTTCAATTCCAAGTGAACTATTTGTAATTTGTGCTTATCTATATTCCTTAGAGAGCAATCTGGTTCAGTTATTCTCTTTCCTACATATTTTTTTGAATAAATTATTATATAGAACTGATTTGAAAGTCACATAATAGCTGCAAATTTTTAGTAAGATGAACAAAACAAAATATTTTCTATTACCTACAGAAAACTGAACATTTTATTACTTATTAGTAACTTTTATGATCACACTTTACTAAAAATAAAAATATATGTAACTAATTTAGACAATTCAAATTACATTAAAGTGGCAGGTGGTTCACCCCTCAACGAATGTGCTCGTATTTCTGGTTTCCTTGGACTATTAACATCTAAATATGATCATTTACAAAAGTAAATGCTATTGATCCTTGCTTGACATTATATTTCAAAACTTAAGAAGGCTTAAAATGACACTTTTTCCTTCACTGTCCTCCACAGAGCAGGTAAAACAGCGCTTAACAAGTCAAGACTTGACATGTGCTCAAGTTTCCCAACACCACACAGGAAGAAAAAGTCTAATTTGATCATCGCCAGTCAAGCTACCACATAATTATTTTTGTGTTATCCTTTACCACTTCCTAAATTACAATTTTTCATTATTTATTTTTGATAGTAAATTGCTTTCAGTTATTCATGAAAAAGAAGTGCGTCTTCAATCTGCTAAAGCCAGTTTTGAAAATAAAAGCTAAAAAAACAGCTGCTCTCCAGCGCCACTTCTGCCCCTGGTGCAAGCAGCACATGTGCTGCTGTCCGTGTTTCCTGCAGGAAACTCTGCCTCGGGTGTCGAGCGTTTTCATCAACACTTTAAAGATCAAAGTATGTGCTCACTATATAATACGGCATTCTACTCACTGCTAAATTCATGTGCAAGAACGCTTGTTGGTAAATGAATAATAAAACCTTTTCATTTTACTCGGGGTTCTTTTGAGGCAACAGTGCATAGTGGTGCCTTTTACCTACTGGTTTGAACTTGGAAAAGTAATAGAACAAAACTTGTAAAAGTTTATGAAAAGTTTTAAGCTGCTAAAACTGGATTCAGGCTAGTAATCTGAACAGCACTGGTTCTTTCTTAAAATACAGTATTCATGTTTCTTGGAATTAAGAATAACGGAAGCAAGCAGCCTCCCTCTGGTATGAACAGTCGCTGAGTGCAGAAGTCTCTTGTGTCTCTTGCACCCTACGAGGACCATGGTAGCACGTCATAAAAACAGAATCAACTTTCCAAAAACAGAACTGTCCAAAAAAGACAGTGTGTGATTATGTGTGAATTGCATTTATCTTTTACATTCCAAATTAAAGTTCTCACCTGAAATCCCCTGGGTGCTCCAGTAACAAAGGTCTTCCAGGGTGGCAATCACAGACTGCTCCTGCTGTCACTCGCCCCTCAGGTCTCCCAACAGCCCCGAGATGCTGCTGCCTGATCTCGCACCCTCAGACTCTGACCCGGCCCTGGGAAGGGGCCCTACACTGCTGGGAGGGGGCACACGGGATGAATCCCACTGCTCTCTCTGGTTTTGTTTACTGGTCCCAAGTTCCCAGGCTATTATTTTTTGCCTTGGAAGCAAGTAAAATGTTGGTGTAAATAAAATAAACTCAGGAGCTTAAGAAGGGCCAATTTTATTTTCACTGATGAATATGAAAGACAGAATCTTTCTGAAAGCTGGCTTTCATTCTCTCAGATGTTCTTTCCTCGCCTCAGACATCCACGTAGCNCACTGCTCTCTCTGGTTTTGTTTACTGGTCCCAAGTGTTCCAGGCTATTATTTTTTGCCTTGGAAGCAAGTAAAATGTTGGTGTAAATAAAATAAACTCAGGAGCTTAAGAAGGGCCAATTTTATTTTCACTGATGAATATGAAAGACAGAATCTTTCTGAAAGCTGGCTTTCATTCTCTCAGACGTTCTTTCCTCGCCTCAGACATCCACGTAGCTCATTTCCTCACTTCCTTCAGGCCTCTCCTCAATTCTCACATGACGAGTCCTTCTCCGAGCACCAGTAACTACATGATAGTCCCCCTCCACTCAACGCCCTGCCACTCTCTATTCCTCTTCTGGTAATTTATTTTTTCAGAGCACATAAATTCCTTAATTTGAGACTACACTGCCAGCACCTAGATCAGCACTGGGAATGTCGGGCAATCTATAAGCAGCTCATGAGGCACAGATCTTCAAAATGTGACTATAATTCTTTTCAGAAAAACTGATAAATGTAAATCATTAAATGCAAAGGTAATGTGATTTCTGGAAAAAAAAAACAACAACCTAGAACAATCAGGTGTACAGTATGATCTCTTGCCAATGAACAGACACAACTGCAGAACTATCTTCTTGTCTTCACAGTCGTGGCTACTGAGACTACATAGTATGACAGTCAGCCAAGACATGCTCCTCAAACTCCAACCCAAAGGGAAAAACCAGTGAGCAAAACAAAAAGCTACAAAGTATCCTTGAGTCTAAAAGAACACAATTTGGAAAATAAGTGCAGTCCAATGCAGGGACTCTAATTCACGATGCTAACAACGTGGTAACAGTGTAACTACAACCTCACTACTCTAGAGCTACTGCAACTGTGGGAACAGTTCTCAGTAGCATCTTCAGCCGAGATGTTGCCCAGAGTACTCGCCTTCAGCAATGCGTCCACGTAGATGTTGTGCTGCGACATAATTTCCTTTACATCCCATTTCACATTTGTCATCAGGAGCAGCATCTGCTCATAATCGATGGCTTTCCCAGCTACAATCCAGTAAATTGGTTTGCGTAGTTCACTGGCAGTTGACACTGTCTGAAATAAATTTCACAGAAATAAAAAGGAATGTTTTCTAAAAGTACCAGATTTATGAAGAGTATTTTGCTATTCCTAGTACATATGATACCTGAAAATAAAACTATTCCTTTGCAGATTTATATTATGAAAATACTGCAATTCAAGGGCAAAACTCTTACTCAAAACATAATTTTGAGACAGTCAATAAATGTGAGGACCCGGACACCACAACTTTAAAGGAACCACAGATTTTCTTGGAGACTAGCAAACGCTTCTCAAATTCTTTCGCTTCTCTCCATTTTGACCCTTACCCCCCCACCTCAGGGTTCCATCATTCTTGACTGTATTTCTGTAAGGGCCCTCAAGCCAGTCTCCAAGCCTCTAGGCTTGCCATGTGAAGCCTGTTCTTCATGCTGCCTCTAAACCACACCCTCTGAAACACACACCTGGCTCACCTGGTTCAAATCCCCCAGTAGCTTCCCAGCACCCATGGAATAAAGCCCAGCCCCTGGCCCGACAGCACTGCTTACCCCTCCCCTAGCCCCCTGCCCTGCTCTGACAAGCTGGCTTGCTCTCAGCCGCTCAGTGCACTTCGCTCTCCCTCACCGGCTGCTCTCTGTAGAAGTCCTTCCCTTAATTTGAATATACTCCCCACTCAGCTGGCCGGCCAATTTAAACATCACTTCCTCCAGACAAGCCTTTCTAGACAGCCTGCTTCCGACCACACCCCCTCTCCGCCTGCAGCCAAGGTTTCACGCCCTGCCACTGATGCTTTTCCCTTTTCATCCGTTAAATAAATTGGCCTTCTCTCTCAGTGCACCGAAAGTCTCAGTAAGTATTTAACACAGGAATTCAGGAGTGAATAAACAAATATTTTACTCTCCCTCTCCTGGGACTTAGAGACTGATCACTACTTTAAAAAAAGAAAACATCTAGCCCTGGCTGGTGAAGCTCAGTGGATTGAGCATGGGCCTGTGAAGCAAAGGGTCGCTGGTTCGATTCCCAGTCAGGGCACATGCCTGGGTTGCGGGCCGGGTCCCAGTGGGGGACACGTGAGAGGCAACCACACATTGATGTTTCTCTCCCACTCTTACTCCTTCCCTTCCCCTCTCTCTAAAAATAAATAAATAAAATATTTAAAAAGAAAACATCTAAATAACACATGACAGTCTTATCTTGCCCACAGTGAAATGACTCAAGACTGACCACCTCTGACCTGAGAGTAAAACTGCTGGAGGAAGGGCTTTTTGACCGCAGGCATCACGGCATCCAGGTGCGGCTGGAGGAACTCAAACTGTTCGGCCAAGAATACCCTGAAGGGAATAAATAACCCACCTCGTAAACAAAGCACAGAATTTAGAGCCTGCCAATACTTTTGTATAAGTAATCTTTAAGATCTCTAAGCAAAATCTTAACAATTAAAATTATTTTCCACCTTAATGAACTATCTCTTGACACGCTCATCTACACAAAAATTAAAGCTGAGCTTATCCCTGAATGTGAGCCTCGATGGAAGAAGGGTGACCCCCAGAAAGCTAATCAGGAGGCCAAGGTGCAGAGCCACGCTGCTCTGCAAGTTAAGATAGGGCCATGGTTAACACAGAAGATGGCAAAGATTTGAAAGGATTGCTTTTAAAGATCCCATTTAATTCTATACAACAGACCTGTGAATTCACAAATTTAATATTTAGCACTTTTCAGAAGTTGTCCAAACATTCATAAGCGACAGACTACCCTGGCTGAGACACAGACACGTGGGCTGCAGGTCAGGAAGCTCCTGTGCAGGAGTAAGAGTCGTTCAGGTGGAAGACTGCCGGCCCCTGCACTGTTTCCCTCCAGGTATTGTGATTCACATGAAAATTCTTAAGTTGAAATTGGCGGCATTTGATAAAGAAGTTACATGCTTCAATTGTACTAAGAACTGGGGGATTTATAAAGGTCAGGAAGCACTCGTGCTGATGGCAAGGGTCGACTATGTTTAACACTAAACTGACAATGTAACTACGGTTTCTCCAGAATCACAACTCAGTAGGAAAAGAGAAAGTATACTATAACATGATTTTTTAAAGTTTCACTTAAAGCAAGAGAAAACTTTATTTTAGGTTCTACTTTTCAAACATGTAACTAGTACTTAGAAGTGGAATTGGATAGAGCTAGAAGTCTAATTATGCAGTGCTTACTTTAATAACCTTTCCTAAATATTCAACGCCAAAGCAACCGCTTTTCACAACTTACAAGGACTCTGTGGCTACCACTCTTTCCGCCAGCCCGTACAAGGTGTCCCCAGATGTCAAGACCACTAGGTGACTGAGGTGTGGGCTCGGTACCTTCTCCTTCCTCTCTTCTGCTGCTGTGAGTGTGGCGGTAGGATCAGCTGAAACCTCCTGGAAATACAGCACGTGTACAGGCACAGTCTGAAACAGCAGCTCTAACAGCAATAAACCATGTGATTTCACCAAACCGGAGCTGTAATTAACCCATGCTCAGGCACTCAGACATGCATTAATTAATTTGGTTCCTGTTCGTCCCACCACCCCCCGCCCCTTACATTTCCCAACTACAGGAACTTTCCTTTCCATACAAAGTGAAAACGATCCAACTCTATCTGCTGCTGTCTGAGCATGACCGGAAGTAGCTAACCTGAGGAATCCATGACCTGAGAGATATCTCCTAGAGACCACAGTGAGATGCCCTTCCAGAACTTGTAAATGAGGAAAAGGAGACTGCTTCTTGAGAACTAAACTGGTAAATACCCAAAGCATGGTGTGATTAGCCATTTCACACCTGAACCTAATCAAGGTAACTTCGGTATAATCTCAAGGATGCAGGGTTAGAATGAAGTTATAAACTGCAACAGAACCAGCTGTACTACGTCTGTTGGGAACAGATTATTGATGAGAAGGAAGATGGTTAATGGGAATAAGAGAAAGGGATGCCCCCAAAGCAGGGTGTGTTGAGCTTTAAAAGATCCTCAAAGAAAATTAAAGCACAAAAATTAGACACATAAAAAAATCTAAAATGTAAATCTAGATTACCTTTTAAATACACTACACAGTCACAAATCACTGATGATTTCCTTATGAATAAAGAGACATCAAATGCATTGGACTCCGGAGTATAACTTAGGTTTACAAATTTAGCAAAATGAAAATAAAACTTTATAAAACCTCTCGAGTTAGGAAATGGTTTAATTCTTCATTAGTTCTTTTCCATGCCCTATCTTCCTAAAAAATACTGTCCCTTTTCGATCTCTAACTATTCTTTAGTTGCTTGGGGGACAACTGTGCCTCTCTACGGAGGATCGGGGTGAGGGAACCATGCCAGTTAATGAATGTTGCAGTTCCTGTATTTACTTCCTCCTACTAAAAAAAGAAAAACATCACCCCATTCCTGAAAAAAAAATCACAAAACCACATACTGTTTGTTACCAACTGGTTGCTTGTGATACTGAATTCTGGTGGATGTTTACTCATCATCTTCCAGACTGGCCACCACGTCTCAGTATCTCCTCCACTAACTCTTTGGTAGAAGCCACCTCATCTCCCAGTTACACACTGCAGCCAAAGTCATTCTTTCTTTTAAATATTTATGTCGGATCATGTCAATTCTGCTTAAAGCTCTTCAATGGCTTCCTGCCTTCCTCAGAGTAAAGTCCAAAGGCTCCACACGATTCGGGCTCTGGCTTCCTCTATCACTACCACCCTGCTGACTTCCTTCCCACTATACCAGCCTCTTTGCTGTTGCTGGAATAGGCCAATTATCGTCCCACCTCAAACTACTTGCATGTTCCCTCAACTGAAACATTTTTCCCCAAAACATCCCCTCCCTACTAGAAATTAAGCTGCATATGGGTTGAGAGTTTTATCTTATTCCCCTTCCCTACCCAAATTGTCTCCCAAACTCTCAGAAAGTGCCTGGCCTCATGTTTGATCAACAGACACTAAATAAATGTTTGCAGAATAAATAAACTCTCATCCAGGTGGCTCACTTCCCTACTCTTCCCTCAGGGATCTACTTCAATGTCACCTTCTCAGAGAGGCCTTCTCCGATCACCTAAACAAAATCATACACTTCTCCTTTTTCTACCCTTCTTTCCTAGTTCTTTCTCTTCACACAATCTAACACTAAATGAGATATTCATTTATTCTTCACCTGCCTCCCCCACTAGAGGGACCACTGGCCTTCCACAAAGTATTTAGGAATTCAGTATGAACAACAAATGAACAAATGAGAAAAACAAACAAAAATTAATAGACACAGACAACAGTATTGTGGTTACCAGAAGCAAGGGGGATGGAGGGGCAGTCAAATATATGATGATGGAAGAAGATTTGATTTTGGATGGTAAACACACATTGCAATATACAGACGATGTATCACAGAACTGTACACTTGAAACCTATGTAATTTTATTAAGCAATGATACCCAATAAATTTAATTAAAAAAGAATAAAGTGTGAAAGAGAAAAAAAACCAATAAAGATAGCTGTCCAGCCCTGGCTGGTGTGGCTCAGTTGGCTGGAGCATTGTCCTATAAACCAACAGGTCACAGGGTTGATGCCCAGGCATGGCTCACGCCTAGGTCGCAGGTTCAGCCCCAGGTGGAGTGCGTATGAGAGGTCAGCCAAAGATGTTCCTCTCCCTCTCTAAAATCAATAGGCATGTCCTCAGGTGAAAATTAAAAAAAAAGGGATCGCTACCCAACTATTGTGCAACCTGAGTCTCGTCCACTCATCACAGAGCTCTTTGCCTTCTATTTCTAACACCTCCTATAGCACTGTGTATTTTCTTAGTTTTCTTAGTTTGTGAATATCTATCTCACAGCAAGTCAAAGAATGGGGAGGAAAACTACAACTCTGAAACAGGAAAAACTAATAAAGGAATTGGGAGAAGGCTAGGGCACATGGTTACCAAGGTGGCCCCAGTGGGGTAAAAATGCCTGGCAAGCAGTCAGGCAGCAGTGTAAGCACGAAGGGTTGCTGTGGGTGGTTATGAGTTTCCAGTGGAAGGAGAGGTTCAATCAGCAGAGACGGCTACTGAGTCTATACGAATACTCTACAGGTCAGATGAGCACCGATAAACTTCCTTCTATGAAGCATTACATTCTACAAGCACAAGAGTCTCCTTTCAAGCATCAAACACGCACCCTTTTCAAGTATGGTGTAATTAAACTAACAAAAACTGACATGAACTTTCTGCCAACACTGCACAATCTCACACTCAAAATAGCTCCAGGATAACATGAATACCATACATTTATAACAACAGTTACTCTGAATTTCCTTCTTTTAAGATCAAGTATCACCATATTGACACCTATTTATAAAATTAAAAGCTTCTTTGAATTTAGAACTGGTCACTCTGGGACAGAAGAGGGAGATAGAACTGGAAGGAGATGAAGGCAGAGAGAGGCCTTCGTGTGCAGCCTGAGGGGAGTGTAGTTTACGCGCGGGGGGTCGCTGGACACGCCAAAAGCGCGGACCTAACCACCCCCCCACCTGCAAATCAAATGGGCCGAGTGCCCCCTGCTCGCCCAGCTCTTTCACAACATCACTCCTGCAGAGACCACTGGATCGCTGCCCCCATTTCAAAAGGTTTCCATTAGGATGCCTTCCTTTGTTCCCAGTTAACACTGGTATTTAGGCACAAGAATTAGGGTAATCATCTGCTCAAAGGCTAAAATTCAATGTTTACATTTAGGGAAATAATGCTTGAAGAGAGCAAGAGTCACACAAATGTAAAGCTGACAGAAGTCAATGGCATGTGCTTACTGCTCACGTGGATGGACCAGTGTTTTAGTCATACAGTAAACTCAGGGAAGGATATGCAACCTTTTGAAGACACTGAGAAATAAAATCTTAATCCAACTTCATTCTCACAGTGAATATCCTATTTTTTTAGCCTTTCCTGCCACCAGTTATTACTACTAAGAGAATCCATATTTATGAGCTTTTATGGACCAATTTAAAATATATTTTATTATCAAAGATTGAAAGTTGGCCAAAGGTGTTGAGCAAACATGTAGCATCACCAAGTGGATAGTGAAAACTCACAGTTCTGGTGCCATTATCACCTGTACCTGCCCTTTTCCTACTCTTCCCCCCCATCAGATCCTTTTTCTTAGACTTCACTTGATGTGTCAAACAAATTTTCTTAGTTTCCTTGACCTCATATGATAAATGACTTTAGGTGACATCTTTAAGAACATAATGACTCTATTTGCTTTTTACAGCTAAGCAAAACCTAGAAGATAAATATGGAAAAACAAAATAACAAAACATACTGTTAAAATTTTGACTAACACATATGAGAAATAAAAGTAAAAACACTACTTCAATCTAGTTGTTCCAAATTGGTTAAGCTATATATTAATAGCAAACAAATGTACTCAATAACAAGAAATCAATTAACATTCTCTGCCAATCTTGATGCAAATTAACAAGGTGAAGAAAAAGAACACACCAGCTTACCAAAACCTGACATCGAGGTCTAGTATATGACAAATATATTTTCTAAAATTATAAACCAATGCTTATCAGTATGAATAAAACTTAACATGCAGAACACTGAATACGAATGGAAAATTTTAGGACAACGTCTGATGTACAGCTGCAGAGGCTTGTCCTCCACAGGAGTAAAGACTAGGCAGAGAGTCAAAGGCCAGCACACCTGAGAAGCCGGGATCACTGCACAGCCCTCTGCTCCTAAGCGCTGTCTTTAAGAGATGGGAAGAGTAAGGATGTAAAGAAAAGACACCTTTAAGAGACAAGGTACCAAAGAGAAAAACAGACATATTTACTTGGGAATGAAGGTGTAGCTGGTTTTTACAAACACATTTTTAAATCTAACTACTACACCATGGTATTCAGGAAGAAGTTTATCCAGTGAACACAGAACTGGCCAGACAGACACTATCGATACACTGTTACCAGGAGAAGGGTGGCAGCTCATCTCAAAGGGCCCCTGTGTAGTTCCACTATTTACCAGATCATGCTATTTCACTATACTTCAGATGGCAAACTCTGAGGTATTAAATCCACACCCTAAGTAAGGGTCAAATCTGGACCTGTAGTTTGACCGCCATAGCTAATAACCAACAGAGATGACCGTGACATCACAGCGAATAACTCTAGGGATAAGTTACAGCCCGACAATCTAAAGGCATTAGTGAGAAACAAGAAAAACTTTAGCAACAGAGAAAGATCCAATGGTAAAGGTTATACAAAGTATCAAACAAGGATAAGCAAAATCAAAACACAGATAACTGCCAATGAGGATGAAAGCTAAAGGACTTTAGAGACAAAAAAAAAAAAAAAAAGAAAGATGGCTGAGTCAAAGGAGCTTTGAACTCTGAAAATGAAGATCAGGATTAAATGGGTAAGGCTGAGGAAACAAGCCACATTAAGCCAGGAGACACAAAACTCACAGATTGGAGTTATTTATTTATACTACAAAAATGTACTGATGAAATGCTGTGTGCCAAAGTGCTATGAAAAAATATATATATACACTTTCATATGTACATATTTCTAACTATGTGCAAGGCAAAAAGATGTCTAAATGATAAGGGAGATGATGAGATGCACTCAGGTTATTTTCTGTGCTCACCTGAGATATCAGCATGTACCTCTCACTTTATTCACCTCTCTGCTCAAAGATCACCATCTTATCACTCAGCTTCACTTTCTCCTTAGCCCTTATAAGTATCAGATACTATATCACATATTTGTTTATCTGTCTCTCTGCCTCAATAAAATACCAGTTCCAAGAAGACAGGCACCACCTCTTTTGTGCACTGATGAACTCCCAGCACTATAAAAATGCCTGGCACATAACAATTACTTCAAAAAGTATTTCTTAAAAGACTCAGCGATTACATTGCTTCATAAAAACACCATAACAGAAGAATGTACATAATATTGAGCTTATAAGAAAAGAGGAAAATGACTGCTTGTTTAGGTAAGTAAAGGAACAAAGGAAAATTTGGGGAATCCTGGGGTTAATGTAGATGCAGAGAAACATAATGAACAACAAAAATCTCTGGCTACAGTAACCAACCACCAGAAAAAAAAAAAAGTTCTTAAATGCTTATGTCGGCTTAAACACTACAGAGCATCAGCCCTGTTTTACAACCTTAACCTATCTTCTTAAAACATATTTCATCATGTGACATGGTCAAAAGCCCGGACTTCCCACAACATAGCCAACTAAACCCAGACTGGAATTTCAAAGTCGTTTACAAGGAGCCCTCACCACTGTGCAGCGCAGCCCTCCAGCACATACCAGTGCCCGTCACGGAGACCTGCCACCCTCTGGGCCAGGCCTGCTCCACCTCAAGGCCCCTGCTCAGCCTCTGAACCTCAATCTGGATGCCCTTTCTTCTTTTTCCCATGAAGCCCATGCCCGATCACCAAAGTCTAGTGCAAGTCTCACTTGCTTCTTTAGTCATTCTCTGACACAAAATTTGCACACACACCTCTCCTCTCTTGAACTTGCACTGGATACACTGCCAACACAGCACATTCTCCCATGTTTTCTCTCTCCAATTAGACTACAGGAAACTTCCGCTTTACTTCCCCTGAGCACTTGACGTACACTAAGACTCCAGCACTCAGTACACATGCAGACATACACGTGGTTGCGTAGATGGCTAATTCCTATTGTACATAAACCCAAAGAACTGGTTCCAACGGATTACTTACCATGTCAATGAGGCTCTCTTGTATTCTGTTTAGGGTTGTTCTTAGTCTACTACTACTAAGGCCTAGTCCCGTTGATTCCAGCTGAAAAAGAAAACAAAAGACGTGTTATCACTGTGGCGATAACCTTGTGAACGCTGGAACATCTAACTAACCAAAATGAAGAATCTGATGAGTTTTCCCTCACTTAGCCTTTAGAGGGTGACAAACTTTGTTTAAAAATTCCAAACATCAAGCAAAAAAAGTCAAACCTTAGTCAAGGGAACAAAAGAACTATTTACACACGTGCATTTACAGGTCACGCTATTAATCTAATGAAGTATCAGGAGAGAGTTCACCAGAATTTCTTTCCTACAAATTATTATTTTTAGTTAAAAAGACTTCATTCCACAGTATAGAATTCTCTTCACTATAACAAAGCCAAAGCATTTATAAAAATCTTCACTCAAGAAATGAAAAGTGAGACTTGACTGTTAAGACATGAAAGGTTGGTTTCTTGAATGATGATTCAATTTATAGTAAAAATTTAATTTAAAGGTAATTGTAGATACACACAGACACCTGGAAAAAATAATATTCTGTGATTCAATAAACTTAAAACTTTATTAATAGTGAACTATAAAATATATAATCTCAGTCACAGAAATTATGTGTATGTGTATATATATATATATATATATATCAAAGCATACACACACATTATTGTTCCCCATTGCTTCCTACCTAATACAAGAATAAGGTATTATTCACACATCATGAGTCAGAAAGCCTCAAGCCAAGACAGTTGTGTGAAGGCATGGTGCAGTTGAAACCTGAACTAATTTTATATGGTAACTTTGTATTCTATTTTACTAGGTTCTTTAACCTCAGCTCATTTCTTTTTTTAATTAGGTATTACAGATCATTAAATTCAACCATTTTAAGGGTAGAGTTGAATCAATTTTGGTTATTGTATACAGCCTGGCAGCCAGCAACCACCGTCAAGACAGAAGCATTTGCTCACTTTAAAAAGTGTCCTCATGCTTGTTGCACTTCAGCTCCTCCACCCCCTTTATTTAACCGCTTATCTGCTTTCTGTCCTTGCAGTTTTGCCTTTTCTAAAATTCCATATAAATGGCCCTTGTTAGTGTGGGTCAGTGGACTGAGTGCCAGCCTGCAAACCAAAAGGTCGCCAGTTCAATTCCCAGTCAGGGCACATGCCCGGGTTGCGGGCCGGGTCCCGGGTAGGGAGTGCACAAGAGGTAACCACACGCTGATGTTTCCCTCCCTTTCTCCTTTCCCCTCTCTAAAGATAAATAAAATCTTTAAAAATAAAATTCCTTACAAATGAAATCATACTGCATGTAGTCTTTTGTGTTTGACTTCTTTCTTGGGTTTAGCATGCTTTTGAGATTCATCCATGTTTTAAGTCTACTGGTATTCCATGATCTTTTATTTCTTAGTAACTAGTATTCTAAAATACGGATACAGCACAGTCTGCTCACTTATTCACCAGTCAGTGAATACTGGGTTCCAGTTTGGGCTATGTGAATAATGGCACCTTGAATATTTATGCATGGTCTTTGTGTGGACATACACTTTGTGTGGTAAACACGTAGAAGTGTTTCCAGTTCATATATATTTAACTTTGTGAGGTAGTGCCATAGTGTTTTCCAAAGTGGCTATACCATTTTGCATTTTAACAAGCAATGTATACAAATTCTATATGCTCCATTTCATGAACCAAGTGTTTGCTGTTCTCCTCCACCCTCAATTCATACGACGAAGACCTAAACCCCAATGCAATGCTACTTGGACACGGAGCCTCTGGGAGATAATTAGGGTTAGTGAGGTCATGAGGGTGTGGGGTTGGTTCCCACATGGGGATTAGTACCCTCATGAGGAGAGACACCAAAGCGTCTGCTCTCCTTCCACGGGAGAACAGAGGAGAGGCCACGTGAAGATATAGCTAGAAGACAGATGACTTTCTATTTATCCTATTAGTTACTGTATGGTGTTAAAATCTCTAGCTATCATTCAATTTTTTTCATTTTTCTCTTGAATTCTGTCAATGATTGCTCCATCTACTTAGAATCTCTGTAACTAGGCACATACACATTTATTATCATTATGTGTTTCTGTTGAATTGACTCTGTCATTACAAATCCATCTATCTGCAATAATACATTATTCAAACTGATTTTATCTGATGTTAACGCAGCCTCCTTCGGACCACTGTTTGCATGGCATATCTTTACAATCCATTTGCTTTCAAGAAAAGTGTGTTTTTGTTAAGTATGGGCTTTGTTCTCACTCCTGACAGAGATGCTGACCATCTCTGCCTGTTGAGTGTTTAGTCCATTAACACTCAGTGTGGTTGCTGGTTGGGTTTACAGCTACTATTATACACTAGCTCTCTTTAGTTCCTTGGCTCCTCCTTTCCTGCCTTTTCTGATTGCACAAGTTTTTTTGAATTATATTTTAACTTTCCTGTTGGCAGAAACAGTTAAAGTTCTTTGTACTATTTCTCACTGTTGTCCCATGGATTACAGTATCCTCTCACAGGCCATTTACTGTTAACAATGTATTGCTTTACATAATATGTGCAAATCTTGCCGTCTTATTAAGTCCATACCCCCTACATATCTTGTTATACTCAATATATGGAGCACTTTTACATTATGAACTCCAGAAAACAGTGTTAGCACTTCAGTTTAAATAACTATATGGTTTATAAAGAAACTAGGTGGAAAAAATTTTAAAAATAATCTTTTGGATTTCTGCAGGTTGTCTCTGTAATCAATGCTCTTCGCTCTGAGGTCTGGTGTTCTCCTCACCCAGCATCTTCTTCCTCCTCAGCCTGAAAAACTTCCTTCATTGTTTCTTGTATTACCTGTCTGTTGGTGACAAATTCTTATTTTTCCTTTCTATCCAAAAATGTCTTAATTTCACCTTCATTTGTAAATTGTGTTTTTGTTGGATATAAAATTCTAGACAGACACTTTTTTCTTTTCTTTCAATTCCTTCAAGGTGTTACTTAGTGCTCCTCTGACCCCCACAGGTTTTCATGAGAAATCAGCTGTTAATCAAATCCTGGTCCCTTCTATGTACAGCCAGAGATCGGTTCCAGGACCCCCTCCGATACCAGACTCCGTGGATGCAAAGCCCCTCATATAAAATGGTGTAGTACTTGCAAATAACCTATGCACACCTTCCTGTACTCTTCAAATCAACTCTAGATTACTTACCAAGCCTAAATCAATGTAAATGTTATATAAATAGTTGTTATACTATATTGTTAAGGAAATAATAAGAAAAAAAATCTGTACATATTCAGTACAGACACAACCATCACAGGCCTAACTATATACTACATAGCAGCAACATCATTTTTTTCCAGAATATTTTCAATCCACAGTTGGTTGGATCTATGGATGCAGAACCCGCAGAGATGGAGGGCTGTAGTAAGTCTGTTGTAGTTTTTAAAACAGTTCCATTAGGAGGTACCCCATTGTACTCCTCTGTGCTTACTCTGCTTGCTGTTTCTTTAGTATCTTGTATCAGCCCATTGTGGCCAATGTTTCTTCAAATATTTTTTTCTACCTCATTCTTTCTCCTGTCTCCATCTGGTATTCCAATTACGTGTATGTTTAACCATTTAATATTACTTAGCATGTTCCTAAGGCTTTGATCATTTTTTTTTTGTTTTACAGTCTTTTTCCTCTATCTTCATTCTGAATAATTTCTATTAGTTTAGCTTTAAGGTCACAAATTCTTTTCTATTATGTCCATTTGGCTGTTAAGTACTTTCAGTATTTTTTTAATTGTGAAGTTGTACTTTTTAGTTGTAGGATTTCACTTTTTTAAATTACTGTTTCTATTAGAACTTCTCATTTCTCTACAAGGATATCCATGCATTTAAAATATGTTTGTTTAGCTTTACTGAAGATACAATAGTCCATTTAAATTCCTTTTCCCTTAGTTCCAACATCTTCAAGTCAGAGTTTCTTTTTACGTAAGGATGTAGTCCACTTTTTTGGTTCTATATAATACATGTTGGGTAAAGTTGGAGAGCATCAACAATCTGATTCTGGAGATTCTGGATTCCGTTCTTTTTCTCTAATGAGTACTCTTTCCTTTGTTTTCAGTGTGTAATTTTCTTGCCTGTGCTTGAATTACAAACTATCTCTTACGCAGCAACTTCAGTCTCTGTTCATACATTCTTTTCTTAGCTTGGCACCAGTCGGTCTGCTGCATATAAACATGGTTCATGGGTTAGTCAGACACAGAGGTAGACAGAATTTGGGATCCTCTCTCTGGCTCGTTATGTTCTGAACTTTCTTTTACTCTGGTTTTACTGTTCTGGTTCCCCAATCCATCGAGACTGCAGGTTTTATTGTGCTTGCCTCCACCTGTGTGTCATGTGGGCATCAGTTAGTCCTGGAGTAAAGGCCATGAAGATGTACTTTATTTTTACAGCGGCCCTTTCCCCAACCTGCATGCTGGCATCAACTCCTCATCAGAGTCTTAAGGCCCCGTTCCTCTCCAGGAACTCCAGGTAGTTGCCCTTTGTATACCATCCACGTTTTATCATCGTTTTCTGCAGGCAGTATCATCCAGAAAGGTCTTCGTGCATCCTACCCATGAGTGTAAGTGAATTCATTCTTAAAAGCTGAGATACTGAATCACAGACTCTTTACAAAGAAGGAGTTCCATTAATGAACTGTAACTTTAAACAAGTCTCACAAATTGCTGTGAAGTAAGAACCCTCATAAGATTTACTTGGATGAGAAACAATCAGGACATCAATCCACATGTCCTAAGAATCTACTTAGTGCTTACTACTGTGCTAAGGTAAGCTACAGAATGGGTTTCTCAAAATAATGTGACTAGGAAGAACCAAAGAAAATGTAACTCAAGAGGTAAGCAATGGAAGGCTGGGGCAAGGCAAGATAAAGCAACCCTATGAGTAACATGCTTATAGATTCAGATGGATTAGATACATAAGTGAGCGTCGGTTACGACCAGGTCAGTGTACAGGAGCTTCAGGAGGAACTGCTATGAAGAGAAGGAATCCCTTAGCTTAATGCACACACACTGGTATTCCAGCCGATGACTTTCTAGAACCCCTGAGAAGCAGATGGTTATTCTTCCACAAGCAGCATCTAATCTAAATTGACTCATATACTTTCTTCTGGGAAAGAAGCAGGAACACCCTGTCTGTTCTTATCATTCTACTAATTACCTGTCTACCCCTCTAATCCCACCCACCTAAGACTCAACAGCTAACAAGGAATTTGGAGTAATTATTTATCTATTTGAAAAAGGAAACTTCTAGAATTTCTAACGGGCTTGAAAAGTTGACTTGCTTAGGAAGTAAAAGCTACCTTTTCAATATTATATTGCTGCATATGCTTATTTATGCCATTTATTCAGACTGTTGTTTCAAAATTTTTCCAAAGTAGCTAATTAAGAATATAACCATGCCCCATTTAAAAAAACTTTAAATGTATATGAAAATTAAGCAAAGTAAATATGGGTAGAATGTAAGATGAAATTTTTATACAAATTTAAAGAAAAATTCCTTTTTATAGAGATACGAAGTCTCTGTTTTGCTTTAAATAGTGTTTCTTCAGTTTTTAAAAATCAAAAACAGTAAGGTCTGAATTACAGATTGTTCTAATTAAACACATATATATATTTTCCATATTCAATACATTGATTATATTCAATATTCAATGCACAGTAACTAAAAGCTACTATTACTAAGCATAATCTAATAATAGAAAAGTCTTTAAAAGTACAGTAAGAGGCAGGGTAAATGCTGTATTTACTCATGTATACTCACTCATATGCACACTTTGTATTGGTTCATTTAATACAAGCTGTCTCTAATACAACATATGGGTAGTCACCCAGGTTAAGATGAGAACATTCTATCTCACAGCTAATTGTTTGAAAATACAGAATTCATATAATACAAACTGTTTCTAATATCACATATAGGTAAACATGCAGGTGAAAGACAGTAACCTTAGAACTGACAGTTAATTGACTATAATGAAATAGCTTTTACTGAGTCTTACAGGATTAAAAATGTTTTTAATAAAACAGTATCAGATTAATGTGTTCTTTGAAACAACAGATTTTAAATTAAATATGCAGCATACTTTATAATCAGCACTATCTACACTGGCTAACTTTCTCAGGATCTAGTGAAGCCCACTGTAAGGAAATCTATGCTAGAATATAATCGACTGGAAAGTCACATCTAAAAACAATTAGTCCCTGAAAGTTTCCAAAGGACTCTATTTTAACACATCTGATCAATGATGTGGTCCAGAACTGTTCTAGCCAATATGATAGTCACTAGCCACATGTGGCTATTTATATATAAAGATGAATTAGATAAAATGAAATACAACCTAAAACTTCAGATCCTCAGTCACACTAGTCAAATTTCAAGTGCTCAACAGCCACATGTGGCTAGTGTTCACCCTCTCTGACGGTGCAAGTGCAGAGCATCCCTTCACTGCAAATTCCTCTCGGCCAGCGCTAGTCTAAAGGCATAGCCCCGGAGACAGGACTCATCTAGAAGGCTGAAAGATTCTGACAATTAGCTAAAACTCTAGAATGCCCTTCATCTTTAACATTTATATCGTGAGTTTCCAAATTTATCATGAGGAATTAGTATACAGGGTCCAGCAGAAGTAAGGCCTTCTTTGAGTGTGGTTCTTAGGATTATAATATGGGTGCAATAATGTACAGTTTTAATTTAAACATTTCACCTAAAACATTATGTGGTGTGGTGAGTGTAATACTGTAATGTTATAGAATTACATGCTTATAATTTTGTAATAAAAAGGGGTGTTATTTGTACTGGGCCCTATATATTTTATAGTAACAAATTCTGCATCAATGCTTTGTTTCTGATTATATTAGAATTCTTTCTAAGGAAACTTTTGGAGAATTAAGAACACAGGAAACTCAGGTCCCATATTAAGAGATCATGTCTTCTATACACTTGTAATCAGAGCAAAAATATGAATATGTACATGATGAATGTAGTGATCCATTAAAACTCACATTTTAAAAGATACAAAATACAGTATATGAACAGTATTATGATATATTTATAGAACAAAGCAGCATGCTTTTGCATAGAAAACTATAAACTATCTAGGTTAACTACATAATAATCCTCAAATATCAGGTCAGTTACCTGCCAAATATTGGCTTGTTCTTCTTAGGAGCAGAAAAAGATAAACTCAGTATGAGCAGAAACACAAAAAGGAGCAGAAACATTAATTCTGTGGCAGGCAGATGGTTCAGCTCAAAGATTTTCAATTATTTTAATAAGTATTTGCCATTATCTTCCAAATGTAGTAGTGTCTGCTAAGGTTGTTAGCCAGTATTTAAACTGTCCCATTTACTGCAGAGTAATTACACACTGGGCCAGACTTAAACAAGGCAACCTGCACGTCTCTCACTGCCAAGACAACAAGGTTAGAAACAGATGCTGCATTTTTTTCTGCCAAAACTTTGAATAACATACAATGTTTATCATATAAAAGCTTAAAATTAACATATAAATAAAGCAATTAGGCAGACAGAAAGCTGGTATCAATAATTTTTTTGGATTTTTGATGGAAATTTTTCAAAATAATGCTATTTGTATGTTTCATACAGAGGGAATGAACTGAACTTTACATTAAAAGAAACATTTTTAAAAGAAATACGTTCTTTCCCCTCAAAGGTTGACTTACTGAATCATTCCGACCAAAAAAGGTATATATGGCATATAAGTAATAATCAAACAGCTGAGACATGAAATGGATGACATCAAAGGCAATTGGCTTCAGAATGTTCATCATCTGCATATATTTACCTAAAAAAGAAAAAATTAAGTAGAACAAAATTAAAACCTATTAGTCTATAATTATAAAGTGACAATAAAATACTTTACCAAAATGTTTTTAAAATAAAATCCTACATTTGTCAGTCACACCAGCCACATTTCAAATGCTCAACAGTCATTTGTGGCTGGTGGCTACCGTCCTGGACAGCAACATACAGAACAGTTCTGTCATCTTGGAAAGTACTACTGGACAGCACTGATGTAAGTAAGACCTACAAAGATTTTTTTATATCCCTATTTTTATTGTTTTTCAAATATTCATGGAAATCCAAACTGTTCTCCAAATGACACTGTACAAGCACACAACACAAGTCCTCGTTTCTTGGAGATTCCACTTACAATAATTTCTTCGAAAATGTTTATGTATAACAAAACAGAAGACAATGTACTCGAAAAAAAGTAGGGCATTTTTCACAAGCATATACACACATAGGAAAAGTAAACAGGTAAGAAGAGAAAAGACACGTGGAAGACACTTCCCATGCCCGTAAATCCCAGTCTTGTGAAACCTTATGTGGAGACCAAGAACCCTGCTTTAGCAACACATAGCTCAAAAGCTTAATACTTTCAAAATGCCAAGAACATCTACTCCACATTCCTTCCTTTGGGAGAGACCATATTCCATTTTCTTTCCTCTAAACACAATACAGTCACACACACACAAATTAAAAACCAAAATTTATGCATTTATGAACAATGTATTTGAAGGCAGCACAGGAGATAGGCTAAATCAAAAACAAACAGTAAGTTCCTAATTATGCATGTGTGTTTTTATTGAAAATAGTAGAAATATGCTCTGCTATAGAAGATGTTAAAACAGGCCATTTGCTTAATTTCCAAATGAGCAAATAATTCAGGTACTGGCTCTACTTTTTATATGGCTCTACCTGCTATCAATTTTAATTGGCGCTGTTGAAGACACCATGACTCAAGAGAAAACACATTAATGGCAGTAGAAAAAAAAAGACAAATTTACTTTAATGGAAATGTCTACTATCTAAAACCATGTCTATATTACCTAAGAACTGAGTGCATCTGTCTTAATTTATATGAGGGATATTAAATAATAGTCAGATGGTCCGGAAGAGAAAGACAAAGCCACACAAACATCAAAAAGTAATAAACATTCAACTCAGATTTTAATTTCCCTCCTATTTATGAGTCTTGTAATTGTTTCATACATCATCCTTGTTTTAAATCACAATTGAAAAATATGCTCCTAGAACATTATAGTTGCAGTTATTAAACTACAACTGTTGACACATAAAATGAGCCGCTATATTAAAAAAATGAAAAAGTAGTGTTACATTATTTTAACCCATAAAAGAAAGATGAATAGGCAGAATAAGGAAGAATGTAAATATCTAGGTGAGGCAGACCCAAAATTTAAAGCTCCTCTGTAGTCCTAAAAATAAGATCAAGCATTGTTCATATGATTAATCTTAAGGAAGGACATAAAAATAATTATTAAGAGGTAAAACTTATTTTAAATGTGCATTCAGAAGAAAAAAATAACTAGATGTTTCCCACGACACTGAAAAAAATTTAACCATTTATTCACTCAATCAATTCATGTAATAATTACTTTTGAAAGCTTACTTGCACTTGGCCTTGTGTTAAGATACAAGGAATTCCAGAGTCTCTGCTCTCACACCTTAAAGGATCACACATGGAAGCAACCATCAGGGAGCAGGTTGCCAGTACATTAGAATGTGTAAGAGAGAGAGAACTCTCTTTTCCAGTTCAAGAAAGCTGAGTAGCCTTGAAAGCCTGAGGAAGCTTATGTGCCTCCCTCAGATTACTGAATTAAAGGAGAATTTTACAATGAATTAAACCTGTATCTATGAAGAGAAGAAAGTGAAGAGATAAAAGTAGGTAGCTATAATCACCAGGAAATGAGAAATCTTGAAAAATTTGCAGACTAGGAGTTGGCCAACCTTTCCTTTAAAGACCAAAGAATAGAAAGTGTAGGCTTTGCATGCCACACAATCTCTGTCTCAACAACTCAACTCTGCCTTTGTACTAGAAAAGCAGCTACAGGTGGACTGCAATAACGAGCTGGATGTATTCCAATAAAATTTTATTGACAAAAACAGGCAGCCAGACAATTTGGCCTGCCAGCTCTAGTTTCCCAACCACTATACTAGACGACAGACAGTAAGTGGCAGCTGGTTGACAGAAAATAAAGCATGAGAGGACCACAACTGAGGTGGAAGATATTAGATAGGGTGGTGACTACTGAGGATCAGCAGGTACAGCAAGAGAGCAAGAGCTGGAAATGGAGCTGAACAATGACAGATTAACTGAAGGTCCACTTACAGAACAAACTGTACCAGTCTGCATGCCCCCCTCTACCACTCTCCTTGTCAGCAGTCAGCAGGGGTGTCCAACCTGCGGCCCACGTGCTGCATGCAGCCCAGGATGGCTATGAATGCAGCCCAACACAAAATCGTACACTTACTTAAAACATTATCAGGTGTTTTTTGTGATTATGTGTCGCACTGTATTTAACGTGTAGCCCAGAGACACCAAAAGGTCAGACGCCCCTGCAGAGTAGGGGCTGCCAGAATTAAGCAAACTAAACCAAAACAAAACTGAGCTAACTTTAAATAATAAATCAGAAAAGCTAAGGTTTCTAGTCTGAATGTGGGCACATGTTAAAATCTACCTCATTATGGGAATTGGGGATCTGTCCCCATTAAGTAAATGCTGCCAGTCAATCCACCCAGCTCTGCCCTACTCTATACAAAGTTCCCAGTCAGAATTCCCTCTGGGGAGAAAAGGCCAGTTTGAACACAGTTCTAATTACTCAGAAAGGGACATCCATAATAGCTATACAGGCCTACTATTTTTAAATAAGAATAGATAACCAAAAATCATCAGGCCCATGAGGAAAACCCAGAAAGCAAAAAGAAAAGCTAATCCCAAAGGAAATATAATAATTCAAGCTAAAGAAGAGAAACATAATAATCATGTACAACAGGAGGCCCTGACCAGGTGGTTCAGTTGGGTAGAGTCTTATCCCAGGACACCAAGGTCGTGGGTTTTATCTCTAGTCAGGGCACAACGAGAAACCACCAATGAATGGATAAATAAGTGAAACAACAAATGGATGCCTCTCTCCCTGTCTCCCTCCCTCCCTCTCCCTTTCGCTCTAAAAATCAATCAATCAATAAAACACAAAAATATATTTTAAAAACCACCATAACAGCCCTGGCTGGCATAGCTCACTGGATTGAGCGCAGGCCTGCGAACCACACAATCGCGGTTCGATGCCCACTCAGGGCACATGCCTGGGTTGCAGGGCAGTTCCCGGCAGGGGACTCACAAGAAGCAACCCTACATTGATATTTCTCTCCTTCACTCCTTCCCTCCCCTTCTACAGATAAATAAAATCTTTAAAAAAAATAAAATAAATAAAAAACACCATAATAGAAGAATATGGAGGAAAAAACAGGAAATACAGAAGGGCTCTTAAAAATAAAAAATATGATTTATAAAATAAATGCAGAAAAGAAAGTATTTCAGATAGTTCAACAAAAAGACAAGAACATAGAAAACAATGACAGACATAAAGGGCCAAGCTAAGAGGCTAAACACTTGAATAATGGAAAAGTAAAGAAAAAGAGAATAGAGGAAATGGAATGGTGAAAATTCCCAAAGAAATGGCAATGTAAGTCACAGCTGAGAAACACACAAACCTCCAGATTGAAAGAGTCACAAACTTACCAACACAAAGTGAAAAAGAACTCACACTTAGATACCACAATAGAGAATTCTGAAACATCAAGAGAGAAGTATTAAAAGCTTTCAGAGAAAGAGAGAAAAGAAATTTACCTACAATAAAATGAGAACATTAGTTTTAACTCTCTAAGAAGTAATTTTCAATTCCTAATTCTATATACAACTGAATTATATTTCAGTAAAAATGGCTGAATAAAAACATATTCAGACTGATATGAATTCCAAAAACTTACCTCTCGTCACCCATTCCTGGGCAATTACAACTAGAAGAAAAACAGAAAAAGACCGCAAACCTCCCCCTTTCCGGTGGCAAGGAGTGGTGGGGTAGGAGACCGCCATGTTTTATTACAAGCTCTTCTTCATTATTTAATGGGTCACTATGGGATGTACCACCTTGATAAAAAAATATAAAGAAGCGTGGCTCTGCGGTCAGCCTTCCCAGTTTAAAAATGCGGTCATTGGTTGAAGTGCTCAGATGCACGCCACCCTCCCGTTCTCCCCTCTAGAATTCCCTACCGGGACACAGTAGGAGGAGTGGACACAGCAAGTAGTGGGGACACGGAGAAGGGCTACCTAACACACAGCCCAGATAACCAAGAAAGCCACCTCTTTCCAAATTATCAACTGTGAGACGTTCCTATTCCTGCCTCCCAACATACAATATATTATAACCCCTTTGAACTCTGTCCAGGGATAAGAATTAATGTTCCCAAGTTCCTCCACTGGCTGTGAAGCATGCTCGTTAAGAGCTTACTGGCTCTGGGATCAGACAACCTAGATTCTACCACTTACCAGCTGTGTGGCCTAAGGCAAGGTATTTATCCCTGGGCTTTAATTATTAGGTACATAAAAAGATACTGTGAAGAATTCATGAGAAAATGCATGTGAAGTGTTTACATAGTATATAATAAGAGAGCAAGAAATCTTAGCTATTGCCATTATTTTAAAACAATTATAATTATGATGAATGCAACATATTTGTATTCTCACTCCAGTGCACTAAACTGAAAGATCAGGGGTGGATACAGGAGCACAGAAAGGCACACCACGCTGGGAATGCCACAAATGACAAATGAGGCACAAAGGAAGGAAGGTTAATTCAGCTCTAGCAATTTAGAAAAAAATGTAGGGAACAAGGAAGTGAGATCAGGGTAAAAAAATGATCAGGTCTGGTACTTAAGTCCCCAGCTACCAGCTTTTATTCTGTTGTTTGAATATTATATTTTAGCCCCTCACCCCCAAATCTCTGACATCATTTTCTTACAACATGTAGTGAGGAATGACCCTTCTTGGATCCTCCTCTCAAAATATGACGTTGTATTAAAAGCTATCAATTCAGAAAGTGTTTTAAAACTGTTTTAAAATGTTAAGTTCATATAAATAATATAAATAAAAGTATTTTTAGAGAACAAATATCAGAATGTAATCCAAATTAAACAATAACAAAATTTTCCTTAAACTTCACATGAAAATATTGTTTCTTGAAAAAAACTTTTAATTTAATTATAAAACAAGATTTTAAAGTTTTAAAACAAATATATTGTTATTTCTACATAAGATTGTATTTATGATTTCGCTGACCCTATAACTGATCCCTAGTATTTGAAATAAGTCTTCTGAAAACAACTGATATGATTACCTACATTCATAAACAAAACTACCATTTAAGCTGACTGTTTTACAATAAAAAATGTTCCTGTTTACATTTCATTTAGGACAACACAGAAAGGAACCAATGATTCTCAAAGTTTGGTCCTTGGAATATGAGCATTAACATCATCTAGAAACTTGTTACAGACCACATTCTGAGGTTACATCCCTGATCTACCGGATTAGGTGTTCTGGGGGGAAGTCCTAGGATATGTGTTTAACAAGCTCTCCGGGTGATTTTGATGCATGCTAAAATTTGAGAATCACTGGCTTAGGTCATCAAAGAAGACCAATAAAGCATAATCTTCTTGATAGGCTTTTATCTCTTGGTTTTCGAGATCTCCTCTTTACTTCCCTATTTTCTCCCACCTCTACCACTCATTCCCACACTCCTTCGCAGGCCTGTCTACCAAGATAATCCACTTCCAGGGTTTAACTTATTAATGACTCCAAAATGTATCCTAACCATGTTTATTCTCCTGATCTCCAAATCTATCTATCCAAATGCCCACAGACTACTTCTACTTAAATGTCCCACAGGTACCTCCATATGTCCAAAACCAAACCTATCCTCATCTCCCAAACTTAGTTTTCCTCTCTTTCCTCTTTTAGTTGTGGTAGTGTAACTGGTCACAGAAATCTCAAACTTAAGAATGATCTGTGGTAACAAATTCACCAATCCCATCCACTACATTTCCAAAATATCTCAAACCTGTCTCCACTATTCTACTGCAATAGCCACTTCTTTATGCAGGCTCAAGTCCTCACCATCTCTTGCCTGGGAGACTTCAACAGTCTCCCATCTAGCCTTGGACCTCTCCCAGCTTCTCCTTTACTCCAAGTCAATCCATTGTCAAATCCATATTTACACTGGCCAGAGTAATCTTTTGAAAAACAACAACAGAAGCAGCAGCCAGCAACAACAATAATAATAACAACAAAAAAAATCTGCTTGTGTTTCTCCCATTTAAAACCCCCAGTAAGTTCATGTCCAGAAGATATTATACAAGACACTCTAAAATCCAGGTCTTGCTTACCTTTCTTGCCACGTCTCCCTTGCCTCTACCTCCCACCTCCCATCATGCTTTTCATAGGCAGCCAACTAAACTGGTGTCTTCTGTGAGTACACCATGTCTTGCGCATGTTGTTTTCTGCAGTTTAGCTAGAATGCCTTTACTAAGGCAATATGGTCTATTCATCTTTCAAAGTCAGCTAGTGTATCAGCCATCCAGTGAGTCAGTCTTTTAATTTGCTACCCAAAAAGAAAGTTGACCATTCTCTGTTTTTGCCTCTTTTCTGGTTATTTACATTTATAACACTATAATGTATTTTTTCTTTTGTATGTTATTTCCCATGTTAGACTCCTTAACTACATGGATTATGTTCTATGCATGACTATCTCCAACAGCTAGCAGAGTAGCACCTGGAACAAAGTAGTAGTAAAAAAAATCTGTTGAATTTAAAATGAGTCAATTAACAGACATGGCAGAATAAAGACTAACTTCCTTAATGTAGAAATTAAAACATAATAATATCCTTATTAAAAATGGGCAATTAATATAAATAGTCCACAAATAAATGGGAATTACCTTTTGAAGCATATGAAAAGATATGCTTAACTCACTCATAATGAATACATTTTGAATCAGATGCCATTTTTTTAGCCCATCTGAAGTTGGACGAAGATACACAGTGTTGCTGAGACTGGGAAAGAGATACTTTCATACACTGTTGGATAAACTAACAGAACCTCTTTAGTAAGTTCTTTGATAAATTGAAAATGTCCATAAAAACTGAAAATGAATAAGCTCTTTGATCTAGCCTAAGAAAACATTTGTAGGGATTTGTCTTACAGCTGTATCTGTATGGGCAAAGATATTTCAAAGATGTTTTCAGTGATGGGTGTTGTTTGTAGTATCAAATGATGTGAAACAAATGTTAAAAAACAGGACTTATACAGCACATCTGCACAATAGGAATATAAAAAAGAATGGGCTTTATGCATACTAATACATGTAATATCTTCAGATATTTTACCTGTAACCTTTAGTGAGCTTAAGTAAAAAAAGCTAAAGAACACTACAGTGTGATCTAATTTTAGAAATGAGCAGAAACAACAACAAAAAAAAAACAAGGAAAGGAGATTCACATATTAAATATACTTGTAAAAGCATGTTAATACTTCCCAAAGAGATACTGAGTAGTTTTCTCTGAGGAAGGAGACCTAGAGGTCAAGGGCTCTGTTTATATCCTGGGGTATTTTAATATTTTCATGCATTGCCTTTTCAATTTAAAACACTCCATGATAAAATAACTGAAATTAATGCCCCACCTAAACGAATGTACTAATGAAGCAAGTGGTGAATCTCCTCCCCACCCCTCCTGTGTTTTCTCCCCCACATGCACTGTGTCTCAGCTATCTCTGCCTCAAATCCCTTGGATACACTGGTGAAATCCTGGTGCCTGTGCTGGTGTGTATTTTTTCCAGCTGCTGAAGTAGTAATTTTGTTGTAAAATCTGTAGTCTTTACAAGCATGAATTTTGGCAACCTATCTCCTGCCCCTCAGCCCTGCCCTACAACCACGCCTGTGAGAGCTTCCTCCAGGAGACAGACCGTGAACCCAAGGCTCTTTCAGTGATGCCAGAGTCCTCCCTAAAATTTCTCTGCCTCTGTCTTCGAGAAACCATCAAGCTGACAGGATTTTCTCTTATACATGCAAGCTTTTGGATCAGTCCTCTGCACTTATGAAACACTCCTAACAGATTTAGGTACCACCCAGGGCTGGGAAGCCCCACCAACACTCTTTTCTTTAATCTCTACCAATTATCTGCCAAATAAACACATTGAAAAGGACATTCTGAATATGCCTTTAACGTTCTAAAATGTGTCTTCCAACTACTGAACAATTAGTTCCTTCTTGTTCCCAGGAACCAAAATTTAATCATCTTATTTATACAACCATATTTCTGACTTTGTAAAGAGACATTACTTGGCCAGTTTATCATCTTTAAGCACTTTATGCAATAACTACAGGGGATGGAATAATGCACTTACTAATCAGAGACCCCTTAGTGAGTGGCCCCCTAAAGTTTTACTTTATAAATATGGACAAACTGAAGATAAAGCCATCCCAGGCACAGAGGAAGTGGCAGTCATAAAAATCTACTGCAGAAATCATGGTAGCACCTAATCCCAATTACAATGGTCAGATTCTCTTCACAGGATAAGGTTTTACTCAGGACTGTTCTGCTTTACAGGCTGACACATCAAAGACCCAGAAGAATGCAGTTTTTCTCAATTTCTACAAACCCACTGTCAGAAAACAGTGTCCACTATGTCCATCAGTAATCCTTATATAAAAACTGGTTGTTACTATCTTCTCAATTTATTACCCAGAATACATTTCTATCATTATTTTATTCCTATTCTGCTAATGAGAATAGCAGAATGCATTCCTTTTTCATTTCCTTATGCCTACCAAGAACCGAAGATGTGAATTTGATGTTTGCATTTAACTGAATGAAACATGATTTTCCCTCCTCAATTTTGCTTTATTTAGCCTTATATTTGATTTGACAACATGATGTCCTCAAGTCAATTTTGAACAGGTAATTAAAAATATATAAACAACCACTTAAAAGTAGCTCGCAGCATTTTATATTTTCTCCAGATATCTATCCTTTCTTGTCCCCAGTCCCTATAAGAGGATTACACATCCTTGTCGACAGCCCTGGAAATGGAGTGCCTTCCAGGAGCAGGAGTATACTTCTCTCTCCCAGGGTGAAGCCTGACTTGCTATGGCCAGTGACACATCAGAGGAAGTCCTGGCACTACGGAGCAAAAGCTTTAAAAGTCACAAAGTCGTGGTTCAGCTCTTGCTCTTCATCCCACGTCCAGGTTGGTGCTATTCTTTCACCTGCATCTCAGAGTGAAGAGGCACATGGAGCAGAACTAAGATGCCTGGGAATCAATACACATCACGGTAAACCTTTGTAGGTGAAAGCCACCGATGTATCAGGGTAGTTAGTTCAACATAACTAAGCAAATGCTGACTTCATTAAACTACATCATCAAGCAGTGTGTTCAGACACTGAAACCCATAGTGAGTCCAGGAGGCTAAGGAAGATGACAAGAATTTTGAGTATCTTTATCAAGGAGTACCACCTAAGGGGATTAAGCACACTGGCCCTTGAAGAATGGGGAGGAAGGCATAGGAAAAGGAAGAACAGTATTACATCCACCACACATCTAACATGTGACCACATGGAAAAACAGGATAAAAAACCAACTTATTCTTTTTGCTTTTACAGAGATTTTTGCTTACCATAAGGAAGAGATTTCTACCAACTAAACCAGCCTAACAGTACAATGAGTAGTCTGGCAAAATAACATGCTTCCAGTGACTGTGAGACATAAAATAAAGGCTAGATGGCCACCATCTATTAGGGGTCTCATGGAAAGAAATCTTTACTTCATGGGCATTTATACCAGATGACCTCTCAGAACCCTTACAATTCTGATTCTATAAAGGCTACAGTAGCCTATGACTCTCTCTTTGATAAAGAAGAAAAGCAAATTTCCCTAGCAATAATCAGCAATAAAATAGTTTTAGAATCTGTCATTTTTCTTTGTCATGAAAATATATATGTATTTTCTCTTCCTCTCAATTCATTATTACTTTTCCACTATTCTCCCTAAAGAAAGTGGGACTTCTAAAACCCATTTCATCTACCTTATCCTACTCATTAAAGAAATTTAGAAATTATCTTTAAGAACACATACCATTTTAGCACACCTAAGTATAATTAAACTAGGTTATAGGAAGTTATCATCTACATTTAAAAAAGGACAGTCAATTTTATAGAAATCCACTATAATTCCTGACTAGTACAAATGAGCTAATTTGAGAAGACATCTCTATAGAGTGTACAGATCTATTTGTGAGACTTAAAGGCTGAGATAGCAAATAAAAAGTTGAAAATATGACATTAAAAATCCACATGATCTTTGAACCTAAGTATTTTAAATACCACATTTCTTCATGTTTTTGCTATCTAAAGGTCTTATCTGTAATACGAACTACTTCGTATGGTGTGAATATGTAGCTTATAAAATACTTGTGTCTGAAAATGCCAGAGAATCACAAGCCCCTCCTCTACCTGACAGGAAGATTGTGAAGATCAATGAAGCAATTAAGTTAAAAAAATATTGTATGGATGTAAAACCGATACTATCATCATCCTACACAGACCTGTACCTCACATAGAGAATTTTTCACTACAAATCAATTGGGTTTTTTAGAAAAAATAAAATATACAAATACTAAGTAGTTAACTGAAAAAGAACAACTGACATTAATACTAATATTGTAAAATTTGGAACAATTAACATAAGAAAACATTAACATACGACGATCTTAAACCCTCCAGTGTGGTGGGCACTGGAGTGAACGATAAAAATTGCAAGAAAAATCACTTGGTAATACGAATACACTAATTTAACTGCTATAATAATTTTCTTAGAAAAGGTGTAGCTACTTACCAACAAGCCTTATTACGTTCAGTGTTGTATTTGTTAAGATGGGTGCATTTACTTTATTTAGACTGTAATCTGATTTCTTCCTGCTCTTTAGAGTTTCTCGAGAAATGCTTAACATAGAAAAACAAAAGAGTTGCAGTTAGGGTTGTCAAGTAGTGAGTCGGTACATTACCAGCATAGGCACTCTCCTTTATTTACTGCTTAGCTATTGACAAGCTTATCACGTCTCAGGTGAGAATACAGATCACCCTCCTGTCTTTTTTTATTTAAGACTTTATTTACTTATTTTTAGAGAGAAAGAGGGGGAGAAGAAGAGGGAGAGAAACATCAATGTGAGAGAGAAACATTAATTGGTTGCCTCTCACAGGTATCCAACTGGGGAGCTGGCCTGCAACCCAGGCATGTACCCTGACTGAGAATCGAACTGGTGGCTTCTTGGTTTGCAGACTGACATCCAATCCACTGTGCCACACCAGTTAAGGGCTAGCCTCCTGTCTTTACAGAGCTTATAGTCCAGAGGGAAAAATAAATTAGTAAGCAAAGTATTTATTTGTTTACTAAGATATTAGTAAGTATTTCTTTGATTGCAAGACCATTCTTGCAATCAACCATTGATAATTTCTTTAATTATCAACCATTAATAGAAGGTATGCCACTTTAAAAAATGTTCTAGGGAAATTACACATGAAATGTAACAAACATCCTAATTTCAGACTTACAAATATTTTAAAAAAAATACCTTCCTTAGGAGATACAATGGTCAAGTCTAGGGTATGGGAGGTGGGATCCAGATTCAAGGGAAAAGTAGAAGTGATACGGTAAGTACATAACAAAGGGGAAACAGCAAATACTAAGGTCAAATGTAAGAAAGAATAAAGCTTGTTCAGAGAAGCACAGAGTTCACAAGGACATCTGCTAGCATGGACAATGAGTGAGCAGAAGAAGAGATAAGATAGGAGGTAAGTAAAGGCCAGGTCACCAAAAACAGTCAAACCTACTGAGTATGACCCTTACGTTGCATGCAATGGTGACTCATTAACATTTTAACCAAATAAATGACATGATCAAATTTGTGTATAAAAGCCCTGACCAGTGTGGCTCAGTAGGGTGTTGTTCCACAAAGCAAAAGGTTGCTGGTTCGATTTCTGGTTAGGGCATATGCCTGGGTTGAAGGTTCAGTCAGGGTAGGTACAGGAGGCAACTGATCGATGTTTCTCTCTCACTTCAATGTTTCTCTCCTTCTCTCCATCTCTTCCCCTCTCTCTAAGTAAATAAACAAACTCTTTTTAACAATTTACATGTAAGAAAAAATCTAAATTTATATCCAAGAATGGATTAGAAGGGTGGCAAAATCAAAGACAGGAAGCCAAGATAAACCAACATCCAAAAGAATAGCTCTACTAAGTTCAAAATAGATCACAGACATAGATATTTAAATATTATACTCATGTGAAAACCAATAAACAAATTTTCCCAATTAAAATATCCACAAATGCATGAGCTGCTCACTTTTGAGGAGATTTCAAATCAATTAACTGTGACTAGGTACTTTGGGAGTAAAGTGTAGAGAAGATATACTTAAATCTGTCATTAAAAATAAAGTATATCTGTCGTTCATGAAATTAATTCACTCACATATCAGAATTAGTCCCACTTCACTGAGAGATGGTGACCAAAAAAAGCTTTAATCTAATTCTCCAAGTTTTTGAAGAGGACGGTTTTATCATAAGACAAAACTCAAGTACAAAATGGGATCCAAACGGAAGGCTCAACTAGGGAACACGAGTAACATGAAAGGAAGGTGGAGAGCCCGTACATTTCCTGGATTGAGGCAGAAACCCCACATATTAACAAAAGTGACTACTTCCCTCCCTGAGGTTTTTCCGATTTATTTGAAGCACAAATTGCCTCCAAAGGCAGCACTCATATAAATTGAAAGTTTGCTTTTTCTGCAAAGCCACTGATCTCTAAATCAAGAGTTCCTTATGTCCAATATTGAAAAACACATTTTTAGACTTTCAAGAACCATTTTTAAAACATATTAACTTCTGTCATGATGCTATAACTAACAGAAAGTTTTAATTTCTGGTTTTTGTTTTTTCTTACCCTTTAAAGGAAATCTTGTATGTTAAGCATGCAACACAGAGTACAAATTACCATACAATCTAAGAGCAACTGTACCTTTTCACAGGGGCATCGCCTGTCTGCTCATCCACATAATCGCGTTTCAGCTCCTCCGGAACATCACTGTCACTGTCATACTCCTGATAGGCACTTTTCTCCTGTTCATCAGACTCGTACTAAAGGAAACACAGAATATTCAACAATGGGTATGAAAAGCCAACTTTTGCTGGAGTCTTTCAACACGATAAAAAGTATCCAGTTTTATAGGAAGTAGTTACAGAAGGAAGTTCTTCATAATTTAGCTTTCATTTTCAATCAAGAATCATATTATCCTCCCATTTTCTTCTTCATTATCCTACCTTAATGAGCTCAGAAAAAAAAAAGAGAAAGAAAATACAAACACTGTACCTACAAAGGCTTGCAAGTGTCAAAAAAAATCTGCACATTAAGAAAATAAACAACAAAAGACCCTGTTAGTCCTCAGGAGAAACAACGAAAGAGGGCTCATGTGGTTTTTTTTTTTAATTTCCCCCTCCAAGTGGTTTCATCCCAATTTCCCAATTGCTAACTCATTGTAAAGAGGTTGAGTACACAATTCAAGCACACTGGAAGTGTTAATGCAGCTTAATAAGCACACAAAACACACATACTAATGTTCTTATCCCATGTACTATGATGAGATTTAATTCAAAAGCAAATTAAAAATTAGGCTTAGCAACTAGGGACCACTGAGACCAAGGACAAATACAGCAGACTTTTTAAAGGAAGGATACCTTCCTAACATTTTCATCTTCGGGGCATCATGGCCACAGCCAGCATGGGAGAGGGGTCAAGTCCATGCACAGCAAAAGGAAGCAGTGGCATCATCATCGTCACCAAACAGTGTAAATTAATATGACTAAATAATGGCTAACATTTATTAAGTTTTAACCAAATACTGTGCTCAGTGCTTCCATGAATTATCTAACTAAATTTTCAAAACAATTCTATAGAAAGTTTTATCCCCAGTTGCCAGTTCAGGAGACCAGTATGATGACAACACAGAAGGAAGTTAACCCAATTCAGCAACTATCTTCGAGACTCTCGTCTGAAGCATTACGACAGGCCACAGTAACACGTGGACCCCGACTCTCAGGGATGTATGCAGTACATGGAAGATCAGATCACACATTAATAACTGTAGACAGTGTTGCCATCTGCTCCCCCCTCCCCGGTATACACAAGTGGTCCTGATGACACTCAGAAAGACCTGGGTCTCCTGGTTATAGCGGCAGGACCGCAGGACTCCAGTACAACAGATCCTCATTTTCAAGGATTCTGTATTCGCAAATTTTCCTACTCACTAAAATTTATTTGTAACCCCAACAGTGATACTTCATGATATTTTCATGGCCACTCATGAATACAGGGTGAGTGGTAAAACTTCCGGGTCACCAACATGCGCAGTCCCAGCTGGGGGCAAACAAGGGGGCTCCCTTCCTTCTTGTAGCATCCCTCCTGCTGCAAACAAGTGCCCTTTTCACAGTCTATGCAGTGCCGTATTTTTAACTTTGGGGGAGGTGTTTTCTGCTGGTAATTTCACTGCTCAGAATGGCCCCTACGCATAATATGAAGAGTTGTCTAGTGTTCCTAAGTGCGAGAGGACTTCAGTGCACCTTACTGCAAAAACAAATGTGTCACATGAGCTTCATTCGGGCATGAGGTACAGTGCTACTGGCCATGAGTTCAATGTTAATGAGTCAACACTGTATATTAAATGAGGTATCTTTAAGAAAAAGCACACCTAAAACAAAAATACATATATTAATCAGGTGATGAAAATTCTGTGACTAGAGGCTCAAGGTACCTATCCCCGCATCTCCCCTAGGAGAGTGGTCCTTGCATTTGTTAATTCAGGGCTCATGGCAACTTTACAGAACAGGACTGTCACAAAAGTGACAATGCTGTGTGGGTTTAAATTTAGAAATCACCAGTAGAGAGGGATATTATTTCAATACTGGAATGAGTTTTAATTCCTTTCCATTTAGTCTACATTACCAAGGCAAATTTTCACAAAGAATCAAAAAACTGTAATTTTAAATAACTTCTACTTTATGATAAAAAGTGATAATGGTGTACTTTCACTACAACATTTAAAAAAACGTTTTCTTTACTAAACAAAAATTAAAATGCCCAAACTAAAATACACAGACAAATTCAACAGACTGTTGTCAAAAGCTGAACAGTTTTCGATTTCAGCTACATCAAACCTAAAACAAAAATCAAGCTGAGTGCTCTGGAAATTATGAAAATGATAGGAACCCACCCAAATGAAATATTGTGAAAACATCCTACAGGTCATGATGACGTAAGCATTCCCTTATTATACTTAAAGTAACCAAGGGTCAAAAGGTAAAATAATTTGCGAAGGGACACAGAGCTAGTAAGTTTGCCTTCAAATACTTTCCATTAACTCACCATCTCTATATTGTTTTTCGAGCAGCTCAAAGTGTTATTAAAACACCGTATTTCTAAATCCTTGACCAACCTTCCCAGGTAACTAAACAAGACATTATCCTCGCTCAGTAAAGGGACGTGGAACAAAATGACACTTAGTTGCCCAAGAGTGCAGATGAGAAAAATGCACAGATGACCTGTCTCTCAGGCATGTATCCAACAAACTAAAAAAAACATGCACTAACGAAACTATACTCCTTCTGATTAATAATCTGTTAAGAACATAAAGTTACCTGGTATAGGCAAAGTTTATCATTCAAAAGGACAATGTCAACAAAGCGTATTGTAAAACCATTACCTGTACCAGCAGCATCACAGGAACGTAAGCATACCGGTAGAAGCCGGGTGGTGAATGGACAAATCAATCTAATCAAACACCTTGATTAATGGGTACAGTACTTTTCAATAATGTCTCATAATATGTTTTTAAAACACCACATACCCCATTAGAAGCCAGGACATCTTCTGTTTCTTCATCTTTGTGGTTGGCCTGAATTTCAAACGGATTCCCACCACTGCAGTACTGCTCAAACAAGGTGACTGTTTTGGAGGAAGTTGAGGCTGGCTGCTTACTAGGTGAAACCGATGGGGAACGAGACTGTTCCATAAATTTAAATTCCTAGACATTGAAAAAGCATTCAGGTATCTTTTAGACACAGCAATAAAATTCAAGTACACAAACATCCCATCAATGTACATGTAGTTGATGGGAAAAAAATTTATTCTGATTCTTTGAATTGTCCACTTTTAAATTGTACAAGTTGTCTAAAAGTAGAAACTCAGAAATACCCTCTAATTAAATACCCATTAAATCAGATCAATTGTACTGCTTAAAAATCACACCATGTTTATTTTTATAATTCTAGGCAAGAAATAGCTATAAATTAATGAGACAATTAAAAAAAACAGATTTACAGAAATATGTATCAAGTGAACACTATCTCATTTGTGAATAGTTTTTAACATAACTAGTTCTTTGTGATTAGAACATTTAAATGAGATTATTCCTTTAAAAAAATTAAAAAGTACAAACAGTACTGTTAACTATGGGCAAAATCTTGTAGAACAGGTCTCTAGAACTTATTCATCTTGCATAACTGAAACTTCAAGATAACTACTTTAAAGAAGATAACGCTCAATGCACCTTGTATAAGTTGTCTTATGATTACACCAAGTATATGTGCACACACACAATTTGATGGTTAAACACAAATTCAAACAAAAGTATTTAAAGAGATTCTCAAATCACTGTTAGAATTTTACATAATGTTAAGGAGTCATCTTAAAATACAAATTCTAAAATAATTTTTAAATTAATGTTAAGTCTGCTGTATTTTAAAGTAATTATGATTAATCAATGTGTTTCAGTTACTTAATATTTCCACATTAGGAAAACAATTAAGATAGAACTGGATAACAAGTAAGCTATTATACAATATAAGCATAAAGACTAACCCTTATTAAATAAAATTTAAGTATTATTCTTTACATTCAGCCAGGATAAGAAAATTGCTTCTAGAAAGTCATTCCTTCCAAAGACAAAACTAAACACACTGGACCTTTGAAACAGAGATCTAAGTTTATACACTGAATCTTAACAGTTAGTATTTGTAGGACGTACTCGGTGGCACACAGAGTATTTATCGACAATATGGTTCAACCTAAGGAAGAAAATCTAATCGATTAAAGATATTTTTACAGATTACATATTCTACAGGGATTCAAGGAATCAATGAACTAATAAAAATAGATATGAGAACTTTTTTTTTATAAGAGCCTCTTATTTCTGAGGCATCTCTTTATAGGTAAATGTATAAATTGCAGCATAAATTAAGAACCCATTTTTAAGAAATGGAAAAGATCCTACAAATATAAGCATTTTCATTAAAGATCATCAAAATATAACTGATTTTCTGTAAAATTTAAATAAGTAGATCCTTTTCTGATATTGTAAGAAAAGTTATTTTAATTATGATTCTTAAGCAAGAGTTTTTCTGTATCTGTAAACTCAATTTCTAAAAATATACAGATTTTGAAATCCAAAGAAGATCACTCTTGTAAAAGAAGCTTGCTATTAATCACTTTTAAGAAAGAAAAACCACTATTCTTTAATTATTTTGTATGTGATCTCACATACGCTTTAAAAGATGACTAAAGAAAAGACAGATTTATTTGTTCTTAAGAAACACTTACATGAAGTTGTAAGATGCTGAAATTTGATTTAACAGGACAAAGTTCCCAGGTCTCATTCTCTAAAAACATTCTCAGTTCATCAAGCCTTGTTCTAAAACAAAAACAAACAAAAAAGAACACTCCAAAAAGTAAGAAGTATACTAGACACAAGAATTTGGAAAATAAAATATGATATAAATAATTATAGGAGATCATCATGATTATAATCAACTTTGAGAACCCACCCAGACTAACACAATAAATGCAGGTATTTACTTTTGTTAGTTACTTTTTGTTATTTACTTTTATCCTTAAAAGAAAAACTCTTGCATTTACAAAAAACTTCAAAATCAGATAGTTACTAAACTTAGCATATTTATACTAAATTACAAAAATAATAAATATATAAAATGACATTTTTATTTAGGGCTAAACTAAAAGCTACTCACCAAATCATATACTTAAAATATCTTCAGCTAATCATATATCAATGCCAAAAAACCCCAGAATGTTTTGGTAATTGCACATTAATGTATAATTCCTGCCACTGCTGTTTAAATTAGATTATTTGCATTTTGGGGAATATAGCAGAGGAATGATAGCTTTGGATGTGTACAAACTTAGGATCTGAACATAAAGGAATAAAACTTATATTCTAAAAGATAAGAATTCACATGAATAGAGACTGTTATTCCCTCAAATACTCACACTATTTTGCCCTAGAAAAAGACAATGGCATGCAAACTTTACTGCAACTGCCACAAGCAACGTGAGTACACTTTATAACAAATGTTCCACCAAAGAGTAAAATGCTTCTATTTTCACCTTTTTATTACACCTGCATCTCTGAACCAATAGCCTAAATGGACTCTAAGTCAGAATAATTTGGTCAAGAATTCCTTCATTCTCAAGACCCCTGACTGACAGTAAAGAACTCTGAAGAGTTTGTAGGCATACTTAAACACTTAGCAAAATTAAACATTTGATCTAGATTTCACCATGTTTCATATTCTCTTTCAGTGTTCATGTATTATGACTTGGTGATGGAGATATTAAAGTGGAATTCAGTAGACTGAAATTCATCGGTAGCTAATGTAATGACTTTTTGTTGTTCAACAGATGTACATTGACATCACTTCTAAACCACCTGTCAAATTTACCTTGCTTCATTTGAAAAACACATATACTTCAGAACATGTTAATAGTTGGAGAAACATTGGGGAAAGAGAAGAATACTAAAAAAAAAATAGATAAAATCTCTACTTTTAGTCTATTCCAATTTTTATAATATACAACACAGCAAGAAAAAAGGGCAAGATCTACAGGCAACACGTATTGAGACCTTTCAGTCGAGCCAACACCTCATCTTACAGCTAATGCAATCAGTGCCCAGGGGCGTTAAGTGGTCTGTCCAATGACAGCACACAGCCTCTTCTATGGGAAAGAAGTTTAACATGTGGTTCTAAGACAAATCCATTACAATGCTTAGTTTTTGGAAACATTCAGTAATTCATTTCTATATTCTCTAATTTCATCAAAGTGAACCCTTGTGAGGAATTTGCACTTGGATCAGAGTCTAGATCTGCTTGCCACAGATGACAGACACATTTTGACAATAAGTGAAGGAGCACACAGAATGAAAGCCAGTCAGTCAGTCAGTTTTTGCACTGCACACATCTGGTGTCTAGGAACACCAAAGGCCTCCCAGTTGTCCTGCTGGATACAAAGCAACCTTCGGAAGATGGACATCCGGCATGCCTGTGCACTAACCAGAGTCAGAGCAGCTCCCGGCTTCTCCCGAGGTCCCTCTCCTTACCCGTGTATGATTAAAAGCCCCGCTTCTTTTCTACAGCACTTTGCGTGGGCCTGGCCCTCTGTTTTAGCGGGGTTCAAGTTTTAACAAAAAAGGAAGTTACGAATTAACAACAGTGTTAGGGTTTCGTGTTGCTCCCTTACCACTGTTTTCCTGAGGTTTAACCAATTAAAAAACTGTTCTTAATTTTTAAATGTTCTCTTCATTAAATTATAAAACTCAAAAGTCCACGCTTTGGTACAGGACTGATTTCAATTTCCTTTCAAAACAAATATTTAGCAGTACAATTAGCACAGAAAACAGAAAACATACTTCATAAATTAGTCAAGGGTTTAATGTCCCATAATTACTCTGCTGACAAGGCAAATATCACTGTGACAAGGTTTTGACTTCAAACAAGGAAAAAAAAGCAGAATTTCAATTCCTAACTCTCCCTGGCACCAAATGAAAACATGAAACTCAAAACTGAACTTTAAAAATGCAGAACAAAAAAAAGACAGAACTCAACTGAAACAATAAAATGTACATAAGGGTTAGAGCACAGCCTCCAGCCAAGGTCTAATCCATGTTAGTTCTCATGGTTTAATGCTGCTTTAAGCATACAACCACATCGCTATGTGAACATTATTTCCCACCTTCCTCCCTTCCCAAAACCTTTCCTAATCCCCTGTATTAAAGCCAGTAGTGATTGTTTTGCAAGCAGCGCAGTACATAATCTCTGTGGCTTCATTCTGAATCTCTTTCTCTTAAAAGGCAGGTATGGTCCAGCACCTGGTCTGAGTGCTGTCTCTGCTGAGTCAACTTTCTTACTAGCTCACACCGTATTTTCAGGCACAGGGCAGTGACCAAACCTTTTGGTGAACCCGGATGGAATCATCATCCTTCACCCTCAAGGAAATCAGCACAGTGTTTTGAGAACCTCAAGATAAAGAATATATTAAAATGGACAACGAATAAGTAATGAGTATTTTATAAAAGTTTCATTAAAAAATCCTGAACCATCCTAAAAAGAATAAAGAACACATACTTTCAAATTCTAAAGTAACTGTTTTAAACCAGGTAATGCTATAAAATTAATAAGCATTAGACAAAAGTATTCTCAACACCTAAGTAAGTTTGTCCATATTTTATTCAAGTTCTTACCTGTGGTAATTCTTAAAATAATTGACACTTTGCTTTCTAATAGACTCTTGCAAAACTTCAGACTTGCTACCACAAAATTCTTCCCCAACTTGCATTAACCTAGTTGGATAAAAAGTTTCATGTAAATTTCAGTAACATCCTTTTTTATAGTAAATAAAAGAAGCCCAGGCCATCTTTTTCAAAGATAACATATTATAAAATTTGGATGTTTGAAGAAATTCTAAAGATCACAAATCCATTACAGCTTATAAACACCCAAAGGGCAGAAATATTTAGAGTCACACACAAACCCAGCAGAAATTAAACTGTGAATGTTCAACTGTCTTCATTTCTATGAAATAGATGAATGTTTAGAAATAGATTGAATGTTCAATGTATTTCTATGAAATAGATTTCAGTTAAATAACTGAAATCATGATTTCTTTATCATGGCTGAATGAATCAAATTAAAGAATAAGACAAGATCTCAAACACTACCTGCTGATTATATCCAAAACAAAGATGAAATCATCATATTTGAATATAGACAAGTCAGTTCCAAGCAAGTAGGTTTTTACTTTTAGCTGAACATCCTGTTAAAAAACAACAACAAAAAACAACTCAAGTAAAGCCAAAACACAGAAAATAAGTTTTTAGAACCATTTATTCTATTGTTATACATCAAAATGAGACACAAATACATACTTAACTTGGTAAAGAGTATCTATTTAGGCCAATAGCCAATATCCTTAGGGTGACATCATAGAAACAATATAATAGAGTAATAGATATGACTATCATTAACACATACACCTGCACATGTGAGATAAGAATTATATCCTCATGCAGGGTATGAAGATAATAATCATTATTTATGTATAACTTAGTAGGCTAAAAATCCCCAAAGAATCAATTCCAAATAATTAGAATAATGACAGCTATTATTTAAAAAAAGATAGTTGTCATGTATACCTGCTGTAGCACCTTAAAATGGAGAGATTCCAATTAAAATATTCAGATATTAAAAAATATAATTAGAAATAACCTGGATAAGAAATAAGACCTGAACAAACCTATAAAAAGAACTAACTACTCTAATGGGATTCAAAAGAAATTTCAATGAATTGCAAGACAGGGAACAGGATGGTAACTAAATAATGTAAAGATGTCAATTTGTCCTAATTAATGTAGAGGTTCAATAAAATCCTAACTAAAATAACCACCAAAACTTTTCTTCCAAGTAACTATTCTAAATTCACCAGAAAAATAATTCACCAGGCAATAATTTCTTTTTAAAACATAAAGCTTTGGGAAGATGCAATGAAGTTACGAGTAATGCTGGATAACTTGTACTCCCTATATTAAATATACTAAAAACATATTTAAAAGAATGCTTGTGGATGATGGTGAAGGCTGGTGTCATACAGCTAGAACCCACAGGGTTAAAAGGAGATAGTTAAATAGTTAACCACAAGCTTCAGCTGAATGGGACTAACTTTTACAGAAGAAATATTTATTATTTAGATAGCCTGTGAACGAGCAGTTATGCCTGCAGTTTTTCCCTTAGCCTGTGAAACGTCCTTGAGCTTTATCTAACTAACCCTTATAAAATAAACATGGAGACCATGTTCAGGGTCATTGTCTTTCCATCAGAGGCTGATGTTCCACCTGGCCCCGGCTTTACCTTAAACTGTTTGTGTCTTAATCTCCCTTTGCGCGCCCCACACCCCCAAGGGACCTCCTCCCTCACAGGTCGCAGCACATGCTGGCAATACACAGAGAAATCAATGTAATAAAACCCATAATTCAGAGACAGTGCTAACATATACACCAGTGCTTAGCAAACAGCAGTATAAACCACTGTTTGATTATTTACTTTGTTTCAATCATTACAAGAACTCTGCACATGTTTAACTGTTAATTCTAAAATAGCCCTGTTGAGCAAGCATATATTATCCACCTAAAAGAAGAGAAACTTCAGTGAATGAAGACGCTAATTCAAGACTTGAATCCAGGTCTGTTTGCTTTCCAAGTCTACTCTTTTCATTGTAGCTGGCTACAAAGAAGAGTCACAAATAAAGAGGGGAGAAAAGGATTATCCAACTAGTAATGAAAAAAAAATAACTAGATTGGAAGGGGGTGGAGGTGCTCTCTTTATATCATATATCAAAAGCAATAAAAATGGATTAAATAAATGTTTTTGTATGTTTTCAAAAGATTAAAAGTTAATACAATAAAAATATTATCTGAGAACCTACTAAGTGTTCTAGGCATGACTCTAGGTATTAGGGACATAGAAAGTATTACAAAGTTTAGATAAATATATTTATAATTACCAGATGAATATTTATCTGAGCTTTACAAAGGAAAGGACATTTTAAGAATAAATGTAACGTAAGTCATAAAAAAACAGATATCTGCATGTTGAAAATATAAGTGAAAATAGACAAATTATATACAAAGTGTAACTCATTTCTCACCTAATTTATTTAGAACCTGAGGAATAACATAAGCAAATAATTCACAAATCAATAGTTAATAGATTTTTAGATATTCAATTTCTCTAAACGTGAGAGAAATGTGAATTAAAACACTAATAAAAGTATAATTGACAAGATTCAATTGCATTAAAAAATAAAGTCTCTATCTTGGGGGAAAAAAGGGTTTTTTATATTTATAGGAGGCACAACTAAAACCTGATCCAAAAACATTTAAAATAAACAGATAGTCAAAGATTTACCAGGAAAATATGAACAAAATAAAACGGCAATGAGAATTCTCAACAAAATGCATTAGGACAAAAGAACTATTGTTTTTTAAATTAACAAAGGGAATTATGTACAAAGAAGGTGAGTAAAGTGGTTTTTAGCATAGGAGCTTTAATCTACATAGCTTCCAAGTATAAAAAAGCAAAAGCTGCGAGAAATAAAACAAAAACCTGTGAAAACTACAGTGATTCTGGAAGATTAAAACTCACTCAAAATTGCAGACCAAGAAAATAAAACAAATAGAGTGGAGAGAATCACAGGGGAAAAGGGGAAGGACTCACATGAACAAGTATAAAGGACACATGGAAAATAAGTAAGGTGGGGGTTGGAAATGGGAGGGAAGTGGGGAGCACTGGGGGGGCAGGCAGGGCTGGGAATATAAGACAGAAAACTGTACTTCAACAAGAATTAAATAAAAAAAACCCAAATAGAATATAGATTAAAATAGTATAATAATAAGCTTTCTTTAAATACATACAGAACCTAGTTCCCCCCCAAAAGAAGTAATGTTTCAAAGGCCCAAAGAAGAATTTTAAAAGTGGGCAGCATACTAAGATATAAAGAATACCTCAAATTCACAAAAAGAAATACTGTAACCCTAATTTTCCACAGTAAAAAGAAAAAAATGTCGTTTCACGCATATCAAATATGCAAAGATGAAAAAAAAGTCTTGGAAGACCAAAACTTTTGCACGATTAGGTTTGCACGCTGCTCCAGGAGGTCAAGGACCATGCATTCACCACCACATTCTCAAACCCACAGTCAGGGCCTTCCACACTATGTGACTGGTACGACCTTCCTTCTTAAAAAAAGTTCTGGTTGAGTCAAAATGCATGGGAAATTTGCCACAATACGCTAAAACTTTTTCATATCAAAAATCAAAATGATTATGATTTTGAGTTCAGCTTTATGTTGGAAAGCTTAAATATCTTTTTATGTTTTTCAATCTATTATTATCTCATAACATTTATTATAAATGTCTAAAAATTGTTACATGCTCACTTCTGCTTTGCAGTTTGGGACGATTTCAGATGTTAAAAATGTGTTATGTTATTAAAAATGTTAATAGCAGCCCTGGCTGGTGTAGCTCAGTGGATTGAGCACTGGCCTGCGAACCAAACGATCACGGTTGGATTCCCAATCAGGGCACATGCCTCGGTTGCAGGCCAGTTCCCAAAAGGGGACTCATACATTGATATTTCTCTCTCCTTCTCTCCTTCCCTTTCCCTCTAAAGATAAATAAATAAAATCTTTTAAAAATCTTAATAGCATATATTACATAACATTCTCAGTGGGGTCTGGGGCAATATCCCAAAATAAAGCACATTGCCCTGACTGGTGCGGCTCAAGGATTGGGTATCATTTCACCAGTTCCACTCCTGGTCCAGACAGGTGCCTGCATTGCCCTTCCCCAGGTGGAGAAGGGCTAGGGGAAACTGACCGATCTTTCTCTGGCACACACATCAATATTTTTCTCCCTCACTCTCCCCCTTCCCTTCTCTCTAGAAATAAATAAATAAAAACTTTAAAAAACAAATTACTATTCCTATAATATATGAATGTTTACTCTAACGGGATAAATAAACATTGTAAAAAGCCTAACGATAAACTGCTCAGGTTCTGTACCAAAGGAACTCAATTTAGGTCAGCTTTTGCCTGCTAAATGTGTTACCAAAAATGTTTGTTTTTCAGAGCTTTTGCTTTTTTCAATTGTATTGAGCCTCATGGTTTCAATTAAACAAATACTCAATGAGTTCCCAAAGTGTGTAAAGTCTTGTTCTGAAACTACTGGAGAACTGGGGCTGGGAATGCAAAAGGCACCTCTGAGTGGCAGAGTTGAAGATATTCTGAAGTTTGAAATCTACAACACAATAATCCATATATTCTCAGAAGGATGAAAACTTTTTCATTAAACTAGCCAAATGCTTAAATAAGTATAGTTTTACCAAACTGTATATTAATAGACTTGCCTATAACAGGAATGATATCAGGTTGCCTGACTGAATGAAAACTAGCTCCATAAAATGCCAGCTCAATATTTCAAAGTACACTGAATTACTAGAAAAATCAATGGATTCTAAATACAATTTCTACAAAGTACATTTAAAGTACTAGACAACTAAATCAGAAAAAACTCCTAGTTGAACCTGAACGCAATTTAAATGAGTATGAGATTCACAGTACTTGTAAAAATGGTAAAATAAAAATTACTTTAGTTTGTTTGGTCACATGAGAAAATACAGAAGTTGAAGCTCTTACAACTATCACATGAGTACATTTGAATTATTAAATTAAAATTCAAATAGCATATCCACTGTAAAGTTATCTAAAGTTAGAAGAAAATTAAATTATTAACTGCTATAACTGCTATACGGTTTTGAGAAAATTTGTTTCAGGATATACAGAATGGGGCCAAATCAGGTTCAGAGTTGTTTGTATGAAAATAACATAATAATTAATAAATACTAATATAAAAATAAACTGTTTCACATACAACTGTAAACTTAAATTTTTCAAAAGAATTCCTATACAACTAAATACTATTGAACTAAAAATCAGTGGGTAGGGCAAGAGAGAGTAATGGAGGAAAAATGGGGACAACTGCAAAAGAACAATAATTTGAACAACAAAGAAAGAAAGTGAAAAATACATTTTAAAAGACCATAACAAAATCAAAGGGTCTATAGCCTTCTAAGCTTCAAAGTCCAAAATCAAGAAAACAAACAAAAAAATGAGTTATCTCCAAAGAAATTACACTTTTACTTAGGAAGTAAGAAATTTTAATAAGTTAACAAATTTAATACCTGATAACAACTAAACTGCTAAACTGCAAAAGAAAAGCTGAAGAAGGTATACATTTAACCAACAAACGTGAGATTCTCTCAAGGCACAAAAATCATTGACTTAGAAAAAAATTCTTTATTCCATATTAGATTCTAACCCAAGTAAGTCACTTAGTTACTCTTTTAATTTAAAATTAATAGAAAAGGAAACACAAATACAGAGTATCTCAATAAGAAAGCAATTGCTTTAGGAAAATATGCATTTGTTTGCACACTAAAGCAAAAATTTAATTTAGGAAAATAGAAATATTTCCAATAGAGGTTTTCAAATTAAAAGACTTTTCCTACTGCCATGTATAATCAAACAGAATTGTCAACTAAATACAGAAATTAAATGACTGAATTATTCCAAAGAAAAATTAAATGATTAAATATGTGAAAATACAAATACAGAAAAAAATGTAAACAATGAATTTCTAAAACAACTTCAACATGATGGATTCTGTTGCATTTGTTTAAAAGAAATTTTTTTAAAAACCAAACCTGCCATATTCGTGTAAGTCCATGTTCTAATTTCTTTTTAATGTAGCCACGATCAAAATTGGTTTCTTCAGTATTCATATTACTCCCTTCTGAAAATAAAAGATGGCATATGTTTTTTGATTTATTTCATAACATTTTTGTTTTCATAAAAAAATCTCATTTGGACTCTCATATATTATAAGCCTATGTAAATATAAAAAATATGCTCAATACTTATACAACCAAAACAATGTCAAAAAATAGGTTGTTAGGATTGGAGCCATTTGCTAAGACAGGCAAACTCAGACCCTGAAATGTTAAGTACTTACACCTAAGACCATTTAGTTCTCGTAGGACTGGAGCTGGGACTGCAAGTTGTGCAGAGTTGCCCCAGAGGGAGGTTCTCACGGACCCGCATGCTCCCGGCCACCAGGGCACTGCAGGACCAATTAACCCCTTTATCAATCAATCTGCATGTTAACAAATTACAGATTGCAGAACTGCTCATGCAGTGAGGTAAGGACACAAACACTGTCTATTTTTCAGAGTATTTTTATCCACTCCAGATAAATAATCTAACAACTCAGAATCTTAATCAGTTCAACAGGTAAGATGGATGACCTGCTTCAAAATATATTTTTCCCTAAAAGCAACCAAAAGTACACATACGCATTTACATTTAAAAGATTCTACCTCTGTGAGAATTAACTGTGTGGAACAACGAAACGGTGAGGATATTATCTCATCTTAGCTAGCCGGGTAACCAAAAAAGGCCCTTGCATAGCCACTCCCAGATGCTCGCCTAATGTACCTCTGACCACTCCTACAGTTTAAGCCTTATTATCTGTACGGTCTGGTTATTAGGAACCCAGCAGCAAAGGGCAATGTGCCTCAACTACAGCTTTAGAATTTCATTTTAAAATGGCAAAGTGTTAGGATACCAACAGTGTCACTAGAGTTACAGCAGACGAACTACTGAGACCCCTTCAGCTCTATGAAGTGCTGTGAAGAATAATTTTCAAATGCTTCTTCCTACAATTTTATTCCTTTAATGTAAATATGAAAGAACTACAGGGTCCAGCACAAGTAATGCCCCTTTTTTATTACAAAATCATTTATTACAAAATCACAAGCATGTAATTCTGTAAAACAACATCACAGTCAAGCACACAGTATGACGTTTTAAGTGAAGTGTTCAAATTGCTGTCCGCCTTGTGCGAGATATTCACGTACCACACCAACCACACTCAAGCAAGGCTTACTTCTGCCAGACCCTGTATTTTCAGGTGAACAAATGACTTTTTAGAGTCCTAGATATTGTCAGCTGACTGCCCCACTAATCAGAGTCCTGATTATTCTTAAAGTATACAGAGTAAGGTCAAGAAATTTTAGCAAGGAGGACTAAGTATTATATATAAGACTATATACAGAGTTTTAAGTTTGACTCTATACCCTAATGAAAATATATGCATGTAAACATACATGTACATACATCTGTATTGTGTACATGTACATAATATAGTTGACAAGTGAACAATGTATGGGCTAGGGGTGCTTACCAGCTTTGCACTGAAAATCCACATATAATTTTTGACCCCCAAATTTCTACTTACTAATAGCCTACTGTTGACCAGAGGCCTTACTGATAACATAAAAGTTGATTAACACATAGTTTGTATGTTACACATATTATATGCAGTATTCTTACACACAGAAAAAAAACTATTAATAAAATAGTTATTAATAGTAACTATTAATAAAATAGTTATTAATAAAATCATAAAAAAGAGAAAATACATTTATAGTATTATATGTATTTATTGAAAAAATTCATACGTAAGTGGGCCCACAGTTCAAACCCATGTTGGTTACAGGTCAACTGTATGTGTAAACTGTTAGCCTGAAGCAAAACACACGCTTCACCATGATAAATACATACATTGTCTCCTAAGCTCTTATCTTACATCTTAGTATATGTTAATTTTGTTCCAAACTTTTCTTTTGGTCTCTCCTTTAAAAAAGTATTAGTAAAGAGAAAAGAGGTGCTAAAATGTCTTAACAATTTCCACATCTAGAAAAAATAAAGATTGCCAAAACAGGATATACTTTGTAGAAAATTGGAATTCCAGTAAACCAAGGAATTCCCTAAGTAAACTGATTAAAAAACAAAAAAAAGGCCTATGCACATTTCATCATCACCAGCATCATTATTTCTTGATCCATTTCTTTTGATGATGTTTAACAACAACCAGTTTAATCACTTTACATTTTCTCTAAATTTTAAAGTAACCCTATAGGACTTTTTGTTCATTTTGTTTTTTAACCTACCACTTTAAGGAGCAAACTGAGACCTGGGGAACATAAAGTAACTTCTTCATGCTCTCATGGCAGTCAAAACTTGAAGAAAAGTATCTGATTACAAAGCTTACTGCTTCCAGACAGACAGCACAGGGATGAGAGTACAGAAATTGNGTTGACCAGAGGCCTTACTGATAACATAAAAGTTGATTAACACATAGTTTGTATGTTACATGTATTATATGCAGTATTCTTACACACAGAAAAAAGAAACTGCTATTAATAAAATCATAAGAGAAAATACATTTATAGTATTATATGTATTTATTGAAAAAATTCATATGTAAGTGGGCCCACAGTTCAAACCCATGTTGGTTAAAGGTCAACTGTATGTGTAAACTATTAGCCTGAAGCAAAACACGCGCTTCACCATGATAAATACATACATTGTCTCCTAAGCTCTTATCTTATATCTTAGTATATGTTAATTTTGTTCCAAACTTTTCTTTTGGTCCTTTAAAAAAGGACCAAAAACTTTTCTTTTTCTCCTTTAAAAAAGTATTAGTAAAGAGAAAAGAGGTGCTAAAATGTCTTAACAATTTCCACATCTAGAAAAAATAAAGATTGCCAAAACAGGATATACTTTGTAGAAAATTGGAATTCCAGTAAACCAAGGAATTCCCTAAGTAAACTGATTAAAAAACAACAAAAAAGGCCTATGCACATTTCATCATCACCAGCATCATTATTTCTTGATCCATTTCTTTTGATGATGTTTAACAACAACCAGTTTAATCACTTTACATTTTCTCTAAATTTTAAAGTAACCCTATAGGACTTTTTGTTCATTTTGTTTTTTAACCTACCACTTTAAGGAGCAAACTGAGACCTGGGGAACATAAAGTAACTTCTTCATGCTCTCATGGCAGTCAAAACTTGAAGAAAAGTATCTGATTACAAAGCTTACTGCTTCCAGACAGACAGCACAGGGATGAGAGTACAGAAATTGACAGTCGGTAAAAACCAACTGATGTAGAGCCCTGTTCAGTACCCACTCATTTTCTCTGTTTTCTCTTTCCCTCCCTTCCTTTATTCTCCCTTCTCCAACAATACTTCTAAAAGGATAGAACTCCTTCCACAGAATATCCCTCTCATATTTTGCTATCTATATGTATAAACTTCTTATGAGTCAAGACAAATATTAGACTTACATTTTATATGTGACCAAAATTATGTTCCTCCACCCACCCAACCATAAAAATCAAACACCTCAGAAATTAGAAATTCCTAAAATAACTTGATTGACTACCTACATTAAACTGTACATAATATAAAAAATTAGTGCACTATGATTTATTTTGCCCAGATTTTTAAAAATGCTGAGCCCTGGCTGGGTGGCTCAGTTAGTTCGAGTGCTGTCCTGCACACTGAAAGTTTTGAATGTTCAATCTCCAGTCAGGGAGCCTGCGAGAGGTGTTTCCCTCTCACATCGATGTTGCTTAACGTCTGTCTGTCTTTCTGTCCCTCTCTTTGTCTCTCTCTCTTTTCTTCTCTTTCTAAAAATCAACAAACATATTCTTGCATGAGGATTTTAAAAAATGCTGATAAAATCATCTATTAATTTTTAAAGTTTATTCAATACTTAACCTTAGCTATTGTTCAGGGTAATCATTAATGACACATAATTATACAAATAAAGTAATTTCAATATAATAATTTCTCAAAGATTTGTTATTAGCTGACTATAGCATAATTTAAAGTTATATCTTTCATTCAAAGACAAATATTTTAAATATCATGTTTAATGAAATTTTTAAGTCCTGCTATATTTTCAGGAGGAAAAGTATCAGTATAATTGTGAATTCTTAGAATCTAGCTTTATTAGTACAACTTGAAAATCAGCAAAATACATTTAAAATTGAACATTTAGCATTCATTTTATAGTAAAATTAGACCAATGTCTTATCTTATTTACAACTAATTTGATACATATGTACATATATATATAAGCCCTTTCTTAAAAACTCAGTCCTATAGCTATTGACACATATTCCTGAAAACTGCTACTGCCTGTCACTTAGAAGTCCTTAGGCCAGGTCAACCCCCAAAGGTAATGGAGCTTTCACAGTAGCTGAATCACTTTCTTTGCTGAACAATTAACTTATGGTCCTCGAAATTCGAAAAGAATAGCTAGCTATTCCCTTTCTTCCACCTTACTCTAGAAATGTGGCATATTTACAATACAATTACAAAAAAAAATACAGGTAATTTCCTACCAGAAGCAGAAGTGGCATCCTCATTGTCATGTTTCTCATGCCACTCCATAGTCCTATAGTAGCTGAGCATAACTTCCCACAGAGCTTTGCACAGGTCGGCAAGGCATGGAATATAGCTGTCTGGTGTAACATGCTGAAGAAAATGAGAAGACCCAACTTGCAAATTATTATCTTTACTGTAACACAAAGTTAGTCAAAATAAAACATTATGTCAATCAAATTCACTCAAGAATTAAAGATAATCAAGAAAAAATCTTCCGTTGACATATCTAAAGAGAAAATTCAATGGCAAGAAAATTTCCTTCAAGTAGTTCTCATTTCAACTTTTAATATTCATTAAGAGTATCAGTTCACATACTATTTATCAAGCTATAGTCAAAGGATCAAATAGTCTACAAAAATTATTGAATTGACAAGTGTTCTCAAAAATGGCAGTGTAAACTTTCCCAAATGTATTTTTCCAAAGACATGCCTCTTAGCATGCAAACATAACTTTATATTCATCCTTACAGCTCAATCACAACTTCAAAAAAATGATCAGATTTACAATTCAATCATTTCTCTTGTGTAAATTAAAAACACCCTTGCCAATTTCTAAAGCATTTAAATAACATGGATATAAAATTCTATATCAAACAATAACATTTTAAAATAATGTTTATATGACATGCCTATGAAACAACATTTGGTCCCAAATGTCCCTAATGTAAATACACAAATTCCGCCCCGCCCTCTGTTCTTTGTAAAGCTATCAATCATTCTGCCCTTCTCCCCTGTAGGTAGAGCAACATCTCTGCTCTATTTTGCAGGTTTCCTATCTACAATGCAGCATTTGCTCCATCACTGGAGATTTCCTAGCATTTCTTCAGTCTGTAATCAATCCACCACCAATCATGCTGACAGAACACACAACTCTGGTGTAAAGAGCCGAATAGCAGAGTCCAAGTGTACCGTGAGTGATGCTCAGGCTATATCACAGCTGGTACTGATCTTCACCCTGTCAAAGTTTTTTTTTTTTTTTAAATTTCCATAATGACTTCTTCCTCCTCTAAACTCATTAACTAAAATATTTATCTAGCAATTAATAAAAAAACAACTCCTTTATTTTACTACTTCCTAGTTGAGATTCAGAGATTTTCTATGCTTACATAAAAGTATATTGAGTCATAGGAGTTAGTAAAGTTCCAGAATCAGAGTGCTCAAGTAGGTTTTATGCCAAGAAGGTGGATAATTCAATTTTATAAAATCTATTGGTGTCATTTACCATATTAATCAGTCTAAGGAGAAGAACAAAATGATTATCCCAGTAGATGCTAAAGAAAACTTCTGAGAAAAGGCAACAGCCATTCCTAACAAAAACTCATTCGAAAATAAAAATAGATATTTCCTTAAATGAGGAAACTCAATGAGGCATACCCACTATGGTCAGTAACAAGACAAGAATGCCGTCTGTCTCCATCGCTATTTAAGTAGCCAGTATATTTAGACTAAAGAGAACAATCAAAAGCAAAGAACGGGAAAAGGAGAAATACAACTACTTCTATATGCAAATGACATAATGATATACTTGAAAACTCCTAGAAACATCGATGATAAAACTAACTCAAACAATAAAAATATTCAGCAAGGTAGCAGGTATAAAGTTAACATGCAAAACACAATAGTGTGCATATACACAAATAATAACCATTTAGAAGATATACTAAATGAGAAAACTCCACTTACAACAACAACAAAAATACAAAATTTTTAGGACTAAACTTAACAAGAAATGCTCCAAAACTCTATGAACAAAATTAAAAGACATGAAGTAGACTTGAAAATAGAAAGATATTATTTCTGGTTGTGATGTCTCAATATCATCGAGATCAGTTCTGCCTAAGATAATGTGTAAGTTAACTAGATACCAATAAAAAAGTCTAGAAATAGCCCCCACCTCATACAAATACACAGTACGTGATAAAGACAGCCCCTCCCCTCACTCAGGTAAAGACAGCTAGGACAACAGGATAGTCAACTAGCCAGAAACAAACTCAGACCCACTCAGCACATCATACATGAGAATTAACTCCAAACAGACAAGATCTACATGTAAAAATGAAACGATGCTAACTCAAGAAGAAAACACAGAGGGAAAGACTTTCTAATTATGACTCAAAATTCAGAAGTAATAAAAGTAAAATTTGATAAATTTTACTACACAAAAAGAAAATAAATAATTTGCATGACTTTGCTTAATACCATAAGCAAAGTCAAAGACAAAGGACAAACTTAACAAGATATTCACAACATATATCTCAATAAAGAGATAATATTCCACAATTATAAGGAACCCTTAAAAGAGCAGAAATCACAGAAATTTGGGAAGAAGGCACAAACACACCATAAATAGAGACATTTAAAGGGCCCTTAAACATATGAAAACATGTTCAACTTCAGTGCAATAAGACAAATGTAAATTAAAGCTATGATTCTAATTCTCATCTACGCATCCAACTGGTAACAATTTTAAAGCTGACCACTGACAAAGATTCTGTCCTTGACTAAACTCTAGCCAGATTTCTCTAAGCCCACTACTTAACTAGACCTCAACCTTGGCCTATAAAGATTTAAACAAAATAATAGTTTTTTAACAGCTCAATATTTCAGAAACATCTCAAAAGACACACAGAAAAGAAGAAATACGCTGTGGCTGATGTGGCTCAGTAGACTGAGCGTTGGCCTAGAAACCCAAAGGCCACTGGTTTGATTCCCAGTCAGAGCACATGCCTGAATTGCAGGCCAGGTCCCCAGTTGCAGGCATATGAGAGGAAACCGATGGATTTATCTCTTGCACATGGCTGTTTCTCTCTCTCCCTTCCCCCTCTCTCTAAAAATATTTTTTTTAAAAAAGGAGAAGTACTATAAGTAACCTAAAATATATACAGGGTATGGGACAAATAATGCCCCTTTATTACAAAATCTTTTATTACAAAATCATAAGAACGTAATTCTGTAACATAACAATATCACACTCAAGCACGCAATATGACATTTTAGGTGAAAAGTTCAAATTGCTGTCCATCGGGTGCGAGACATTCACATACCCTGCCAACCACACTCAAGCAAAACTCACTTCTGCCGGACCCTGGAATTTTAAATCCATACTGTCTACACATATAACATACATGCCTAGTAAACGGTGATTATAAAAGGTAAGAAATATCCTATGGGGCAAGATTTTGAAAAGGTTCGACAAATCTGGATATTATAATACAAAAAAAGCTCAACACAACAATGTTTCACTATTCAAACACCAAAATAGGCTCTTACTCAAATCTTAATTAACATGTTCACGAAGTCTGATTTCCCATCTCATTATTATCAGCAAAGAGTGATATTTTGCACCTTCATTTTCTACTAACAATAATCTCAACCAACCTACCTGGACAAAATAAAAATGATAAAATTTAGCTTATATAACCAGTAACATCTCAGCCTTAGTTACAAATAAGTTTAACAAGACTCTAGAGGCCATTCCCAAAGAGCAGAGTAGACCCAGAAATGAATACGAGCAGCCCTTCCAAATCTGAACCACACAACAGAAAAAGGCCATCTTCTGAAAGTTGTTCAAGGGCAGAGTTAGGTAGTAAACACGAAAAAAAAGGAGTTAGATTTAGTCTTTTTTTACTAATTTACTTTTATACCTACCAGAAATCTCTACTATCAAATACCTACAGAAATTTCAACAAGATGATTTTTATATTAAAACATCAAAATAAAAATTCTTGGGAGTATCCTTAAAGTGTCATTTTGTTCCTGTTTCACTTTGATTTAGCTCTCTTACATCCTGACAAACATAAAGGGAATAGATGCTTTGACTTCCTCACAAAGATCCCAAACTCCCAGTGCTGCCTTCTGCCTCCCCTCACCCCATACACAAACTGATAGGTGGGTTGTAAAAATCAACCAACAGTTATTAAGGCCTCTATCTAGATCAGGGGTGTCAAACTCATCTTCACTGGGGGCCACATCAGCCTCACGGTTGCCTTCAAAGGGCCGAAGGTAATTTTAGGACTGTATAAATGTAACTACTCCTTACCTGTTAAGGAGCTGAAATTCATGGGCACTCAGTTCCAGAATATACTAGAAACACCCAGACCACGATACTGAAAACCAGTTAAAACCTACTGTTAGAAAACTTCCTGTTCCTTTCACCTGCCCTGTGTTGTCTTTCTCGCCTGCTACTATTCGTGGTATTTCCTCTCTATCCCTGATTTGCGCTTGTTGCAAACCGAGACCAAACCCCAAAGTTACAGCCTCCTCTTAACAATAAGATAAGTAAGTTTTCACTTTCTTAGATTCCTTAAAGCACTGTGCTGGTACCACTGAGACTTTACATTAATTAACCTTTTATTATTCTACCTCTCATCATAATTCATGTGATCTTTCTAGGTTACAAACTCTTTAAAGCCTTATTTATTCCTGCTGAGTTGAGCTGATCACTTGATTAATAAAAGCCAAACAATAACAAAGAGACCAGTTTAACTCAGTGAGTCAGAGTGCTAAGAAAACCGAGTCTCCTGTCTTTAACAGCCTCCATAAAGTGGTAAGAGGCTTATTAGTTCACAGCAGGATAACATTTAAGACCCTCCAGGTTCTTCACAATTCAGAAAGGAAAGGGAAGGAAAAAAGTGAAGAGACAGATAAACTTCCCTTACTTATCTTTTGATCATTAAGTTTTGAATATTAAAAATTAAACACCTACTTTAAATGTTCCTTAAATATTGAGAATTCAATACATAATTCATATATAAGAAAATTAGGTGGGGGCTACATATATGTGATAAGAAACCTGACAGCTGAATTCTTAGTATTCTAAAACTCACCTGGCAAAGCACTCAAGTAAATATTATTCCTTTAATTAAAAAGGTTTCTCTCTTTGACCAAATGTTCACATTTGTAGCTTCCAATGAGAAAGAAAGGAAAGGCCCACTCACCTAACCAACCAAATTAACCTCAACAATCAATGAAATGTCTCAGTTGAATTGCTTTCACATCCTACATATGCCTGAATGACACACAAATTATTCTTGATATGCTACTTTCTGGGATCTGAACACAAAATCATCATCATTCATGTGTACTGGGAAAGGGATAAAAGCAGACACAGCCAAAGAGGCATTTAAATTAAAACACATTTTCTCCCTGTCTGGTGTGGCTCAGTGGATTGAGTGCTGGCCTGCAAACCGAAGGGTCGCCGGTTCGATTTGCAGTCAGGGCACACGCCTGGGTTGAGTGAGGGCCAAGTCCCCAGTTTGGGGCATGTGAGAAGAAACCGATCACTGTTTCTCTCCTACGTCAATGATTCTCTCTCTCTCTTTCTCCCTCCTTTCCCCTTTCTCTAAAAATAAATACAACCTTAAAAAAAAAAAACAACCCAACTCCAATGGCTTCCAAGCACACTCAGAATAAAATCCACATTTCTTATTAAAAAGAGGAGAAAATAGCCCTGGCTGGAGTAGCTCAGTGGATTGAGCGTGGGCCTGCGAACCAGACGATCGCGGTTCGATTCCCAGTCAGGGCACATTCCTGGGTTGCAGGCTGGTTCCTTGCAGGCTAACTACCAGCAGGGACGCACAAAAGGCAACCATACATTGATGTTTCTCTCCCTCTCTCCTTCCCCTCTAAAGATAAATAAATAAATAAAATCTTTAAAAAAAAAAAAGAGGAGAAAAGAAACACACTTTCGAGAGTGCAATTTTGGAAATATGAAGCAAAGCCTTCAAAATGCAAAGCCTTTGGCAATGCAATTTTATTTCTTGTCATTTATCCTAAAGAAATAGTAAAAGATGTATGCAAAGATTAAGCTTTAAGAATACTTTCTACAGTGTTGTTTAGAATGAGAAAAGCAGGAAATAACACAAATATTCAAGAATAAGAAATCAGTTAATGAGCCCAGAGAATCGCTTTCACTGAAATACTGTCAAGCTATTAAAAGTTATGTAGGTAGCATTACTTTTTGAAAGGGAAATTGCTTATGATTATAGCAAGTTGGGAAAATGTTATAAAACTGTATGTACAGCATAATCCCCCTTTTAAGGGCTATTTGCATATGTACACATTAGAAAATCCAGCTCTGCATGTAAAAATATTAATTTTACTTTCTTGTTTTTGATTATCTGTATTTTCCTACATTTAACATTTTAGTTGTGTAATTTAAAATATGTATATTTTGAAAGTAAACATTAATTAATGATTAACGAAAACAACCACTTATATAACCTATATCGAACTCTATAAGACTGTGAGTGATGAAAAAAAACAAATAAATAACAGACTAGTTTAAGAAGTCAGAAAACAGAAAAAGGACAAAGAGGCAGTAAATTCTACAGAAAACCCAAAGTAAGATGGTTACTACACGTGAACATGAAATTTAACTCTGAACTCCCTGGCAGCTTCCCATCTGTAGTAAAAAGCAACTATACTACCACACTATCTGATAAGAGAAAATATATTAATTCTTCACAACAGAAAGTGCCCTGAGGATTTAGAAACAGAAACATGTTTTTGACTCAAAAGAGAAATTTGTCTTTAGTTTTCTATATGAACACACAAAAAACTATTATCTGCAATGGAGTTCTTACTAAAGACATTTACTGGCGTTCAAAAAACTGACACTGACTTACAATTCAATATTAAGATACTATTTACAAAAATGAAAATTTAAAGAATGGAACACGAGTCTAGCCGCTACTTTGTCTTCCCATTATGCACACACGTAAAACAACTGTACGTGACACAGAGAAGGTGCTCCATGTGGGTTTCTTTCCCTCCCTCTTAATCAAATTTGAAACATGTTAACGCCATACCACTTAGAGACAAAGAGGACAATTTAATTTGCTCAAGAAACATTTACTTAACACCTCCAATGTGCTAGGCTCTGAGAAAACAACTATTGAAATGATTCCAGAGAGTTTACTCAAAAGAAACCCTACATTTTCCTTCAAAACATTACATTATCAAGTTCATTTCAAAAACAAAACTCAAATCCATTAAGATCTGGAAGTGAATAATTGAAAAATGGCTGTCAGGAAGAAGAAATAAAAGGCAACCAAGTTGGAAAGGCAGAAGTAAAACTGTCTTTATTTGCAGATGACAAGATACTACACATAGAGAACCCCAGAGAGTCCACCAATAAACTACCAGAACTGATAAATGAATTCAGCAAAGTAGTAGGATACAAAGTCAATATCCAGAAATCAGCTGCATTTTTATATGCCATTAATGAACTAACAAAAATGGAAATTAAGAAAATGATCCCATTCACAATTCAAAAAGAATAAAATACCTGGGAACAAATCTAAGAATATAAAAGACCTGTACTCAGAAAATTTTAAGACACTTAAGAAATTGAAGATACAAATAAATAGAAGCACATACTGTGTTCATGGATAGGAAGAATTAACATCATCAAAATGTTCATAACCCAGGAACAATTATAAAGGACACACGGAAAAAATCGAGATGGGGGGCGGTGAAAGCAAGGGAGGGAGGTGGGTTTGGCTGGAGTGGGGGAGGTTGGTGGGGGGAAAATGCAGACACCTATTACTGAACAACAATAAAATATTTTTTCAAAACACTTCATAATCCAAAGCAATCTATACATTCAATGTAACTTCTATCAGGATTCCAATGGTGTATTTCACAGACCTAGAACAAATTATTTCAAATATATATATATGGAACCATACAAGGCCCTGCATAGCACCAGTGATTCTGAGAAATAAGAACAAAGTTGGAGGAATCACATTACCTATTCTCAAACCATACTACAAGGCCGTAGTAATCAAATCAGCAAGGTTTCGGCATAAAAACAGACACATAGATCAATGGAACAGAATGGAGTTCACAAATAAACCTACCCCTTTATATCAATTAATAATCAACAGAGGAAGCGAGCAAATAAAATGGACTAAAGACAGGTTATTCAATGAATGGTGTTAGGAAAACTGGACAGATACATGCAGAAAAATGAAACTAGACCACCTTCTAACACCACACAGAAAAATAAATTAAAAATGGATTAAAGACTTAAATATTAGACCTGAAACCATAAATGTCCTAGAAGAAAACACGGGCAGTAAAATCTTAGACATTGCTCTGTTTTCTGATGTGTCTCCTAAGGCAAGGGAAAAAAGAAAAACAAATGGAACTACATCAAACTAAGAAATGTTTTGGACAGCAAAAGAAAACATCAATTGAATAAAAAGAAAACCTGTGGAATGGGAGAACTTATTTGCCAATAGATCTGATAAGGGATTAATATCCCAAATTCATAAAGAACTCACAAAACTCAATACCAAAAAAACACAAAAAACCCCCAAACAACGCAATTAAAAAATAGGCAAAGGACCTGGATACACACTTCTCCAAAGAGGACACACAGATGGACAGTAGATATATGAAAATATGTCAACATCACTAACTATCAGAAAATGCTAATTAAAACCACAATGAGATATCACCTCACACCTGTTGAAATGGCTATCATCAATAAATCAGCAAACAACTGTTGGCGAGGATGTGGAGAAAGGAGAACCTTTTGCGCTGTTGGTGGGAGTGCAGACTGGTGCAACCACTGTGGAAAGCAGTATGGAGATGCCTCAAAAAATTAAAAATGGATCTGCCTTTTGACTCAGTGATTCCACTTCTGCAAATATATTCGAAGAAACCCAAAACACTAGTTCAACAGAACAAAAAGCACACCTATGTTTATTGCGGTATTATTTACAATCACCAAGAAATGGAAGCAGCCCATCTGTAGATAAGTAGATAAAACAACTCATAGCATATTCACACAATGGACTACTACTTGGCCATAAAAAAGAAGAGGAAAACTTTACCCTTTGCAACAGCATGGATGGACCTGGAGAACATAATATTACGCTAAGTGAAATAAGCCAATCAGAGAAAGACAGATACCATATGCTTTCACTCATATGTGGAATCTAATGAACAAACTGAACTAACAAGGAAAACAGAGACAGACTCATGGAGAGAAAGCAGGTCAACAACTCTGGGTGGGTGAGGTGGGGAGGGTGTTAGGGGCAGAGGGATCAAGCAAAAAGGAAAAAGGACTCATGGACGTGGACAACAGTGTGATGACTGCCGGGGGAGGAGGTATGAGGAGGCTCAATGGTAATGGGAAAAGTACAATAATTGAAAATAAAAAAGAAAAATGGCTAGGAAAAAATTCAGCCAGCTTAGCCAGCTTTGTTATCAACAAATAACCAATAATACCCTCATTAATGTCTTGAAATAATCTACCCAGGGAAATCCATCAGGCTGCAAAGATTTTTGTAAAAAAAAATTTTTAGCTGATGTATACTTCATAAACTTTCAAATAACATACAAAGAGTTTCTCTACAAGATCACTACTTGGTAACCTTAAATCTCTCCATAAACTGGGGTAAACACATAAAGTACGTGGAAATGGAAATGCAATAACAAAAAATACTAAATTTTTTAAGTACATAAAATGACCACTACACCTCTTTTCACTGACCCTCTTCAGAAATGAATGAGGTTTAATTCTCATTTGAAAATTCTGCTGCTTAGTGTTCTTTCTGTCCTTTGCAGTAATGTACTCATTTTTTTAAAAAACTTGAATTACTAATCTAAAAACTGTAAGCCAATACATGCAAGAAAAACAGGAAAACCAGACTGAAGGATAAACTATAAAAAGAAAAACTGTGCTACCAATTAAATTGTTTAGAAAACACTGGTAAAAAAAAGAAAAGTAAGCATATTCCGTTGCAAAAAGACTTCAAAAAGCTCAAAGCCAACTAAATTTTTAGACTCAGTGTGGTGACAGGACACAAATAACAGAAATTTCTAATGGGACAGGATGCTGCTGGCCTTAAGAATTTTGAAGTTCTCAGCTTACCACAGTAAGCAAAACAAATTTAGCCTCAGACTTCTTTATAAAAGGATACTAAAAAATTGGTTCAATTTCACTCTAGCCCATTTAGTAACAGACTGATATACTTTAATGGTTTAAAATTATCATATGAATAGGAGCAAGCAGATGATTATCTCTTTTCTTTTCCAATCTCTCTCCATTTAAAGGTACTCCATCCTGTCAGTAAATGAATGGATCAAAAAACTATGGTACATACACACGATGGAATTCTATGCCACAGAAAGAAAGAAGGAGCTCCTACCTTTTGCAACAACATGGATGGAACTGGAAAGCATTATGCTGAGTGAAATAAGCCAGGTGTTGAAAGACAAATACCATATGATCTCACCTTTAACAGGAAGCTAAACAACAAAACAAACAAGCAAGCAAAATATAACCAAAGACACTGAAACAGAGAACAAGCTGACAGTGACCAGAGGGAAGAGGGGAGGGAATTTCAGGGGAAATAGGGGAGGGATTTAGAGGAACCTATATAAAGGATACATGGACAACAACTGAGAGGGGTGGAAATGGGAGGGAGGGGGGGAGCACGGCGGGGGTGGGTGGGTGGGTGGGTGGGATGGGAGTAACAGAAAACTGTACTTGAAAAATAATTAAATAAATTTTAAAAATCACATGGGGAAAAAAATAAGGTACTCCATCCCTCTCTCAATTCTGATCAGTGTACTTGATTTTACACTGTAAATTTTAATTCATAGTGTTCCTATAAATTAAAGTTCAATTTACAGGAACTCCATCCCTCTCTCAATTCTAATCAGTGTACCATCTATCTCATTCATTTCATTTTTAAATGCTATATTTTAAACTCTATAATTAACAACCTCCTTCAACATATTGCTACTATTGTACACAGAAAACCAACTACCCAAGTGCCTTAGCTGTTTCTTCTCGATTCCAAAATCTGCCAGTCAACAACCCATACCAGTAATTTCAACCAGTGTGCTGCAAGAATTTTTAAAACATGCAATAACTGACTTATTTAGTCAGGGGCTCTGACCTCTTTTCTCTTAGACTGTCAAATAAAACAAAATGACAATAACCAACTCAACAATAGCTGTCTGCTGTGAATGAATCAAAACTACATGTATTTTTCTGTCAGACTGACAAAAAATCCTTTTTTTGTGCCACAGAATTTTAGTAATTAGTCTGTGTGTGCCATGAGATAAAAAGGGGTGAAAATCACTGTGCCATACATATTCGCTAAGGGCTCTGTTGTTCCTTTCTTACCTGACACCCCACTGCCACATATACTCTCATACTAGTACATCCTCAATGATTATTATCAATTACTTCCAATCAGGACTAAAATGACTCCTAATTGCCACATGTCAAAAATTAAGAAACTTACACTCTAATACAAGGCTCTTTCGTGAATTATCTCCCTGACCTGAGTTGTGCCACTTCTAAATCCTGGTATGTGTTCTCATCAGGAAAATATATTTATATTTCTTTTTATCAGCATATTTATTAAAATTCTAAAGGTTCCCTCCATTTTTCTTCTCCTGAGCTAACCACCTTCATTTACAGAACTCAATTGCTAAAAGTTCACATCTTTTCATCAAACTAAGTACATAACTATAATGTGAAATTCTTCCTGATCTTACCTGGTTTAAACATGTAAAAGATGACTCAATATCACAAAATAACTGAAAACTTACTTTGGTCTCAAAGAGATGTCCTCATCCCTGTCTGCCTGTAGCAGCACTGAATTAATTACTCGTAAGAAGCGGGGGACAATTTCTGGGCTTCCTTAAATTTTCGTCAAGATAGTGCCAAAGACAAGGGGCCACCTTGAAATGCATCACATTCTTCATCTCATTATTCAGCTACTGTAAGTCTATTCTTTCAAAATAAAGAATGTGCTAAACATAATTCTGTTAAGTCCTTTCCTCAAAGGAACTTCCTCCATGAAGCCATCATTAACATTTGCTACGATTCTCCCCATTTCACACTGAAACTACTTCAAACAGCTTGAACAGAAACCAAACTACAACTGTGTTGAATGAATAATAATATATTGGTATGTACCTGCTGTTCTGGGGGCAGGTGGTCCATGACTAAGCTCTAAGACACAGATGAATCATTTCTGTAATTAAATTATATATATACGCACATACACACATGCACCCTTCCCTTACTATGTCACACATACATGGATAATTTTATAAAGTACTAGATGTTTCTTGGTAGTAATTTTAATAAGCATTTACTCAAGATGAAATCAAGAAAGATAAGGTTATTTTACAGTAAGCTTTTAGGAAAAAGTGAAAGGAATTCCAAAAAAAAAAAACCTGGTAAGACCATGATAAACACCTTCAGCACATATGTTTGTTCATAAAAATTTATAAACTAAGTATAACTTTGAGCTTTATACTATATAAATGCACAGAGGACTTTCTCAAGAAGCATGAACAAAAATGTGTCTTTGACTTTTAAAAGCATATAAAAATTTAGTGGTAATAAAATATACTATATACATATAAAAATACACACCAAATTTAACCAAAGTCAAAAAGATTGAAAGATAAAAGGCTAATTTGTTTAAAATGCTTATTTTAATATTAGAAGTGACTTTTAGCTGTGGGATTTTCAGGATTTTCGGGATCTTCGGGGCGGGTATACCCGGATTCCACAGCAGCCATCTCTTAAGAAGAGCCAGCCCCTCCCTGGGGAAAAGCCTTGCCCTGTGGCAGACAGCTTGCCCTGCCCAAGAGCAAGCTGAACCATGAACCATGGACCATGAACCATGGAGTCCTGTTCATTCCTCCCTGCCCGTTTTTTGTTCTACTTTCAGTTTGGCTCTGTCTTGGTGGAGTTTTTGGTTTTCTGGCTTGCTTTTTTCTTCTTTCTTTCTTTACTCCCATCCTGCATCATAACCCCTGCTGAGAAGACAGCAACACAAAGAGAGTCAGGGGTGTCAGAGACTGCCTACAGCCAACCCACTCACTGTCCTGGGAGACAGACTGGCACTTGCCCTCACAGGAGAGCCACAGAAAACACCCTACTGGCATCTACCCTACGAGCAGACCCAAAAGCTGGGCTCTGGAGGCCTACTAGGGCACTGTCCTGCCAAGTACAGGGGGGGAATTCTGGACAGGTGCAGACTAGTGGCTCAGGGAAGGGGGAACACACCCACCATCTTCCCTGAAGTCTGAAAGGCACCTGCCATGGGAGATCCAAGTTGCACACCCCGTTTCCACCAGAAGCCCTCTCATTAATAGCTGGGTCTACAACTAGTCTTAAGATTGACAACAGGCTGACAGAAAGAGAGAGGCAGAGGAGGATCCTGTGGGGACACAAGACATTTGCTGACACACCCCTGGATCCAGTGCTGATAAAGGCCAGCTTTGCAGAACAGCTTGGCCTATCCTGGGAGCAGCAAAGCCCGAAGGGAGCAGCCACAAGCTGTGCATCAACTGTCGCTTCAAAAAAGCTGCCAAGGGCCAGACTTGGGCAACACCTGACCTTGACTTACACCAGACTCAGAAGTCAGAGTCACATTCAAAGGAAGAAATCATAAGGCAAGAACCAAACTCTGATAAGACGAATCCACTTGGTTCTTTTTTTCATTATTTTTGCTATTTTTCTTTTTCATAGCCTTTTATTACTTTTTATCTATATTTTTCTTATATTCTTAGTGTCCTATTTTTTTCTTTCATACCTCTTATTTTACTCTCCCCTTTGATTACTCATTATTCCTGTCTCCTTACCTTTTATCATTACTTTTTCTCTTTCTGTGTTCCTTCTCCCTATTTTTCTCTTTTAATTCATCACTAATTAGTCCTCTTCCCTCTTCTCCTATGTTAATCACTTTTCTTTCTTTAGATCTTTTCACATTCTTTTCTTTTTTCCCCCTTTCTCTACTATTCCATTTCTCTTTCTGCTTTTATCATTCTTTGTTCTTTTATAGTTGATATTGCTGTTGTGGTTGGGGTGGGGAGTTTGCTTGTCTTGGTGGTGTTTTGTGTTACTTTGCTTTGTTCTGCTAGCACCTACACAACAGCATTCAAGACGGAGCAGGGGCTGAGCCTCTTAGCCAGCCAGCCGGAGGGGAGTTCCCACCAACGAACAGGCCAAAAACCATCAGGACCCAAATAGGACAGGCAAGTCCACATAGCCCACACAAATAGAGTCCTAGAGCATCCAGATCAGAAGATGAAGGAGTTGGCACCACTGGGCCCCACAGGATTCCTACCTCATTCGGCCAGTCCACAAGATAGAGAGTCAAAGTAAATCAATCTAATACAATGAAACTAACACAAAGAGACAACTAAAATGGGAGACACAGAAACAACCCCCAAACAAAATATGGAGTAATCTCCAGAAAAAGAGCTAAATGAAATCAAAGAAAACAATTTATTAGACATACAGTTTGAAGTAATGTTCATTGATTGTTTATTGATACAAACTGTATCAATCTCCTTGATGCTCAAGGAGCTTAGTGAGAACTACCAGGAATTTACTGGAAACTATATCAGCATGATAAAGGCCATAGAAACTATGAATAAGAACCAGAGAGAAATGAAGAATGCAATATCTGAAATGAATACACTTGAAGGAAATAAAAGCATGTTACTTGAAGCACAGAACTGAATCAGCAAGTTGGAAGACAAGGCAGAGAAAAAACACCCAGTCAGAGCAAACAAGTATAAAAGTCCTAGAAAGAATGAGGACAGTTTAAAGAAGCTTTGGGACAACATGAAGCATTAGAATATTCACATCATAGGGATACCAGAAGGAGAAGAAAGGGAGCAAGGGATAAAAAACCTGCTTGAAAAAATGACAGAAAACTTCCCTAACTTGGTGAAGAAAGGCACACAAGTTCAGGAAGCACAGAGGGTCCCAAACAAGATGAACCCAAACAGGCCCATCCCAAGACACAACATAATTAAAATTGCAAAATTTAAACACAAAGAGAGAATCTTAAAGGCAGCAAAGGAGAATGGCTAGTAACAAACAAAGGAGGTCCAATAAGGCTATCAGCTGATGTCTCAACAGAAACACTATAAGCCAGGAGGGACTGACACGAAATATTCTAAGTAATGAAAAGCAAGGAACTGAAACCAAGAATACTCTATCCACAAGACTCTCATTTAAAATGCAAGGAGAAAGAAAGAGCTTCCTAGATTAAAAAAAAAGGATAAAAGAGTCCATCTCCACCAAACCAACACTGCAAGAAATGCTAAAGGGACTCCTTAAGAAGAAGAAGAATAGAGAGAGAGTAAAACACAAGCACAAGAGAGAAAAAATGCCAATGAATAAGTACCTATCAATAATAACCTTAAATGTAAGTGGAATAAATGCTCCAATCAAAAGACAGAGTAGCTGAATGGATAATAAAACACAACCTGCAAATATGCTGAATACAAAAGACTCACCTGATAACAACAGATCTACACAGACTGAAAGTAAAAGGATGGGAAAAATATCCCATGCAAATAGAAATGAAAAAAAAAAAAAACTGAGGTAGCAATACTTATTTCAGACAAAACAGACTTCAAAACAAAGGCCATGACAAGTGACAAAGGTCACTACATAATAATTAAGGGAGTAGTTCAGTAAGAAGTTACAGCTTTTGCAAATATATATGCACCCAATATAGGAGCTCCTAAATATATGAAAAAAATCTTGGAGGACTTTAAGAAAGAGATTGGCATCAATACAGCCACTGTAGGGGATTTTAACACCCCACTGTCAATAATAGATAGACCTTCCAAAAAAATGAACAAAAATACTGTGGCATTAAACAACACCCTAGATCAAATGGACTTAATTGATATTTATAGAACATTTCATTGCAAAGAAGCAAAATATACATTCTTCTCAAATGCAAATGGATTCTTTTCAAAGACAGACCATGACAAGACACAAATGAAGCCTTAACAATTCAGAAAACTGAAATCATATCAAGCATCTTCCCAGATCACAATGGCTTCAAACTGGAAACTGACCTCAAGAAAAAACTCAAAAGCATTCAGATACATGAAGGCTGAACACCATGTTATTAAATAATGAATAGGTTAACAATGAGATCATGGAAGAAAACAAAAAGTATCTGAAAACAAATGAATATGAACACACAGCAATCCCAAACGTACGGGACACAGTGAAAACAGTTCTGAGAGAGAAGTTTATAGAATGATAGGGCTACCTAATGAAAACAGAAAAGCCTCAAAAAACAATGTAAACAAACATACATCTGAAAGAACTAGAGGAACAACAAACAAAGATCAGAGTGAGCAGAAGGAAGGAAATACTCAAGATCAGAGCAGAATTAAATGAAACAGAGACTAAAAAAAACAATTCAAAGTATCAATTAATCCAGGAGTTGGTTCTTTGAAATGACAAACCTTTCAATCAGGTTCAACAAGAAAAAGAGAGAGGACCCAAATAAGTAAAATCAGAAATGAAAGAGAAGTAACTGATACCACAGAAATACAAAGGATTTTAAGACATTACTATGAACAACTATATACCAAGAAATTGGACAACCTGAGTGAAATGAATCAATTCCTGGAAACAACCAATCTTCCAAACTGAATCAATGAGAAGCAAAAAACCTGAATAGACCAATAACAACTAGTTAATTTGAAGCAGTAATCAAAAAGCTCCTGGCACACAAAAGCCCTGGACCAGATAGCTTCACAGGAGAATTTTACCAAACACTCAAAAGAAGAATTAACACATATCCTTCTCAAACTATTCCAAAAAATTCAAGAAGTGGAATACTCCCAAACTCTTTTTATAAGGCCAGTATTATCTTAATTCCAAAACCAGGTAAAGACAGAACAAAGAAAGAATATTATAGGCCAATATATCTGAAGAACACATAGGTTAAAATCAACAAAATATCAGCAAAGGAAATCTAGCAATACGTTAAAAAGATCATACACCATGATCAAGCTGGATTTAATTCAGGGATGCAAGAATGGTACAATATTCACAAATCAATAAACATAGTACATCATACAAACAAAATGAAAGACAAAAATCACATAATCATATCAATAGAGGCTGAAAAGCATTTGATAAAATCCAACGCCCACTTATGATAGAAACACTCAGCAAAGTGGGAATAGAGGGAACATTCCTCAACATAATAAAGGACATACACAAGAAACCTACTGCCAACATCATGGGCAAAAACCAAAAGCATCACCCTTAAGGTCAGGGACAAGACAAGCTTGTCTGCTTTCACCACTCTTACTTAACATAGTACTAGAAGTACTTACTAGCCACAGTGATCAGACAAGAAGAAGAAATAAAAAGCATCTAACTTAGAAAGCAGGAAGTAAAACTGTCATTATTTGTGGATGACATGATAGAGTCCATAGACAACCCAATGGGCTCCACCTAAAAACTCCATTGGTACTGGCATAAGAACAGACACATTGATCACTGGAACAGAATAGAGAGCCCAGATATAAACAAATGTCTTTATGGTCATTTAATATTTGACAAAATGGGCACAAACATACAATGCAGTAAAGACAGTCTCTTCAATAAATGGTGCTAGGAGAAATTGACGGATACATGCAAAAAAATGAAACTAGACCACCAACTTACACTAAACACCAGAATAAACTCAAAATGGATAAAAGACTTTAAATATAAGTAATGATACCATAAAAGTCCTAACAGAAAACATAGGCACTAAAATTTCAGATATTCCACCTAGTAGTATTTTTGCTAATATATCTCCTAGTGCAAGCAAGGGACATAAAGGGAAGAAAAATAAACAAATGGGACTGTATCATACTATAAAGCCTCCACGTGGCTAAAGAAACCATCATCAAAATGAAATGAAACCATCATCAAAATGAAAATATGTTCTCTGTATCAGAGAACATATTTTCCAACGATACATCACACAAGGGTTTAACCTCCAAAACATATTAAGAACTCATACAACTCAACACCAGGAAGACAAACAATACAATTAAAAAATGGACGAAGGACCTGAACAGACACTTCTCTAAGGAGGACATACAGAGGGCCCACAGACATACAAAAAATGTTCAACATTACTAGCCATCAGAGAGATACAAATTAAAATCACAATGAGATATCATCTCACATCTACCAAATTACTATCTTTAATAAGTCAACAAACAATAAGGGCTGGCGAGGATGTGGAGAAAAGGGAACCCTAATGCACTGTTGGTAGGAATGCAGACAGTGGTATAGCCACTGTGGAAAACAGTATGGAAATTCCCCAAAGAACTAAAAATGTAACTGCCCTTTGACCCAGTGATTCCCCTGCTGGGAATATACCCTAAGAACCCTGAAACACCGATCCCGAAGAACCTGTGCACCCCTATGTTCACAGCAGCACTATTTACAATGGCCCATGTCCCCATTGGCAGCTGAGTGGATCAAAAAACTATGGTTCATTTATACAATGGAATACTACACAACAGAAAAAAAGGAATTTCTAACTTTTGTGACAGCATGGATAGAACTGGAGACTATCATGTTAAGAAGTGAAATAAAACAGTTGGTAAAAAACAAATACCATACGATCTCACTTACAAATGCAATCTAATGAACAAAATAAATGATTGAGCAAAACAGAGCAGAGGCACAGAATCATGGAATAGCCTGACCGCACTAAGAGGGGAGTTGCGGGGGGTGGGCTGTTTGAAAGAAGGTGAAGGGATCAAAGAACATGCATGAAGGACCCACGGTTATGGACAACGGCGGAACAATGAACTACGGAAGCCAGGGCGGGCTGGGTGGAGAGGGGCGAAGAGGGGGAAAAAACTGAGAAAACTTAACAGCATAAACAATAAACCACCCCAAAAATGTAATTATGCACCTATCTCACACTTAAAATTAATCATAAAATTTGTCAAATAAACCTGATTTAGGAAGTGATTTTTAAAAGAATTTTTTAGCTCTATTAACCACCATCCATTGTCATTATCAACTTACTGCTTCATCTATCACATATTATCACATTCTTCTGGAATACTGGTTGTAGCTCAAGCAAGAGTATTTCTCCAGTTCCCAAAGGACATAACACGAACTTTTGGAAAAAAAACCTCATTAAAAAATAAAGATTAGCCTAATTTCACATAGACTCCTGGACATAACTACAGTAGAAAATTGGTATCTACTTCCTAGAACTGTTATTTTCTGAGTTGACGTAAGAGAAAACTCACGAAAGGCTCCAGTGAGAGACCTTGGGCTAGAATCAGAGACTCGCATCAACGATGACCTCCATATTGTCAAATCAAGAAATCAATACTGTGATACCCCTTTATTCAGACTCTCAGAAGCATCCAAGATAGGTTCACAGTCAATTCTTCTTCAGGACACAGTTCCTTCTGTGCACCGTTGTGATACCCTTAGCTCCTACTTCTCCTTCCACCCAGCCAGCTGCTCTTCCTCAACTCTCCCACTGGTCTCTTCTCCTCTGGTAGACCCCTGAATGTCACAAGGCTCAGGGCCCTTGAATCTCCTTTGTCTGCACCCTTTCCCCCAACTGTCTTATCTAGTATCATAGCTTTAAATACAATTCTACACGGATGACTCCCAAATCTAAAACTTCAACCCTGATTTCCTGAGCTTCTTTTATCCAACTGCCTCTTCAACAAGTCCACTTGAATGTGAACAGACATCAAACAGAATTTATGAATTTCTACTACAGACCAGTCTTCCCTGTAAAAGCAAGTAACACCCCCATTCTCCCAGTGTTCCTCATTCTCTTTTCTGCTCACTCTACATCAATCCACAGTAGGACCAATTCTAAAACAGGGGCAACTCCGTTCACTCCTTGCCTATAGACCTACGTTTCTTTCAGAATAAAAGTTAAAAAATGGTAACAGTTGCTGACAGAAACAGCATTTATTCACCCCAAAAGACTGAAAGTGTGTATAAAAACCCAGCAAAGATGACTGCGTAGAAGCACCTCAAATGCAATCACAGAAGAGAATTAAGAACCTGAGAAAGAAGAGTGAAGGAAGCTATGAGAGGGCAGATGTCCATTTGAAGCAGCTGCACTCCACAAATTGGCACTACCTCATCAACCTTTACCATCTGCATGACTGTGACGGAATCTTCCAGTTACTCTATGCAAGGAAAAGAATATGGGAGAAAAACACCTTTCGGCAAACGTATTTCTGTTTTAGTATCATCTTCAAAACATAGCTGTTAATAAAAATGAGGTGTGAATTTAAAAACTAAGAGAGGCATATGAACAGCAATTAAATTACTACATACTGTACAGAGATCCTTATATTGCAGTTTTTGGAATTTTGTATCTGTGTTTCCTGCACATAGTTCCACATAACCAAGAACAACTTGAAACACAGTATTATGAATGGCTTGAGTGAAGTGCATATGAAGTTGATCCATTGCTGTCTATGGAAAGAAAACATACAACATGATTTCATGTTATTAAAGCAAATAAATTTCCACATATTTGACAAACATAGGAAAAAAATTTTACGGACTATAGCTATAGCACAAAGATCACTATTCTTCACAGAATTATAATTGGAATGTTGATTATTTGCAAACAACCCATTAAATAACCACAACGTCATACAATTAAGGATAAATCTGAATCGTGAACACTACTCTGTTGGTCTGTACTTAGGATTGGTACCCACTCTACTCTTTCTCAAACATGTCATACACAGTCTCACCTTTGGACCCCCTCTGCCACCATTCCCTCATATTGTTCAGGATGCTTCTCAATGGTCACCTTGAAGCCTTTCCTGACCACCTTATATAAATCAGGACTTCCCATCACTCTATCCACTCACCCTGATATATATTTCTCCAGGGCATGTGTTACCACCTGACATCATACTCACTTATTTCTTTAATGTCTGTCTCCCTCACTAGAAGGTAAGCTAAGATACATGAGGGCCTACATCCAGGTGCCTGAGAAATGCACGACATAGATACCAATGCATATTTAATGAGTGAAAGGATTCCTCTAATACGAAAAGCTAGAAGTTATAGTCATATTTTCAAAAGTCTTTTAACATGTTCCTCAAAGTTACCAAGTGTCTTTTTTCTTGTATTTTTTTTTGTAGGTAGAGTTTAACACATGAAAACCAGTAAAATACATTAAAAAACAAACTTCTTTACTCAGATTTTAAAATGTAAATAGAGTTTAAGTGATTTGGTAAAGTCTTAAATTTCTTTCTAAGAGGCCACCTGATGGAAGAAACACTTACATCTATCAAGTTTAGATATTAAGATACTGTATAGTCCTATACACACAGAAGGTACAACCAACTTTCAAACCCTAGTCACTTCTTCAAGTTGTTCTAAGGAAGCCACTGCGCAGTAAAAGTAAGTAAAGCCAGGAATTGAGGGAGTACTGAGGACATTCTGGGGATAACAGAAGCCTTTGAAAACTCTGGTAAGTGCAATGTACCTGTTTTACAGACCAAGGTACAGAAGGCAGAGAAGTTTACACACCACTCTGAGGTGGTCATGTGGGCTCGTAGTCACACAGGCCTGTCTAAGAACCATGGAGCTCCACATTAAGTTCTCATTCAGGGCCAAAAGGTGAAGTGAAAGAAACCACATATCCTCTCCCACTGAATTATCTCACAATATACTTGTTTTAAAACATACATAAAATTTCGAAAATATTAAGCCGGACAAACACTTCACAGTTCAAAATAAATTCTGTAATGTTTTAATTGCACGACATACCCTCTGAACCTATATGAACAACCATGTTACTACTATGCATACAGCTAAAAATTCACTTTGTTAAATGAAACTTCAAGGACACATTAATAATATTCAGACTTAAGCAATCATGAATACTGATTTCTGATTTCAAAAAAACCAAACCACCTTTCAAAACTGACCTGCGTTTTTCCAAGAAGTCGATAAGCTTGTTGAACCTTGGTATAATGGTTGATGTCAAAATTCTTGCATATTTTAGAAAGAGCTACATCCAACTGTTCCTACGTAATTAAAAAAGAAGGCAAGAGGCAGTTAAAGAATGATGTTTTCAAGGCAATGAAAAATATCAAGATTAATTTCTCACTTTTAATTAATATCTAAATGCACTTTCTACCACTGGACTTAATAGTAAAAAACAAATTTAAATTAAAATATAAATTAAAATTCTCATTTGTTACCAACTATAATCAAGTTTTACTGAAATGTTATGTTTCTAAAAAGCCATATCTAGTATTTCCAGAGACATAAATTCAGAATATTAACTACCAAAGAAATTTTAGTTTTTCACTTTAACTCTGTTTCTTCAAATACCTACTAAAATCTTACAATTATATAAACTGAATTTGTAGGACTATTAAAAATAATAAAACAATCCTGTTGTAATCACTGAAAAGTAACTCTCAACAAAACTAAATGGACCTTAAAAGTATATACCTAACTTTATATCTAAATACATTTGTTTATAGAAATGATTTCATTTTAAAGTAATGATCTTTCTACATACATACACAAAATATTGCATATTCAGAGTGACTAAACACAGAGCTTTCAAAAGAAAGTTCTCATTAAAATATTCAGGTGAGTATTTACTCAAAGGATTTTCAAAGTATTTATCTTTACGTTTATCAAATAGTCATTCTTACAATTAGTAAATGGCTGCATTTATTATCAAAAACTACTTTCACAAAAAAGGTCATTTGAAAGTTCAGCCTCAATTTTTATAACTATTCTTATCAGAACAATAAAATATAAGAAACCAAATAATTTGTACTAAATTTATAAAAATGAATACCCTGCTTTAAAGATTGCCAAAGAAAGGGATAAACTCAGAAGACATGCAGGAGGAAAAGCAAGGCTTCGTGCTAACAATGACGTTATCTTTTCCTTTCCAGTTCTTTCATTTTCATGAATTGTATGAAACATAAAGGAGGTTAGGAATTGAGGAATTTCATTAGCCAATAATTTATCTTAAATAAATTAACATGCTAAACTAAAATGTAGTAGTTGATAGTCAAAAAAGAATTAACATGTGAGTATTCTGGCTATAAATTACATGAGAATGTATATACCTATGACTAAAAGTTTGGGGATCTTTCTGGATATGTGATATTTTCAAAAGCTGTTTCAGATCCCATAATCCAGAAAGTACTACTGCATTTACAAATAGATCAATGCTGATGACCGTGCACAGATATTGCGATTGAAAACAACAACAACAGTATAACGATCTAGAAACTGGTTATAGCACAAAAGCCAAAACATAAGATGTATCTATGCTATTCAAAAACCTACAAAAATAAAGTTCAACTTCTGATGTAATCCTTCTTACCTCAATTTGTTCTAAAGTATCTTGCAGCTTTGAATTAAGTTCACTATTGAATAAAACAGAGAGTTAGATGTGCCTATCTTTAAAAGAGACAAAATAAATGCTAAATAAATCCATGCTAGCTGAACAATCAATAAATCCACAAATCAACAGTATGAGCAGTAAGTTATGCTGCTGATTCTACAATAAGACAAGAAAGACTAATAAAAGGAGCCCAGGCTGGTGTGGCTCAGCGGATTGAGCACAGACCTGTGAACCAAAGTGTCAGCAGTTCAACTCCCAATCAGGGTACATGTCTGGGTTGCGGGCCAGGTCCCTGGTAAGGGGCATGCGAGGGGCAAGAACATATTGATGCTTCTCTCCCCCTCTTTATTCCTTCCTCCCCCCACCCCGTCTAAAAGTAATTAAAATATTTAAAATAAATGAATGAAAGGAAAAGAATTAGAGGGAGATAAGTATCATTACTAACAGCAACAGGATTGTGTGGGTAGCAAATACTAAAGAATCTACAGACAGAAAGCTAAGAATTTAAGAATGAGAAGTTGATACCAAGTTTTAAAGATAATACATATAATACAGATGAAAAGTACAATTTCAAAAAATACAATTAATTTCCATATATTAAGAACAAGAAGTTAGACAATAAAAAATACCTGAGAAGAAATCTAATAAAAATATGTATTACAAAACTGAGCTAAAAGAAGACTTAAATACATGAAGGTATATACCATGTAAAAGACTAAAACTTTTAATATAGTTATGATACCAGTTCTCACATAATGATTTCCTAGAATAACTGAAATTCTAATCAAAATCCAGCAGCATTTTTTCCATTAAATCTGACAAACTGCTTCTAAAACTTATGTGGAAACTCAGAGGGCTACGAAGAGTCAAGAATATCTTGAAGAGCAATGCAGAAGGCCATATACTAAAACAGGTAAAAGCTTATAAAGTTACAGTAATAAGACAGTGTCAACATAAAGATAAATGAACAGGTCGACAGAATAAAATAAAAATAAAGGGCAAAATGCCTGAACAGATGCTTCAGAAAGGAGATACCCAACTGGCCAATAAATATAAATAGGCACACTACACAGACATTCAGGAAATGCAAATTAAAACTACAATAAGACACCACAACAAACAGAATAGCTAAAATCATTTTAAAAAAATTAAAAATGACATCAACAAATGCTGGCAAAATGGAGAGCAAATGAAACACTCAATTCAAGGCTGGAGGAAGGGGAAATTGATACCGCCTCTTCGAAAACTACCATCTACTGAAACTCAACACATACTCTATACCACAGAAGTCCTAGATACGTATCTAACAGAAATGCATACACAACCCTTGCAGCATTATTTGTAATGGGAAAAAATACTGAAGCAACACAATTATCAATGAGCAATTAAATGGGTAAAGTCTGATAATTACACAATGAAACACTACAGCAATGAAAATGTGTCACCTAAATTTCAAAAACATAACATTGGACAAAAAATGTCAGATTAAAAAAAGTTCATACCACATGACTCCATTCATGTGAAGTTTAAAATAGGTAACTCTAAATTCAGTGACCAGTGCCAGAAGAGTGGGTACCGTGGCAGGAGAATGACTGGGACGGGCCCGAAGGACGTTTCTGGAGTACGAAAAGTGCTCCACTCTGGGAGGTAATTACACAGCCATGTCACTTTGTAAAAATTCTTTAGGTTATACACTTGGGATATGTGACTGAATCACAGTTTGTTCCCTTTAATTCTCCCTAGGTCAGTTAAAAAAAAACAGAACTGCTATTTGAATTATAATATCCCATTACTAAAAAGATCTGTGATGTCTAACAAAATAAATACAATCATAGAGAAAACATTTTAATAAAACAAGAGTAGGCATACGTAAAATAGTAAGAACAGGTGAAAGATGTATTCTGGTACACCAGCATAATACCAGGTTCTTTACAACTGCCATCCGATCGTGAACGTGACTCTCAGAGTCTAGCACAAAAGCGTATGGGGTCACCGTACACAGTTCAGGGTCCAGATCATCGAAACATACCAATAACTCAAGGTGGGGGTGAGGAGGCAAAGACACAAAAAGTCCTTTTTCTGGCATTAAGTTTTGAGAGAAAATTTTGCCAGTCCTGATAAGGGGACAGTGACCTTTTCTCCTAAGGTACAACATCCCTGTCAACACCTTACAAAAAATACAGTAATGGATTCATGGATTCCATGTGCTTCTTAGTACAGCCTTTAATACCAGCTGAGGATATCATGCCAGAGTGACATCACATATATAGACATATATAAAGCAATTTGTCAAAGTAAAAGCAATAATATATAGAGATTCCATTCTCTAGTAAAAACTGAGAGTGAGCAAAACTACATTCTTTGATAATCAACAGTATGGGACTGCTACCTTATTAGAAAAATTAAGGTCTTTGAACAGGCTTTATATATGAAAAACAGCCACAGCCACAGATACAAGTTCAGGGACTTCTTGTAGAGAAGAGTGAGATTTTACTTAAAAATATGATAGTGGAACAATTTCCGCCCAAAAAATAAAAAATGAATAAATGAATGAATAAAAATAAGAATAAGAGGTAAAGGCCCCCAAATAATACCCCTAAAAGAATAGCTATGACAGTGCCTTAGCTTTAGAAAAAAATTAAATAATTCCTCATCCCAACCCCCCAAAGTCAGCATCTTCTCCCAGAGCTGCTCCTTGTCCCATGTTCTCTCTCTGATTCCTATCACCACCACCCACTCAATCAAAGCCAAAAATCTAAAAATTATCTTTAATCCATCCTTCTCTTCATATGTAACGGGTGGTCAAATTTTGATGATTCTACCATTTCAATATTTCTCAAGTCCACCTGTTTTTCTCCTGTCTCCACTTTGTGTCCTAACTCAAGCATTATCACCTTTTGCTCGAATTATCTTAAGAGCCTCCTAGTGAATATCTGCACACAACGCACACAAGGCACACACCGGGCCCTTCAACCCAATGGTGCGTTTACTCAACCAACACCACTGACCTACAGATACCAAACACTATACAACGTCCTCCAAAAAACTTTCCGGGACAGCTCTGAGCAGGGATCTAACTTCAAATTTCATCAGTATTCTGTTTGATTCGGCAGGCTGTGTTCCCAAACAACTGTGTCTCAAAGGCTTTAGGCCAGGCCTTACCAGTCCTGCAGGCCTAACCATTTCCTGCTTCACCTATATGCTACCTGACTGGTCCCTAAGGACATGCAAGTTTGCAGCTCATAAGTAAAGCAGAAATAAAACCACATTAATCCACTGCTTTAAAACCTTTGCTGGCTCCCATTAAATCAAGGATAGGTCCCAAGTTCGTATGACATGGAAGACTCAACAACTGACATGAAGAAATAACATTCACTTTTCAGCACCTGTATTTTAGTCCTATGGGTATGTGCGACACTCCAAACAATCCCGACTTTCATGCCCTTGCACAAGATGTTCACAATAACTAGAACATACCTTCTCTGTCTCACTTGCAAATGTCCAGCTATCTTTCCAGGCCCAATCCAAATGTCTTCTTTTCCGGGAAGTCTTCCCCTGCTAAATAACTGTTCCCTAAGATTCACAATGCTTTGTTAACAGCATCATGTGCTATAGTAAGGCGTATGTGTGACTGCCTCTCTAGGCAGAGACCGTGGCTTGTTGCCCAGTGACCTCCCAGGACTAAAGAAACTCACACCTGACTCATGGCAGGTCATATATACCTGCTGAGTCAAATTTGCAGTTCCAACAAAAATGAAAAAAAATTTCAGGCCCTATCATTCCATTAGCCCCTACTTTCTACTTCAATAAATAAAACTATGGCGATGGGGGAAAAAGGAGAATATTTTAGAAGAAAAAGAACATCACTAGACTCTGAGTCTGCAGGTGCCTCAGCATGAGGGAAAAAGAGGTAAGCGGAGCTAACGCGAGCGCCGCTCCTCCATCACATGGAGCTCAGAAGTCCACCTTAGGCTGAAGACAGACACAGGTATGAAGAGGCAAGAATACCTGGAATAGTAAGTAGGTCAGAACTTGAATATTTTGAGCTTCAAAGAAAAAGAAATAGCCCTGGCTGGTGTGGCTGAGAGGACTGAGTGTCAGCCTGCAAACCAAAGAGTCACTGGTTCAATTCCCAGTCAGGGCGCATGCCTGGGTTTTGGGTCTAGTCCCCAGTTGTGGGTGTGTGAGAGGCAACCACACATCAATGTTTCTCTCCCTCTCTTTCTCTCTTCCTTCCCCCTCTCTAAAAATAAAGAAAATATTGGGGAAAAAAGAAAAATCTCTAAATTTATTAACAGGTGAGAGTAATAAAAGTTTCTTTAGTTTTTCTGTTGAAAATGGGCTTTAGTGCTTATAAAATTATCATAAAACTAGATGTTTTTTGTTGCTTCTATTGTTTATAGTTACAATGACTCTATATACTATGTATTAAGAGTTAGTGCAAGCCCTAGCCCAGTAGCTCAGTTGGTTAGAGCATCATCTTGATATGCCAAGGTCGTGGGTTCCATCGCCAGTCAAGGTACACACAGGGATCAACCAGTGAACACATAAATAAGTAGAACAACAAATTGATGTTTCTCTCTCACTCTCTCACTTTACCCTCTCTAAAGTAAACAAATTCAATTTTTTTTAAAAAGTTAACGCAAGCATGAAAATGAAAATAGTATATAGGTTTTAAATATAAAATATATAACTTACATATTTTTATTTTATTAAAAATGCTTTCAAAAACTACAACTGCAGTTTTACAACAATTTACTACTAATTAAAAATACATATATAACAATTATGTAACTAAGGAGTAGATATATTAGCTGTACAATCTTTAGAAAAACCCTTCACCATCAGTTAGAAACAAATTCAAGTCATTTCAGTCAATTAATGAAAGTATGTTAAAAGGATGTATTCAGAAACATATGGATAAATAAAAGCTACATTATTGTCAAAAATTAGTATGGCAGTTCTAAGATGGAAGGCTAAAAGCTATTAAAGGCTATTTGTGAGCTTAATGGAATGAATCAAACTATTTGAGGGGCGTTTTTACCATCACTACAAAAAATATTAAAGATACTATACTCATAAATAACTGTGTTCTTTTAAATAGCTGATCTATGACACACGCTTGCAAAACAAGTGCCAGAAAGGCTGCATATAAATCCAAATTTTATACATATCTGACCATATAAAGAGAAAAGATGGGCTGGAGACAATTAATTAGCATCGTAGTGATCTCTTCCTGGTCTGTTATCAATGGCCCACGTTACTTAAGTCTGTTCTAACATCTCTGAGCATCAGTTCGCTATGCAGAAGTGGGCTAGATCTAAAGGTTGCTACCATCCTTAAAGCTTCAAGAATCTCCTACATTGGGAACACCGGTTACCCCATTATCACATCTGTGTATATGCTTAGGTAGGATGCTAAAACTGTCAGAATAAACAAGTAAAATTCATACTTCTGAGTTCACAGTGTATGTCCATGGCCTGTGAAAACCGCAGTCTATTTAGATCAGAGGTCTAGTCTAGTCCAGTGGTTTCAATCCACTCACAGCTGGCAGACAGTTTATTCAGAAAAAAACCTGACCTTCAAACACTCTGAAGCCAGATCAACAACCTGAGATAACATGAAGTGTCTGCATGATCCTTCAAACCATGAAGCAGACTGTAAAAGAACCCCTATGATCACTCTGGATCTAGCCAGCAAATCTGTCTGCCCTCTTCGTAAATCGCTGACCTAATCCAGAACACAATCATTCACCACAGGAAAAGCTCAAAGTCCATTACTAAGGATACTAAAGATGTTCGCAACATGTCCAAACTTGATGAATTGTAATTCTAGAGCAAAGATCAAGCCCCGGAGCCAAATCTTGCCAACAGCCTATGTTTCTAAGTAAAGTTTTACTGAAGCACAGCCACAGGAATTGGCTATCTTCTGGCTACAGCGAAGACTGAAGAGTTGCAACCAAGACCTCATGGTCTGAAAAGCTTCCAATATTACTGTGTGTCCCCTTAAAGACAAAAATCTGCCAAACCAGTGCTACAGTTTAGTGGAAGACTTCTTAGTTGGTCAACTGGTCAGAGTTAAAACAGAAATATTCATGTGTGTGTTTACATGCATATTTATTTTAACTATAATTGTGTAAGTGTACCTCATTCACTCATTTCTGATTTAAAGCCAATGTCTTTTCATCTGTGAGTGGAGTTTTAACTTCTTAATCTCCCATAAGCCAAATCACAAACTGCCTGTAATTGCACGCTTCAGTTTCTCTAAGGTGAAGTAGGAACTTAAAGGAAAAACAATCCAAATGCCAAATCATATTCAGTTACTTTATATCCCCCAGTTCTTATTAGTTGTCCCATCTTCAACAAATTAAAAAGTAAATTTATTTTTAACAATGTTTTGTTTTCCCAACACATTCAACTTAACTTTCACCAACGTATCTCAGTTCATTGGTTTACTTAACATAAATAACAACAAACACAACTGACAGAAGCAGGTTTAGGAAAACAATACAATCAACTCTAGAAGCATGTAACTCAACTACAGAAGCAGAATAATAAAAACTGGCTTACTAGCCACGAGCTCCCACCGCATGCAACGGCTCTACATGAGTAGACAGTACAGTGTAGTAGAGATTAAAAGCAACAAGCTCCGCACTCCAACAGACCTAAGTTTAAATGCTGGCTGTGCCACTTATTTTACAAAACATCAATTCCTCATCTGTAAAAGAGAGACAATAACAACAACTCTGAGGAATATTTTATCAATACTAAATATGAAAAGGGAAATGATTAGTACAGGGTTTGACACGTAGTAAAAACCAAACAACTCCAAATATTATTATCATGGCCATCATCACCATCATCATGATTCAATTTTTAAAAGATAATGCTCTGGTGAGGAAGCCTTATCGAACTCTCATTTAGAATTACTGTACAGCCAGTGCTGCCTTCGCTGGCAGTGCCCAGCTCCCACTGCCGCTCCTGTAAATGGCCGTGCTTCCCATTCCTGCAGGGGTACAAGAAGTAAGCCATTCCCAGCATGAACATCGCTGATGGTCTTCTGTTTGTGTACTCTGTGCTCTTAACTGGCATATTATCCCACAGTCCCAGCTGTTAGCTGCCTGTGATTTTAAGCGCCTAGAGAACAAACAAATTTCAAAAGCTCTTGGCACCTCGGGTAACCCAGAACCTCATGCAGATAAGCACTAAATAATACTTCCCTCTTGTCACATTATCCAGGAGTAAAGAGTCTGACGTCGATGACTTTTCTAGGCAACTGGTGAAATTCAGAACATCAAGTAAAAAGAGAAAATACCTAAAGACACCCTTTACAATGACATGAGGAGGAGAATAACACCTGACCCCGTCCTACAAAACAGGAGGCTAGACGACAACTCCAGAACGCCTTCCACTTTCTAACAAGTAATTTCTCTTTCAATCATGTGTGAACAAAATTAAGATCATTTCAAAGTCTAAAAATTTACCTGCCATGTATTTCATTTCGAAAAAAAGTTCTCAGAGGCAACAGTAACAGAACAAGACAAAGCAATATACAAAAAAAGAATTTTATACAAGATGAATGCAGCTGAGTAGGACCAAGAAAAGTAAAAAATGTTCAACCGAAATATAAAAAACAGTAATGAACTTTGATTTTCAAGTAGAGACAAAGGGTTCATTTTCCTTTTTTATAAGTCCAATTACTCTATTTCTGCAGGTAATATTTATATAATCAAAATACAGCATATATGATGTATAATAGGTTAATTCTTTAGATATAACCTACTGAAAAAACACAGATTTCATTACAGTCACAAAAAGAACATAAACTTGACTAGGTAAAAGTAACAGTTTCACTAACAAAACCTGGAAGATGGAGAAGGAAAGAATTACTATCTCTTATAGATATTTTATTACAGGAAGTAAACAACTATTTATAATGATAAACCATAAAAAATATCAAAATGTATTATTTTAAATTATAATTAAATCTACCAGGAAAAATTTAATCGGCTATAACATTAATTAATAAGCTGTAGTTTACTCCAGGGAGTAGAAAAGGGAATGAATGGAGCAGAAATAAAATCCTCTACCTTTTGTTTAACACCCTTTTATTTAAAACATTATGTTTTTGTCATATGATTTTACTTTACATCACTTTTTAAATGGTGTGGTGTGGGGGAAGGAGGCAGAGAACAACCAGTTAATATAAGAAGGAGTGCAGGCAGTGTCAGAAGGGCATGGTACCCATAACTCCTTGAGCAACAAGGACTCCAGATCTGCACGCGGGTCCAGCCAGCAGAGCTGGTGACCCCACAGGTACACTCCCTGCCTGAGGCAAGGTTCCCAGGCTCCCCTTCCTGAGGCTAGAACAGAGCAGGCACACCTGCTAGAAAGGAACCAAGGGCAAGAGGGGACAAACAGCCCCTGATCCTGCTGTATTTGTATCTAAAAGATGCATTCAATATTCTATGATTTAAAGAAGTTGCACAACCTACAATTTTCATTCAACTGCCAAGATAATATGGAAAAATTAACAGTCATCCCTTGGTACCCACATGGGTTTGGGTCAAGGACCCCTGCAGACAACAAAACCTGAGGATCAATTAATTCCCTTATGTAAAATAGGGTGGTATCTGCACATAACCTATATTTGCTATAGGCTATAGCAGGCATATACCTACACGCCACTTCATTTGGGTGAGTTCAGCATGGTGCCTGAATTTGCCACACCATAGTTTGTGTGGCAAATTCAAATTTTGCTTGTTGGAAATTTCTGGAAAATTTTTTTCAAATATCTTTGACCCATGGTGGTTTGAACCCACAGATGTGGAGCCCATGGGAATGGAGGTCTATGGTAACCTACAGCACTCAACAATTTCTGAATGTCTGCCAACTTTTCGGTGCATAATCCACAATACCCCCAGGTCCACTCAAGTAGTTTCTTTCAAGTGAAATGAAAAATAATAAAGAAGTTCTGACTCTTAAAAATAACTTTTCTTGAAACTCATTTAGATAAATTTCAAGAGAAAAAGAAATTAAATGCTTCATTCAGATGTGCTTTAACGTAAACACAAAGATTCTTAAATCCCAACTATATGACTTTCTTTCAGTCAACTCAAAAAATGTCAAATAATGTAAGTGTTCCCTGTCAGTAACAAAAGTGAACAAAACTGGTGTAACAGTATCTTTTATTAAATATGCTGAAACATAGCAATCTCAAGGGAGACACAAGGTACTGAACTGGTACCCATTTTCTTTCCTTTTTCAATCAACTGGGTGCATCATTATTATTTGGTATTTTAGGTATTGAACTATATTGTCATTATCACTTGAGCCTTACTAGGTATGCACTCAATGGCTCTTTTTGAAGAAGCAAATATAAGGGTTCTGTTTCTCCCACTTTCAGAGTCACGAGTCGGCTCCCAGTTGTTCCATGTAATCTACTCTGAAGACCACAGGGTCTCTGCCTTCCACCAAAAATTTTATTTCCAATAAAGGAGCAATGTGACTAGACAAGAGGAACAAAGAATCTATCAAGAAAAAATTAGCAGTGGACAAGCACGTACACTGTACACATGAACTTGCCAGCACCACCACCAAAAAAAAAAAAAAAAAGAAAGAAAGAAAAATCACACCAGAATCTAAAAATGCTCTGAATTATGGTTCTCTTAATGGACATTTCTAAAGGGACTGTATTTCTAGTCATCGACAGGAATGAAAATAAATATAAATGTTAAAGAAAATAAGAGCGCAAGTGAAGTCGGAAAGTGATTACTGTTCCTATTATTACCAGAGTGTCAAGTAATTTCTCACTCTGATTCAGTCAGGTACAAGCAAAGACTAATATATTTTTCAGACCATAAGACGTACCTAGGTTTTAGAGGAGGAATATAGAAAAAGAAATTTGAAGCAAAAAATGTAAAATATTTAATAACATAAATAACATATTTCACCAATATAAATATAAACAGAACTCATCAGCAGCATTAACATCCATTACTCCTCCTAAATTGGGGGGAGTGCGTCTTATAGTCCTAAAATACAGGTAAATCTTGCTTTTTGCTAAACTGCACAGCTCAACTAGAGAACTCATAAACAGGTTCGATATTGTGCTTAGAAGACCAGAAAAAAAAAGAGCAAAAGAAAAATAAATGCACAGAATATGAAAGGTTCATCTAACTAATAAAGACAAAAATAAAAAGAAGTTGGAAAGAAATTCCTCTCACTTTTAAGGACTCCACCTGTCAATACACCAACTGACTATACCCATATACCCCTTGTCACACTATTGTGTCCTCCCAGTCAGAAACAAATGGCGAGACAAGAAGTGAAGGCAACAGTGGACTGGCTTAGGGAGGATGAAGGGTGGCCAGCAAAGGCAAGACTGCTGGTGGTGTGTGGGGCAAAAGACTTGCTGTGAAGGGACTGTCACCTCCACCAAACCATTCCAACAAGCACCTCTGCTGTCCAAGGCTCCCTGGGCCACCCAGACATTGTCACTAACTCACCGAGTTGAAATCACAACTCTAACAGTTTTCCCAAGAAACCCCTTACAACGGATTCCTCTGCCTCCAGTGCATTCATGCACGTTTCAGAGAACATGACAGACCACTCTCATTGGGACTTGGATGACTTGCATATGTACACAGGTTTTTATATACTGTATTTTCTAAAACAAAACTATTATTAATATAAATCATCATTACAAACTTTTCAATTTCAAACTTGACCAGGTCAGATATCTGCAGTCACACTGCCTTCACACACCACTATGTACATTAATGACAAAGTAGCTAGAAGCTACTTCATGCTAACTTGAAAAAGCCCAAGTGAGAATGACTTTCAAAAACATTTTTTATACTTAAATCCCATCCAGTAAAATATTTACTTTACCACAGCTAAAATAAAATTTCTATTTAATGGAAAAACTAAAGTGTCAACACATGTCACCAACTCCGTCAATTTTGTGCCATCAAATTTCCACTCATTCCTCCCAAGTCAATCTCTGCTACAATCCCTGCAAAGCCTTAATATATTATGTTCTCTATTTTCAGCCTCACTCTTTCCCATCAATTTTTCAATTATTCAGGTTTCTCCCTCTCAACTGCACATCTCTCTCCTCTATAAAATTTCCTCATTCTACTCTTCTTTTATGTCAACCAAATCTGTCCCCAGCAGGTCAACTCTGGCTTCTTTGTTGCCATAGAGCCAACAGATAGGTATTTTTAGTCCTCACTTTGCTTGGCATCTCTGCAACAAAGACTTCATCGTGATACCTGTCATCTCCGATCCACAACCCCTCAGATCTTGACTTGGCTGACTCCTCCTGCCCCTCCTTCAGGTCCTCCTTCATCTTGACCCCCAGAGGAGAGGGGAATCTCCATGCTTCCACTCTAAGCTCAACATCCTTCTCCCTAAGGCCCCACACCACTTGGGCCTTCTTCAGTTCAAGTCCTTCTTGACAGATTACATTCTCCAGAAAACCAGAGATCACTGGTTACATTATGTATTGTACAGCTGGTCACTATATGGCCAATTCCAAAGCAAAGCACCTGGCATATAATAAACAGTCAATAAATACATAACTGCCTGAATTATGTTCACTCAACCATAAATGAGATGCTCTCACTTTAACAGATTCATCCACAAAATGAACTAAATGTGTGCTACCCTTTTCCAGGACCCATAAGGCCTCGTTAAAATTTTCAAATACATTTAACTTATTAGAGCTAATTCTCTATTCACTCAAAAAGGACTCATGGACATGGACAACAGTGTGGAGATTGCTGGAGCGGGGGAATATAAGGGGACCAAATGTTAATGGAAAAGAATAATAATAAAGATGAAATTAAAAAATAAATAAAAGTAAACATTTTAAAAAGTGTAAATGACATACAGAATCAAAATTTTAATACTGACAGTTTAATCACTATCAAATGAATAAAGCCAAGATATCACTAGTACCACCCAACGACGTAGTTCCAAATCCAGTAACAAGTATGTTACTTCAATACACAGATTCTAAAGAAAAAATACCACAAATATTTAGAGATCATCTCTAGAGGGGAAATATCTAGCCCTAATCCTTCACTCAGCAGAGACCTATCATGACAGAGTATATTAAAAGAAAAAATTAATTCAAAGCTATATTAATATCTTGGTCTACCCATCTTTCTACTTTTCAGATACTAGCAGTCAACATGGACAGCATCATAAGTTGTGCTCACTGACAACCAGAATTTCTATACAGGAGAGACTAAGGGGCTGTATTCTGTGATAAGTATGAATTTAATTTGAAACTGGGTTTCCTTGGCAAGGACACTCTTTTCCTTAGATTGTATGTTATTTGTGATGGTTTTAGAGGAATGATGGAAATTACGCAGGGGATCAGAGCCTCCCCAAGGTAATACTGTCATCAGGAATACAAAACCTTCTTTTTAAGTCAATGAAAAATCCATTACTAAAGTTCTAACTTTTTTACACTGTGCATTCTATAAATAAACAAAAGATGCAACAGATTAAATATATAGCCACTTAAACATTACAAGCATGACTATTACATAAAGTAAGTTTCCACTTAAATTTTCCAAAAAAAAATTTCTCATCAGGATAATCCAAATACTAGAACCATCTGGATCTGAAAAACAAGCTATAGTAACACTCTCAATACTTATAAGCTGGGCAAAGTTAAGGAATAAGAATTCCCAAAAGATGAAATGGAGACACAAACAGATACATTTCTTCTCTATTACTCTATAAAAATAAAATCAGATTGGAAAGAAATTTTGGTGATATGAAAAGAAAGGGTAGGATTAAAAAGTATTTGATCTTTCACACCTTACAAATTATTATTTATAATTTTATTGAACTGCCCATTTATGAACAGGAATTTCAGTTGCCTGAAAGAACTGAGCACTTACTATTCATCTTTCATGTTTATTAACACTGTTACACAACCCCTACATTTAAAAGAGGCAACGGAAGTCAGCTTTAAAAGGTCTGCATTACCTTACCTTATGCAACTGTAATGTTTAAAAGTGCTGGCAGCTTTCTGGCATTCCAGGCACAGCTGAATAGCGCCTGGATAGTCTTCCTCCTTCGGATAACAAGAGAAGTCATTAGACTGGAAACATTTTTCCTACAACCCCTGAAGAAAATAAATGCCTGTTCATACTCTATCCAAAAGTTACAGAATCAGAAAAGTTTAAATCCTTTCATGTAAGGATTAGAATACCAACAACATATAAACAATAAAAGAGGCAATAAGGTCCAGATCTAAAATGTATGCATAGAAAAAGTATTCTAGGCCCCGGTCAGGTAGTTCAGTTGGTTAGAGAGTCATCCTGGTACTTCAAGGTTGTAGGTTCGATCCCCAGTCAGGGCACATACCAGAATAAATCAATAAATGAATGCATAAATAAGTGGAACAACAAACTGATGTCTTGTCTGTCTCTCTCTCTCTCTCAATAACTAATACTTTAAAAAAGAAAATATATTATGTTCCTTCAAATACACAGAAAAGCAATCTGTAACCATGATGTGGATAAGCCTATAAAGAATTATAAGCAGCTTCACAGAGAGGTATTCTTTAACTTTTAACATTTCTTCTTTCAGTACTGTTTATATGAAGTATCTCAAAACAATCTGCATTCTACTTGTAATCAACATTCAACAGCTGTACCACAATATTCAACATTTCTGAAACCAAGAAATCAATAGATATCATTAAACAAACAAATTTGGAACATAGTAAAATATTCATTAATGGCCTCAGGATATTTTTAACCCCTAAACAGTAATTTAATGCCAAAAGAATCTTTCATATGGATTTCTCAAACCCCAGTTTAGTGGTAACAGTTTAGGATACAGTGATTACACAGAATATCCTAAAAAAATTTTTCCTTGAGCTCGTATCTAAATTCAACAATGCAGTTCAAATCACTGGGGTTGCTGGGATGATAAAGTACCTACCCGAAGGAGCTTGAGTGTTAACAGGGACACAGGTATGTCAATACTCTTTTGTGAACCTTGCAGCAGAAGTAGATTGAGAATGCTGAGAAGCCATCAAAGAGAAACGCATGGCTCACTCAGAAAACCAATTAATATGAGATACCAATCATATCTAATGTCTGAAATATACCTTAAATCACTATGGCAGATGACAAAGGCCATTTTCTTGCTATTTGAGTGAAAATGCAATAAAATATACTACAGTTAACATTCCCACATGCCACAAACTAAACATTTCTCCAAATAAATTTTTCTAAATGAAATATATTATGTCAATAGAAGAATGCTCTGGAGCAAGTACCTTTACATGTCTAAAAAGGCTATTTATACCACATGCCAATTTAAGAAAAATGCTCATCTGAATTTTTTCACTATATTTTTATATTTAATATTATCGGGATTACCAAATTTCCAAGCCTTGTTAACTTACCTCTAGCATTTCACTTAAGCGCACGTCTGTTCTTTGCTGAAAAAACAAATATCGAAGGTGAAAAATCTATTTCAATCATAAAATTAAATTTTAATTTTTAAACAGTAACCTGTATATACCAATGTTTTTATAGTTCTCAGAGATTTCAGAAGTCCAATCAGCAACTGACGTTTCCTTTGATTTGCAAGGAGGCCTAAACTAGCTTGAGTAAAACCTTCTTTTGCAATATTCAAGTGTCTGCAAGAGTAAACAATAAATAGTTAAATTTTTCTAGTATTTTAAGAATCTCTCCACACAGAATACTACTCAACTAATAAGGTAGCATCCTTGATTACCCTTAAAGCCAGGGACATGACCGCCACTGCAGATGTATTGGAGAAGTTCATTCATTACTCGAAGTACGGTGGGTGGGCTAGTGCCAACCCTCCACTGTCGCTGCTCCGGAAGGAAAGCACAGAAACATCTGGACCAAAGGCTGACATCATCATTTCATGTGCCATGAATAAATGATAAAAAATTGGGCCTGTGTTTTGTATGTCTTTGGTTGTTTTTCTTCCATTTCCCTAGTACTTTGTTTTTATTGCTTTTTACAAAAATAATATTCTCTAAAAAGGTAGAAATTAAAAAAAAATAACTGGTCCTTCACCAGTTAGTTTGAGAAGCACTAATCTAAGCAATACAGAACAGTAAGGTTTTTAAGCCATTACTAGATTACAGACATTTCCCACATACCTTAAGGGTGTAGTTTTTAAATCATAATATATGTGGTTACTGAATGGTATTCTAGAAACCATAGTCATAATAAAAAATATCAATTGTCAGTGAGTTTCACAGTTTTTCTCGAAATGTATTCCAGTTGAAGAGCCAACACCGGCGAACGGCGTACCTTCTCCCGTTGGTGCAGATGACGGCGGCCAGCTGCAGGCCCGTCTGCAATGAGGTGACCCTCTCGAGCTCCTGCGGGGACATTGGGCAGAGGTCAGTGTTGGAGGCACTGCACTCGCATTCCTATCCACGCGCACTCTAACAAAAACTCTGTAAGAAAGTGTTTCCAAGAAGAGCTTGCCCGGAAAGTAAAGTGGCAAGAAAATACTTGAACCTGAAAACTGTTGGCATATTTTTCAATGAAATTATTTAAAACGACAACATTCAATTGATTTTCCCAATGGCAGATGAGAACTGTTTAGTAGTATTGCTTATAAGGAAATCTAGACCCAATCTGCTTTATATAAACACAAAGACTAATATATTCATTTAAAGTAATTTTAATGTTTCTACCCAACAAAGTTTCCAAGGTCATCAAGGATAGGACATATATGATTTCTGTTTGCTAAGATGATTTGGCAATGAACGTCTTCATTTGAACCCTAGTAAATATTCCAATAGATTTTGAAGTCTCTGATTTTCTAATGAAAAGACAGATTCAGCCAAACAATTCCAATTTTATCATATTTTAAAGACAGATTGTTACACTGTCATTAAGTGTTCATTATTAATAATCTAAGAGTTATAAAATACACAGAAGCAATTCTCGATGGCTGTTCTACAGTTTGGAAAACCAAAAAGGTTACTTTAGAACTAGTGATAAACACTTTTATTTCTTAAGTTTGGTAAATTTCTCCAAGTGAGAGAAACATACACACACACACACAAACATACCCCCCAAAAAAGTCCATATGTTGCTACAGAACTATACACTAAAGGATAAATTAAAATATTTCAACAGTTTCAGGAGTCACAAACATATTTTACATTTCATGAAAATAGCAAATATTATCCCACCTTTACATACGCAGGCTGCTTCTCAAGGATTAAATCCGCTACTTTTTTAGAAACCTATAGGAACATGTAATCAAACAAAGGAGTTAAGAAAAGTCATCATACTTCCTATTACATTTTATATTTTTCCATAATGTTCCATTGGTCTTCCCTATAAATTCTACAGCTTGCTATGACCAAATATATTTCTCTGGTCTATAAAATTTGTAAAAGAGGTATAATATACATCACAGCGCTTGGTCCTTAATAGAAACTCAATAAATGGTCATTGTAACTATTAATAATGAGTATTGTTACTTGATTTAACTAAGATGCACAAAAGTTTAATCATCTTTATTAAGGATTCAGGATTTGCTTTAAAAGATAAATATGTTAAGTAAATGTTTAATCAACTGAATTTACGAAGACAATATCTGGGAAACAGAGCATGTCCTCGTGCCCTTTTGTACCATGTAGGACAAAAAAATTAGTCCTTTCTTTTTGAAAAATGGAAAACATATGTCTTTTGGAATGCTATGAAGATACCTCAGGTTTTCTTAGCCAACTCCATAAACAATGTTAATGCATGCAAGTTAGAATTATAATGATTGTGAACATGAGGCTCTAATTTCACAATTTCAGGGGCCCCTACCAGACTACACTGTGAGATAACCAAACCCAGCACAAAGCACAGCACACTGAAGGCATTCAGAGAAATGTTCGCTCAAGAAAACACAATAGGCTCTCTTTCCCCAGGCCAGCTGAGAATAAAACATTACACACACATTTACACACTGTGTTACTCCTTTCACATTTTTTTTGTTAAATATTTTTTTATTTATTTTCAGAGAGAGGGGAAAGGAAGGAGAAAGAGTGGGAGAGAAACATCAATGTGTGGTTGCCTCTCATGTGTCCCCCACTGGGGACCCGGCCCGCAACCCAGGCATGTGCCCTGACTGGAATCAAACCGGCAACCTTTTGCTTCATAGGCCCGTGCTCAATTCACTGAGCTACACCAGGCAGGGTCCTTTAACGTTTTCTTAATCTGCTTTCAACGTGTGTGTATGTGTGTGTGTGTGTGTGTGTGTGTGTATACATATATATGTATATAAGTATGAATTTATATAGATGTACTCAGAAACCCATCTAATTTATAAAATTGGGTTTTCTAAAATAAAAATGGACAATGTAGTTAGTTTATGTTAGTCTGCACTGTGCCAGGCAATGTACTAAGTGCTTTTCCTACATTACCTCAATTAGCACTCATCCCAATCTACAGAAATGGGTTACGTGCTTCCTCATTTTCTAGATAAGTAGTCTTAAACATGGTAGTAACTTGCCCACAGTCCCATACTTAGTAATTACAAGGCCAGGATTCAAGCTGAGGTTTATCAAATTCCAAAGGTCACTATGTGATGGGGCAGATTCCCAAAAAAGCACCACCACATAAAGTATACAGGTGGAACAGTACATATTGAAATATGCTGAAACCAAGAGAAGGCAAAAAAGATGCCACCATCCTCTGAAAGCTAATTCAAAAGCACAACATACCTTTACTACGCAACCCTTTAATGCTCAACTTCCCTCCCCACACCAGGCTGCTATCCCAGGGAGACCCCAACATACACTGAGACTTCTGATTGAGATGCAAAAGAAAGAGAAGCAAACACCAGTCACTGCCTAACAGTGAAGTTCTGAGAACTGTGCTGTTAGGCAATTTGGTCATCCTTGTGTGAAAACCCCACAGAGTGCACCTGCACAGACCTAGCTGGTATCATGCAGCCCACCACACACCTAGGCCACAGGATACTATCTACTGCTCCCACGCTACACACCTGTCAGCATTCCACTGCATTGAACACTGCAGGCAATTCTAACACAATCATATCATGGTATTTGTGTATATAAGCATATTTAAACATAGAAAAGGTACAATAAAATGCAGCAGAAAAGATAAAGTATGTGTGCAGCACACAACACTGGTAGGGACAGAGGGAGACTGTGGAGGTAGATGCAGGAGGGAGTGTGTACCAGGAGGAAGGGCGGGGAAAAGAGAAGGGAAAGCAGAGATTGAACGAGACTAAAAGACATAAAGCCTGAGAGGAGAAATTAAAAAAAGAGAGGGGGGAGGGGGGAGAAAGAGGGAGGGAGGGGTAAGTAATAGGATTAGGGAGAAAACAGAGGTAAGGTGCCCAGGCTTCCCTCCGCCCCCTTGTTCCCAACTTGTGTCCCCAACTCCCAGCAGGCAGGCTGGGGAACAGAATGCTCAGCGCCTCCTCTATTTAAACCACCCAAAGGTAGCAATAACTTCAACATCTTAGTCAGGTCCAGCCTTTTCCTTCAACATCACAAAGCTTTTGCTTATAATCCATTATCATTTTGCAGGACAACCACAGTATAGGTGGTCAATCGTTGACCAAACTATTGTTATGTAGTTAGTGCATGACTGCATCTTCCTTTGTCAGCTCTGTTATTAAACCATACCTTAAATCCAAACAGGTAAGTGCATTACTACTGCTGCTTTAGTACTAAAGAGTTTAACAAGACCACATACCACCACTATTTAATGTTCTACAGTATAGTCTGAATTTTTTAAAAGTTCAGCCTAATGTGAGGAAAATACAGAATCAGAGTATGGTTATAGCATTAGAGAAAATGCAGGCCTAAACCATCACTTCAAAAGAGATTTACCAGCCCTGGCTGGTGTAGCTCAGTGGATTGAGCGCGGGCCTGCGAACCACACAATCGCAGTTCAATTCCCAGTCAGGGCACATGCCTGGGTTGCAGACCAGTTCCCAGCAGGGGACTCATGAGAGGCAACCATACATTGATATTTCTCTCCTTCTCTCCTTCCTTTTCCCTCTAAAGATAAATAAATAAATCTTTAAAAAAAGAGAGAGAGATTTACCAAGGCTAAGAGACTTGCCCAATGTCAGACAATTAAATAGTGATTACAATTCAGACTTTCTGAATCCTATTCCTGTTATATTCTCTTTGGACATACTTCAGCTAGAAGTAGGGACAGTTATTCTTAGGCATTAAAAAAAACAACTCTATCACAAAACTGTAAATAGTTTTGCATAACAAGAAGCCTAAAGGTACTCAGTAATCTGAAAAATAAAATTCAAAATTCTTTGATCACCTTTAGGATTTCAGAGAAAGAACTTCAAATTCTAGAGGCAAAGCTATCAAGGTAATACATAAGGGAAACTGAATAGGCATTAAATTTTGATATAAATGTATCATTTGAATCAAAGTCATGTAAATAAGATTTGTTTAGTATGTTCACATATTAGTTAAACCATAAAATCTGAAAACATGACACCCTTCTGCTGTTTCATTTACAGTTACGTCACGAAGAAATGTGTTTACTTACTGCAGCTTGCTGTTGCTTCAATTTATCTCTGTACTCCTCCAATTCTTGCAAATTGAGAACAGGAGGGAGCTTCTAAAACACAAACCCATTAGAGAAAAGTAAAATGAACTGTTTAGTTTGGCATCATCACCCATACAACTCTGACTTACAAAGTGTGCACACAATGTCACATCCCATTTGCGTCCAGTCCTCCTGTCCCGCCCACCTCTCCCACTAGACTCTTGACACGAAAGCCTGTACATCTCCACTACCCCACTCGCTGGTGCTCCTCACCCAGCCCACTGTCTCCACTGCTGCTGCCTCCAGCCTCCAGGAAAGCCCGTTACAATGGGGCGCCTGACTCCTGGGCTGGGAGACACAGCTTCCTTGCCCTGGGACAAGAGAATGTGAGGAAGTCCCTAAACACGTTTCCCCTCTGGAAAAATGAGCAGTAACTAAGCACTACAGTATGGTGGCGAAAGCTGCTGCAGTACATTCTAGATCACGCGCTGGCTCTCAGAGGATAGTGTGGGAAACTAACAAAAATGTGTGCCACTACGTAGACAGGCAACTCCACGTTAGACTACAAGTCTCAGTGAAATGATGGGTGGAACCTCACGACGAGCTGGGGAACGAATCTGTACGTGCTGCGCGAAGTACGTGTACGCACACTGTATTTGGTTTTGTCTAAACCAAATTTTACTATTGCCTTGAACTTCCTATAAATGTGAAATGCTGATGTTGTAAACATTATGTACCCCACAAGTACCCCACAGGGGTACTTATCACAAGTAAACAATTACATAAATATCCATGAATACAAGCCCTAGAGCTTGTCTAAACATATTTAACCAACACAAAATAAAGTCCAGGCAGCTCACTAACATATTATGTTAACAGTTAAAAACCAAAACCACAGAAACGCTTCCTGGATTCTACAGCTGCACTTAATTTTACTTTTTTAAAAGTAATTTCATCTTTAAACAAAGCTGACAGTTCATTTAATCACAATATGGTCATTACAGACCAATCCTGCTACCAAAAAATATATAACATCCCTAAAAAACATTCAAATCTCAAATATAATCACTGAAACGAACAGGCTTTAGATAGATAGGTTTTAATGAAATTTTCTTTACCTCCAGCTCATATTTAACAATATCAAATGAGTCTGTAGAAAAATATATTTGTTCAATACTATTAATCAGTTCTTGTTCAGCTTGAGGGTCACTAGGCTGTTCTCGAAGTTCTCGGAATTCTTCCTTTAAGAGAAAAAGAATCACAATTACAGTACTTGCAGTTTTTTAGTTCCATCTGCATGGAAATAAAATAATCATCTGTCTTAAGAGTCACAAATCTCCTGGGAACCATTCTGATCAAGGAGACAAACTGATAGAAAAAAGGGAAGTTCATGGAAAATTAAGAATAGCCAAATGCTAAAAACTACTCATCTATGGAAGAAAAAACAGCCAGTTTCATAATTCAGATTTTATTTTCAATTCCTTGTGTGCCAACTACTAGTTGAGAGAACTTGGATGTCTAACAAAAGGGAAAAACAAAGTAACCACCTGTATCCGTCATATCTACATATCAGATGCATACACGTTTTCACCATTGAACAACATTCTAAAGTCCGTGTCACCACAGATAAGCCACAGGAAACCGCACCTCCGTCACTTGGGTAACAGTCAGCATCAGAACCCTGAGCAGCAGTCATCCTTCCCTCTGCTGGAAATCCCAATGCTCCAGAAAAGGCTCACAGGTTAGCTCTGTAAGTCCATGAGACTTCCTTCAAAGTGTACTAATGCTGCAATCAGTGATATGGGCGTGAACCTAGTGCCCTGTATTTGATCAAAGGCTTCTTTCTAATGCATGAAATGGGGCTTCTATGACTTCACATAACTAAAAAGATTTAGGCAGACAACCCCCTAATGTCAATATTCTTATCCTATGCAATTTCACTTAATAGGATAAACCTTCAGTTCACAGGGAGATTTCAGTAACCCACATAGCCTCTCTCAATCACACTAATCAATCAAGACATTGTTATAGACATGTAACAATTTAGTAATCTGACTTTTTAATTCATATTAATCTCAAATACATAAGTATACAAAAATAAACTAGTATTTTAAATCATTTTACAGTCATTAAAATAATACTTAATAAAAACTCTTAATGAATTCTAACTAATTACAAAAAATTATATGGTCAACCAGAGGACACTATTTTTCAAATAGAGATACTCTATTATTTTATTGCAAGACATAGTTTCATTTTTTCTAAAAAAGCCTCATATAAGAAAAAGTCTTATACCTTGGTAATATATCTGTTAGACTTTAATTTATATTTTAAACTGGTAAACCTATTAATCATAAAATTATCTCCTCTTAGTAGATCTAAGCTAAAACATTAGAGCAATAAATCTGAGACTCGAGAATATTTAATTGTTTAAATTTAAAATTCTAGTAAATTTAAAAGAGAAGGCAAAATCATATAAAAATCAAGCCTGCATAACTAAAAGTGCATGAAAAAGAAAACGCCTCTTCAGTACCATAACTTATAAAATACACTATCAAAAAAAGACCAAAGGCACAGCCATTACCAATTTAGCATGCAATGGGATACTGTGAGTACAGTAAGAAACCAGTGGAGGCTGTATTCCTGGGGACTGGGGCGGGGGCGCATCTACAACACATTAACTGTGTAGCACCCTGGACAGCGGCTCCGCGTAACAGACCTGGGTTAAACCTATGCCACTTGAAGAAGGGTTTCCAGCTAGCCTATCCACAGGCAACCTCCCTACATCCAATGGAAATGTGAAATGACACTGAGATATAAAATGGGAAGAGAGATCAGAAGTTCCTGGCAATCTCCATCCCTAAAAGTCCACAGGCATTTGAAATAAATACCAGCTTCAAACGCTGCCAGCTGAGGCTGAAAATAAGGCCCAAGAGAGGGGATGGCACCGTTGCCTCCCCAGGAATCCCACTGCATCAGTACCAAACAAATGTACTTGGTACCACACACACACACACACCCAAAACCCTGAAGATTATAAAAATTGCTAAGACTGAAAAACATCAGGGATGGAGCCAAAAATTGAAATAGATTGCAATGAATCTATTGCAATCTATTTCACTGCAATTTTCTTTCTATTTCATTGCAATGAAAGATTGCACTTTCATCTTAAATGTATTTATAAATGCCAGTGACATATTACTACACACTGAGGTTATCCATGTACTACATAAATGATTGATCTAAAGGCAAAGGCACAGGGTTTGATTGCAATTCTGATCTTTATTAACCTTGGGCAACTTACTTGGCCTTTCCATGCCTAGTTTGTGTCACCTATAAAGGACATACATAAACAAACACACACAAACACACTCAAAATCACAATGAAACAAATATACCAAGTTTAAGACTGTTGAAGAGAAAACATGATTTCACTTAGAAATATCTCACAGTGTACGTTTCACAAATGTGATGAATCTGTAAAAAGAGTACAATCTGTATATGTATATAAAAGGTCAAATGTCATTTCTTCCCAGAGAAGTAAGCAATTATTATATCACACAGAGCAGGCAAACTCATATAATGTCAAAGAACTGAGAGTTAGCACTTGACACTCTAAATAATCTGAAATAAAGACAGGAATAAAACCAAGAAAGGCAGAAAAAGAAACAGCACACAAAATAGGATTCAATCCAAAACAAATACCCACCACTATATTCCTATAAAATACGCTCTCCTTTCACAGCTTAATGTCTCCTGTGTGAAAACATAAACCTGAACTCATTCCGACAAACTCCATTCTGTCTAGAACCCCGACCACCCTGGCACCCCTGGCACTCGTAGACTGCAAGACTGTTCCTGTCAGCACTGCCTGCTCGACGGGATCACCCATTTCTCAAGACCTGAGATTTCTCCTCATTACTCCATCACTGTGCTCTGTAGTGTCAAGGCAAAATGCAGATAATAACCACTGATCAAACTAAAATTAACTACACAATGATTTATGCTTTTTAAAAGGAATGTAAGAACAAAAGAAAGAAAAAAACATCAAGTTCTTATTTTGATAGCCAAATTTTTCCACAAACTCTTAATGAAAGATTTATTTCTTTCACCTAGAAATAGCAATAAATGTGAAATGATTTTAGGGATAATTTATGCATGCAAATTAGAAAAAAATAGAAGTATCTATCTAGATTGCATATTCTTATCACAATTACTCCATAATTTTGCCATTACATAAACTGACTGGTTTCCTAAGATTGAAGATACATAAGAGTGCCTAATTCATCACCAAAATCAGAACCAAATTTGCAAACCAATATATATATGTATGAAGCAAAATTTTATGTCAACAAAATGCACAAAAGATTTCCTACAACAAACTGAAAAGGTAAAATCAGGGGAAAAGAATAACAAAACTCCTTAAACCACATTAAAACATGTGACTTTTTAAATCAAGTTACAATAATATTGTAAGTTATAATAATAGATACTTAAGCTAAGTTGGCAATAAAATATTTCAGTCTTATAGACTGCTATTATATTATCACTAACATTTTAAAGGAGCTTATTTTTATAGTAAATTTTATGTTACATAGTAACTAAAAAATAGTATCATTAATAGTGGTAGAAAAATTCTGTAAACCTTACAATATTCAAAAGTAACTTGTCGATAACCACTATCAGCTATACCACAACCTGCCTGCCTGTGGTCATCAACTACACCTAAAATGAAAGAAAAAGTACAGCAATATCACCCCAGAGTCAAATCTGGAGTAAGACTACAACTAAAGTAATAAATTAAACTGTAACGGGATAAAAACAAAAGTTCTTTGGGGGAAAAACAACAAATCAAATCTCTTTCCCACACAATCAAGAGGAAATATCCTGCCTGCTTTCCAAGTTCTATTACCTTACCTTTCCCAGTGAAGTCATATATTTCAATTTAACATTTTTTAAATTCCCACTATGTGAAAATCCTCCACCCTAAGTAACACAGAAACAAAGATGAGTAAAATACAGGGTCTAGCATGAATAATACCCCCTTTTTATTACAAAATCTTTTGTTACAAAATCATAAGCATGTGATTCTATAACATAACAATATCACACTGAAGCACACATTACTTCAAATTATGTTCAAATTAAAACTATACATTATTACACCCATATTACTACCCTACCAACCACACTCAGGCAGGTGTTACTTCTTTCCCCCCAAACAGCTGCTGAATAGGAGGTAAGAAGAATAAACAATAATGATGCAAGGCAGGACACAGGGAGGAGAGACAGACAAAACAAAGGGCATCGAGGGAAAGTCAGTTCACATCTGAGAGAAGGGGTGGCATTCGGAGAATGTGAAAATAGGTAAAATTTCAAATTTGAGAAATTGGGGGGTATAAGGTTACAGAAATAAAGCAAAGCATATGTTAAAACAGTGCAGTAGGGAAGCATACAGTAAGTTAAGCAGCAGAGGGTAGCTTCACAGTGCAGAAAAATGTCATAGGGGAGGGCGTGCGTGTACACCAAGAGGCAATAAAATGCAGCAATTAAAAATTTTTTTAAAAATACAACATATTTTTATATATACTAGAACCATATTTTCCCTTACTAAACATTACAAAAAATAAAATATACTCAACACATATACCACTGTGCCAGGTGCTATAGCAAAATACATAAACATTTAATATTTTCTTAACATAATAAACAAAACAAGATTCTTTACAACAAAAAAGTCATTCAATATTTCAGAGGCTCTATCTTCCAGCAGTTACCATACACTGTAGGGCTGCACATAATATTACCTAGCGCATTTTTCTATTTAGATCATCTCTGAGATGAAGCTACATGAACATACATTAAAAAATGCACACCATTAACATAACTTTACAAAACAAACTGAAAAGCAATCAGAAATTTAAGTCAACATTTTAGCCAAGCAAAATGAGAATGTTTATTCCTCTCAACACAACAAAAGGTTTTGTAACAACCGAGAATCCAAGTCTATAAAACAACTGGAGCCCTCAAGTATATGGTGTTAAAAATATGTCCAGTTATTTAGGTTTTGTAAGGAAGTAGGCTACAACTTTACAAAGCAATTGGTCACTTAAAAGTCTACCTCTTAAGGGAAGGTATTCAAGTTCAGGAAAGAAAAAGAAAAGACTACAAATTTTGCATTTAACCACTACTTTCAAATTAGACAAAATACCACACTAATTATAAACACCAACCCAACTTCAGGACTTTCAATTCTTTTCACTTTTCTAAGTGTAAATACTTAGTTACAAGCAACTTAACAGTTCTAATTGCCTTATTAAAGAAAATCCTCTCTTGAATTTTGAAAAGTAACTTAACCCAATTTTTAAACCCTTAGAACAGCTTAGAAACATACTGTATCTTCAGTAGTAGGTTTTTATTAAAACAAAGAGGTGAATGTAAAATCTTCATTTCACAGGCCAGGTTTCAAAACCCCACAGAAAATTTATGAAATATGAAATGCAAACCAACTTCCATTTCTGAACTTAGCCTACTAGACAGACCTCAGCTCACACTGCACACCTCAGGGGCAGAATGCACTGTGTTGGAGGGAGTGGGGGAGAAAGGAAGAAATTTTACATTATATAGTACGAATTTGGGTTTCCTAAGAAAAATCTTATCAAAGGCTTGCTTTTTTTTTTACTGTTTGCTTTTCTTCATCAGTCAACAGAAAAGGTTTCTCTATTATAATAAATTCTAAAAATGGAAATCAGTCTTATCAGAGTTAGCATAAAGCAAAAAAAAATTTTTAGGAACCACAATCTACACAGACCTAAAAGGAAGAATGAAAGCATGAACTTTTCAATATTCAATCAGCATTATAAAAATTATAAAGTACTGAACAAAAATGGGTTTTCTGTTTCCAAATGAAATAGCATTCAAGATCACAGATACCCTAAAACCATACATACGAGAATACCACATAAATTTATAATGAATTGCCAGATGTCTGATTAGGTGGGGAAACGGCATATTTTCTTAAAGTCCCACTAGAACGACAATAATAATCCATCAAAACAGCCAGTTCATTAGTTTGTATTTGTGTGTTTTAAATAAAACATAGCTTTTAAAGCCTACCCTGTTTTTCTTCAGTCTTTCGGTGCCATCTAGTGGAATATTGGTACAGTTACAATATGAAAGGAAACTTGGCAAAATGCTTTATAGATTTTTATAAAAGGTTATAAAAATAACTAGCATTTTTAAAATCCAGCTATTTAACAGAAATACTAAAAATAATGTATTTTACTTTCTTTACAATAATCACCTTCCAAATGTACAAATACGTTTATAAAATATTTCTTTAAAGTATCTTTAAAAGATATTGATATAGATCATGAAATAAAACTGATTATATTCATAGACTGGTACTAAGTTATTAACATGTACTAAAATACAAAATCAGAAAGCAAAACTTTCATATTTGATGTTCTAGCAAATATTTTTATTTACTTCTCTTATTCAATAATTATATTTTAACAAGTATTTCCTAATTTATTTTTATGAAAGATAATAGCTTTAAAGATGGCAGATTTATTTTAAAGCTATCTTTAAAATTTTCTCAAGTTCAGTGAACACCACGAAACTATCTGCCACATGTCTGTCCCTCTGGAAGGTAATGCAGAAGAAAAGACACATCACAAATTAAAGTACAGAAAGAAAAATCCACTCTGTAATTCTTAATCTTGTTTTTCTTTCAGATTTCAAATATCTTGTCAGAGCCTCTCTCTAAAAGAAGGAATACTATCTATTCTGAGAAAAGACATCACAGCACCTCCAATGCCAGCATCTCAAGACCTCGGTTTTTCCAATTCCTTTACCTTTCGCATCCAATAAAATTCTCAGTACTAAATTCTGCTTTTTAAATGCCTCTCAAATTTAACCGTTCTTTCTCAACTTCATGTTCTTATCTTCTTTTTAATCAGCATCCCAGTGGTTCAAGTTTTCCATTCAAAAATCCACTTGTACCCTTGTTATCTTCATAACACAAATTAATCACCAACTCTAGAACACCCTGCAGTCACCTCTACCTACTCCCCACCCTCTCCCAGCCGGACCACCACGTGAGGACTCTAGTACAGACCTCTACCATCCGTCCCTTCACCATTCTGCAATCAATCTATTTTGGCTTGTCTCTCCCACATAGATTGAGGCAGAAAGTCTTATATCTCTTTGCATCTTCAAAATTTAGTAACTGTGGCTCAATAAATGGCTGCCAAATGCACAGGGTGGATGATCTTTTATCATTTGCTATTAAACAAAGGGTTAAGATATCAAAGCATCTGAAGGCAAGAGGAGCCTAATCTCATTAAGGGTTCAAAGCAACACAGCTAAACACTGTCAGCAGTGAGTGCCTAAGAAAAACTAAGGGAACGTGTGGATGCATGGTTGGATTCCCTCTTGGTACCACCTGCATAAGATACCTGTTTTAAAGGATATATAATTTTAAATTAAAAGCTTTTTATCCCAATCCCTAAAGCTAAAAAAGCCTCCTAGTCATATACTTCAACACTAATTCTGTCTCTAATACAGACACCAATATACCCATCTTCAAAAAAACTGCTCAGTACACTCTCTTGTACATTTTTATCTCTTGTATAAATATTACAATATAGAAAACATAAAATATCAGAGCTAAGAGGGCTCTTGAAAACCATCCAGCCTAACCACATCTTTTCACAGATGAGGAAACTGAATCGAAAAGCCGTTAACATGATTTCCCCATTTAAGGTGAACGTTTTAACTCACTGCTTCAATCTAACTCCCTTGACTCTTATTCCGGCACACTTTACTCATATCGGGGTAAAGTCCTAAAAACAAAGCTCTGTAATTAGTGTCTGCTTTTAGGATTATTTCATAGATGCTAAGAAGTTAAGTCAAATCCATTAACCTCACTTCACAGAAGTAGTTTAAATGCTAGGGAACATTCTGCCCAAACTCCCAGAATGCTACACAATAGAAAAGAGCAGGCAGGTACTAAGTTAATTATCTGTAGGATGGATTAAGTGTACCAACAAAAAAATACTTTCTTATATTTGGACAAATGTATTTTCAAGTTGTAACTGTAAACGGATATTTCTTTTGTCTTCCTGCCCTATATTTTTCTTTAATAAAGAAATCAAAGGCATAACTAAATTAATCAGGTAATATAAACACAGCTAAGTCCTACTTGCATTTATAAGTTAGTGCAATTAAGGCCTCAAAAAAAAAAACCCTTATCTTTACAGAGTAGTATCAGAAGGCAGTATTTCAGTATAAATGCACAAGACAATTATTAATATTAGCTTTTTCACATTTATGACATTAACCGTATGGAAGTATTATAGAAACTATTTAAAGCCTAGATATAGATTTAAAATGTTCTGAATAGTGATATTTTATTTTTTTAATCAGGATTTAACAAATATTCTCAAACACACTCCTAATAAATTCTATAACTACTAACGATGTAGCACTGTGATTATTATATACAATAAATTTTGCTCATAATTCTTGTAACCAATTACGTAAAATACCATTCAAATAATTTAGTAAGTATGTATTTCTTAAATAATTAACAAATTTGGTCAGTAAATACTACATCAATTAATTTCTTATACCCTTACCTCTGCATGAAAATCACATTAACATGAAATAGCAACCAGTTCTCAGAAGTGAAATTTCAGTTCATCACTCTTTATTCTACTTTTTCCCCACAAAAAATATCTGTAAAACTTCCATTTTTTTAAGAATAGTTCCTGTACTTCCCCTCCCTCCATTCTCATCATCAAAGACTCAATTTGGCCAAAGCTTCCTAAATTTGGCTCTACATTTGAATCACCTGGGATTCTGAAACATGGCTGACACCTGGCTCCACCCACACTGTGAATTCACTGGCATGGGGTGTGGTCTGAGTGCAGATAATTCTAACCTGCAGCAAATGCAGGCACCACTGACCTTGGCTAAAATTTTTGAAATCTGTCACAAAGTTTCCTTTCCTATAGCAAGTAAACAATCTGAATTTTTTTCTTTTCTATATTATTCTCTCCACCAAAATTGCAAATCTCCAATGTATAGACTATTATTTGACTCCCATCTTTCCTCTTAAAGTGGGATGCAACGTCATTTCGTCCATGAAAGGCTGAGACTAAGATTTCTTCCCACTTACAATTTATAGAGTTCTCAAAAAATACACCAACAGGACTCTCTGAATTACCGAGCACACCTGACGCCCTTTCGCACTCTCACATACACACACAACACACACGGGGACAGAAGTATTCGGTCACAAGAAACAGGGAAATCCTGCCATTTGCAACAACATGAATGGAGAGCACACTATGCTAAGTGAAGTAAGTCAGAGAGGGAAAGACAAATACTGTATGATCTCACTTATAGGTGGAATCTGAAAAAGTGAAACTCACAGAAACAGAGATCAGAATGGTGGGTACCATGGGCTTGGATCTGGGGCACATGAGGAGAGGTTGGTCAAAAAGCACAAACATCCATTTGTAAGATGAGTAAGTTCACAGGAGAAATTTTAAAAATTTTAAATTAAAATACATGTGTGTGTATGTATATTATGTGTGTGTGTATATCTATCTATTTCTATATATAGATATATCTCCTGACTATAAGGTAACATCTAGGTTGTGAAAAATACTCATCATTCAAGTCATAGCAAAGTATTGAGAGGGAGCCACCCTAAAACATGCCTCTTCGTGATACTGATTATTTTAAGATGGTTATTTTTAAGAAATGAAATAGTTCAGAAACTCTGATGTTCGCCCTAACTGCCTAAAATAATGTAGACAGAACAAATAATGTTCCTCCAGTTTAATATGAACTAAGTGTGATAGGGAGGAACCCAGCAATACCCACCTGACCAAAGGCCTCTGCGAGTCCCATTGTTAAAGATGGCCCAGCAAACATTTGTTTACCAAACATCTGCTTCTCTAGCCCAATGTGAAGTACCTTCGTGCCCTCTGCAGTCCCAAACCACTATGTAGTCCTCCTCCACCCTTAGCTCAGCATGGCACATAAACTCCAAATGCCCCATATGTCCTCCAGTCCCATTGCCTGGTGGAATCCTGTATGACCATGCATAATAAATATGATGGGTTTCTCCTGTTAATCTGTCTCGTGTCATTTTGATTATTAGACCAGCCAGGAGAACTAAGAGGGAAAAGGGGAAATTTTTCCCTAGCCCACACTACGCAGTATAAGAAATTTCTGAGCATGAGTCCTCTAAACTCTTCATTTCAGGACTGACAGCAAATTGTACCCATATCAAACTTAGTCTACTAACTAGAGCTTTGCCACTCAACAACTCCGATGTTCTCAGAACTACCCTGAGTAGAAGGAAGCAGCCCGGCTCACCCTGCAGCACTTGCGAGGTTTCAGAAGAGAACAAACAGCACAGGAGGATTATATAACTTTCTTAGAGTAAGGCTAAATTTCAGCTTAGAGCACTCATACTGATTTTACTATCAACTTTTACAATTTAACTAACTTCACTTGTTAGTATGTGTCAATGAGACTAATGGTCCAGGTTTAACCTTAACCTACCCACTTACATTTGTTGACCTTGTGATCCCAAACTTGTCTCTCTACCCAGAGCCAGTCACCTGAAAAGTACCCAGCATTGGTCACTGATGGGGCTAGGGTGGGAACTCAGTAAGAAGACCCTGTGATCAGAGCATCATAAACTGACTCCTGCCGCTACTGGAAAAACATCATGGCTCATGGTTTAAAGACAACAGAAAGTTCTTATGTAATACCTAAGGCAATCTAATCCAAGGGATGGACATAATACATAATAATCTTTTTTCTTAAGTCAAAGAAATATAGAGAATTATTTGACAATTAGGATTTACAGCTATCTCTAAGTTCCCAATTTTATGACATTCAGTAATTTTTCATAACATTATACAAAACTATTCAAAATGCCTCTATATAAATAAATAAAATCTTTTTTAAAAAATGCCTCTTGCCCTGGCTGGTATGGCTCAGTGGACTGAGTGCCGGCCTGTGAACCAAAAGGCTGCCATGACAGTTGGAATCCCAGTCAGAGCACGTGTCTAGGTTGCAAGGCAGGTCCCCCACCTGGGGGCGTGCAAGAGGCAACTGATAGACATGTCTCTTGTACATGGAGGTTTCACTCTCTTTCTTCCTCCCTTCCCTTCTCTCTAAAAATAAATAAATAAACCTTTAAAAAAATGCCTCTTTAAGGTTTTTGTCTGAACCACTTCAGGGTTGGCTAGAATGTTATATCTGGAGGGTATATTTGGGTCTGACCTCTAAAAAAAGCTAAGCAGTAAATACAAAATTCACTTTAGGGGGTAAGGCACCTCAGGGAAGTGGGAAATTATCCTCCTGAGCAGCTGACACTGGGTGTAACAAGAGGCCTTCTGATTGCCAAGCCGGCCACAGAAAACAGTCATTTCAAATACGATCCTCAGAATGAAAATCACAAGCACATACATTGAGAAGAACAATCTTTAATCAGTTATGGAGCTGCTATTCACAGAGACAGCTTCCAGTGGCAAGGACCCAGAGTGAGAACCAGCAGGGATTTATTTACTTAACAATCGTTAATAATTCTTCTGAGGGGAAGTCAAGCTACCTTTCAAGTAACACCTACTAAATTTGTAAACTGAGAAACTCCTATGAGTACCAAGGGATTAAAACCTAAGATATCTACAACTTAGAGCAAGTTATGCTTGAGCTACTTATTCAAAAATCTCTGCTCCATAAAAAAACATAATTAACTGTGATTTTTGGTTCAGAGTGTGACTGCGTAAAAGTATATTACTTCCCCAAATTACATCAGATAAATTAGTAAGTTTCATATCTACATATATAACTGCTTTCAGGCTAAGAATTTGATGCAATAAAAAACTGAATTTATCAAGCTTGCATTTTCTGCTTAACTATCATAAATTATACTGCATCCCAACAAGTAATAAAAGCAAGAACAAGTCCCAAGCCTCCTGCACTACAAAAATTTATCTATCTTATCATAACAATCATCTGGGTGTGGGAAGAAGTGGAGTCTGTAAGGCAGTGAAAAGTCGTGCTCGCACACGGAGACCAGTACCTTCCCAGGGGCCCGGAGACTCTCAATGGCACCCAGATCGCTGAGGCTCTCCGGGGGGCTTTTCAGACCCTTAAAAAAAGAAAATAAAAAGAACTGTAATTGTGCTGCAGAACTATAATATGATAGAACACACTATTCAAACAGAAATCATTTTAAAAACAGAAATTTTACTGCTTTAAAATATATAGAATATGTGTTCTAAAAAACACATCACTCAATACAAATCAAGTAAAGATGTACTTCTGCTAGATTAGAATAAAAATATCATACGGCACCTGAAAACTAATGAAGACTAACTTAACCATAATTTAAAAATGACCAAAAGAAAAAACTTTTGAGTGACAAAAAGCATTCTACAAAAACACTTATCTATTATTACCAAATTCACCTGGTAAAATGGTCAAAGATGTATGATTTGCAGATTTAATATACCAACCAACCGAGTAAATCAAAGATTTTTAAATAATACTAATTGCTTAAAATGTAATCCCTTGATTTTACCTGACTTAAGTATCACCAATGCACCCAATTTCTACTGCATAATTGAGACTTAGATCTCACGTCCCTCTGCTTTCTACCAAGTCCTAACCTCTTTGGTACTGGGTAATTCCTATATTCATATCAACTGAGGTATTGTCTCATTTGAGCCTGGAAAAATCATCAAGACAGAAGGAAGTTAGCAATTTAAATTTTCTTTAAAAGTTTCTTTTTAAAAATAGACCATTTAAAGCAGACACCTAAGGTTCCTATAATGTTAGTCTGTGAGCAAAAATGGCTGGTACGTGAGTTCGAGGAGAGATTTCAGCTGCAGTCTTCATCCTTCAGGTGTCCTGGACTGGCTCTTGGTTGTCCTCAGCATTCAAAATACATGGTACACTTAAGGTCGACTGAGAGCAGAACTTGCTTATTTTTAAATGTTAGAGATGTGTATTATATCTTCCCTATTGTAAAATACTACCAGTCATAGGTGTGATTTTTACGACAAGGTGCTCTGCCTCCCCCAAATGTCTTACATGACCCCCAGAATGCTCCACCCACACCCAGAGTTCTGTCTCACCTCTACACTCCCCATTTCCCTCATTCTCTCTCCCTCTCTCTCCCTCACTCACGCACGCGCGCGCACACACACACACATACACCACCGCCTAAAGAAACCAGTAACCCCCTTTCAGAATTAAATCCTCTATGCAGTCTTCCTAAATCCCTATGTTTCAAAGAACACACTATTTCTCGGTATTGTCCGTGGATCACCTCAATCAACACCACCTGGGGAACACTTGATAAAAAAGACTCCTGAGGCCCCACCACGGATCTAATGAATAGGTATTTCTGGACTAGGACCAGAAACTTCACTTTAACAAGCAAACCAGGTGATTCATATAACCACTAATATTTTAGAAACCCAGTTAGACATTTTCCAACACAACACTTCTGCCAAAGTGGTTAAGTTTTAATTATTAAATATATCTCTTTCTCTCCCAGACTGATGTCCCCGGAGAATGGAGACACCAAGTGTCATATGCCTCTATAGCACAATGACCAGCAAAGCTCCAGGAACAGAATCAACAGCAAAGAAACGAGTAAATTATTCGGTAGAAGTCCTTGGGCAAGCTCCACTCTCCAACTAATTAGAACACTGTTCCCATGGGAACATGCAATTGACTTTAAAATGAAGTTCCCAGGGCGGTTTCCTGTAATACAGTAACTGAGTTTACTGTATTACAATGAGTGAGGAAATGAAAGTATGTAACTACTCGTGGGTTTGTTTTTCCTTGTCCCAGTTTCTCACCAAAAATCAACCTAAGGGCAGGACAACAATAGTGGCAGAGAAGTCAAGGTTGGTTATAGAACTAAACTACTATATACATTATAAACCTCCATATGTATACTTAACACACATACATGATACAGAGAGATCTGATCAGATCACTGTGGAGAAGCAGGGAGGGGCCGCAGGAGGAGTTTGCCTGGGGCAATGGTAAACAGTCTAGGAAGGACTGGCTGAGAAGCTGAATGCCTCCAGAGCGCAAGGAATCACAGGCAAGCAAATCTGAAATAAAAGGTCTCTCAGAGCAAGGGACATAAAGGAAAGAATAAACAAATGGGATCTCATCAAAATTAAAAGCTTCTGCATGGCTAAGGAAAACAGTATCAAGATAAAAAGGGAAGCAACTGTTTGGGAAAACATATTTGCCAATGATACCTCAGACAAAGGTTTAATCTCCAAAATATACAAAGAACTCCCTCAACTCCACTCAAAGAAGACAAGCAACCCAATTAAAAAATGGGCAAAGGACTTGAACAGACATTTCTCCAAGGAGGACAGAGGATCCAGAGACACATGAAAAGATGCTCGGTATCACTAGCTATCAGAGAGATGCAAATTAAAACCACAATGAGATACCACTTTACACCAGTCAGAATGGCTATCATAAACAAAGAAACAAACAACAAGTGCTGGAGAGGTTGTGGGGAAAAGGGAACCCTAGTTCACTGCTGGTGGGATTGCAGACTGGTACAACCACTATGGAAAACAGTATGGAATTTTCTAAGAAAACTAAAAATGAACGTGCCTTTTGACCCAGCAATTCCACTATTAGGAGCATATCCTAAGAACCCTGAAACACCAATCGAAAAGAACCTATGCACCTGATGTTTATAGCAGCGCAATTTACAATAGCCAAGAGTTGGAAGCAACCTAGATGCCCATCGGTAAATGACTGGATCAAAAAGCTATGGTACATTTACACAATGGAGTTCTATGCTGCAGAAAGGAAGAAGGAGTTCCTACCCTTTGCAACATCATGGATGGAACTGGAAAGCATTATGCTGAGCGAAATAAGCCAGGAGGTGAAAGACAAATACCATATGGTATCACCATTAACAGGAATTTAAACAACAAAATGAACAAGCAAGCAAAATACGACCAATGACACTCAAATACGGAACATGCTGACAGGGTCCAGAGGGGAGAGGGGAGAGAATCACAGTGGAAAAGGGGATGGACTCACATGAACAAGTATAAAGGACACATGGACAATAACTAAGGTGGGGGGTAGAAATGGGAGGGAGGTGGGGAGCATGGGGTGGGGAGCGGGCAGGGTTGGGAATATAAGACAGAAAGCTGTAACTGAACAAGAATTAAATAAAAATTAAAATTAAATTTAAAAAAGAAAAAAAGAAGGGCTCTCAGACAGGTGGGCTCAGGCTTTCTTCTTCGAGGAGCCTGGATGATCCTGCTGCAGCCGCCTGCGTTTCCCAATGGACGGTGTTTTGGATGGGAAGGAACTCAGGGCACAGCCTACCGTCCAGCTGCCTGCCAGAGGGTGGCAAGTTTCTTCTTCTTTGGGTGTTCTAGAGGGGACGCCCTCTGATGCAGTGGCCTGCCATTTTTCGAAAATTGTGTAGCTTTTATATCTTATGTGGTTTTAGTTTCTAAAGTAACCCTATAGAAATAAGATAATTAAAAACTAACAGAGGCATGCTAGAAGAACTCAGGTGTTAATAGTTTAGCCTTAATTGATAGGCCTAAGTGATTAAAGCTGTAACTAAAAAGTTAAAGAGTTTAGCTTTAATTGATAGGCCTAAGTGACTAGTGCAAGTGGAAAGCTGTTATTCTAAAATTGTGAAGCTTTTGAATAAAGACTCCTTCTCTTTATCACCAAACTTTTTCATCTGGAATTTTGCCTAGAGGGTGGAGGCAGGCAAAATTTGCCTAGAAGGTGGAGGGTGGGACCCCAATTGCTATTCAGTAACTTATATACCTATCAATATGTAAGAGAATAAAACTTCCTAATTTGATTCAAAATTACAACGACCCTTAAAATATCTTTTTAAAAATACAATTGCCATGCCTTTTAAACTAACATTGTAAAAGGATAAATTTGTTTAACCAAACTAACAGAAAACCGTGGGGAAATATATTACAAGCAATATCCTTTCCCCAGAACTACTCAGTAAAAAAAAATACCTGAAATATAAACAAGTGGCATATACCAATACCTCAAGAAAGGCCTTACTTCCAAATTAGTCACCACATACAATAATTTGCCACCTATATATGGCAACTTTCCACCAAATGTGCAAAAATAGTAATGAAAACTGGAAACCCTCTGTACACCTTAGGAAGGCGGCGAATGCAGTGATTCCAGGAACGGGTCCCATGGCCTTGTAACCTGCCTGTTATTTTATTCTAATGTTCGTGACAATAACTCCGAGGCTTCTCTTTTATCAAAACAAGAAATTACACCAATATCTCAGAGCACAACATTGACACCTATATTTTAGGATTATAAATCTTGAATCCTTTGATTTGCAGTTTTATAAATTTCTAACAAATGTGATATCATTTCTTTTATCTTCACCTATGAAGGAGGAAGTCATGGTTATAATTGTAATACTCTGCCTTTATTAAATTGAAACTTTCACTATAATCATTAACCATTACTTGACTGTCTTTTATATTTGTTTTGATAATTCCCTCAGGTTAAGTTCATGTAAAATTCAGCACTTCTTTTACCCAAATCAGATTAGATTAACACTTCATACTACTTCTGCTATGTCTACAAATCCTCAATTTCTATATATAAGACCAGCAGCTTATGTCCTAATGATCAAAAGGAGCTTGGGAGATGATCTGTGTTTCCTTCTCTTTTCATCAAAATTCAACAGTCTTTATACTCAGTCCTCAGTTTCTCCTGAACGCACCCTAGTCAGACCTTCTTCCCCACCGCTCCACAGTAAGTGCTATTGTCGAGTCACTGATGACCTGCGCACTGCTCGTCGGCCAAAGGCTGACTCCCGTCTTCGCCTTACGTTGCCCATCTGCAGCATTTCACCCAGCTGATCACTTCCCCGTCTTTTAAACTCTTTACTAGACCTCCAGGACCCGCTCTATTGGGTTGCGCTCTCTATCCACCATTCACCCAAATATTTATTGAGCATCTGTTATGGGACAGGTGCTTGCTGGCATGCTGCAGACTTCTTCCCCACCTGCTCCTTTGCAATCCATGTGCTAGATCCACCTCTTCCCCAGGAGGTTGCAACACTGAATTCTCATTCTCAAAAGCTCAAGTGTGGACTCTTGTTTTATATCTATACTCACTCTGCTGGTGCTCTTGGCCAATTTATATACCCTCTATATGATCATAACTCCTACATTTTTACCTACACCCTGGATTTCTTCTCAGAAATCCAGACTCTTTTAGCCAACTGCTACTTTATCTCTCCACTTAAATATCTAAGAGGCTTTCAAATGAATGAGTCTAAAAACCTCTCTTCCTTCATTCTTTTCCTCCCTCAGCCTTACCCACTTCATTAAATGGCAGTTCCATTCTTCCAATTGCTGGGGCCAAACCATTCAGAGTTAACCTTGAAGCTTCTCTTTCTCTCACAGACAAATCCAATCCGTCAAGAAGTCCTGCCAACTCTACATTGAAAACATACCCTCAATCCAACCTTTTCTCAACACTTCCACCACTCGCACCCGGGGAAGACCCCACCCTCTCTCACTTGGATTACCACAACGGCTCTTTTACCCATATGGATCTACAGGCATATCTCGGATTGTTGTTTCGGCTCCAGACCACCACAAGAAAGTGAGGAGTAATCTTTTTGCTGGTGGAGGGTCTTGCCTTCAATTTGTAAACAACACAACATCTGTGCAATAAAGCACAATAAAAATGAGGTATGCCTAAATACTTAAAGCATAGGCCAGAAGATCTTTCTGAAGTATATGTCTAATTACAATCCTCCTCTGCTTGCTATTTCAAACAGAACCACAAGTGAGGAGAAAAGTAAGAGGAGATGAGGTCAGGATGAGGTTCTCTGTGATCCGGATCACTGCTCTGGGCCTCATCTCCAGCTCCTTTCTCCTCATTCTCAACTCGGCCCTCACTAGCCTCCCGCTGTTCCGCAAACAGGCTCCAGCCTGGGGGCCCCTGCATTTGCTTTTCCTGCCACCTGCCACGGGGAAAGCTGTGTCCCAGACGCCCACATGGTTTACTTCCTCACTTCTCTCAGGTTTTTACTCAAACCTGCCCTCCTCTGGGAGGCTTTCCATAGCACTCTATCTAAAATTGCAAATGACCCAAATTGTCAACTCCCAGGACTTCCCATCCTCTTAACCCTTGTCTGTTTTGTTCACTGCTGCATCCTCCAAACTTAGAACAGTGCCTGGTACCCAGTGCTCAATAAACATTTGTTGAATGAACTGAAAGAACAGAGGCAGGCATAATGGAGAGAGCTGAACGGCAGCTCTTGTCTAAAAAAGAGAGCACACAAAGCCCACTCTCCCACTCTATTCCACACAAAGATCCTAGAAGAGCCAAAATGCCAAAACAAAAACCAAAACAAACCAAAAAAACCCCAAGTTTCATAGATCTTTTTTTAAAGATTTTATTTATTTACTTATCTTTAGAGGAGAAGGAGAGAGGGAGAGAAACATCAATGTATGGTTGCCTTTTGTGCGTCCCCTGCTGGGAGTTGGCCTGCAGGGAACCCGCCTGCAACCCAGGCATGTGCCCTGACTGGGAATCGAACCGCGATCCTCTGGTTCGCAGGCCCGCGCTCAATCCACTGAGCTACACCAGCCAGGGCCAAAGTTTCATAGATCTTAATTTCACATCTCTTTTAATTAACAATATATTACTAGCATGTTCTATAGCCTCACCCACAAGAATCTTTGTGTATATGTAGGTGTACCACTACCTCATTTAATCCAGTAATAAATAGTACTAAACAAAACCCCCAGTGTAACTCTAGGTGGCACACTACTTTTTTATACCTTACGGTTTCACAAATTGTATAGTAATAATGATCAAATTTGTGAAGTCAAGCTTCCACTAAATATAATTAGATGACTTTAAAAATCTGTGTAAAACTCATGTTACCTCACTTTTTACATAGTATAGTTTTAGCTTTTCACACGTGTTCTCTGGCTTTTTCCCCCCTTCATTCTAAGCACAGACTTCACCTGGTCATGTCTAATACGCAGCTGATTGGGGCTGAAGTTACCATTTTCAGCACAATTTCACATTTAGGAGACACAAAGTTATTACTACTGGGACCTGGACTTCTGCATTTTCTCTCCCACTCATTATTACAAAAGATAGTTGAAAAACAATAAAGGACCAAAGTTGCTGTACAACGATAACAATGCTGACCACCCTGACTTGCACAGCAAGCACCATGACAGAGACTGAACTTAGCTGCTGCATGAAAGGCCAAATTCAGCATTCCAAGCCAGTTTAGGGGTATTATCGGTAATAATATATGAAAGTGCAAATTGTTTTAAAAGTTGGATACCAAAGTCAGGCTATTGTTTGAATTACTCAGATTTCCTGCCTTCTCACCATCTGTGCAGCCACCGAGAGGATCTCTACGATCAGACACTTTCTTGACAAGGCCCACAACTCAGTTGAGTCCTTTATTTATCTCTTTACCTCCATCACATCATATAAACATCATCACCAGGCAACCCCATGAGGTTATTTCTACTTTAAAGATGTGGAAACAGACAGTGAAAAAAGTTAGGTGACTTGCTCAAGGTCACACTGCTACTATAGAATGGAGCAGGACCTGAACTCATTCTCAAGTAAGAAATAGCATGAAATGTACCACCAGTATTCAACAAATGTGAAGGGCTGTCAAATGTTACTACCCGCTCACTTAAATCTTTTGTTAATCGTAGAACTTTTTTAGTCTATGCCCATGACATTAGCAATATTATTTGACAGGTAAAACGTCATGAAGGACTCATATATTGTTAGCCAGAAATCTACAAATTGTAACTTGTCCAGATACCTCTCAAATTCTAAATCCCCAAATAAGAATTTAATTTGGAATTTGTACTCTTTTTTTCAAGTATCAACAACAAAATAACACAAATACAAACCTTTCATTAAATGATTATCACCCACCTTTATCAAAGTTCTCAAAACCACATTCATTAAAAACTCTAATCTGAATTATCCTTCTCACATATTAAAATAATAAAGATGGCCATTTATAAGGAAATACTAGAGTTCAACTAAAATATAGCTATCTAAAACCAAGTCATGATTAATTAAAAAAGGGAAATTTCTCCCACTTCTTGCTTGAAGGAAGCTGAGGCATTATTAGGAAGACCCCAACTTTATGAGATGGGATAGAAAACAGTTTTTATTCATGAATAATAACCCTGGCAAAATAATGAAAGACTATTATTTTGCCAGAACAATGATAAACAGTAGCATTTCACAAAGAATTCTCATATACCTTAGCTTAGTGATGACCCTCGGAACTGTGATACGGAATTAACAAAAATAAATCAATCATCCTCATTTGCAGAAACTTAAGCTACAAGGTTTGGGGACTTGTCGAAAGTCATAAGGCAACCAATTCTGTCTGCAAATTATCCGCTCTTTCGAGGTCACCTCTACTGCACAGACCACAGTTCCCTAGCCAGGCCACCCGCTCAAAGACGACAGATAGCTTGGAAAAGGGAACTTCGGAAGGCAGCTGGGGCTGTGGTGGGGAAATGGCACATAGAGGAATAAAGGAGACAAAGCAAGCGCTGATTCCCTCACTAGCCTCTTCTAAAGAAATGTTCCTGGGACGCCACTTCCAGCTCGAGCAAGGCTCTGGGTTGGGGCGCTCAGGTGAGTTTTTCAGGGCGTGCACCAGCTCGCCGGACCCGGGACACCTGCCACCACCTACAACTTCGCTCTCCGCACGCCGCGGCCCAAAAGCAGAGTCTCAGCCTCTCTCCCAGCGGAGATGAAGGAGGCCTTTGCTTCCGCCTCTGCGACTCACCTGTCGGGTCATAAGAGATTTGATTTTTTGCATGTCGAAATCGTGACAGAGGTCCCCTGCCGCAAAGAACTAACAAATCACAACAAACCACCGGCCGGCTAGTCCACACACAGGGAAGCCATAGTGAGTGGTCACGTGAAGCTGCCGACCTTCCTTCCCTTTTCCTGGGCATGCTGGGAACTGTAGTCTTCCGCCAGCCGCCCACACCTCCAGGTATCACATTTCCCAGGAAGCCGAGCAGCGGGCGTCCCGGTGGACTCGGCCGGCTTTCCACTGAGCGACCTAGGCATAGCTGGTCTTGACCTGCTGTAGGTAGCTCTTGCGCAAGGCGAAAAACCAATTCTTACGTGACCTGGCATGGAGAGACGGGAGGGAACACCAAAAAACAGTATATAAACCAGCCTGATGTGATGCCCCCAGGAGAGGGACTGGAGGGGAGGAAGCCCCACCAGGTCTGGAGAGGCGGGGCGGGGAAACGGAGTCTGCAGCAAAGCAGCCGGGGCTCAGGAGAAGGCGCTCTTCAAGGGGTGACTGAGCCCTGGGAAAGGAGAGGTGTAGTCCGAGTTGTACAATGGGCGGCTGGCCAATATTAGCACCGACATTCCTCAGCCTTGACATCCACTGCAAAAACCCCTAAAGATTTAACCCTCATTTATTTTACTACCAGCGTAATCTAAGGCAAGTCAGGAAGGAAAATATAACAATAAGAACAAATGTCAAAATTCAATAAAGATCAAATTTTAAAAATGGAAACAAAAAAGATAATTACAAAGATCACTTTAAAGTCCTCTTTTCAACTTTTAGAAGGTTAGTGAAATTGAGGAAAGTGATACAGAAGTCATTTGAGGCTTAATTTAAGAAAAAACGTTGCAATTATGAGAATACCGGGGGAGGGAAGAAGAAAGCGACCCAAAGCTAACAATAATAGCTAACATTTATTGAAAGCTTTCTACATGTCAAGAAATCTAATAGCTTCACACGTATTATCTGATTTAGCCACACAAGCATCCTATGGGGTTGGTAACTATTACCCCATTTTGAAGATGAGGAAAATGAGGTGTGGAGAAATTAAGCAATTCGCCTAACATTACTGCAGATGTGCATGCAGAAACTGTAGGTCTGTTTAGCCAGATGTTTTAAGTAAAGGTTTTATGTATGAGGGAGAGTGGGTCCTAAAGCACCTGTTGAAGAGAAAGTGGCTATATGCTAAACCTGACAAGATTCTGCCCAGGAGCCTTACAAACTCAGAAGCAAAAGGTAACTGTGGAGGATGGTCTGACCGTAAAAATTCCTAACTAAAAAAAGGATTCTAGTTCAAAGGACGAAGCCAGCACCATTTGCTATTGTGGCACCATTTGCCAAACAGGCCTAAGACCTTGTTAAACGTGACTGCCATTTTACTCTTCTGACCTTATGTCCCCAGCACTGGAAATTACTGGAAGCATGAACAGAACGTGGCTGACTGCCCCCTACAGCCCCAGGCAGAAGGTAACATTGGAATAAACTGCAGCCTCATATTACAACGCCCCAACAGCCTGGGAGTCGCACAACAGCAACACCCCCCGCCCCACCACGCCCCCGACCCTTCTTTTAACCCCTCAGTGCTGGTGTCTCTCCACACCATGCCCCTCTCCTTTCTTGGAGAGTAAATAAAAACTTTATTTTCTACACTTTCTTCTCTTTGTGAATTCTTCCACATCCCGCAACACTAACTACCCTAATAATACTCCTCAGTGAGTTGAGCATTGTCCCGAAAAGCAAAGGTCTCCGGTCAGGTAGTCACACCCCAGGCTTGCAGCTTTCTAGACAAAGGTCAATCTTACCTTAAGTGAGCCTCTGTCTATTGTCTTTCTGCATCAAAAATAACATGCCTTTGGAATGTCAGAGTACCCTTTTCAGACCCCTCAGGGTGCACCCATGCATGAGATCACAGAACCCTTCGTTTTTGTCTCATTCCCTGAATGCCATGTCTATGTGTTGTGAATGTTAATTGTTAACTATCCTGTACCCACCGATGTAAAAGAGGTATGTGTGCCTCCATTTTACTCTTTACCCAGTCTCAGAGATTTTCCTGCTTTGCTTTCTCCCATCGCCTTACTCTGCAACCAATGGATTTCATGTAATCCCCACTAGGTTTCCTCCTTCGATTTCACTGTGCAAAGTAAACTGTAAAACTACCATACTCAGAAGCATTTCCTCAGTTCTTTGAGATTCCACTTCCCAGCAATTGTCAGCTTGGCTCAAATAAACGCATAAAAAAATTCTCCATAGGTTCAGATGTTTCATATGTCAGACCATCGTACCAATATTTTTTTAATTTCATTTATTTATTTTTAGTGTTTATTAGGGGAAAACTCACCAAATCCGTGATTTCAAAAATGTTTCTTAAGACAACTTAAAAAATGTTAAAGTATGACACACAACTGAAAAATATTAGGTAGCCAGTTACAGCAAAAATAATAAAAGTGGTTTGAAAATAACTGATGGTTGGGGAACACTAATATAGTGAATTCCAACTCTGAAATTTCTTTATTTGACCTCTCAGAGTCTTGTCTTCTTAATTTTTACTAATGAAGTTGAAACATTTGACCTAGGGTTTTGTAAGGGTAAAGGAGATAAGGCCAGTGGTTTTTTATAGTGGTTGTACCAGTCTACACTCCCATCAACAGTGCACTAGGGTTCCCTTTTCTCCACATCCTCACCAGCAGTTGTTGTTTGTTGATTTGGTTATGATGGCCATTCTCACCACTGTGAAGTGGTATTGTTATTGTTCTCTTTGGGGCTCTGTGTTTTAAAAAGACTGATTCTTACAGGCAGCCAGCTTTTGCCTTTCAAATCCATTCTTTATAAAATGGGAACATTTACCGACCTAAGCTGTTGAGGCCACACATTTTATTAGAGATTGGTCCAGGACTAGAATGCAGATCCAAATCCAGATCCAAATCCCCCCCAAAAAGTTTTTATTCAGTGTATTTTTTCCCTATCAGCCAGATTTGGGGAAATGGGTATTTTCTGTACCTATTTGACCCTGAAAAAGCAAAAAAGCTTTAAATTTTTGATTTACTCTAATACTATACACTTTATTTTATTTCTTAAAAAAGAAACGAACAATTCAGCCTTCTGAAAGTTCAAAGGCTGTGATTGTAATATTGAAAACATAAAGTAAGCCAGTGCTATTGTCTAAATAAACTATCTTATCTAAATAAACTATATTTTCTAATTGAACATACCCTAACACTATAGAAAATAATTGAGCTATACATGATGCATTTTAATGGCCATAAAGAAACTACAAACTTCAGGAGCACTTTTTAAAAGGTGAAGCACATTATTTCATTTCCATTTTTCAAAAATACATATATAAGACTTATATATGTATAAGTCTTATACATATATAAGACTTATACATATGTACTTATATACATATATAAGACTTATTTAGGACTTGCACACTTGCCTGAAGGCTGTTGGTGGCAGGCCAGGGCACAGTAGTGGGTAGTTTGGATGGCTCGCCCACAAGTCTTGAGGAAAGCTTGCTGGATGGTACTCGTTTTATAAAGGAGTGCTGGCCCTGTTTTTGCAGATTGGAACATCAGGCCTGAGAGCTGAGTGGATCTGATCTGGGGTAGTAGCATTAGCAGTGAAATAGGATAAGGGCATATTTCTGGTGATCCAAACAGGAGGAGACTGTAGAAGCTGAGATAAAAGCTGAGATCTTGGTTTGATTAAGAAGATGTGTTTCTAATCATCCTATGAATATCAAAACAGAGGAAAGATGTGACTGCGCTGCAAGATGATGTCACTGCGCTTCCTGAGCAAGCAGTAGCAGAAAACAGAACACTTGCTGAAGATGAAACAGTGACCTGGAGAGGAACCCAGGAAGCTGCTGCTGCATAGTCATTGAGCAGTCTTACCAGCAGACATCAGCAGACCTAGGTTTCGAGGCCGCAGCCCTGTAGATGTAGCTACGCAGAAGTGCACACCAGCACAAGCACAGGGGTAGCATTGGCCTCCTCCAGCAGCCAGCTCTTCCCCACAAACTGTAAGCTTTCCTAGGATCAGTCTATTCCAACATAAGGCAGTGCTACCTTTCCCAGTTCTTCTTGGTCCCCACTGTTCCACATTAACTTCTCAGTTCACCGTCTCTCCTTTCCAATTGTTCCTCCCATTACAAATTACTCATGTGCTACTCATAAGTAAAGAAGGTGGATGTTTGGAATGAATGTGGCAGATTGTTTGCTTTATAAAGCAAGACCAGACTTACTTACAATTTATTAAAAGTAATAAATTATAGTGTGACTTGAGAGGTGACAAAAAGCCCTCAACCTTCTTGCCAACTCTTTCCTCTCGCTCTCTTGCTCTCTCTCTTTCCACCCCCACCCCTCCCACACACACACTACCCCCAGTGGGTCCTTGCATTGCTTGAAATTTAATCACCACGGATATAAGTTGTTTTAGACTCATCAGCTTTCTCACTGCAAACGCAAATATAACTGAGATCAATAAACAGGCTCCTGGATAGAATGGTAGAGCAGAGCTCCCCAGGGGTTTACAAGTGAAATGTAAGACACTGATGGCGAGAAATTTCCTATAATTATTAAACACTTTAGGCCATCTTAACAATCATGGAAACGTTTATAATAGTTGAAGTTACAGTTTAACATTACCTGTAAAGGCTTCCTGTGTAAACGTCCTGATTTCAGATACTCCAGCAGGTGAAATTTTATACCTGCTGTCTGCCACAAGAGGGCGCTGTGTCATGATCTGCCAAGTAGCACCTTAGGAAGTCGTGTCACGCAAATAATGTTACTTTTTCTGTTTGCCAAGATGTGAAAAGATTACAGCTATGACTAATCTTGGCACTTATTTACCAATTACTTATTTATTGGTAATATTATTTATGTACCAATTATTTATTTATAATTTATTTACATGGCACCTGTTATCACCTATGTCAAAAGAAATTTTAAAATATAACACAAAAGAAACACAATAAATAAATAAATAAATAAAACGTACTCCTTTAGTTGAGTAAATTTAAAATTAGGAAGAAATCACTACATTGCATTTATTTCTCTCATTTTGTATAGGACTCAAAAAACTTCATCATGAGCCAGCACTGGGTTTGACACTGGAAAGAGCTTATTTTAATAAAGGCAATTGGAGGTTAATACTGATTTTTAAAATGTGAGGGCTAGTCCATATGAAATCTACAGAATTTCCATGTTACTTTCCAAATCGTATTTTGTACAACACAATATTAAAATTTACATACATTTCTTAAGCTTGAACTGAGAATTGGAAGACATGGGCTGAAGAGCACGTGGGATTTATTTCTAGGGGAACAACTTAACCAAAATACTAGTCAATCACTACGCATCTGACACTACACAAATGAATAAGTTTGGTCTGTATTCCAGGAGCCCAGAGGTAAAGTAAACATGCGATGAACTCACTGAGGTTAACCAGATGTGTGCCGAAGCAGACACGTGCGCAGCTCCGAGAACGGTGTGGTGCAGCAACGACCTAGGGGAGGCTCTTGCGTTTGTTCCGAAGCACGGAGACATCACCGAGTGCCCTCTGCAGAGGTTTCGGGTTTTCCGACAGTCACTCTCCCTACAGAAGCACTTATGGAAGAGCTGGGAGCCTGAACACAGAAGTGTTTCCAAACTTGGAATCCAAAATAAGTATCATTCTTTTTTTTGTTTCCTTCAATTACACTTGAGGAATAGTCTTCCTTATCTATTATCATTTAATTTCTTCAGTGAGCCTTTATGGTTAAAAATAATTTATGCAAGGAATGTTGCTTGATTTGATATGGGTTTGTTTATATACTTTTTTTTATTTTATAGAGTAGAAGGCTTGGACTAGAGCCTTCTTACAAGAAATGAAATGAAATGAGGGTTAACTTATAACTTAGTAACTGAAGCAGAAATGTTCAGGCCGCCTGCTGCCAGGGCAGTGAAGAGGCCGGGCTGGGACGCGGCGGCCCAGACATCCCAGCAGTGGTGAGACCCTCTCCAGCCCATTGGTTCATTTCCTCTGTGCTTCAGCTGCGGAGATGTGGCCTCAGATATTATCTGCTGGCATAGGCTTTTCATTATAACTCTGCCAGCCCATAATTCAGTGTTACTTAGAAACACACCTGTGGTTTGCTTTAAAAAAACAACCACCATGAAATCGTAGATTCAATAAAATCATAGCAGAAACTTGTAATAGGAAATACTACATAGAAAAATATATTTCTAAAGATATTCCGGTGCTCTGTTTTGATTCTTTGGTATAATTTTTACACGTTCCTTAGTCACTTCATGATGATTTATAACTGCTTAGCAGCTCTATGAAATAGTTCAATTTTGTGGGAAAAAATTAATTTCAAACTAATGGCACAGTTTTGCATGATAGGAAAACAGCCTTTGTCTTTCAGATTATTTCACAATATACTCTCATTATAAAAGCATACTGTTTTTCAGTAAAGTCGCCCAAAAGGATGTTTTTCTTCATGTTATCATTAATAGCTAAGAATTACTCATGAAATATATTGACAGTTACTGATAAATGCTAAGAAGCTGTTCTGAAAGTCATGAGCCCATATTCTTGCAGAACATAAAACAGGTGTTCCCACTCCCTGCCTCCTTTGTATACACATTCATTCTGTATTCAAATCACAGAAGCAAGAGGCAGGATAGGGTCTCTTACCTCACTACTAATTTCCCTGGCAAATAAGCCAACAGCTGCTGGTCCATGAACCAAGGTGTCACTAGGAACAGGACACCGTGTGCATGGGGCAGGATGCTTTCATGGAGCCCTTCGTCAGGGCCAGTGGGGCCTTTTGGTGCAAACTATACCTGCTTCTCGTAGGTAAGACACTGCAGTACTCGCGTTTTAGCTGTTGTTTGTTTGTTTTTGTTTTTAATTGTGGGCTTAAGGTAAATATTTGCTTTAGGCTGTATTTGACTCAGATCATTGAAGAACAGCTCAGAACCTTTTAAACAATAACACACTTTGTTCCAGCAAAGTAGCAGGCACATTTAGGAGAAATAAATTTCAATAAATGGATGGTTATTGTTTTCTGAGGGCTACAATCATCGTCAATAGCACTCACTAGGAAAGTGAAGATGTTCTAAAAACCTAGTAAATTTCTTCTTTTTAGAGAGTTTTTACATGTCGGTTCAATAGTCCCCCCTACATTGCATTTTGGCAAATATTGTTAGAGGCCACAAATCCGTGACGGCTTATAGTGAAACTCAAAACAATTTTTGAACATGTTTACTTGCTGTTTTTATTCAAGATATTGTGGCAAACTATTAGCTGTACTTCATTTTAAATTACCTATCTCATGAAGAATGGAAAAAGGTGGGGTTCCACACTGACAAAGCATATTTTATACCCAGTAGGGACAAATGGGTTTTAAAAGTATTATTTCTCTAAAATGCCTTCAGCCTTCCTCTTTGCCGAATGTCTATTCCTATTAAAAAACCTCTTCCTTCACCTGAATGTTTTTCACCTCGATATCTTCGTCCTCAGAGTTCAAAGGACTCTTTCCCCAACATCCCCACTCTCTCTGTGTCCTCGTCGTTTTCACCAGGCATTCTTTTTTTCAGCTTTCCTATCTGTCAGTTTCAAAGTCAAGGTTAGTTTCTTGTTTACACTTAACCCATAGAAGTTTTTAAAAGATTCTATTTCTTAAATTTGAAGAACAACTTAGTTAAATGAGCAATTTGTGTTAGCCTTCTTCAGTAGTTTAGAGCCTGGCTTTTACTGGTATATTTCATTATAGTAAATGAGATTGTTATTCACGTTTATGCCTGATGTTGTATATATCCCACATATGTGAAATGTACAATTGGTAAAATTTTTGAAAGTGTTTGCATTTTCCATAGTTGCGATTGTCCCAGGGTATATGTTGTCACACTCAAACTGATGCAGATATTATTTTTAGGAAAATCAAACAACTACCATAACTGGCTCCTTCTCTTTGCGCATGTTTCTGTGATTTGAAAGTATCCTGTGTGTCAGCGCCCCACTTACTGCTAATTTATAACAGTAGGACCACTGTCATTTCATAAGTAATCCTTTTGTAACTGGCCTGAAGAAGAACTTAGAGACAGTTCACTTGAGAAATTCAGGGAAACATGCTTTAGAGAAATAGCATGTTCATAAGTAGTTAAAGCAGGGTCTTATCCCTTAAGACCCTCTTACACAAACTTCCTTTCCCATTAGTGGTATGTTGTAAAGACCACAAGGAATGTGGGAATCTTTTTGTTTTTTGGAATATTAAATTATGTTTGAGGTTCTTTTTCTTTTACAATAAAAACTTAAAAATTTGAAGCCCATAATGTAGTTTATAGAGTCTATTCAGAATAAAACTGTGTACTTCCTTGCTATTTTTTTCTAAGTATGCAGGAGTTTATTTTCAGTCAACAATAGCTGTGTTATGCTTGCTAATATCATACATGATGATGGAGAAGTAAGTGCCAACCATTTTGAGCTACAGGTAGAGGTCACTGGGAAAGTTTGATGTTTACGTTCAACACAGGGACAGTGGCCTAAGGAGTGTTGTGTTTATGGAATCTACATACATTTTACAACATGACCTCAGGTGTTCTGTGGCACTGGACCGTCCTTTGAAATGCTACTGCTACACTGTTTAAGGGAGTCTCTGACAGGGAGATCATTGCTGTGATTGTGATGTCAGATTATTCATTGTATTAACAATGTTTCTGCAGATTAGTGTGGTTTATATGCAAAAAGCACACGAGTTTTCCTTTTTTATACTGAAAAAGTCTTAATCGACAATAATAATGAAATAAATTTTCATTGAAGTCAAAATATTTGGAATATCAGAAGGAAGTTAAAGTTTCGTCAATTTTTGTGTCATTTTTGAAGTTTATTTGTTCACACATAGGTTGACCTTCTAAAATCAATAGTTTTAGTCATTTAGGTTTTCTCAGACACCTAGAAAAGAGCACTTGAGAGATGCTCAAAATGAAGCTAATTTTTTAAAAGTTAATTAACTGCTGTTTGACGCATGGACTCATCACACCTGTAGGGGAAATGCAGCAACAGCAGGAGAGTACGAGGTCCTGTGGTGTGGAGGAAGCGTTCAATGATCTGTTCACACCTGTCCACGCTCCAGAGTTCACTGCAAGTGAGGATTGCATCATATCTGTAGAGTCACGTCTTCCCTGCAGAGGGGAAAGGTTGTAGGTGGCTGAAATACAATTTAATTCCTTGATGACATTCTTATAACTTACTACCTATGATTTATCTGATTAAAACTGGTGTAGGCGCCCTCTGCAAACAGCCATTGTCAAGCTGTGCTACACGCTCTTGTATATATTTAAATTGTCACACATATATTTTTAAAATGTCTGATGACATGACTTCATATCACTGATGTGATACCTATTGAATATATGCAGAGGTATTAATGGCAATACGTTATTTAAGGTATTATAATGTGAGGCAGTTTCTAAAATGGTCCAAAGAACTAGCTCACCCTCCATAAACAATATTGTAAGTGCCACATAAAATGCTATCTTCTGCTAAAGTGGTTTCATTTTTACCTGGGCTACAATATTCACATGTAATATCCTATGAAATAAAATTCGCTTCTCACAACTCCAGTCACAGACTTTCTAATCAGGCTTTCATACTGGGATTCAGCATTCCAGAAGTCACCCAAATTTCTGTTCTCCTAAAGCTGACACTCCACAGTACTTAAGCGTTTCCCAACCATTTCAGAGTACTACAATCTCAGTTCATCTTTTTTCAACCGCAACCGCAAAAAATAATGTAGATAAGAAAGGGTTCTTCTCCTTTCCAAAAAGAGCACAAAGGGACCTTTGCAATGACTTCCCCAAAAGACCAGAACAGACTGGCCAGGACTGTGCTCAGGGCATCTAGGGCTACGCCCCAGTCAACAGCCGTCCCCGGGCTGGGCTTCGAAGTATGTTCAATGGACCTGCACATCGATGACCAAACTGCTGACTAACCCAGCCAACTCCTGAGCTCTGTGTCAGTGGCCACGCAGCTTTTCCAGGGCATTCTCAAAGCAGTGGCGTGGATTCCTGCCATCCCCCTTGATTTCATCGGTTACAAACACAGAATTGCCCCTTTATTAAAGGATATCCAGGGATTGGCAATGTATTAAGTGGACTAAAATCTGAGATTCAATACTTCAACATTCTTTGTGCTCTGTCTCAATTAACTAGGGACGCTTCACCTTCAAAAGTAAGGTTCCTGCCGCCCTGAGGAAAGCACCTCAGAATGTGAAGAGCATCAGTGTAAGAGAGGCCTTAGACCTCACCTAATATCACCCCCTCTTTGACCTGGAGAAAACTGAGGTCTAGAGAATAAAAACGATTACTAAGGCCACTGACCCAATCAATCCCCATTTTTTCCCAAGTGTGTGTGCTTTACTAAGTCCTCACATTTGGTGAATTTTTAACTTTATTGAAGTATAAACACAGTAGCCTTTCTCTGAAAATTTACAGAATATATTCCTGAAATCTTTTATTTCAATGCAATTAGCAAGTGATGGATTTAAGACTATATAGTGGGAAGGGAGTTCAAGATAAGGAATGAATGATGAAACCCTCATAAACATTATTATGTGCACCACAGTAAAAAAGAAGACAGCCATGCACACTGCATATGGTGGAAATTACATCTTACATAGGTTAATAACAGGCCCTAGAAACCTAGTTTTTATTATTGCTTACCAGGAACTCGTCAGGAGCTTGCTAGCACCAATGTCAACAACGGGCGTGCAAAGGGATGTTCTTTTGTGCAGACAACACTTACACTGAAATGAGCTTTTTCCCATGCTGGTCTCCCATCCAAATGCCCAATGTCTTTCTAAAATCTATGACTCCAGGAGCCTCGTCCCCTCTGTCAGCCTCGGCTTCACGTGTCTCAGGCGTCACCGCTTCATGTCTCAGATGTCCTCTCATCTTCCTTTCTCTCTGTTATGATTTCCTTACAGAAACCATTACTCCTTTCCTGCAGTCCACTTTATCTCCTCTTTAGAAACCCAGCAACCAGCCCCTCCTTTTTCTTTTTCTTTTTTAAAAGATTTTATTTATTTATCTTTAGAGGGGAAGGGAAGGAGAGAGGGAGAGATGTACAGTTGCCTCTCATGTGTCCCCTGCTGGGAACTGGCCTGCAACCCAGGCAAGTGCCATGACTGGGAATCGAACTGCAGTTGTTTGGTTCATGGGCCCACACTCAATCCAGTGAGCTACACCAGCCAGGGCCCTTCTTTTTCTACAGATTCAAATTTAACATTCTTGCACTTTCCAGAAAGGAAAACAGAAGCAAGTCCGCCTACCTTTGTAACTCTTTTGTTATGGACCAAATCACTAAAATGAATGTGCGGGTACAGCCCATCATCAAAAAAAAAATTCACAAGTCAACCACAAATACACACAGAAGGCAAGGACAGAATGTAAGACACTTGTTTATTTTTCCCACAGAGTCACCTAACTTTCAGTCCATACGGTTGGTTTCTGTTGAGCAACCGGAGTCCCTTCTCCCTCTCACCTCCTCTGATCATCCTCTTTCTTCTTTCTCCTGAGTTCTTTGCTCCAACTTCCCAGCTGGTCCCAGGGTCTTACTCTCTGCTACCAGCTAGCGAAAGACCAAAACCATGAAAATCTGTGTTCCCACCTCTACCCTGGGAAGGAAAAAGGGAAATTTACTGCCAGTAGAACTTGATACCCCCGAGGAGCAGGAAAGTCTTTTACTTTCTCCAAAGAAATCATTGTACAACAGGACTTTATACTGTTCCCTTTCTAAGATTGAGACTGAGATAAAGCTTAAAGATTCCCTTCCTAGTTAGGGATGAAAAGGGGAAGCAATTAAAGATAATAAACATTTTGTATAAGAGGAAATGGAAATTGTGAAACCTGATTTAATGTGTAATTTTGAACTTATATGCAGCCCCAACACAGCATGCCCTGCAAGCCTTGGCTCTCCCTTATAAATTGTTGCCTACCCAAGGCAGCCAGAAGCAATGGCCAGGACTTGACCAAGGGTCACAAGGTATTCCAAGTTAAAGATGATATCTTGACCTAAGGTACGTTTTAGCTCCTGAATCTGAAGGTAGAATGACCCCTTCTCTCCTGTCCCATGAATGAGAGGAATGCCAGAGTGGACCTCAGAGCTGCCTTCAAGACCTGAAGAAATGTTTGATTACCAATCAGCTCCCAACGTGACCCTGAACTTCTAACCCACAGTGTCTGTGATTTTTGCCCTATACAGTCTGTAACCTTATGCCACTGGGGAGTTTGGGCTTCTGAGCATTAGCTTCCAGTTCCTCTGTCAGGTGCCACGTGTAAGAAACTCTTCCCCCCTGCAGTCTTCAGGGTTCAGTGTTCAGCTCTGCTAGCACCAGCTGGGTGAACAGTTTCCTTTTCAATAACAGTTGTAGGATATGTATTTGTGCCCAAATTCCCATCTCTTCTCACCTCAGATTTTATCCCATCTTCATGCATCTGCATTCTGCTTCATCAAGATTTCTTTCAAGTGCATCACTCCAATAGCTACAGACATTTTCCTGACCCCCTTCACAGAAAGACTCCCAGAACTGTTGCCTATACTCAAGGTCTCCAGTTTCCTTTCCATGATCTATTTTTCCCCTTACTCTTCAAAACACTTCACGTGTAAATTCCTCTATTCCCTCCCCCATTATTTCAAATGTTCCAGGTAGCAAATGATTCGGTAGCAAATGATACAGGTACCATATTGCTCCTTCTAAAAATGAGGGTTTTGAAGCAAAAAGATTTTAACTAGGACTTCAGCAACATGGTAGCCTAAACTAAGGAAGACTCTCTTCTCACTTGCAAGTACACAGAAATGCTAAATCAAATAAAACAATGTGTCACGGTTCAAGGTAAAGATAGAGAGATCTCTAAGTGCCAGAAACTTCAAAGAAACCTGCAGACACAGCAGTAAGTACCTGGGCCAAAATGACCCAGGCAACCAGGAGGTCAGGGGTTCAGGAGCCAGGGCTCTGCACTGGGCAGAGGTCCATGGCCCAGGGCCGTCCAGGACCTTCATTCCCTCCTCACGCCACTATAATCAGGCTTTCATGCCTAGTACACCCTTTCAGTATTCTCTCTTAAATGTCTAGTGAGCATCTAAAGTGAGGTTGTCCAAAACTGACTCCAGATCTTCCCCAGGAAAGTTGTTCTCCCCACAGTCTTCCCAATGATTAATTTAAGAGTTCTCCATTAATAAACGACAACTCTATTCCTCCAATTGATCAACAACCTTGGAATCATGGCTGACTCTTCTTGGTTTTATATATCTACCCCCAATGTGTTGTCAGACCTGCTCACCCCACCAGTCTTTTCTCACAGTGTCTTTTACCACCACCCTTGCCTACTTTATTGCAGTCACCTCCTAAGTGGTCTCCTGCTCCTTCTCATGCCCTTATTTCTATCTATTCTCACAGCAACAGGAGTACACCTTAAAAAAAAAGACCGTATCCCTCTGCTCACAAAATTCTAGTTGCATCCCCACTTCACTCAGAGAATAATTGCCAAAGTGTTTTCCACAACTCTAAGAGACATGGGCCGGTCTGGCCCCCACCACCTTGCTGACCTCACGTCTCACCACACTCCTCTTCCTCTCTGCTCCTTCTACCCCTGCCTCTGGATATCTCTCAAACACACCAGCCAGCTTCCTGCCTCTGAGCAGGAATAATTGATCATGTCTGATAATGATTTAATGTCACTCTCCTTGGGATCTTTGCATTCGGCAGGGCTTTGGCTAAAAGGAAAAACTTCCAAAAAGTGGACTACTAATCCATTTTGGAAGACTTTGGAAGAAGATTCTTGGGAGGAAGTAGCCCTTCAAAGTTTCTTGAATCACATAGTTTGATTACAATATGATATGACTCAGGTATTAATGTGGTCACAATTTCAAATGTCTTAAAGGTTTCATGGACTTTAGAACTAATAATCTCTCACAGTTCTCCTTTTCCCATTCTTCTTCAGCAGTTATAGATAATAACTTCTGCTTTTCCTTAAAGCAGTCATGCAAGCAACACAGTGTTTGGGTGGAGTTTTTGAAATGCACACGGTTTCAGAGACAAATATTTGCCTCTACCAGTAACCGGGACTAGAATGGTCAGTGCCTGGAAGCTGCTCTTCTTTGAAAGGCGTTACCGCCCGAACAGCTGCTCTCTGCACTGCCTCTTTAGCCTGTGAGATGCGGCTCAGGGTCTTTACTGCTTTCCTTTCCTTTGTAGTGGGCGCTTGCTCGGGGCTGAAGTTGGTGGTGCCATCACACACCGTCCATGGCATCAGGGGTCAGGCCCTCTACCTCCCCGTGCACTATGGATTCCACACCCCAGCCTCAGACATCCAGATCATATGGCTGTTTGAGAGACACCACACGATGCCCCAGTACTTACTGGGCTCTGTGAACAAGTCTGTGGTTCCCGACCTGGAATACCAACACAAGTTNCTTTGAAAGGCGTTACCGCCTGAACAGCTGCTCTCTGCACTGCCTCTTTAGCCTGTGAGATGCGGCTCAGGGTCTTTACTGCTTTCCTTTCCTTTGTAGTGGGCGCTTGCTCGGGGCTGAAGGTGGTGGTGCCATCACACACCGTCCATGGCATCAGGGGTCAGGCCCTCTACCTCCCCGTGCACTATGGATTCCACACCCCAGCCTCAGACATCCAGATCATATGGCTGTTTGAGAGACACCACACGATGCCCCAGTACTTACTGGGCTCTGTGAACAAGTCTGTGGTTCCCGACCTGGAATACCAACACAAGTTCACCATGATGCCACCCAACGCATCTCTGCGCATCGACCCGCTGCAGTTCACTGATGAAGGCAATTACATCGTGAAGGTCAACATTCAGGGCAATGGAACCCTCTCAGCTAGTCAGAAGATACAAGTCACTGTTGACGGTGAGTCCACTGTAAGTGGCCTGGGCAGCCGGGCAGCATGGTAGTGAGCTGTGACTCAGATTAGAGTGCTGGGCTTCAGGTCCTGGCTCTCCTACTTTGGGCAAATTAATTAACCCGCAAAGCCTCAGTGTCTCAGAGCACAAATGACACTATGCACCTCACAAGGCGTTCTGGGGATGGCGGAAGACATGCATGTAAAGGACATGCATGGTGCCCGGCTCCAGGTGATCCAGCAATAAGTAGAATTCATTTGTTTGCCTGGAAACTATCCAGTATAAAGTTGATAATATAATGAGATGGAGACAATTTTATTTTCTCAGTAGCAGAATGTACCCTGGGAAGAGCTCTAATTATGTCACAGGGAGATTTTATTTTGGCACACTGTGTGAGGGAGGATGAGACCTGCTTAGAGACTGTACTTAAGGAGCAACAAAAGCTGTGAGAAATGTCCCCTGAGAGGAAGCAGGGTCAGCCAACTTTCAGGCGTTCACTTTCCTTATTGAGGTATTTAAGTGGTATAACCTTCAATATACTATGTCCAAAGCCCAACTTTACATTTTTCCTCTCTAAACCCATATTTTTATTTTTTATTTTTTATTTTTTATTTATTTTATTGTATTTTTCCATTACTATTTGTCCCCCTTATAGCCCCCTCCCCACCCCTGCAATCCCCACCCTGTTGCCCATGTCCACGAGTCCCTTTTCCTTCTCATTTGGTCCCTCCACCCACTAGCCCCCTAAACACATTTTTTAACAATATTTCTCCTAAAGCCTCATAAATACCAGCTTCATTCCATCAGTTGCTTAGGCCAAAACCTTGCCATCACCATCATCCCCCTTCCTCTCACATTCCGTATCCAGTTCACGAGTCACTCCTGTCAGGCTCACCTTCAAGTATGCAGAGTCCCACCACTTCTCCCCACCCCCACTTCTCCCCACCCCCACTTCTGCCCCAGTCCCACTGCTGCCCCACCCCCACCACTTCTCCCCACCCCCCTGCTGCCCCCCCACTGTTGCCCCACCCCCACCACTTCTCCCCACCCCCACTACTGCCCCCCACTGCTGCCCCACCCCCACTACTGCCCCACCCCAGCCGCCATCAGCTTTGGCCCGGGCTGCCCTAATAGCCTGCCACCTGGCCTCCCTGCTTTCGCTCCTGCCTCCTGTAGCTTAAAATCATCCCAAAGCCTCTATCTCACTCAGAATAGAAGTCAAAGTGCTAACAATGGCCTACAAGGCCCACCATGGTCTCCCCAACATAGCCAACACCTATGTGACCCCATTTCCTGCCTCCCTTCCCCTCAGTCTGTTCTTCCTAGAACAGGCCAAAGACACTCACACTTAAGACTTTTTTGTATTTGCTGTTCCCTCTACCCAAATGGCTTTTCTCCTGGATAATAGCATGGTTTTCTCCCCTATTTCCCTAAGGGCTCAGCCGAAATGTCACTCTAACTGTGAAGCCTTTCCTGACCACATTACACGAAGTAAAACCTTGCTCCCAAAGAAGGGGAAGGGTCAGGCAAATATCTGTATTGAGTTCCTTTCACAGAACTTATTCCCACACAACATATTCTATGTATAATTTTATTATTTTATTTTTTATTGAATGTCTTGGAGTGACACTGGTTAACAAAATTCTACAGGTTTCAGGTGCACAGTTCTACAACACATCATCTGTACACTGTACTGTGTGTTCAACCCCAAGTCAGGTCTCCATCCATCACCATTTACCCCCTTTATAGCTTCTCCCCTCCCCACACCCGCCCCTTCCACAATCACCACACTGTTGTCTGTGTCCCTGAGTTTTTTTTTTAATTTTTCTTTTTTGGCTCAATCCCTCTACCCTACACCCCAGTTAGCCAACCTGTCAGCCTGCTGTCTATGAGTCTGTCTCTATTTTGCTTTTTACTTCATTTTGTTTATTTTGTTCCACATGTGAATGAAATCAGATAGCACTTGTCTTTCTCTAACTGGCTTAATATTATATATTTTTATTTGTTTATTGTTTCCCTTCCCCACAGAGAATATAAGGTCCATGGGAGCAGGGATTTTGTATTATTTTCCGCTTTGTCCTCGGCACCTAACCCTGTCACAGGCCATTAGCAGCTGCTCGGCATGCACCTGTGGGGTAAACGAGAGGAGACCACAGAGCACACGTGTGGGGGCAAACACACAGGGTGTGGAAGCAGATGCCTGAAGAGCAGACTCCAGGAAAGAAAAGGAGAAAATTTGGGGGGAGGGAATTTTCATGGAATTCTCCTGTGTAGCCCCCTATCTCTGCAAACTTTGAATAAGACATCCATTACTGGTTAATGTGTAGTAAAATTGGATCTGTTTCAAGAAATGCAATCAAAATGCCTTAATGAGGGCCTAGGAAGCATGAAAAAAATCTTCTGGGGAAACTTTCACATGGAGCTACACTATTTGAGGCAAACGGGTGATTACGATAGCAACATCTATTCTGATGACGGGTTCTCCCCATACGAGACCTTCCGTGTGTTGCCTCTTTGACTTATCTCGTACCACGTATGTTTCCACACACAGATTTATTCGGAACATAGGCTTTTTTGATGTAATAAATGTACACAACTCATTTTTCTTTTTAAATCATAGTAATCCAAATAATGCTATTCCAAATCTTTATTCTTGTCAGAAAAGATAAAAGATTAAATTAAACAAGCCAGTTGGTTGCACCCATCTCGAGAAAGGCAGGGGGAGGCTTCAGAACTGGCCAGTCGCCCCGCAGGCTCCGCTTTCAACTCCCTGCTAAGCTTTCCGATTTTCCTATCCCCTCTGGGCCCATGGTTTGGGTCTGTTTGTTTCATAATCAGTTTTCCAGCATAAAAAATTGTGTGAGTGAAGACCAATTTACTTTAGATACATCAACCCCAGTTAAAAGCTTCACGGGAAATTGAAATCTTAATATTGGAGCCAATCACCTGCACTATGTGTCATCTCAGGCTCTCTGTGAGTCATACACAGAAGATTATTAAACCCATATTTCTCCAAAATGCCGGAGAGAAACATTGATAGACTTAATGCCCCCTTTGTCTTGCCATGTCTGCTGTGTACCTCTGGGCAAGTCACCGTCCTTTATCACACAACGTCATGAACCTCAAAATTTAATGAAGGTTGCTGAAAAGGGCTGTGGGTACTTTTATAATTTCCACCCTTATCTAGCCATCTAGAGTTAAAACTCAGGGAAGAAACATACACTCATTCTTGGGAATTTAATCATTTCACAGATCTTATGTGACTACAGTGTATCAGACTTATGGCCTAAAACTGTTTTCTTAGGTCTTGAAGTTCCAGCAAGAATTTCTGTTGGATTTGTCTTTTATATCTCTAATTTGATGTAATCCCAGTAACACGTTTCATCCTACTTTCAGACTGAGTCAGTTTTGAAAGGTAGGTGTTGGTTTGTTAAAGTGGCAAATGTAATGTTGCTACGCAAATGCACAGCAATTAAAACACATAATTAGTTTGCCCACATAAAAGGAATAGTAACTAGTACATACATGATTCTCTAAAACTTTCCCTCAGTTTCCCATAAGTATAATATATATGAGCTTGATATTTTGCAAATGGTAGACAGAAATTTGAATTCACCACACCCACCCCACCAGCTGCTCTTGAGACTTAGGACAAACCCGGAGAGGGGACGAACCAGGTTGATTCTGTCTACGAGAGTAACCCTTTACGGTGTTGGCAAGCACACAGACAGGAAAGAAGGAAGCTGATATTCTCTACCACTAACTGCATTACTGTAAATGTTTTCGTTAGAAAATCCCTGAAGAGTAAGCTCTCAAATGTGGTTATTTCTGCTGCAATTTTTAAAATATGTTATTCTTTTGAATTTTTAAATTCTCTTCCTTAATTATTGCCTAAACTGTCCACAGTGACAAAGTATAAAACTGTAGAATCATTTCCCCAGCATTTAACATTTGAGAGATCTCACAGATTCTTATTATAATGTCATAGCAGTAAAACCCATTTCTCTCGCTCCGTATTGCAGATCCTGTCACAAAACCCGTGGTGCAGACTCAGCCTTCCTCCGGGGCGGTGGAGTACGTAGGAAACATGACCCTGACTTGCCTTGTGGAAGGGGGCACGCGGCCAGTCTACCAGTGGCTAAAAAATGGGAGACCTGTCCATAGCAGCTCCACCAACTCCTTTTCTCCCCAAAACAACATCCTTCATATTGCTCCAGTGACCAAAGAAGACATTGGGAATTACAGTTGCCTGGTGAAGAACCATGTCAGTCAGATGGAAAGTGACATCATTATGCCCACCATATATTGTAAGTTAAAAAAAATCAAGTTTTCCCCTGGGAAGTTCTCACAAGGGTAATCACGGAGACTATCACGGTAGTGCCATTGTAAGCACACTTCCCAGGCACCATTTTATCGTGAAATACAGTTACTCTCACAACCCTCTTTCCTTTTTTAAATTTTATTTATTTTTTAATTGGTCTTCAAATACAGTTGTCTTCATTTCCCCCCTCCTATCCTCTGCACCCCACCCATTTCCGCTTCCACCCTTGATCTTACCCCCTTTGGCTTTGTCCTTGTTATCCTTTATATATATTCCTTGACAACCCTTCCCCGATTCTCCCTTATTATTCCCTCTCCTCCCCTCTGGTTACTGTCAGTTTGTTCTTTATTTCAATGTCTCTGATTATATTTTGCTCGCTTGTTTGTTTTATTGATTAGGTTCCTGTTATAGGTGAAATCGTATAGTATCTGTCCTTCACTGCCTGGTTTATTTCACTCAGCATAATGCTGTCTAGTTCCATCCATGCTGTTGGGAAGGGTAGGAGCTCCTTCTTTCTTTCTGCTGCATAGAATTTCATTGTGTAAATGTACCATAGTTTTTGATCCACTCATTTACTGATGGGCATTTAGGTGGCTTCCAGCACTTGGCCATTGTAAATTGTGCTGCTATGAACACTGGGGTGCATAGATTCTTTTGAATTGGAGTTTCAGAATTCTTAGGGTATAACCCTAGCAGTGGAATTGCCAGGTCAAAAGGCAATTCCATTTTTAGTTTTCTGAGGAAATTCCACACTGTTTTCCACAGTGGCTGCACCAGCCTGCATCTCCACCAACAGTGCACTAGGGTTCCCTTTTCTCCACATCCTCGCCAGTGCTTGTTGTTTGTTGATTTCACTGTGATGGCCATTCTGGTGTGAAGTGGTATCTCATTGTGGTGTGAATTTGCATCTCTCTAATGGCTAGTGATGCTGAGCATCTGCACAACCCTATTTCTTGAAGTTCGAGTTGAGATACTTGCCAAGGACCTTTCAGGATACATTTTGTGACTTAGTGCATTGTATGACCTTACTGCTACTGGAAAATAGGAGCTTTAGTCTGAAGAACCCAGAGCCATGGAGAAGGCACTAAGGTATTCATCCCAAAGAAAGAAAAGTTGGTCATCTTAGACTAGGAGAGGGATGTGCTCTCTGGCTGACCAAAGGGAAAAAGAAGGTTCCTAGGCTGGCTACTCTCCCTGACCATTTTCTCAGCTCCATTCTTGGAGTCAGAGTATAGGGAGAATTATAGGTGGAGAAGACTTAATTATCCCTCAGTAAGGTGTCGAATTTCCCAGGAAACAGTAATTTTTTCAGGCATCAGAAAACCAATTTTCTTTGGTTCTTTTTTTCTGGTGTTGTTTAACCTCCTGTACTGAGTTAAGTTCATGTCATAACATCATGACCAACCCAAATGAGACCCCTCTCTTTATTTAGTATTTTCAACCCACTCATCTCTACTCCATAGCACCACCTCTAACATGTTTAATGTTGCATTCTAACTTTCACTTTGCAGTTTCTCAGCCTCCACAGTAGTGACATTTGGGGCCAAACAACTCATTGTTATGGGATGTTTATAGGATGTTTAACAGCATCCCTTGCTTCTATCCACTACATACCAGTACCACCTCCCTCCAGCTGTGACAACTAAAAATGTCTCTAGATATCACTGTATGTTCCCTGGAGTGGGAGAGAGGGGGCAAAATCTCCCTTAGTTGACAACCAATGGCCAGTCCCACTGGGAAGTCTTCTTATCAGTTGCCCTGTAGCTTCCAGCTTAGCTGCAGCTGCAGTGTGAACAGGAAAAGTGAGCCATGGCTCACAGAGGAAAACTCACCCCTGCGGCATGAGAATAGACGCGTCAGCTGGTTGAGCCATAAGGGTCGAATTAAGCCTGGTAAACTCAGAATTCAGCATCTTACAGATGAACCAGTATCTGGTTTCTTCAGTCAGAAACAGAAAGAGTTTTATTAAAAAGTGCCAAAGAGGCAAATTATAGCTTTTCACCAAGAAATACCAAAATGCCATTCACTACAAGCAAATTATTTGATTTGTTACTATCATTACTGGTAATAATATTAGTAATGGTACTGTTTTTATAGCCAAGCTTTTAGTTTTATTAATATTATTACAGTAGTTTTACATAAGCCTATATTCAGAAAACATTCTAAAAATATTCTGACTGCTGGGAAATAGATCCATATAGAAAGTATAAACTGTTACTACATGCACTATTGGCATTGATTTGGAGCAAAAAAAAATCAGATTTGGTACAGTCTATTTATTATGTAATCATATTCTTGACTAAATAAAGTTATTTTTATATGAATTACAACTTCCATTCAAACACAAGTAGCACAGACCTAAGCATTCAAGTTACTTAAGGTGCAAACAAATGTGAACAATGTGGATCAAATCTAGGGCTCTGTTGGCCCCTCCTTACATTACCCTTTATTGTTTGGTCTAAACTGTTAACATTCACCTAGAAAAGGTACAAAATGCAAAACACGGTGTTAAAACAACCAGATATTAACGACTGAATGTTAATCCCCCAAAGCCATTGTCCAACACAGTGACAGACAATAGGAAGTGAGACTGTGCTGGATCATTCCTTGTTAACCGCAGAAAACCTGACCGTGTTGGGGCCACATGCTCTAACTGGCATCTCGTCATCTGGCGAGTTCTATGGATGGCACAGTGGGTGGGAGCCTCGGCTGTGAAACCAGATGGCCTGGGTTGAAGGCTTGGTTCGACCCCTTCCTGTGCCTCAGTTTCCTCATCTCCCAATCTACACTCTCCCCAGTGTAAGAGGGATGGAGAAGACTTAGTGAAATGTTATGTATAAAGACGTCAGTGAGTGGTATAGAGGAATAACTCAGTAACATTAGCTCTTTTTTCCCTCTTGTTTTTCCATTGAGCCAAAACCATGCCAATATAATTGGCAGAAAGCCTGGATAATTTAGAAGACGCCTGCAAAGAAAAAATTGAAAGAATACCTTTTGAAAAATACTTTTCTTCCCTAAACATTACCACTTTTTAATTTAACATACTTTATTTTTCTGTATGCAAAGATTTTCTTTGCATCTGTTCTTTCTTATATTATCTATCTCTCCATCTACCTGCCTATCTGTAAACTCTGACCACGGATTTAAATAGAATATTCCTGGGGGTAATTGCATAAGAAATTCTAGGCACATGAAAATATCAATTGTGTCTTTACACTTTTGTGTTGCTACATAGTTTATTTTAATTTGGAAAAGTAAAAATATGACTTTTCTTTCAACATGTTCAAGTTCATGTTCCAATGTCATTATTATCACAGAATATGCTGATAGTGCAGAGAGTTTGAAAATGGGGAAAAAACTGATGATCACAACTGTAAATGTTAAATATTATACCTTAAATACTATACCATCTTTCCTTTCCTGTGTTATTTGAAATAATTAAAATATACCAATTTCAATATGTTCAAATTTTCAAATATATCTTCCTTTACAGACTGTACTTTCCTCTTTACATCCTTTTAGGCATACCCCATGGAAATCTCACAGAGAAACAAACTGTCATGAGTATAAACTGACAGTAGAAAGAAGGACATTGGGAAAATTTACAAATGTGGGTTTTGGTTACACATTGTAGAGAAGAATACCTGCACGATTTCAGCTTTTTACTCTTTTCAAGGGGTAATTGTGAATACAGTATTAGTTAATTTTCTTGATTGTTTGTATGTTCAAATGCAAAAGGATTCACTTGGTCAAAAGCACTTAGTGATATTCATTCACTCATTTATGCATTTATTGACTTACTCATTTATGTACTTATTCACTCATATTTTGATTTCATTCAAAAATCAAATATTGTCTTGTTTATTCTAAGCAATTACTGCCTTTAGAAAGATACATAGAATAGACCTGTATGTGACATATGATAGAAACAACTCAGGCTTGTTGATTTATGAATTTTTCTTGCTATTACTATTTTGCCCTATTTTATTTTTTGTTTTTGTCCTCTTTTCTTGGTTTGGGATTGTAAGAATTAAGTAAAATATATAACCTGAAGATTTGTCATTTATCCATTCTGTCGATGTGGCTTCAATGTGTTTGCGATCTTCATCATTCCATGCAAACTGGGAATATATGCCCGAGTTGCTGTCGTTCTCACTTCTCTTTCTTCACCTGCTGACATGCTCCAGGTTGCATCCCCTTCCTTCTCCAGAAGGGCTCCCTGCCCTGATGTTGTCGCTCCTCTTCTTTGCTGCCAGGAGGGTCGCTGTGCTCCTGCCGTGCCCCGTACACACCTCTCACGGCACTGTACTCACTGCACTGTATTTTCCTTGAGTCTCTCCCCTGGTCAGTGCCCCAGCCCCAAAGAGAAGCTCCAGGCTATTCATCTTTGTATCCCTAGGGCAATACTGGACCCAGATTAAGAGCTCAATCCATTCTTGAACGTGACTAAAATGGAACAGACTATCTTTCTTCACATCCCTTTCAAATTCCAGTGTTACTGAAAAATGCTGGGGAGAAGCTGCATTCCCATTACAAGATAACAGCTTCTTGAAGTGTTTTGGCCCTTCTGACCAAAATCTAGTTGGTTTTTTCTGACCTTTAGCAAGTTTCCTCAATAATCTAGTAAATGTCATATTCCAATATTCTCCCAAAGAGATCCATAGAATTAGAATTTCAGAATGAATCGCCTATTCTGTTCCCTTAAGGCACTGTTTCTATGACAGCTTCCTACAAGAAAGCAGGAATTATTTTTTATTCTGGCAGGAAAAAAGGATAACAAAATCTATCAAGATTGACCCTACATCTATGGGGCTATGATGTCACAATCTGGTATTGGTCCGTGTGGAATACAGGGTTAAGCCAGTAATTCAGACAAATCCCTACTTGCAGTTCATGAAATGTATATATGCCTTCCAGCTCCAGGCATAAATAATAACCCAGTAACCTGGCCTTTTGTGTGTAGCATATGGCACCGCTGCGGGGAAGTACTCTTAAGTGATAAAAAATATTAAAGGGAAAAAAAAGGTCATTCACAGTAAATACTTACCATCTGTTCCCAAGCAGGGTGGCAAGCCGCATCATGATGAAAATTTAGGTATTGTTCTCACCCAGCCATAAATTGTTAAAGAGGCAGATGATGTGTGATTTTATCATTCATTTAGTAAACAGCCATTCCTGAGGCAAAGGGTTCATTTCTATTGGGAGTTTTCTGCCAAAGGCAAGAAACTGAACCACAGTTCAAAGTCAGAATTATCCCTCTGCTTTCACCTTCAATGTCAGAGGCCACACTGGTCCAATCACTCCAAATGTATACAATTGGATTGCTTGTTCCCATGAATAATGAACTAGGCTGCATCTCAGGTAAAGGGATGGTCGTCCTGAAGTGCTAATAAAATGCAAATAACATCATAGTGTATTAAGAAGAAAACAGTTTATAAACAATGTGTAGAGTGCAAAAGATAGAACAATGATCGATCTATGTGGGAGGGAGGAAGAAAAAGGGAAGGAGGAAGGGAAGAAGGGAGGGACAGAAAGGGAGAGAGAAAGAACACAAGAAAGATCAATGGAAGATTACACAGTGAAATATGGGTATTCATTGTCTGAATGGTGAAATTACAAAGGAGTTTTCATCTTTGTGTTTCTCTGAATTTTAGGATTTTCTGCAATGCACATATTTGTCTTATATAATTAAATAAAATAGGTTACATTTGAAGAAATCATATCAGAGGCAAGCAACTGAAATGCTTCAGGTGTTAGGTTCTAAGAACTGGGAGCAGTGCCTGTGGGGACCTGGGGGAGTTTGGGGCATCTGAGGCTGACCCTGAAGAGCCAGACCTAGTATGCAGTTCAGACAGGCAGAGGGTGAAAGACAATGCCGATCACAACACAGGACAAATGGGGAAAGAGCAAAATCAAACTAAACATGAGTGTAGGGGAAACGAGGTTGCAATCATCAGATTCTTCTGTTTAGAAGCATATTTTGTTTTAAACTGGAGTGGTGTTATTAAACTAGATGATCCATCTTAATTGATCAATCAATTACGTTAGATGATCGATCAACCAGCCTTCTCTCTAAATGACTGTGGGCTTTGTCTCTACAAATCAAACCCATCCTGCAAAATGGAAGAATTACTGTTTTTGAGAATACTCTTTTATGTGGCAAGGTCCTAAGGCAATTCCAGATGAGAAAAGAAAAGCTTTGAGTAATGTCAGCACAAACAGAGTATTACTCATTTTTATGTTTGTTAAAGTATCAGGTGATTTATTTTTATAGTCACTGTCTATAAATGCTGAAACCAGTGGGAAGGCGGAGGCTTAAACTAAATGGCTATATTTTTATGACCACATTTCTCTTCTTTCTTGACCTCGCTCTGCACTGACTTCACACACAGGCTTGGGTCCCTTGTTGTTCCAAATGCCTGTCCACCCCTCCCACTTTACTGTGTGAACCAGAACCAGTGCCCACCAGCTGGTGGCCTCTATTTCCCTAATGTTCTATCTGTGATGACAGCTTGAAGGGACCATGCCCCTGCACTGGCTCCCGTAGAACCCCACATGGTTCTGAAACAGCGGTGTCCCCTGACACCATCTCACAGCCTGAAATGAGAGAACAGTATGACAGGGCTCCAGTGTAGTCCCAGGAAAGGGACATTGATTTCTCTTCACTTCAATGCTCCATCTCCAGTTCTTGGTTACTCCACACCTCTATGTTTGCTTTCTGAAGGCGGGATCATCTCATATATACGCATTAATCTACGGCTTTCCTTCCGATGTCTGTGTGTCTTTAGAAAGCAAGTATGTGTAAAGTGTATGTTCCCAGCTAAATGTAATTCATTTTTTTTGCATTCTGTTTCTGTTATGTCTCAGGAAGTTTGTTTCCCCAATGGTAGATTGGACAGAAAATGCTGATATAATAGAGAACTGGGAATCTGGGAATCTGCACCTTGAGGCTGGTTCGCCAGTTTCCAAAATAGCTTTAGCACAACGTGAATCATGGTGTTTCAAAGGTGAAAAGAACTTTAACAGCCAGTCACATAGCCAAACTTTTTATAGTACAGGTGAGAAAAATGGGACCCAAAAGTTTAATGACTTCTGATTACTTGATTAACTGAGTACACAACTGATATCTAATTAGACAATAATTTATTGTAGAACTAATAATATTAGACAAAACACTATTGTGATATAGAAGGTTATATCACTTAACATTTTTAGGGAGGCAGTATGAATGATTAAACGCATGTATTTTAAAGTCCCAGCTATGCTATAAAATAGCTATGTGACCAAGGCAAAATTAATCCTTTAAATATCTCTTCTTTCATCTTATAATGGAAAAAATAAGACCTACTTCATATGCCTGCTTTAAAGATTAAATGTGGTTGTTTATATAAATAAAGTGACTTCAGATGGCAATATCCAATACATATAGGTGTGGTCACTGAAAAATGAGCACTATCACGCCTAAAACTTGAAGTATTTGCAATGCTAGCCAGGATTTAGACTGAATGAGAAAAATCTATCTAACTGGGGAAAATTCTTTTAATCCCTCTCTTTATGCTCTAAAGAAAGCAGTGGAGAACGTATCTTCATCTGCAGGCAATCCAATGCTACAGAAATAGCAACATGCTACAGGAATATTGTAGTATAAGGAAAACACCATGGGGTATCCATGATTAAGTGGTGTATTGATGATCAATGAATGTTAATGATAATACAGATGTATTTTTTTCCAAATGGCATTCTAGGCTTACCTTGTGGAGAGGAATTTTAAACATTTGTTAAAATGTAATGAAAACCTGCACCTGTAAAATACTCCTTGTTTCGTGTGTTCCATGGGAAACTCTGTATTTTGTATTTTCATGATATATTCTGCCTAGCACTGAGAGAAAACCACAATACTCAAAGAGTGATGGTCAAAGAGAAAAGAGTGGCCATAATCTATTTTTAAAATACTTTTAAATGCAATTACCTTTTCAGAAAGATTGGATTTGTCTAACAACATTGCATATTTATGACTATATTACTCAAAAGCTTAGCACCATGATTATGACAACAGTATCTATAAATTGTATATGCTAAGTACCAAGGCTTTCATTATTTCCAATAAGTTCAGTCACATCTCAAATAACTATTATTTCCATGCATATCAGAATAAAACATTTTTAGGTCCTTATCATTTATTGAGAGTCTAAATGAAGATCTATTTGCCCACATTTAACATGAAGAATTTCATAGAAAATATAATGCTGCTAAGCTCTTCCAAACTTATAAACTATGTCATGATTATTTATGTTACCCCTTTATTTTTTTTGACTAATGCAGATGGACCTTATGGACTTCGAGTTAATTCTGACAAAGGCCTAAAAGTAGGAGCAGTATTTACTGTTGACATTGGAGAAGCCATCTTGTTTGATTGCTCTGCCGATTCGTACCCTCCCAACACCTACTCCTGGATCCAGAGGACTGACAATGAGACATACGTCATCAAGCAGGGGCCTCACCTGGAAGTCGCATCTGAGAAGGTGGCCCAGAAGACAATGGACTATGTGTGCTTTGCTTACAACAACATGACTGGCAGGCAGGATGAAACTGGTTTCACAGTCATCATCACTTCTGTAGGTGAGTGTGACGTCAAAGGCAGGGATCCCCGTGAGACCCAAATGCATGCTGGCTGCACTCCACCCTGATTTGATAACTATGTGGAAGAGAATATCATTGTGGGATGGTCAATATACTATAAGAAATTCCCTTTCCTGAGTTAACTAAGCTGTGGCTCCTCTGAAAGAAAGAAAACCCAAAACAGAATGAAGAAGGACTCTAATTGCTAACCAAGGGACTGAGAAGAAAAAGAGAACTCAATAAATTATGCATTAGGTCAGAGTTGCTCAAGAAATAAGACAGAAGCAGCAAGCTAAGGAGTAGGGTTTATTAGCAGGGAATAGGAGGAAAAGTGGAGCCAACCCATGGAAGCTGGGGAGCCAACCAAAGAGGTTAAGACTCACTGGGTTGCTCTTAGGGCTGGGTTTTTAAGTGCAAAAACCTGCGAAGGGTAACTGCTTGGGGTATCAGAGTGGGTGCTGTTTCTGCTGACCGTTCTTCTTGATATACCTTGTCAGGCTCAAGTTAAAGCTGCATCCTGTTACGTCGGTAGGCCACCCCCAGACCTCAATCTTAGCTGAGCATCTGTTTGTCCTGGGTAGGGCGGGGCAGGCAGTTTCCCAGGCTGCACTTGCCCACAGTACAGCTTCCCACCTGGTGATTCTCCGTTTCTGCTAGGCCTGCCTAGGTCTGTTACTGTGTGCTCGTCAATATGCATTCTTGCTTTTCGGGTTTTACAAACAAACAGGAATTCAGTAGAAGCAGGCTTCTATCTAGTGTTGCATTAGGTCAGATTAATACATTTCCATGAGTTAATAATCTGGTTTTCCTACTATTTGACTCCCCTTCTCACTATCTTTCATGGGCTTCCCTTCCTGTTTCATGATGTAAACACCCGAAATCTGCAGAAGTTCTCAAAGCAGATCCCTGAAACTTGTTAAGTCTGTGATATCTGACATTCTCTAGAAATCATCTGATTTTTCACGAAGTTCATGAAACCGCAAAAGGTTAAGGATCACTGTCTAAAATAGTTATGTCCACCAAATTCCTATCCTTTTGAGCCTACTCTTCTCTTTCTATTGTATGATTTTATTCCCTTGTATGATTTCATTCACTCCTATGGTTTCATGCAACATTGGTGCATCCCAAGTCTCCACCCGTAAAACTTTAAAACCCAGTTGCCTTCTAGACGTCTTCACCTTGAAGTACCAGAGGCAAGGCACAAGTCCACAAAACAACCATTTCCTTTCCCCTCAAATCACCATTCTTTCTGTATTCCATGATTAAAAGAATGGTCTTGCTAGCTACCAACCTGAGCCAGAAATATAAAAGCCAGCTCAGACTCTTCCCTTGCCTACTGCTCTGCTCAACATACAATCACCAGGTTTACATGTTCTTTTTCCTTCCTGTCCCTCAAACCCAGTCTCTTCTCTCCTTCTCCTTTCTTGTTTCTTTCTTTTCTTTTCCCTCCTTCTCTCTTCCCCACTCCTCTTCCCCCTCCTCCTCTCCCAGCTCTATCTCTTCCACCTTCTCCTCCTTTCATTTCTTCCTTTACTACCACTACTTCTACTCCTACCATCCAGTCCTTCCTGGACTTACCTTTGCAGACAAAGAAGCCACATTCCACGTGGGGACACCTGGAAGCAGGTGCGGGCAGGCAGCAATGCTCAGGGAAGCTATGATTGGAAGAACGAGTTTGCAAAAGGAACAACCATTAATATTTTCTCCACTGAGGTCTTCTCTTTCTCTGTCTTTGTAGCTGTGGTGCCTAGAATAATGCCTATAACACAGAGAGAGCCAATACATTTTGTTGAATAAATGAAGCAAGAATATAGTCTTTGTAATTTATAGGCTACATTTTTCAAAATCACCCAGGGTATGTGCATCACAATCACCCAGGGTGGTCAGATACTGTATTTCCATTAAGATACCACAGAGTTACTGGGTTAGGATCTTGCAGCTAGGATCTGAGAATCTGAATATTTGTACTGTGTGTGTGTGAGACAACCACTTGTTGGCTGTATTTTTTTCTTTCTATTGCCTTTTGAATTTATTAAAAATCTCTTAAAGAGCTATTAAGTATTATAAGACTATCACAACCTACACATTGATAAAGAAATACACAGTGAATGGAGTCTGCCCTGGATTCTTTCAAGTTGAGGGTATTCATAATTGCAAAACTGTCTGAGTATATTGAAATTTATATACTGGCATGGTGAGATTTGGGTTTTTTTATATACCATAGTCTTTTTCATAGAAGGTATGAAAAGTATATATGGTATATACCATACCATTTCATAGAAGAAAATACCATACTCTGCAGAAGAATACTACCCAGTAGAACTTTCTGCAGTAAAGTAAGTGTTCAATATCCATACTAACTAATACGGTAGACACTGGCCCCCTTTCACTTTTAAATACTTAAAATATGGTTATGCAACTAAGGAGCTGAAGTTTTATGTTATAGCATCTTTATTGATTTTAATTTAAATATAAATAGTAATGTGTATCCGGTGGCTACCATATTGGACAATGTAGCTCTAGAATTTTTACCTGAATTATGTTTCTTTGGGGCAGTAGATAATATAGTTTCCTTATTGTTCTCCCAGCTTGTATGTACACAGGGTGATCTAAGTCAGGCACTTGTTCATTCGTTTATTTAGCACCTATCATGGGCCGAATACTGGGGTAGGCCTAGAGAATGCCATTTGAAGAAACAATTCCTGCTTACAAGATGCTCGTTGACTCCATTTGGGTAGTAATCATGTTAGGAGCTAAAGTATACCTTTTGCTTTCTATTTTCTTGGATTTTTAATAGGCTTAACCAGCTTTTTTACCTCAGTGGGTAACCAAAACTTGATTTTGAAGCAAGCCAGAATTGAGTGTATAAAATAGTTTATTGGTAATCTGGATGTCATCTTAGACTTTCTCTTCCTGCTCACTGCAAGTGAGAACATGGTTAGAATATGGAGGTGTATCCTGCCTTTCCCACTGCCTAACCTTTCACCATTAATATTCAGCCACGGTATTTTCATAAGATCAGAAGCCCCCAATATTTGATTAAGGTCTTATTACCAAGGTTCAGAGACAGCTACAGTCTTAATATCAAATGACTGCCTTCTGCAAATTCTAAAAAACCTGTTCAACCTGTACAAAGACCAGGCACGTGTTATTACAGTAAATAAGAAGAGCAGGTGCTTATTTTTCAGAGGGATTCAGGGTTGTCAACATTAGTGACCTCTGTGGTTTTTAGAGCGATATTCAACCCTCAGACGTCCATAGAACTTTAAAACAGCAACGGATGGCAAAGAAAATGAGTAATATTGATGTGTCTTGTTAAGTATTTTATTTTACTTTTAAGTTTTCCAAATGAATGAACCTTTGCAATGCAGATTACCAGTAAGTGTATACCAACCTACAATAAGAAAAATGAACATCGCTTGTAACTGCCAATTGAACACTTACTAGCCACTCTGATGAGCCATCTGTATTGAGATCTGTGGAGAATTTGAAATAATTTTGAGGGGTAACATACCTGCCTTTGAGATATTTTTGGAACCAACTTGTATTTGGTGTCACCAGAATCAACTTACAAGAAATAGATGAATCTCTTTATTTTTAATGAGGCATAGAATATGGGCAACCAAAAAGTCTCAGCAATAAGATGTAGAGGGCAAAGGAAAAAGGAGGCAAAGATGACTCTGATGTCACCAATATAGAAGAAAATAACAAGATCAGAAAATAATCAAAAGTTCTATTGGGGACTTTCAGTTAGGGAGAGGAAGGCTGGAGAATGTCACAATTATCTCTGTGTTTTCCCACCTGTACAAGATGGTGCCTTCCACCACTGTGGGCTATGATTCACATCTAATTTGAGATACTATTTGATCTTTCTGTAGTTCAGTGGAGATATGCTAAAGAACACAGGGCAATGGTTAAGGCCACATGGTTAATAAGTAATAAAATAATATCCAAATTCAAAGCCCTTGTTTTCAACCACTATATAAACTGCTTTGGATTAAGAATATTAATAAGACTGTGGACTTTCTAAAAGATATGTCACGTATACAAGATAAAATGTATTTTCTTATCACCTTAACCAATTTTATGCTATCTACAAAGAGGTACTCTGGTTTGTCCATGACATGTTTATACATTCATGTCAATGAAAAAATTATAAAATATCTGTAACTAGAAATAATATCTAGAGTATAAGTTTTCAGGAAAGAATAATAAACTAGAATAATAAAATAATTTATTTTATAGATTTAAAAATTTAAATAAATTATTTATTTATTATAAAGAATAATAAAATAATAAATTAGAATCTTTATTTTAAAAAACGATAATTTTATTACCCAAGTTAAGGACTTCCTTGAATGCAGGTGTTCCCAATTACCAATTTTAATGGGTCTGAATCACTATTTTGCCATACTGTGTGTGTGTGTACATATATACATACATATAATGGAAATGATTAACATCCAAGTGTTCACATTTAATGAGGGTATTCAAATTATTAGAGTTCCAAAGGTCCATGTGGCTATAGTTTGAGATTTAGACATACCACAAATGTTTTAAATTTGTATGTGATCCTGACAAATCTATCATTTTAAATATTGATTTCTATTGCATACCTTTTTTTTCCTACCTAGTATCAATGTATTTCCATATAGCATAAACAAGGTAAAAGGAGAGAATAGCAAAATGACCCAAGGCAGGAAAATAAATGTACTCATTTCTTCCATCTGCCCAGAGGTTTCTCAGGTTAAGGTGTCCAGGAGCTGTGTTGCACTTTGGGCCACAGGAGAAATCGACTAGGCTAGAACTACATCCCCAACACCCAGACCCTGAGAACTTAGGTGGCACCGCCATTAGCATCTAGCACAGAATAACTGTGTTGTCAGGTGGGGCCATGGTGGAGTGTGAAAATAGCACATCCCTCAACATGGCACCTCCGTTTCTGTGGGGACATGAATCAGCTGCCATAATTAACGAATACACTGGATGGGAGCGAGCTTAGAACTCCGTTCTGATCCAGAAATAGGCATGCTGACTAGTAGCATATGGCCATCCTGTTTTAGGTGCAGTGTCTCCAACAGCCGGGTGGCGATACCATGGATACCACACCTCTTGCCCATATTTGCACTTAATATGTTATTTCATTTTATTTGTTTGCCTAAGGAGGGAGCAAATAGCATTTGCACTAAGGCTTTGGTAAATGAGTCGATCATGTTTAAATAATGGGGAGAATGGCATGCTATGTCCTGAAAAGTAGAAACTTCTCTAAAAGGAAAAAAAAACCACTGAAACTCCTAGAAGTGTCCCAAGCTACAGCCAGGGTCCCTGGACATTCTCTGTGGCAGTTGGGTCTGAATTTCCCTGCTGTATTATTTTCAAGCTGGGCTTCTGGAAGTACATCTCTCCTAAACACACTTACCAACAGCTGAGACCACAGCAACTCTGCCCCTTGAGTTGATCATTGACATGTTTGGCACGTTTTACTTTGTGAAAGGGAGCAAATTCCAAATGCTGGACCTGGTAAATCTCGTATGTTCGAAGACGGAATGAAGCAGTGTGAAGAGCAGAGAGCCAGGATGCGCTCCATTAGAAGGGGGCCCAGTGGGAAAGCTCATTTGTTCTGAGGAAAGAACTAGCCCTATTTCTCATCTCCAGGGCAAGGGATGCCAGGCCTTTGCCACAGCCAAGGATTTGGGCTGACAGGCGCTGCTCCCCACAAGGTGGTTCTCTGATGTAGGGCAAACAGAGGCTAAGGGGAAGAGAGGCAAGAGGACAATGGAAAGGAGTCTAAAGAAATAAGGAAACAATGGAAAAGGAAATAAGATGGATTCTCCGTAGGCCAGAATGTGCGAATTTGGTCATTTTAACACATATATATCAAAGGTGGGAAAAGAGTTTAAAATGGTGGAGATGTATCTTACCTACTGAAGGATATCCATTCATTCTTTGTCATTATATGTTAAACCTACTACCAGGCCTCAGAATCTTGGAAGAGCCTGGCAAAGAGTTGACATTTGCCAGATTGTAACTGTACCATTAGAATGGGAAGTACTCTGAAATAATAACTATTAGCATATTTTCATGTTTCCAAGAGGCAAAAAAGCTGAGACTATACTAAAACGTTTTTCTGCAGTTTTTCTCCAGGTAAAGTGCATTGCAGAAACTTGACTAGAATAAATTAACATTGGATACTTTCTTGAGGGGTCAGGAGTTAGTACATTTTGGTGAAGGCAGTCTTGCCATCAAGAAGACAGTTAAAGCGCACCAAGTCTGGTGTTAGAAAAGGTTAAAGGAAAACTGACTATGTAGGAGACTATCTGCCAATTCTAGAGCCTTTCTTTAACCACAGATTAGCAGGAAAAAACTGAACTTGCAGTAGGAAAAAAAAAACAAACACACCCCGCGCCATGTTCTGGTATCAGTTCTAGAACTTACTGACTGTAGCAAATACTTTAGTTTCTCTAAGACTATTTCTTTAGCTGTGCCTAGAAATGGTGCTTTATTTTTTCTTATTATTTTCATTATTATTAATATGATACACCTATATTAAATAAATGGGGAAAATGAATTGCAATACATTTGGTTTTATACATACATAATGCTCAACAAAAACACCCCGTGAGAATCAATTAGCTATATAGGGAATTAAAAATAAAGAGTATAGACATTTTTATTATTATTTCTAAATTATGTACTACACATCCTTTATACCAGTAAAATTATAACTTTTGTCAGCCTGGCTGGCGTGGCTCAGTGGATTGGGCATGTGAACCAAAGAGTCACAGGTTCGAGTCCCAGTCAGGGCACATCCCTAGATTGCAGATCAGGTCCCCAGTAGGGGGTGTGTTAGAAGCAACCATATATTGATGTTTCTCTCTTCCTCCCTTTCCCTCTCTCTAAAAATAAATAAATAAATAAATAAAATGTTTTTTTATTATAACTTTTGTGTATATATATATATATATATATATGCACACAAGTATTTCAAGACTCATTAATTAGCATGCAAATGGATATAGTGTCCTATTCACATAATGAACTTTATGCCNACTTTTGTCAGCCTGGCTGGCGTGGCTCAGTGGATTGGGCATGTGAACCAAAGAGTCACAGGTTCAAGTCCCAGTCAGGGCACATCCCTAGATTGCAGATCAGGTCCCCAGTAGGGGGTGTTTGAGAAGCAACCATATATTTATGTTTCTCTCTTCCTCCCTTTCCCTCTCTCTAAAAATAAATAAATAAATAAATAAAATGTTTTTTTATTATAACTTTTGTGTATATATATATATATATATGCACACAAGTATTTCGAGACTCAGTAATTAGCATGCAAATGGATATAGTGTCCTATTCACATAATAAACTTTATGCCAAACTCTCTGGCTGCCTGAAATCATATAATAGCAGAGCAACGGTGAACTTAAAACTCAGTCACGCTAACCTCCATTTTACTAATGTGGAAATCCAGAGCCTCAGAGTCAAGCGTCACTTCCACGTTGTCTAGCTCTTTGGAGAGGACACACTGTGAAGCAGGAGCACAATGCCTGGAGAAAGGCTGAGACTTCTCAAGGCGATCACCCAAGTGGCAACGTAGTTCCAGACTAAAAGGTCAGCTTTCTAACAGTGGGAGAATATAAGCTGCTCTACAAATGATTAACAAGGAGAAAATGAAAAACAATCCCAGTAAGTTTTATGAGGCTCTACACTGCGTGTAGAAATGACAAATTGCCATTGTAGTTCATTTTAAACCATCATGCGATTTATTTCTTCCACCCAGAGTTAAAAACAGTTTAACTTAAAATCTATTTAAAAATAGACAGAGGGATGTTAACAATAGTATAAGGAAAGGAGAAGCCAAAAAACTTACATGCACAACCCATGGACATGAACTAAGGGGGGTTGGGGGTTGGCTGAAGGGAAGGAAGGTATTGGGTGGGGGGCGTGCAAAAGGGAAAAAAATTGGGACAACTGTAACGGCATAATCAATAAAATATACTTCAAAAATAAAATCTGTTTAAAGGCAAAAATATTACACAGGTATTATAATCTCATAAAAAGAACATTTTAGTAGAAAAAAGCTGGGACACAATTCCTTGAATTGATATCAGAAATTTACAAACTTCTCATCTGACACGGTAAAGACTTTTAATAATAAAGAACAAGCTGCTTAACTCTCAAAGACTTTAAAGGAATATGTGAACAACATTGTATAGGAACATTAGAAGAGATAGATTGACTTCCATGACCTTTTAATGGAGTTATATATATATATATGATCTATACTATATTACAAAAAGATTCTGGAAGATGAAGAATGACGGTGTTTACGTGGAAAGCTACGGGAGTGCACACAGATCCACGGGGAAAGAAGGGAAAGATTAAGGTTCTTCCGCATCTTGGCTGCTGGAGCCCCCGGCCGAGGCCCCACGGTGAAAGATGACGAAGTGCGGGCCGGATATTTATTGCTGAGCCAAGTGGCTGCCATGCCTTCACCACCCCCACGTTCTCCAGGCTGTTCCCACCACCGCCTCGGAGTAGAAGTGAGGTGCCAGGACTGTCACTCCCACATTAAGATGGAGCGAGACGGGCAACTTCCATGATTCATTTCCACATGGACACCTGATTCCCATGATAAAGTGAAAGAGACCTGTTTACTCCCATTGGTTGGAGGTTAAACTGCTTCCCACTTTATAGATTACAGGAACTCTATGACTAAACATATTACAGTCTGGAACTAGTGTTAGCATTGCCCTGGTTAATAAGTTGTGTTAAAATGACATCCAAGTGAGGCAGCACAAAGTGTCAACAGCCTGGGGTTCCCCTGGACTCTGCCACTTACTACCTGAACTACTATCCTCATCTGTAAGAGGGGATAATAATAATAGCTCCCTAATAAAATTATTGTGAACATTTAGTGGGTGAATATGTATCAGGTACCCTTAGAACAAAGTCTGATATTGTTGCATCCACCAACCACGAGAACAAATGTCAGAGACTTTCAGGGTTTCAAAGATGTTACTTTATTGGCCAAGTTTAACCTGCGCAGGGGCGAACTCTCAGGGTGTCCAGAGACACGGTGCCCGCAAGGGCTGCAAATGAGAGTCGCGCCTAGTGCTTATAGCCAAGTCCTTATATAGGGGCAAGCAAGCAAGCATTGCACAGAAGCAGATGTGGCGGTTAGCTGTTGGCTCACAGAGCCCGCACACGGGAACAGGGTGGGGTCTGACTCAACTGAAAGGAAAATTTTGAAACTAAACAGATGGCAATCAACTTACAGGATGTTTGCTAGGGACGCAGGCTCCTTGGGGCTGAGACTATTTTTCTTGTTCCCAACAATATATTGTAAGTAAGTACTCAGATATTACAGTATGTTTTTTTAAGATTTTATTTATTTACCTTTAGAGGAGGAGGGAAGGAGAGAGGGAGAGAAATATCAATGTGTGGTTGCCTCTCGTGAGTCCCCTGCTGGGAACTGGCCTGCAACCCAGGCACCTGCCCTGATGGGGAATTGAACTGCGGTTGTTTGGTTTGCAGGCCTGTGCTCAATCCACTGAGCTACATCAGCCAGGGGTATTACACTATGTTTTATACAGGAATACTGATGAATACAGGAATGGCTTACAAAAGAAAGGGAATTTTAGTCACAACACGGGACTTTAAATATTTTAACAATCATACACACATTCTATTGTAAGAATGAAATTTCTTTGTTGGTCAAAAATTAGTAAAGTGTATTTAAAACAAACACCTCCCTTTCCACACCTTTAATTACACAGCACCTCTCTAGAGAAAATTCACACACCTGAATTATGCAAGAGTGAGATGGCAGGTGAGGGGGAATAACCTAGCATCTGGGGACGTTGGATACAATAGGATCAAACAGATCCAAGTTAAATGGTGGCAAACGCTGCTGAAAGGTATGACATCAGAAGGAAGAAGAGGAGAAGGAGCGGGAGGGGGACAGGAAGAAGAAGGAGAAAAGTGTGACGTGAGCTATTTGCTGTATCTAGCACGACATACCCGTGTGTCCCGGGGCAGCACGCCACCACAACTGATCATGGATGATCTCAGAGAGTCTACTGGGTGTTCTCCAATAAGTCCATTCCTTTCATTTCATCTCATTCATAGTCCCTCTCATAAATAGATTTGCAGTGGTGTCTCATTTAAAATCAAGTTGAATTATATGGCAATTTATTCTTGATATTCAAGAAAAATATGAAACCTGTGTTTGTCCTTTCACTCAGGACTGGAGAAGCTTGCACAGAAGGGGAAGTCGCTGCCCCCTTTAGCGAGCATAACCGGAATATCGCTCTTTTTGATTCTAGCCGTGTGTTTTCTTCTCCTATGGAAAAAATATCAACCCTCCAAAGGTAGGGTAAAATTAGAAAAAATTTAAATGGCTTTATACATGTACTCTAAAGTATTTACTATGTTTATTTTTCTTGATTTTAGTGATCAAACAGAAGCTAGAAGGCAGGTAATGTATACGTTTCTAGTAAAATAATTTTTTTCCTAAATGTGTTTTCCTCAATTGTGAAGACTGACAGACATGCCAATTTGTCTTTTAGGCCAGAAACAGAATACAGAAAAGCACGAACATTTTCAGGTAATGGCTAGGCCAAAAGGGGCTATTATCAATGTAATGTACATTAATTTGTATATTATATTTTTGATATTCACTATTATATACAATGTAATATTGATGTAATAGAATCCACATAAGCTAATATTGATAAAATACTAAAATCCCTTACCTTTGAATAGTGTCTTGACTTTACAAAGTGCTACCCCCTGCATTGGTTTTATGTGAGTCACCCAAGGCTGCAGAAAAGGTGGAAGGCACTGAGCTCCACTGTAGAGGCAAGAGAACCAAGGCTCAGGGAGATGAAGCCATTTGCTCACCATCACTGAGTTCTGCTGAATCCTATTCTATTGACCCATTATTATTTTGAAAATGCCCAGGGTCCCCCCACTTTGTTCATTCCAAAGGCAGACACGATGCTGGCAGCCTGACAGTTTTGCTGCTTCTTTGTCCCCAGAACGCTCCTCACTGCCATCGCTACTGACTGCCTACTGAGTTGTTACAAGTTAATGATGGGCCTTGGAGTCACAAGGAGCTGGATTTTAGTCCCATATATACCACTTTCCCCCAGCGTCACCTTGGGAAAATTATTTTTCTTGACCTCAACTTCCTCATCTATGTAATAAAGACATTAACTTCCCCTCAGGGTTGCTATGGGCACAAATATGTGATGTGGGTGGAGTGTCTGATATGATGCCTGGACGCTTGGCAAATATGGGACTCCTTCCTCTCATCTAGTCGGAGCTGGGAAAGGCCCCAGGGAGACCATCTGGCTCCTCCTAAGCACCTCACTCCTGTCACCTTTCAGATGAGAGTTTAGTGACCTTGACATTGTACTGTGTTGCATTTTGTAGGTATGGGCAGCTGTAGTTCTCACTAGTCCTGGTGGGCCCTGTTAGGTCTAGCTGAGTGCAGCAGGCTGAAGCCTTGGCGGTTATAGATCTCTGGTATCTGACAGTCACAGAGGACAAGCCAACCCACGTATGTTTATCTGAATATTTAATACACTGTTCCCACATCAGGCTCTGAGAAAATGGTCCCAATTCAGTTTCAGTAGGAGTGATGTCCGACACTGTGTAGAGGCAGTGTGAGCACAGGGGGTGAGGAAGTCTTAAATGGGCTTTATACACACCACTGAAAGGGACAATGAAGATAAGTTTTGCAAATGCTTAAAAACAATGATAAGAAATTGAAGCAGTTGGTTTATACGTAGCATTTGTTTTCCATTTCAGGCCATGAAGATGCTTTGGATGACTTTGGGATATATGAATTTGTTGCTTTTCCGGATGCTTCTGGTGTTCCCAGGGTCAGTTTCCCCAGTGGCTGGTTAGCAAAGAAGCAGGGGTGGAAGTGGCCCTCAGTTAAGCACGGGGCAGTGTGGGCAAGAGGCTGCATCACCGTCAGCAGCGTGTACTCACTCTGAATGGCATGGCTGGATCTTGCTTAGACTTCAGAAATAAGGCCAACATGAATAAGGGGGCTACACTAGTCCATAAACATGCTTTGCCTGGTAAACTCAGTGAAGAGAGAACCAAGTAGAAGGTCAGGGGAACTGAAGACAGAGGGAATGAGGACACGCTGGTTTAAATGTCCACATCATTGCAGTGACTGCAGCCCGCCACTTCACTGGACTCTGTTCCTCACTCCCCCTGCATTTCCCCCTCACATCTCTCGAGGACATTGCAAAGACAGCTGCTCACACCCACATCCCTGAGGGTTCCTTCTGCTCTTCAGAAGAAAGGTACCATGTAAACTCAGAGTATGCAGGCACGCATCTTTATTTTTATCCTAAAGGTACATGAGATGTGAGAGGGGAGATTTAACAGAGTTGAAGCTTTTTTTTTTCAGTCCACAAAGACTGTATCCTTTGTAGACATGCAGAATGTTTCTCTGAGCTATTCAGCTCGGATTTGTGTAGAACCAATCTTTTCTCAGCTTCCATATTCCTCTATGACAGCTCCCTTAAGGAAGGGGCCAGACACAGCCTACTTGCTTCTGGGTGTTTTAAAACTCTCTGTTGTTAGAGATGGTTGCCTTACTTGTTCAGAGAATTCTATCAATGTAAGGTTCACCCAGTAAGTGTCCTGACCATAGATTTTATTTCAAACACACCACATGAGTAATGGGAGGGGGACTGTATGGCTTTCATCCTCCTAAGAGTGAGTCAGTAATGCCAGCACCCACATCATCAGAGTCGAAAGGCAGGACTGCACTGCAAAAGCTTTGCAATGCCCCAGTCCCTGTCGGACAGGATTGGCTCAGCCACCATTCCTACAACCAAAAAGACAAAAACAAATGTTTGGTGAATCTGTTATTCTGAACGCCAGCTTCCCACTGTGGCAGAAAGCACCCCTCACAGATGTAGCTTTTAAATAAATGGGAGAGCAAAAAAGTGAAGAGCTGGTAAGACTTGGAACAGAATTTTTGAAGTCAGGGGTTTATTTTAAATCAGGCACAGTTTTTTATTCCTAGGAATTCATTAGAAAAGATTGAGATATACGTGAGAAACTTTACAGTTAGCCTTGTGATTAGTCAGTACTCAGTTTGAAGACTTTATTTGGGAGGACCTCTATTTGCTGGAAGTGCTACAATATTCAAGAACATGAGGCAGGCATCAGTAAATGAGTGGATGATAAAAAACTGTGGCACATTTACACAGTGGAATACTATGCAGCAGAAAAAAGAAGTAATTCCTACCTTTTGCAACAGCTCCATGGATGGAACTGGAGACTGTTATGCTAAGAGAAATAAGCTACACAGTAAAAGACAAATACCATATGATCTGACATGTAACTAGAATCTAAGGAACAATATGAACTAACCAGCAAAATAGAATCAGAGGCACAGAAACAAGGAATAGACTAAAAGTTGTAAGTGGGAGGAGGTTGGGACTGGTTGAAAGAAAGTGAAGGGATTAGACAAAGAACACGTATGCATCACCCATGGACATGAACAACAGTGTGGGGATTGACTGTGGGAAGGGAGGCTAGGGGATGGGGCGAAGGAGGGAAATTGGGACAACTGTAATAGCATAAACAATTTTTAAAAAAGAACATGAGGCAGAGAAATGAGTGCTTTGATGGCATATCAAAAGCCCGGCTTATGTTTGCCATAAGTAGAATAATTTAATTTGGAGCTATGCCCATCTTCAAAGCTGAAAACTCCTAAGAAATCAGCTGGGGTTTTCCATGGTGCACTTTGGGAAGAAGTGAGAAATCAACACCAGCAAGTGCAAGAGGAGGGTGAGAAGGATTAAGACTGGAACGTGCGCAGGAGGATCTGTGTGAGAAGGAGCCAGAACGGCAATTATACATGAAGATCAGCAGCAAATGCACTGGCTTGGTGAAGGAAATGAGAAATAATAATAAAACCAAGACCTGAAAGTTGAAGTTAAAAAGGGACATAAGTTGCATTATGAACTTTGGGGGTTTTAAAAAATCAGAATCGTCTCCCACATAGTTGTGGCACAGATGAGCTCCTCCTCCTCCCTGTACTTGCTACACAGGTCACTGTCCACCCAGCACCTCTTTCAGAAGCTGGACAGAATGCAGGGGCGTGAAGTGAACAGATTGATTACTACTTGACAGCTCTAATATTAGGTTAGGTGAGTTCGTCATCATCTGTAGGTTGCTTTTATCATAGCCCCTGAACACCTCTGCACCAAAGAAAATCCAGAGTTGATCTCAAGTACAAACTGTAAACCAAAATCACCCTGGCACAAAAATAATAGGACAAATCACATCTCCCAGGGCTGCCCACGACAGCTTTAGCAGGCAGAGTGAAAACAGGCAGCTCCCAGGAAAACATGAAGCTAAGGTGCCCCAGTAGAACCTAGCAAGCCACCCCCCTGGTGGAGCTACATACAGCACAGAAAGTGATCAGAAATAGGATGAAAATGGGAGTTTGGGATAAGGAGGGGAACCAAACTTGAGCTAAATAATTGGAAGGCAGTGTTCACAGGAAGAAAATACCATTAAATACAAGGAATAAGAGTTAACAAAACACAAATTCCAGTTTCAATCAAATATACGTTTGTTGTTACCACACACAAGTACACAATTATACTTTCCACATTCTTCCAAGCCTTTAGGTGGAAGCCCATGACTACATTCACATCAAAATATCTCCCTTTCTGGGTTCTATATGTGTTGGTGCCATCTTTGCTGACTTGCAGTTTGATGAGGACGTTGGTCTTGCTTTCCCACCATCCTTGCACACATAATCCGCAAATGGTGGGAAAAGGCAATTGAGATGTAATATAAAAGACAATAACATACACTCTCTGATTCTAAACTGTCCTGATATCTTCTCTGTTGCCGTCTTTTCTTCCTCTTCTATTTCCTTTACAGTACTGCCAACTCTTTTCTTAAAGGGAGAAAAAAGTGATTGCTGTGTCAACTATTGCCCTTCTGACCTCGCAGCGACGCTGCTACACTCAACACCGTAGAGTAAATGCAGGAACCGTAGCAAAGAGGAAGTGGACATTGTCGGGAAGAGAAATGGTTTTAATTTTCCACCCAACTATTTCACAGTTGTTTTCAACTGTGCAGAATAGTGGGAATACTATTTATACTACTCTGCTAATTTTTCTAATACGCCACCTTTCCTAGGTGCCCAATAGGTCTGTTCCAGCCTCTGATGGTGCCTCGGGGCAAGATTTGCACTACACGATTTATGAAGTTATTCAGCATATCCCTGCTCAACAGCAAGACCATCTAGAGTAAGTATGAACTTGCCTTCATTGGTGCTGCCTTGGAGAGGCTTGGCATTCAGCCCCCACCCCCCACCCCCACTTTCCCCAGAACTTACTGTAAGGCTCAGAAGGAAAATATTAAAATGGGAAAGCATAGCTTCTGTACATAGTTCCCCACCTGAAAATAATCTTAAGAAACAAGATAGGCAAACACACAAGTATCTTCAGGGGCCATGCATTCGGGCCAGTGGGTGAAATGGAGAGCTCCAGACCCCAGCGTTTCCCTGCGGTGAATCCACACCTGGACATCAGAGCCACCTTCTGTCCAGCACTCAAGCCACTTTGGTTATCTTGATGATTTTCCAGCGGCTGTGGTGGTTTTAGAGCCAACCACCTGTTGCTGTACTTAGGACCGGGAAAACAAAACAACGAAATAACCTGCAAAATGTGCTCCACACACTATCACCAGCCAAATGTCACACCTCTTACAGATTCAAAGTAATCTACTCCCAAACTCCCAAGTGAACAGAAGCACAGTGAGGACTGGCCTTGCACCGAGAGCATAAAACCTTAGCTTAGGTCAGTGTCAGGAGACTACTCATCCAGGGAACCTCAGAACTACCACTGAGGAGTCGTCAACCTTCCCAGCACAGAGAATCGAAACCTACAGCCCTCTGAAATAGTGCAGTGAACTTCCCTTTTTCATGGGCCTCAGCTGCCTGCAGGCATAACTGCCACAAATCATCTCCCATCATTTCTTTATGTGTCATTTATTGACTTTGAAAAGAACACCAATAACCACACACAGGAACTTCCCCTCTGGCAAAAGAAACCCAGTCCAGCAAAATAATTCACGCACACCTCTGGGTAAATACCAAAAATAACAGCTGGCCGTGGAGGAATGCCTGGGAAACCACCTTACAGGGCAGGGACTGAGTCCTGGGGAGCAACGCCGCCCTCGAAGGGCTGAGAAAGTGGCAAGAGTGCCTCCGAGGCCCCCGTAAGTGCAGGCCTTCTCCTCCCAGGGAGCCTGGGGAGAAGGGCATCAGGTAAACTAGGAGCAGACCCTGACATGTGTAGAAGCTTTCTAGCTCCTACTTTCAGTTCCAAAAGAAAGTTATTTTAAAGTGTAATTTTCATCTACTAAAAGACCACAGTGGAATTCCATGATCATTTGAAACTCTCTAAAATGATACCTAATCCTTCTTTACTTTCTGGAATAGAAAATTAAGGGATGTTTTTCTTTGTTTACTATAAGGAATAGAAGAGTTTTTGAGAGTCTGTCTGCTTCCTAGTTTTGTTTTTTTTTATCCTCGATAGAGTATGTGCTCACTGATTTTAAGAGAGAGGGGAGGGGTGAGAGAGAGGGAGAGAAACATCCATCTGGTCTCTTGTATGCACTCTGACCCTGGGCAGAACCTGCAACCCAGGCATGTGCTCTGACTGGGAATTGAACCCACAACCTTTGGGTTTATGGGACAATGCTCCAACTAATTGAGCCACACCATCCAGAGCTGTCTGCTTTCTAATTTCAAGATTGTATCCAATTAAACATTATGTCCTATTTAAATTCATCTGTTTTCCTATATGTCCTTTATTCTATGTACCTATTTTTTTCAGTTAGAAGGCAAACAAACAAAATGAAAACTTGAGATTTATGTTTTAAGTCTCCTCACAATGAAATAAATGTTCATTTTATTTTTTAATGTATTTACTGATTTGAGAGAGAGAGAGAGACCAATATGTAAACATTGATTGGTTGCCTTTTCTTACGTGCCCTGACCAGGGATCGAACCTACAACCTACATATGAGCCCTGACCAAGAATCAAACCCCTAACTTTCTGGTTAACAGGACAATGCTCCAACCCACTCACCCACACCAGTCAGGGCGTAAATGCTCATTTTAAACTGTGGAATATGACAGCTGCACCTTCAGAACACAAAATGGTTAAGTAGGTTTTGCGGAAAAAAATTGATCCCTAAATTTAAAAACCATCACCCTCTGAAACTAGAATGCTTTCAGATAACAGCAATATATCTCCACAACTTTTTGGAAATATAAACCTTTATTTCAGAAACAAACTTTAAAGAATGAAAGTAAAGCAGAAATGCTCTTTTTCAAGCATGTAAAGGACTATTCCAAGCTGCTTTTGAGGACAGGCACCCTCCAGGGAGAGTCGACCCAAGAACAGCAACGCACAGGCCGGGCCCTAGTGACCCGCCCATGCCCTCGTCCTCTCTCTTCTCACCAACTTCTTCCCTGCGGAGTCCTTGTTTCCCTTCGGGTGCCTCTGTCTTCCAGTGGTGCTCTCCCTTCCCCTTACCGCCATCCTTTGATGCCGTCCCTCTCTGATTCTGCCCTCCCCTTCTCCCCTCTGGACGACCGTCTCCCTTCTCTCAAATATCTCTTAAAACCTGCCTCCTCTGTCTCTCTTCCAACCCCTATGCAGGGGGAGCCAGTATGTTATAATGTTTTACAGTGCAATTTTCCTTAAATACAGATTTATGTTACCTATTCTAAATTTTAAAAGCAAATGAACAGTGTATTTTCTTTTTACTTCATCACAAACTGTTTTGCACTTATTTTGTTTGCAGTGAATCCACAAGCATTTCCAGGATATTAACTATGTGCTATTCAACGAGACTCCGTCTTCTGAGGATTTCATACTTTAGTGGGTTCCTATTTGCTTATTTTAACTAAAGACTAGTGGTTCTTAGCAGAATAAATATTCCTCGGAAGAATAAACATGGCCTAAACATACCGAGACCATTTCCCTCTCCTGAGTGCCTGTGGTTTCGTGCTCTAGGTCCAATTAAATTTAAAGCTCAACTTCGCGAATAATGCAGTGTTACTTACGGTTAGTGAATCTCTCCCACCCCCATCCCCAAAGTGAATGTGCCCGCTCCGGGTAAAGACTCTCAATTCACTGCTTTCTTTTACCTCTATGTGGCAGTGGCTTCCAAGACAGGTAAGACAGCCAAAAAGTTTTTCTTTAGCTATTCTAGCAGTGTTGTCTTTGTACCGACATGTGTTTATTACCTAATTGGACTGGTGTTTAAGACATTGGTAAGTTGACCCCTGTTCATATCTTAGTACGCAGACTAATTATTTGTTCATTGAACTCATGGCTGCATTTATTTAAATGCTGTCTGTGGACTGGCTGTTAGGATTTAAAAACAGGACATTCCAGAAAGTACACCTTTAGTTTCAAAAGGAAATTACCTACAGAATTTAGTGATTGCTTACTCTTTATGTTCATTAGTTTATAAATGTAATTTACTTTGTTTTTTCTTTTTTTAAATATATTTTATTGATTATACCATTACAGTTGTTCTATTCCCCCCCTTCATTCCCCTCCACCCACACCCTCCCTCCCCCACCATTCTCCCCCCCCCTTAGTTTATAACCACGTGTCTCAAGTTCTTTGGATTCTATATTCCCCCCACTATTCTCGCCCTCCCCCCTATCTATTTTCTACCTACCATCTATGCTATTTTCTGTGCCTTCTCCCCCCTTCTCCCCCTCCCACCCCCCTATTTCTAACCCTCCATGTGTTCTTCATTTCTATGGCTCCACTCCTGATCTAGCTGTCCTCTTGGTTTGCTTTTGTTTTAGGTGTGGTTGTTAATAACTGTGTGTTTGCTGTCCTTTCACTGTTAATATTTTTCATCTTCTTTTTCTTAGATAAGTCCCTTTAGCATTTCATATAATAAGGGCTTGGTGATGATGAACTCCTTGAACTTGACCTTATCTGAGAAGCACTTTATCTGTCCTTCCATTCTAAATGAAAGTTTTGCTGGATAAAGCAATCTTGGCTGTAGGTCTTTGGATTTCATGACTTGGAATACTTCTTTCCAGCCCCTTCTTGCCTGTAAGGTCTCTTTTGAGAAATCCGCTGACAGTCTGATGGGTACTCCTTTGTAGGTGACTGTCCCCTTATCCCTTGCTGCTTCTAGGATTCTCTCCTTCATTTTGGTCTTGGCTAATGTAATTATGATGTGCCTTGGTGTGTTCCTTCTTGGGTCCAACTTCTTTGGCACTCTCTGAGCTTCCTGGATTTCCTGGAAGTCTATTTCCTTTGCCAGACTGGGGAAGTTCTCCTTTATTATTTGTTCAAATACATTTTCCACTCGTGGCTGTTTCTTTCCCCCTTCTGGTACCCCTATAATTCGGATGTTGGAACGTTTAAAGACGTCCTGGAGGTTCCTAAGCCTCTCCTCATTTTTCTGAATTCTCATTTCTTCATTCCTTTCTGGTGGGATGTTTTGTTTTTCCTTCTGATCCATTCCATTGATTTGAGTCCCAGTTTCCTTTCCATCACTATTGGTTTCCTGTGCATCTCCCTTCATTTCAATTAGTTTAGCCTTCATATGTTCCTCTAAATTGTGACTTTGTTCCTCTAATTTGTGACTATAATCTACCAGTTCTGTGAGCATCCTGATAAATAGTGTCTTGAATTGTGCTTCTGAGAGGCTGGCAATTTCTCGGTCGCTTAGAGTTATTGGCTCTGGGACTTTGGGTTCTTCTTGCGCCATCTTTCAGGCTGTTCGTGCCTGTTCCATGGCAGGATCAGAGCCCTAAAGTGTTCACTAGAACAGGGCAACTAAGTCGCTGGGTTGTGACGCTGTATGTGGGGGTGGGGTCAAAGAGGGACTATGGCGTCCTGTCCGCCGCCAGCCGCCACGGCCGTCACCGGGCCCACGCGTTTCGTCCCACTGCACGCGAGTGTGCCACCGCCGTCAGCCCTCGCCCCCTGGGGCCTGCGTGGTCTGTCTCACTGCGCGAATATGCGCCTGCGGTCTGCCCCGCACCCCAACTGGTTCCCGTCTGCCTGCGTGCCTGGGTCGGGGGGCCCTGTCCTGCCCGACCCTGCTCGCTGCTGGCTCCGCCCCTCTTACAGTCCCCGTTGAACGGTTAGATGTAGTCGGACTTCCGTATAATTCAATTTTCTGTTCTTTGGCTGTGTCTTTGTTTCTCCAAACCTTTGTTGTATTCAAACTTGGTTGTGGGAGAAGGCACAGTGTTTCCACCTATGCCTCCATCTTGGCGGAAGTGCTCAATGTAATTTACTTTGAACTAGTTCAAAATAACTCATGTTATTTGCAGCTATGGAAAGGAATTAAAAGTTGTAAGTTTCTTCTGCCTTTATGATCTGAAATCTGTAGAAGAGCAGCATGTCACATATTTTAACATCTCTTTGCCAGGTGAACATTCGTGGGCAAGCAGTACACTAGAGTGAAATGATGAAGGAAGGTTTTGAGGAAAAACAGTGGAAATGTGTATTTATTCGGAATCCATGGAGACATCAAGCCCATCTAGCTCATTACAAAAGTCACTCATACAAACTGGACCGCAGGTTTCCTACCGCACACAGCATGCATTGTGCTACTGGAACGGGAACACAGCTGGGAAGACGCCCCCAGTGGAGAGTCTTTATCGTGCCGACTGAGAGAAGGAAAAGGCTGGGACTTTCCAATTTGTCTTTGTATCAAGTTTCTGTAAAAGGCTCAGTTAGTTCCAACCTATGCTTTCATCTACACGGACACTATTATATCGAACCTACAAATGTGGAAACTTTGTATTTGTAAAATTTTCAGCAGGCTTTGTTTTATGAAATTCTCATTACTGTTAAGATTGCTATATTTATTTTTTTTTACTTTGTTCCCAAATTTCCTTCTTGCTACCTGTACCACAGAATAATGATGGTTGTCACAAAACACGGCTGTACCTTCCCGTCGGCTGTCAATCCCACCCCCCCCCAATGGTATTTTTGGAAAGACATAAAACACGGAAGGAAATGACTCCCTGAAGTCTTATTTCTATTTTTGTTTGAGAAAAGATGGATCCTAATAAATTATTCTGTTTGTGCTTTTATATGGCCTTGATTCTTCGTCTTGTAGAAATTTTACATAAAAGTCAGATTATAGAATTAGATTTCTTTTCCTTATTTCACAATGTGCAATAAAGTGTAGATTATAGAGAAGTACTAAAGCAAGAATCTTGCTCTCTCACAGCTGTGTTTTGTGTTAGACTTGAAATTTTTACTGTATGGAATTGCTGATTCTGGTAAGGTCTTCCTCCTTCTACGTTACAGTATTTTAAAGGATCCATTAGAAACTAAACAGTAGAATTAGTTAACACTATTTCAGAACCCCCAAGTGAAATAAATAATTCTGGTAACAATCATCATTAGGCAAGAATGCTAGATGAAATGTACCAGATAAAACTACGAGGTAACCAAGGGTCAGGCTGCAGAAACTGTGGGAGGAAGGTGGGCTGAGGCCTAGGGAGGAGCAGGTGTACCACGTGGCACTAGCCAGCTGTCCAGGCTGCAGTGAGGTCCAGGGAATGGGGACAGAGCAGGCATCAGAGTCTTGTAGCTCTGAAGACGAAAGGTGAATATTTATATTTAATCACATTAATGTTTATGTTTAAACACATTTATGTTTAAACACATTTATGTTTAATCACAAAACATGCAAACACTGACCTGGCAATGCCACCCTTTAGGGTTTTGTTCTAGCCAAATAAAGGGATAAACAACTCAAATATCCAACTGGGGGATTTTAAAATGGCATTAATAATGTTAGATGCATACAATGGCTCATACTGCAATTATTAAAAAAGAAGATCTGTAACTATATTTTAAATTGACTTTAAAGTATGTCTCATGGCCTATTATTTTATACAGAAAAAAACAAATAAAAAAGAATAGCATTTCTCTTTTAGAGTGTTTCAAGTGAACCACTATATGAACCCTGTACCTCCAATATTTTCATAGAAACACATGGTAAAAAGAAAATTGAGACTAACCCTTTCTGGTCTTCTTTCTCTATCACCCTTATATATTTTCTGCTGAAAAAGTCTCTCACTCCTATCACAAATATTTTCTTCTCCAATTACTAAAAAAATATTTTATCTAATTAGAAAAAGAATTCATGCCCATTGTAAAAAATATACAAGAGGGGCCCCCCAAAAATAGGACTTTATAAAAAATTGTGTATTTAATCTTGGCTGGTGCCTCAGTTGATTGAGTGCCAGCGTGCAAACCAAAAGGTTGCCGGTTCGATTCCCAGTCAGGGCACATGGCTGGGTTGCGGACCAGGTCCCCAGTAGGGGGCGTGTGAGAGGCAACAACACACTGATGTTTATCTCCCTCTCTTTCTCCTTTCCTTCCTCTCTCTCTAAAATACATAAATATTTTTTAAAGTACACGTCTTAATTTAAAATACTTTATTAAAATGTGTATTTATTCTTACATGTTTAAACTTCAGTCACATTCAAATTACTCTCCATTTGATGCAATACACCTATGGAGACATTTTTTCCACTGCTCGAAACAGGTTTTGAACTTGTCAATTTTAATGCCTTTCAGTGTTTCTGCTTTTTTGTTTTGTTTTGTTTCGCCTCCTCCACATCAGCAAAATGTTTCCCTTTGAGGAATTTTTTCATCCGGGAAACAAAAACAAAAGTCTCACAGGGCAAGATCAGGTGAATAGGGAGGGTGGGGCACTAGGGTCACGCTGTTTTTGATCAAAAACTCATGAACACTCAGCCCAGGGTGGGCAGGTGGGCTCGTAAATCAACCATCATGAAGTGGGCACACTCACCTTGTGGGAGACGCCTGTACCACAGGGGGCCTGCCCTCAAGAATATAATTCCAAATGTTTTTGGGGGAGTTCTCCCTCTGTATAGATACTAAGAAATGCAGAAGGCTAACCATAAGACAATTAAAATCACCAGTAGCAGGTAGATCTTAAATATTCTCATAACCAAAAAAATTGCAATTATGTGAGGTAATGAATGTGCTAATAAACTTATTGTGGTAATATACTGTGCAATATATAAATATACCAAATCTTTATGCCTTAAACTTACACAATGTTATATGTCAATTATATCTCAATAAAGCTGAAAAAATATCATTTGTAATCTCCCAAAAATCACCTTTTAACATTTTCCTAGATTAGACATGCATATGTTTATTATATTCATTCCAGTTCCAGGAAGGATTTATGGTAACTCATATACAAAATACACCCTGAAAATGTTGTCAAAGAAAACAGGATGAAGGAACAATGAGTGGTCACAAAGGCAAGGTGAAAGCAACAATGATGTGAATAACCAAGACGGTGAATTCCCCTTCATCTCTGAGCACAGTTTCATGCTGCCGAGATCAGGCAGCTTTCATATAGGTATGTGTCTAAGCCGAAAGCAATTTGTAGCTATCAGAGTCAAAGAAAGGCGGTAATTCTATTGCAGGGCTAGGACAGCACAGGTCAGCTTCTCTGGTCACCCACTTACCCGGGTCCATCCACCTCTCCCTCCTTTCTCAATCTTGAATCTCCACCCACACTGCCCAGGCCCTCACATCTGCAGGTGGAGGGCAGATACTGGCCACAATGAGGGACGGCTGCTTCTCCACATTCCCCTTCCTGGACCCAACCCTGGAACACTTCAAACCACAGACAATCTTGAGCAGCATTTTCTTGAGTAGGTAATAATACCTGCGAATGATTCACAATTCAAAATACTCTAAAAAGTTGCACCAAGACAGCACTTTTTATTAGTTTTCGGTTCGGCTACTTTTGTGTAACACTCCAGAGCTTCATACCACAAGCCAAAGGAAATTCAAACACATATTCTTATTCTTTCAAACTCACTTTCAGTCACTTGTAATTCCTGTCATTTCTGTATCTCCCTCTGTCACACACAAATGCACAGACTGTCCCAGCCAGTGCGTGGTTGCACTCAGGCAGTGAGGACGGATGAAGGGAAACGGGAAAGGATCTGGAATCCTATTAACTTTGCCGTCAGCGCTGCATGACACCGCATGACTCACTGCTTTTTTAGTAAATGGGGTGAAAATCTCATACATAAATCAAGATTTCTAAGGAAAGTGACAAACTGAACCCAGATGTTCACCTAATTAACAAATTAATCTTTAAAAACCAGCCTAACTTCTTTTCTGATTACTAAACATAATCTTAGTTGTTGTTACAGCTTTAACTCTATATGACTGATTCTAACTTGGAACAGAACTATATTCCCAGAGAATATTATTTCTAAAGAGTGTATCTTACTGATAGACTTTTTTTGTTGCTGCTGGCTGTAAGATTGCTTTCCGTTGAGATGAGTGCGGTACAGCGGAGGTGGGGAAGGAAGATACAAAAACAAAGAAGGGCTGAGTCATGTTCAGGGGATTTACTTGAGTTATTTAAGGACAAATGTAGCCCATTAAATATTCTCTTCCATTCTGAAACAAAATTGAACTTTGACCAGCTTAGTCCAGGGAACAAATTGTGATGCAACCATTTAGATTCATGCAGTAAAGTGGTAGGGTGCTCCAATGGAACGATCCCCGTCTCAGAACTGTGTTTTGCAGGGGAAGGCCATGTTTGTATGAACTTTTGAACTTTATTCTTTCATTCAAGTGTCAGCCCCAGGCAAGACAGCCCGCAGACCCCAAATTATAATGTTATTATTAGTTCTCAGAAGGCATACACCACAAAAATGCAAACATGTTCTAAATAAAAGGCAGAGGTTTGTTCATTTCATTCTTGATTCTCGCCCCCCCCCCATGCAAGAAAACAATATAGCTTTTAGGTAGAAAAAATCATAAATTTCTAATATTTATGTAAATGGTTGTGATTTATTTTTATTTTTATTGCTCTTTGCCTTCATATGGAGATGCTACCGTCTTCCTGCTATTTAGAGAGAACAAACTGCCCTCCAGCGTAATTCCACTCAGCGCTTGAGTTCAGTTTCATGCAAGTAAATGCTACATTCTCTAACTTAAAAAAAATGAAACAAATAACCTGCAGGAGTTAGTTTAAGAACACACTAACAAGCAGTGTTTAAGCGTCCACTAACATACTCTGTAATCTAAGAACGAGCAGTGTTTTTATAGAAAACCCAGACCTTTATATTGCAAACTAAACGGGAGGCAATTAGGCTTGTTTTTATTAGGGACTAGTATATCCTGTTAGTTTAGAAAGGTTAAAAAATTAAAGTGTAAATCATAAATATGAGCTCCATTTTAAAATAAAGCAGCCACCACTGCCCTCAACCTCCCTGCCCTGTGCGTAGTAAGCACATCACACATCATTTCAATCACCAGTGTGCATCTGACCTCTGCTGACCGGAGAGGTGAATAAGTTTTTCAAAGGAGTTTATCAAATATCTGCCTAGGTGTGTTTACATACTGTATGACTGTGTATGTTTTAGTTGAAAGCAAAGGTTTCTTTCTCATAGGCAGACAAGACAGACACAGCACTTGGATTTAACACTGTTAAATCCAATCCACTGTTAACACTGTCTCCTTCCTTCTCATCTACCAAACACACTGTTTATTTGGATTACCATGTTAACCTTGAAATTTATATACAGCTTCACATCCATTATCTCAAGAACCTTGTAGGCTAGACAAGCGTGCCCACTTTACAGATGAAAGAACAAAGATTCAGGAAGTTAAAAAGACTTTCCTAAAGTCACCAACCAGTGAGTGGCTGAGCGGACCATAAACACACCTCTGGCTCCAAGTCAATGGTCAATTCCAATGCACCACACAATTTCTCTGGCTAGAGAGTGCACGTCAGGTTTTCTCTCAGCCTTATCTTGAGAACTTCACTAGTGTCAGTTAATATTGGTCACAGGGAAAACATCAATTTATTTGTTTTGGGTTTATCTTGGATCTTTCTCATGCGAACATGCTCTTAGGGAAGATGATGGCTCTATCGTTCACCGCACAATATGGCACAAACTGCCAGAATGCTTCTTCCCTGCAGACGAATTAATTCCTCCTCAGGTTAATGACGGAAGCTCCAGAGAAGCAGCACCTTAAATTCTATAGAACACCAGTTGTCCCAGGAAGTGAGGCCTTCGGAGACCCTCCACATAGCTAGCTCGTCTGAGTGTCCCGAATGGCATCCATCCCATCATACATACCTTGGAACACAGATGATAAATGAATTTTGAATTGTACTGAATTAGATGACCTGCCCTCTGTATATTTAATGAAGACACCATCTATAGGAGGCTGTTTCCAACAACCAAGTTCCTTTGAGACTGACCGTCAGGAGCACTTGATAACTTTGGGTGCTATTTTTCCTTTGGGTGCAGTTCACTAAGACCCTGTCAAACTGTCTTTCAGAAACTAGAGTTGTAACAGTGTGATTAAGTTTTATCCTCATTACTTATAAAATATCTGATACTTTATGACCCATAGGTAACTTGTCAGGATTAATTTAGGATTCCAAATAGAAATGACTGATAGGTAGTTTATATCTAAAATGAGAACTTCAATGAAAGATCTGGGTTTAAGAAATAACTATCAATCATGTTGTTATTTACACCACTTTGGCAGCAAATCACAGAAAACTCTGATTAAAACTGACTAAAATAATAATTTATTATTTTAATTGACAGAAAGTTCAAATGCACAGTGGATTCCAGGACTGGTTGATTTAATTACTCAAAAATATCATCAAGAACCCAAGTTCTTTTTCATCTCTCAGCCCTCCTGTTTACAAGATGGCTGCAGCAATACCAGAAATTACATCCAGACACCACAAAATCCAGAATATGGAAAAAGCCATCTCTTCTTATGTTATTTTCTTAGGTATAAAGAAATCTTTCCCAGCAGCCTCCACCCAAATTCCAGTAGTGTTTCCTTGGCCACACTACATGTTCTTCCCTAAGGAATCACTGGCAGGAGTGGGATTACCTTGACTGATACTCAGAATTTACTCCCCTGGAGATGGAGGTAAAGCCCAACATCCCCAGGATTACATGGCTAGGTGGAAGAAGGGTGAGTGTCTGAATAAAACCAAAATTCTTGTGGAGATGAGAAACAAGTGGAAATGGGTGCGAGAGGATGTGATTGAAAGCAAATAAAGAGGCAAACACCAACTTCAGGAAATCAAAGAGGAGCCAGGGAAGGTTAAAAAGCAGTAGTTAAGGGACTAAAAGAACTTGGAAAGAAGTATTAAGGGTGTTGTGTGTAGATTTAATATGACTTTGAATCCATTTGTTTAGGACTTAAGTGAAGTTGTTTTAATCCACGTTTTTATAAGAAAGACAAATTTAAAGGTTGTTTTGAAGTAAGTATGAAGTCGGTCTTGCCAGCATATGATCACTCTACATCTGTTGTCATTCACAAACAACCAGTACCCAGCTGCTGAGGAGCCACAATGGGGGCTTATTAATAAGAATGTGGAATGAAGCATCTGTGGCAAGGGCATATTTAGACTTTAAATAGTGAGTTTGTGAGGACTATTTGAGAGTTTTTGTTTATAGGAGATAGCTCTTCCCTAACTGAAACACTCTCTGAAGATCTTTGAGGCATTTGCTCCTCTATTGGGAAGACACTCCACAGGCAGTGGTGATAACCACTCAATGGCTTCTTCATAAAAATTAGCCCACCTACCAACACACTGGTATTTTTGTTCCCTAGCAACATGCTCTAGCAACAGGGGACTTTTACTTTTGCATTAGCAACTGGGAATCCAACACTTGGTTGGTCATAGACTCTAGAGGTGCTGTGTGTTACAAAAAGTTACACCTCATATTAAATTTGGGCTTTATTCCTTCACTTCCCCTTGCCTGAAACACTAATGTGATTAATCTGTCATTTGTTTTGTGTATGTTATTTCTTTATTTGACTTAAGAAATATTATTCTGACTGTTATTGGCTTATTATTATAATTCCCACAGTAAACCTATGCTAAATAAATTGCTGGCAAAGACAAAATCAGTGTCTGAGCATAACTTTTGCTGCTTCCTCAAAACAGAAACAAAGGATAATCTGGGCCCACTGAAAAGAAGGCAGGGAGACAGAGAAACTGGACAGGAATTTTACTGTCCTGTGTCCATAAATATCTAAGAAAGAGGGTGTCCCATATATTCTGGCTCCTGATGAGGGAGGTTTCTGAGCTTATAATGACCCCTACTCCAAACCACATTTCCTTAGATAGTCTTATTTCAGTGAAATTGTATTAGTCTAATTAATACACACTTAATACATCATTAATTAAGCTTAATTTTTACTTTATAATTTTTATAGGAAAAAATTACCCACTGGGAGCCCTGATCCTTAGAGTCAAACCCTCAATAGCAGAGACTGACCTGCTAGCAACCATAATTGGATGTTACCAGGCAACTAGATTTGCTTGATTCCATGTCCCTCAGACAACCTCTTTCTTTGATTTAGTCTCCCAAACCAGGAAGGAAATTGCCTATCATCTCCCCACTGTTCTGATGCACACACTCAAAATGCATTCACTTCATGCCTCCTGCTCTCACACATGTCCCAATCTGAACAATAATAGAAAGCTCTGTCTTCCTTGTCCTTCTGGAAAATTCTATTTTATTCCTCCTAACTGCTATTCCTCTTGGTGCAACTTTTTAGAGGATTTTGAATTGTGAATCATTCGCAGGTATTATTACCTACTCAAGAAAATGCTGCTCAAAGTTGTCTGTGGTTTGAAGTGTTCCAGGGTCGGGTCCAGGAAGGGGAATGTGGAGAAGCAGCCGTCCCTCATTGTGGTCAGTATCTGCCCTCCACCTGCAGATGTGAGGGCCTGGGCAGTGTGGGTGGAGATTCAAGATTGAGAAAGGAGGGAGAGGTGGATGGACCAGGGTAAATGGGTGACCAGAGAAGCTGACCTGTGCTGTCCTAGCCCTGCAATAGAATTACCACCTTTCTTTGCCATGCAGACACCCCAGTAATGCGCTCGTACATGGTGCCAAAGTGCTGCCCACAAAACTCTGTTGGAGCCCTGGTCACTGGCCACTTCCCCCTACAAGACAGTGGATGAAGTAATTTTAAGTAAATAAAATAACATTTAGTCCCTAGGTTATAAATGTAGCAATGATATTAGCACAATACTAGTGCATATTTTGCATTACACATGCAAAACCACAATAGTGACAATGCTTGTCATCTAATCTGCAACATGAGAGAATAGGACCAAAGAGGGCCTTTAATTTCTTCAAATACGACCCATATGATTTCATGAATTTACTAAAAATACCTGTATCTTCTTTGCAGACAGATAGATATTTCAAGGTCCAAGTCTTTTAATAAAGTTACTGCCTTTGCTTAAATAAGTGAGCCGGAAATTAGACATAAAAGGTTTTCTCCCCCCTCATTTGGGAACTCACCGTGGCATCTCACTTGCATCCTTACCATTTCTATGGAGCACTGCTTAGTGGAAGCACCAATAAGTAATTACACAGTGTGGTGTTATGTCAGTAAAATGTTCGCACCTTTTCCAGTTAGTGCTTTTGAAGTTTTTTTTTTAATTATCTACTTAAAGGCAGTGAACAAGAAATTCCCGGATAATGCAGGAGAAAACCTGGATGAGTTAAGGTATAATGATGACCCTTTAGATACGACACCAAAGCATGATCCATGAAAAAAAATGAATGGATATGCTGGACTTCATTAAAAACATTTGCTCTGAGAAAAATAGTATCAAGAGAATAAGACCAGCCACGGGCTGGAAGAATGTATTTGCAAAAGACATATCTAGTAAAGGACTGTCACCCAAAATGTACAAAGAGCTCTTAGTACTCAACAAGAAAACAACCTGATTATACCAAATGGACCAAAGGCTTTAACAAACACCTCACTAAAGAAGATATATAAATGGAAAATAAGCATACAAAAAGATGCTACAGCTCTGGCCAGGTGGCTCAGCACCAAAGGTTGCAGATTCAATTCCTGGTCAGGCCATATAACCTAGGTTCTGGGTTTGATTTCAAGTCAGGGTGTGAAGGAAACCAACTGATAATCAATGCTTCTCTCTCACATGAGGTTTCTCTCTCTCTCCCTCTCTCCCTTCTTCTCTCTCTAAAATCAATAAACATACCCTCATCTGGAGATTAAAATTAAAAACATACTCCACATCAAATGTCATCAGGAATATGCAAATTAAAGTGAAATAACACCCACTAGAATGGCCTAAGTCAAGAACAGTGACAGCACCAAATGCTGGCGAGGGTGTGGAGCCACAGGAACTCTCATTTATTGTGGGCGAAAGTGCAAAATGGTACAGCCACTTTGGAAGACAGTCGGGCTTTCTTACAAAAGTGAACATATCATCGCAATTTACTGTGCAAGATATGCAAACCGCTGCTGGGTGCTTAAAATATATTCTCTATTATCCCTCAGAATAACAATATAAAGCATTATCAGTACTTTATAGATGAAGAAACTAAAGTTAACAGGAGTTCGGTCACCCCTCCAATGTCACCAACTCCAACTAAGAAACGCCTGTGTCGCTCTCAGCTCCCTCCTGGCCAATTCGGCAAAGACTGCTTTGGGAAATTATAGGCAGCCTTCAGCAAGCTACACGTTCACTTACACGTCCCCAGCTAAGGCCTCTAGGCTTTCCAGAGTTCAATAGCTGTAGGACACCAACTATTCAATTATTTAGTGCTCAGGTGGGTTCTACTTCACATATGGAAACTACAAAAATGGCTCATCTGGCTATTTAAGCAGAATCAACAAACTAGAATCAAAAGTAGTATGTCGCTCCCAATATGTATATAATATATACTCATATGTACATGTGTGTGTATATATATATATTTTTTCTGTGTGTGTATATTCAGGCAGTGTTTCCACTGCAGTGAGGCAGACGGCAAACTTCTTTATCTGCAGAGAGAAATAGATAAGGTAGTATTCTTGATGTTCCTAGCATTGGTACCCAGAACTGTAACTCATATATCTGATATGAAGCTGGTCCCCGAATGTTGTGTGTGAGACCTTCATTTATGTGGAAACAAAAAGGCCAGGATGAAGGAAGAGTGTGTGTGTGTATGTGTGTGCATGTGTGTGCTTACTGTCTCTCTCAAAGGTCTTTGAAGCCATGGGTACTTGTTTAAACTAGTGTTAACTAGTTTGAACAGTTCGACCTACTTTATATGTCCTCTGCATCTAATGTATTTTTAACCTGAGTGGCAAGCAGTAAGGGTTAGCATTTTGTAACATACCTTTAAACAGGCACTGAAGTGAATGCTTCTCTTCACTTCTCCTCCCTTCCAAATCTCCCCATCATAAATTAGGGGTGATGAAAACATTTTCTACAGCCATTGCTAAAGAATGTTACAGAGGGAAAGCTGATTCCCATATTTTCATTTCAAGCTAAGTCAAGGCAAGCAGTATTTAATGTATGTTTCATCTGTACCAGCAGGGGCTGTTTGGTCTTGCAAGAAAAGCAGGCACCCTGTGAGCCTGTTTGCTTCTGGGTCACTGGCCTATGAAATCTCAGGTGTTGGGTAAGAAGTCACATGAATGGCAAAAATAGCCAGGCAACTCCCGCCAACACTACAGGGGACAGTGGAGGCATGCTGCATGCTAAACTATCTTTACCAGGACTTCTCAGTTTGGCATTTGTAAATTTTTATACACAATTTTCACACTGACAATTTGGAAAAGCATCAAACAAAAGTTCTTTACCTTTCTGACTCATGACTATGTTTCCTTCTTTAAAAAGAAAATTATAGAAGCAGAGTGAAAGGTTCTGCATAAGACAACTGATGTGAAAGAACAATTTGAAAGTGATGTGATGATGTACATTCCACAGCCTAGAGGACAAGATAAATGCAAATGGGCTTGCACTGTTACAGAATCTCAAGTGTGAGGGGCAGTTAAGACTAAAAGTGTAAGGCCCTGGCTGGTGCGGCTTGGTGGACTGAGCGCTGGCCTGAGAACAAAAGGGTCCCCAGTTGGATCCCCAGCCAGGGCACATGCCTGGGTTTCAGGACAGGTCACCAGTTGATGGTGTGCAAGAGGCAACCACACATTGATGTTTCTCTCCCTCTCTTTCTCCTTCCCTTCCCCTCAAAAAATAAATAAATACATTTTTTAAAAAGACTAAAAGCATAAGATTATAATGTGCAAATAAGGTGATTTACACAGAGTGTTAAGAAGAGAAAGGATTATTTTTCTGGAATTGTTTATTGTTTGTCTGCTATAAAAGCAGGTGGCTGAGACGTCCATTGAAAACCCCTTCCCACCTAGGAGTCTGGCTCTGTTCCTTCACCCTCTAGCGCCACCTGTGGTTCCAAATAGGAAAGTGTCCGTTTAAGACAGAAATTCTAGATACTGTGAACAGTGCCCTGGTTTTAAATATTATCATGGTTATCACTCAATTATATTTTGCCTTTGGGGTTTGAATGGAATAGCATTGTGGAGGGATCTGACAATACGCATTAAGAGATTTTAAAGCGTTTGGACTCTGTAACCCAGTCAGTTAGGAAATGATGAGAGACATGAGTAAGAATATTTATTACAGTAATGTTTAAAGGAATTTAATGCTTAAATAATTATAACACATATATGGGATGAATTATGGTACACACAATTATAAATACATAGAAGAAGAAAATTACCTTTAGTCAATTTCTTTTTTTTAAAATATTTTATTTATTTATCTTTAGAGAGGAAGGGAACTAGAGAAACATCAATGTGTGGTTGCCTCTCGTGAGTCCCCTGCCGGGAACCGGCCTGCAACCCAAGCATGTGCCCTGACTGGGAATTGAACCTCGATCGTGTGGTTCGCAGTCCCGCGCTCAATCCACTGAGTTACACCAGCCAGGGCACCTTTAGTCAATTTCTATCATTTTTCTCTTTTTTTAAAAAAATTTTTAGGTCTTTTATAAACTGTCAGAACCCTGAAGAGACATATAACTTTACATTGTGCAATAGCATACTAAAATAACATAATTCATAACCCCAAAAACTAAACAGCTATGTGCCTAGAATATAGAATGTATAAATATGCTGGAAGAGATTATTGTCTTTTGCCTGTTTACCAGTCAAGTCAATGAGATAAAGTTCCTACTTTGCAGGGGCAACAAACCAAAACAAACCATACATCACTAACTAGGCGGAAGCTTCATCTTTCTACAACAAAACACACACACTTCCCTTGGGCTTCTGTCCTGGTCCGCATCTCTCTACTGTCACAAAAGGGCTTGCCTAATCTCTCCGTCTCTGCTCTGGGATCTACCTCATGTCACCTAATCAAGAACTTGCACTATCCAATACCCTTTTTATCTCTTTTATATATACAGCCTTTCTGTTCAACGTGTTCCACCAGCTTTAAACTGTACTCAAGTGTCTATTACCTAAAATAATAATCATGAATAATCCCTCATTCAAACCCATGCCCTCCACCTCCTCCCTTCCAGCCAACTGTAGGCCTATTTCTAGCTCTCACTTCATAGTCAATCTTTTTAATTTTTATGTTTGTTATCACAGTTTTCACACCTGCTGCTCAGTCCTAAACTCATTCCAGTCTGGTACATGCCCCCATCACTCCATTAAAACAGCTCTCTAGCCCTGGCTGGTGCAGCTCAGTGGATTGAGCGCGGGTCTGCGAACCACACGATCTTGGTTCGATTCCCAGTCAGGGCACATGCCTGGGTTGCAGGCCAGTTCCCAGCAGGGGACTCATGAGAGGCAACCATACATTGATATTTCTCTCCTTCTCTCCTTCCTTTCCCCTCTAAAGATAAATAAATAAATCTTTTAAAAAACAGCTCTCTATAAAACCACCAATGACCTCCACATTACTAAATTCATGGATTTTTTCAGTATTCATTGCAGTGTCTCAGCAGTAGTCAACAGCCTAACCTACTTCTCTTGCCCCCGTCTCTAGCCACTCCTCTGTTTCTTTTGCTGCTCCTCCTCCTCTTCTTCACCATTAAATATCATAGCTCAGTCTTTGGACCTCTTCTCATTCCTTAATCTCTTCAGAGGCAATGTCTTATTAGCTATAATTTCAATTACCACCTATACACAAGTGAGTCACAAGCTCTAATTTCTAGCCCAGTGCTTCTCCCAAGCTCCAAGAACACATGTATAGATAGATAGATAAATAGATACATAGATACATAGATACATAGATAGTTTTCTTCACTTGTTAGAGGTCTTGAAGGCATCTCAATCTGTACAATGGTACATTAGATTTCAATGAAAAAAAATAACTAGTTACAGCAATGTGGATGGATCTCAGAAACAATGCTGAATGTCTGACTACATAGAACCCAGTTCCAATATATATAAAAAAACAACTAAGCAATATATGGCTTAGAAAATTGGGAACACTAAACTTATTTATATACTGATGAGAAAAATGCCATTTAAGTGGAAACTGAGAGTATAAAGATAAGAAGGGGGTTAAGTCCCTGAGAGTGAACAAAATGGACTTCAAAAAATTACCTCTCTTTTATTGGGGGTTCAGAGTGTTGTGATGCTGTTATTAACTATGTAATTTTTTTAGATTTATTTATTTATTTATTTTTATTTTTAAAATATATTCTATTGATTATGCCATTATATTTGTCCTTGTACAATACTTCATTTTTTAGTAGGAAGTATTGTACAAGGACAAAATCTTTCACTGAATAGTTTGAGTTTGTTGTCCAATCATCCTCCAATACTTCAGTGTGTATTTTAACAAACAAGGACATTCTAACCACAAGAACTACAACACAATCATCAAAATCAGGAAATTAACATGATATTTGTTAATGTAGATGTTAATGCTGATCAAAGTCTCACACTTCATTCAGGATTCACCCATTGTCTCAATAATGTCTTTTATAACAAAAAGACTCAATTTGGAATCATAAGTTTCCTTTAGTCTCCTGGTCTGGAATAATTCCTCAGTGATGCAATAATATTTTTTACCTCAGCACTTTTTTATGTTAAGGACCAATTATTTTGTAGAATGTCTTTCAATTTAGGTCTAATACCTCAAGATTCTTATGCTTCTTGGCAGGAATGTGTCACAGAAGTGATGCTATGTTATTGCATCCTACCAGGTGGAACAGATCAATACTGATCTGTTGTCCCATACTGATGATGTTCACCTTGATGACTTGAAATATAACTGAAAAGGCATAGTGGCCAGGCTTCTCTACTCTAATACTAGCCTTTCTCCCCTTTGTCACCAGGAAGTATTGTGTAGGGAGGGAATTTGAAAAGTTCTAAAAATATTTCTCATTGCACTTTTCATTTATTCATTTATTTGTTTATATCTGTGTGGACATACAGTTTTCTAATTCATTCAGTGGATTAAAACCTGTTACTTCATTATTTAATTTGATGCTCAAATTACCTAGATTTGGCCAGTAGGGGCCTATCCAAGTCAATCTTTTAGACCTCTAAACATGTCCACCTTTGTTTGTGCCCTTCTTTGCTTTCTGGCACAAACACTCTTCCAACTTTATCTTATACTTTTCCTGACCCGTCCCTGGAATCAGCAGTTTTACCAAGGCTCCCTGGTTCTTTATAGAGAGGAAAAGGCACCATTTAGAAGCCATGATCATTGTGCTAGTGGTGTTCATGGCTATTGAGGTATCTCCTCTCCCCTCTCATTGAACAATCCTAGAAAAGACATTCACAGCTATGCTTATTTCTATGCTTAAATATATTCAGAAGCAAGAGTTCACACTGATAACTCCAATTTTAGTGCTATATCACAAGTTACTCTCTTTCTGTATTTGTAACTCACTTCCCCATTAATGAGAAACTGGCTTTCATTTCTTTATGTAACCCTTTATTGATCAATTCCTCAATGTAATCAATCTTCTACCTCAACACTGTGGTCCCCTGCCCAGTACGGATGCCCCTCCTTCTTTCTTCTCGCTGCTCTGACTCTGGATCAACATGGGCTTAATTATCCCCTCAGCTCGACTAACCTTTGTACAGGCACCTGGCCAAAGGTCTCCCTCCTTCTAGAACACTTACTTTAGAAAATTTGTGATTTCCAATATTTTCTCTGTTTATTTCATTTGCATGTAAATATTCTCCCAGATTGTTGCCAGTTTTACAACCCAGGATTGTCATTCTCAAGCATCAGGAAACCATGTGTTTGAAATGTAAACATCAAAAGAGATAGCACCCCTGTCTCCCAGTCTCTGTGGGAATGTTACAGAACAGACCCAAGGAGAGTGTAAGATAAACTGTTATCAAAAGAACCCTCCACTAGGTTTGCTATGCCCACCACCAGAGGAAAGACGTCTCTCAATGCCAGAGATTTGTGAAAAGGAAAGGAAATATTTATTTAAAAGCTATACAGACTTAGAGTAGTGACTAAATGTCTTCATTAAAATACTAAAGTCCTTTAGAATACCCACAGATGTGCAATCCTTCCTTCTCCCTCTGCCCTAGTCTGGGGTACCATATCTCAGGGAAAAAAAGTAGAAGTCCGTGATTCAGGCTTGCAGCACCATCAGCTGTGTCACCTGCATGATCTCCAGTTAATCCAAAGCCAATGTGGCACCTTCTCATGGCCCACCAGCAAGAGCCCTCCCCTCTCTCCTTCCAGGCAAAGTCTCTCCTGCTTCTTAAGCTCTGGGGCAAAAGGGAGCACCCCAAAGCTGCAGGGTCCCCACTCTGCCAAAGCCTGATGGTTCTCGCCCACCATGGAGCCATGCCTGGATTTAAAACCCCTCGCCAATTTTCCTCTGCAGCCCCATTTTCAGCTCCTCCTACAATCAGTTATACCTGCCAGCATTCCTGTATTCTTCCAGCTTTACAGGGCTGCCATCATAAGTCTGGGCAGGCATGTCCCATGGCATGGAGCCAATCTTCTCCAAACTCTCACTCAGGTGATAGAACCGGGGGAATTTGCCTCCCAGTTACATCTTGGTTGGAGTCACTTTCATCTCCCTGGCTCAAAGCATGGCCACAGCCATTTAACATATCTATGTAACCCGTTAAAGGTAATAGATATGTTAAATGACCATGCCAGAGGATAGCTGCAAAGCTGTTGTTGTACAAAACAGCTCTCAATGGCCCTGCTCCATGTGTCCCTTCCCCCAGCTTAGCCTTGTGGGGGGAGGGGCAGTTAAGGACATCCTGTATATTTTCCTAATATTTCCTGGACACTTGAGTCCTGGACCCCATTACAAAGCCCTATTTGGGGTCCCCCTCTTGGCTGTACCCTGTTACAGAAAAGTGAAACCCTGACTTAAATGGGTGCCAACTAGCAACACCTGATGGCCTAATAATGATGATAAACATTTCCGAACTCAGGAGCTACCCATATTGCTCCACACACCCCACTGACCAGCCCACTCCCTGGTGGGGAGTTTAGTATTTTCCCCTTACTATGTACCGGAGAACTCCGCCCCCCAAAGTGGGGAGGGGCGGAGAAGCTTGTGATGCCCCAGAAATACCCTCCCATCTACTGCCACTGCACAGGGAATTATGGGGAAGTCTTCAAAACCAGAGAGAGGGGAAATGCTGCACCCTTGAGCTCTCCCTCTCCTTGGCTGGCTTTTGGCAGATGGGAGCTCAGGCTCCTGAGCCAACAGGCCTTGCTGGGAACAGGTCCCATGACTTGAGCAGGCCCAGGGTGGCTCCCCAAGGGCTCTAGGACCTGCCCAACCAAGAGCACAGTGGGTTCCATAAGAGGGTACCAGAGGGGAGGAGCCTGGGGCCAGAGGGTTGGGAAATTGGTCTTGCAACCAGGCCCACGCCCCTGCCACACAAAAAAAGTCCACAGCGGCTGTCGCCGACACACAATGCATATATCCAGTGCGGGCCAGGCAATCCCATCCCCTTTCCACAAATGAAGTTATGGGCAACTGCTATCTGCCTGTGGCTGGTGACAGTGCCAGTGTGGATGAAGGACAGGACCGCGTACCGCTCCTACTTTCCTCCAGCGGGAGCCGGGTGAGTTTCTGTGATTTGTGAAAGAGACTGGGTTGAAGCATGGGCTTCCCCATACCCCCAAATTGATCAATCTTTTATTTATTTTTTATTTTTTTAAGATTTTATTTATTTTTCTTTAGAGGGGAAGGGAAGGAGAGAAGGAGAGAAACATCAATGTATGGTTGCCTCTCATGAGTCCCCTGCTGGGAACTGGCCTGCAACCCAGGTATGTGCCCTGACTGGGAATTGAACCGCAATCGTGTGGTTCACAGGCCCGCACTCAATCCACTGAGCTACACCAGCCAGGGCTGATCAATCTTTTAATAAAACCCTTTTTCCTTCCCCACCAATCTTCATGTTATTCTTGTGCATGACAGCAAACAGCCCAATACCACTTTGTTCTGTAAAGCATCAGATGGGCTTTCTTGTGTGTTCCATTTTCCTGACCCTCAAACTCACCTGCATTCCTACACTTACTCCTCCTATTTGTCCCTAATGAGCTGCGGTTCTCAGCCCAGAGTAAACTAAACACCACCTGGGGAATTTTCAAAAGCAGTAGATGCATAGGACCTCTTGGAAAAACATATAGCTTTAGGAAGAGAACCAGGCATTAGTAATTTTAAAGAGTTGTGTAAGCATTTCTAATGTACAGCCAGGGCAAGAACATCTGGAATAAAATAAATGAACTCTTCCTCTTCCCCTTTTGTCCTCTTGCCTTCTCCTTCATTTTCAAACAGTTCAGTCCTAAAACCACTGCATGGGCAGGAAAAGGTAGACATCTGGTGGAAGAGAAGGAAAGTCTTGGCAGCCCAGCCCAGTGAGTCAGGGCCCAGGAAGGTGGCCCCTCAGAGGGGTGATCTTGGATGAGGAGTCAGAAGCTGGACAGTGTGAAAACAATATCCACTTGCAGGGGTGACCCAGTGTGGGGAGTCAGAGCCAGAGGGGGTGAGGAGGCTACACAAGCAGGTGGCAGCCCAGTGTGAGGTGACAGAGCTCAAGGTGTCTGTCTAAATGGAGGGCTGGCCTGGCGTGGGAAATCAGAGCCCAAGCAGAATAAGCAATTGTCCATCTGGGACAGTAGCCTGAAATGAAGAATATCCATACAAAAGTTCACTGGACAAGGTTAAATGGGCAATTAAGACTTTATTCAGGGCCAAGATAGAGGTATAGGCAAACACACTGTGCCTCTTTACACACCCCAAATAAGAACAATTTAGAAACAAAAAACAACCAGTACCAACAGAAAAATGAACTGTATGGAAATCCAACAATGAAGGAGTTAAAGTAGACACATTCATCCACACTGGTAAGAGGGGCAGAGTTGGGCAGTCAGGCAGAGAAGGCTCACAGGAAAATGGCAGCTGGCAGACCCAGCGAGGTGGCGGCTGGTGGACTGGGCAGTCATACATTCGCATGCAGATAAACCAGGCGAAACTGAGGAGTGAGACAGACTGTGCAACCCAGGGTCCCAGTGGGGAAATAAAGCCTCAAAAACTGATTGAAAACACCTATGGGGGTTGAGCTGCTGGGAGAGACTACCAGCCTCACAGGAGAGTTTGTTGGAGAGACCCACACGGGGGTGGTCCAAGAACATACACAAGCCCACCCACATGGGAATCAGCACCAGAAGGGTTCAGTTTGCTTGGGGGAAGCAGCGGAAGGGACTGAAATCTGACAGAGAGTGGAGCAAGCACCATTGTTTCCTCTGGAACCTCTCCCCCACATACAGCATCAGAACCCAGCAACTGGGTTTCCCTGCCCTGGTGAATGCCTAAGGCTCCACCCTCACTATGTAACAGGCGAGTCAAAACAACAAAAAAAAGGCCCAAATGAAAGAACAGATCAAAGTCCCAGAAAAAAATACAACTAAGCAACAAAGAGATAGCCAACCTATCAGATGCACAGTTCAAAATACTGGTGATCAGGATGGTCACAGAATTGGTTGAATATGGTCACAAATTAGATGAAAAAATGAAGTCTGTGCTAAGTGAAATGAAGGAAAATGTACAGGGACCCAATAGAGATGGGAAGGAAAGTGAGACTCAAATCAAGGGAGTGGACCAGAAGGAAAAAAGAAACAACCAATAAAAAAGAATGAAGGGAGAAGAATTCAAAAAAAATGAGGAGAGGCTTAGGAACCTCCAGGACATCTTTAAATGTTCCAACATCTGAATTATAGGAGTACCAGAAGAAGAAGAGAAAGACCAACAAATGGGAAACATTTGAACAAATAATAAAGGAGAACTTCTCCAATTTGTCGAAGGAAATAGACTTTCAGGAAGTCCAGGAAGCTCAGAGAGGCCCAAAGAATTTGGACCCAAGGAGGAACACATGAAGGCACATCAGAATTACATTAGCCAAGATTAAAATGAAGGAGAGAATCCTAGAAGCAGCAAGAGATAAGGAGACAGTTACTTACAAAGAAGTTCCCATCAGACTGACAGCTGATTTCTCAAAAGAGACCTTACAGGCAAGAAGGGGCTGGAAAGAAGTATTCTAACTCACAAAAGGCAAGGACCTACATCCAAGATTGCCCTACCCAGCAAAGCTTTCATTTAGAATAGAAAGGCAGATAAAGTGCTTCTCAGATGAGGTCAAGTTAAAGGAATTCATCATCACCAAGCCCCTGCTATATAAAATGTTAAATGGACTTATCTAAGAAAAAGAAGATAAAAGACATGTACAGTAAAATGACAGCAAACTCACAATTATTAATAACCACACCTAAAAAAAACAAACACAAACTAAGCAAACAACTAGAACAGGACAGAACCACAGAAATGGAGATCAGATGGAAGGTTAGCAACAGGGGAGTGGGAGGAGGACAGAGGGGGAAAAGGTAGAATAAGTAGCATAAATGGTGGGTAGAAAGTAGACAGGGGGAGGATAAAAATAGTATGGGAAATGTATAAGCTAAAGAACATATAAGTATGACACATGGACATGAATTAAAGGGGGCGAATGTGGGTGTGAGGGGGTGTGTAGAGTAGAGGGGAGTGAAGGGGGAAAATGGGACAACTGTAATAGCATAATTAATAAAATGTATTTTAAAAATACTTGATTCAATGCTATGGCAAAAGAGGGGACAGAGATTGAACTCAATTGCACTGAAGCAAAAGGTGGGAAGGTTTTAAAGCCCTGGGGTGAGCTAATGGGAAACCACTGAACTACCAGGGGAAGGCTGGTCAGTGGGAAGAGTGGGGCATGTTAACTCCTCAGTTTGCAAATGTTTTTCTGTGTCATTAGGCCGTTGGGGTTTGCTAGTCGGAACCCATCTAAGGTGGGCTTCCACCTTCCCACAGAGACTGGGAGACCCTGTCTCCAGGGAGCTGGCAGTCCCAGCATCTGCCTTTCTCCTGCTGTGGCATGCCAGGCTGCTGGGTCCCAGAGCAGCCTCCCCTACAGCCCTTCCCTTTTCTGGGGAAGGCAGGCTCTCCCACCCCCATGTGGCTTCAATTTTCAATCCCACCACCTTAGGTGCCGCCTGGTCTCTCCTGGGGGTCCCACTGGGGAGTGCAAGAGCTGGTGATCCTTTCAGGGTTCCCTCCCCTGCTCCCAGTGATCTGGTCAGATCCTCTGTTACATGATGGCTTCAGATTTGTCCTTCAGGTAGAAAGAAATGTCATCAGGTGAGAGTGATGGGGGTCAAAGTTGATAGGGGGTGGGAAGCAGAGCATTATGAATATGCTTATTCAGAGAGGGAGATGAAGCTTAATAAGGAACTATAGACACTGGGCAGTGTGCACGGTCTATTTGAATTTCTAAGCTTCAGGACTTGGTAAAAGTTCTAAATATTAAATAGATACATTTTTAAGGTATGTATAGAAAAAATAAACAATGGAAAATAGTGGTTGTGTTTGAATGGTATGATTTCCCCACCTTGTTTGTATACTTAGTGTGCCTTAAGATTCAAAATGAACTCATTATAATCATAATGGAAAAGTAACTTTTAAATTTCAAAGATCATGAAATAGATGGTGATCCAGTAAAAGAAGAATTTGGGGACACTATATGACTTTGCTAGAGCTAAGTGGTACACAGACTTGCTGGCTTAAAAACAAATTTATTTCCTCACAATTCTAGAGGCTAGAAGTCTGAGATGAAGGTGTGGCGAGGTTGTTTCTTCTGAGGCCTCTCTCCTTGGCTTGTAGACGGCATGTCCCCCCTGTGCCCTCAGCTGGTCTCTCTGTGTGTGTCTGTGTCCTAACCTCCTCTTCTTACAAGGACACGGATCATATTAGATTGGGGTGCACCCTAGAGCTCACCTTACCTTAAAAGATCTTGTCTCCCAACACGGGTACAGGCTGAAGTACTGAGGATTAGGATACCAACAAAGAATTTTGAGGGACACGATTCAGCCCATAGCAGGCACTTATATCTCACTGAGATTTTAATTGCCTCTTGGTATTTCTGATTTCTTTTTTCTGTAGATTTCCCCCACCCCACTCCCTGGCCAGTTTCTTATTCTTATGACTTAAAATTCTGTCTGGTGAACAGTTTCTAAGCAATTGGTCAAATTTGTTGATAATTTTTGAGATGTCAATTTTTAAAAATTTTACATGCGTTTAAATTCAAAGAAATATGGTCTCAAGTAAAACATGAGTTTCCTGTCTTTTGCTTCCCTATTCGTCTTTTGTCCTGAAGTTCTCCCACCCCCTCAGGAAAGATCAAATTATCTTTTCCGGTTCCTCATTCTGCTTCTGCCTTATGGAAGAATCGGGAATCCGGAGACAGGACACTTCCCAGCTCATGACTTAATCTTTAAATCAAGAACTTTACAGTTCTCTGTATTCTATCCATCAGAAAAGGAATAAGAAAACCAAGGTTAAAAGCAACTATTTCAAGTTTTTTATATAAAAGGAAACTTTTCAGGAAAATCCTGGTAAGTTGCTGAATCAAACTTTACGCTTATGAGGTGCAGCCATTTTTTAAAACTCCAGCTGTAGTCTTTATATAAATACATGTGTTTGTACACAAACCATTACTTGTAAAAATACTGAGATTAATTAGAAATAAAATGAACAAAATATATATCACTACATGTATCTGAGGCCAACTTTTTAAGTGGACTTAGGGAAATGAGAGTGTTCGTGACTGTGTATGGCGTGAGAAAGACCATTAGAGAAACAATATCAGTGAGGACGGGAATTTAAGCATAAAAGTGTTACTGGGGAGACCCAAGTTAGGGGCCTCCTGCACTTCAGTACTTGTCTCACTCAAGCCAAGTGAGACAAGTGAGACTGATCAAGATTTCCATGACTAGAAGCTGAACCACGGATCCCAATCCTGCATGGCCTAGGTTTAGAGTGGCCTGGCCTTATCTAGAAAGCCGGGAACAGGATTTTGTACTTGGCCTGTTTGGTTGATCCAAAATCAGCGTTCTCCCTGGAGCGAGATGCAGCCACCTCCTTGATGAGGAGGAAGCATGTCTAGTCCATGCCGGTTTTGAAGAACTACAGGTGCTAAGGAATTAATTATAGACTGCGTGGTAAAAAGGGAAGCATGTAGAGTTATATCTTGTCCTAATGATATCGTCAGGGCTCCTTCTAAAAATAAAGCTGCTGCTGCTATTACCCTAACATCATGTGTCCAGCCTTCAACCACAACATCTAATTCTTTTGAAAAATAACCTACAGGCCTCTTAGTGAGCCCTAGGGTCTGAAACAGGATCCTTCACGGTATGCCAGGTTTTTCAGCAACAGATGGTTGGAAGGGTTTCTCCAAGTCTGGCCAATTTAGGGCTGGTGCCTGCATAAGAGTTTCCTTTAGCTGTTCAAAAGCCCTTTGATGTTCCTTTTCCCAGTTTTTAGTTGGTACCTGCTTACCACCTTCCTTTAATGCTTTGTAGGGACGTCTGGCCTTTTCTCCAAATCCTAAAATCCACAATCTGCAATATCTTTTCAATCTTAAGGATGCTTGGAGAAGTTTCTGAGTGGTAGCTCAAGGAGGCCTAAAATGGCTTTTGAGGATAGCATTCTTTTCCCAGGGATTAGTATAAGGCCTAAATATTCTACTTTTTTGTTGTAGTATTTGAGCCTCAGATATTTATACTCCTGTCCACCATAAAATGTAGGGTCTGTAGTACATGTTTATGGCCCAGTACCTTTGTAGGGGAAGAGATAAGTAGTTCTCTACATTTAGGATCACTAGGCCTCACCCCTCAAGTGACAGGTCCCTTAAGTTCTCTGCTAATGAAACAGTGTGCAGCCAAAAGGGGAGGCCCAAATAGGGATTTGGGATGAGGTCCAGAACTCAAGGTGTCCAAAAAATATTAGGAAAATATATAGGATGTCCTCACACCTTCCTCCTCACAGGTGTGAGCTTGGGGAAGGGACACCGGGAGCAGGGCCATTGAGAGCTGTTTTGTACATCAACAGCTTTGCAGCTAGCCTCTGGCATGGTCATTTAACATATCTTTAACCTTTTAACTGGTTGCATAGATATGTTAAATAGCTGTGGCCAGGCCTTGAGCCAGGGGGATGGAAGTGACTTCCACCCACGGTGTAATTGGGAGGCAGTTCCCCCTGGTTACAGTGCCTGCATGAGAGCTAGGAGAAGATTGGCTCCATGACATGGGGCCACACCTGCCCAGACCCACGCTGGCAGCCCAGTAAACCTGGAAGGATACAAGAATGCTGGCAGGTGTAGCTGATTGTAGGAGGAGTCGGAAATGGGGTAGAGAGGAAGCTTGGTGTGGGGATTTAAACCAAGACACAGCAGCCACTGAGGAAGAACCATGTAGCTGTGGCAAAAGAAGAGGGAGAACCACGCAGCTCTGAGCCAGGGTGGGGACCCACGCAGCTTTGGTGGGGGGACCCCTGCGGCTTTGGTGAGAGCGAGGACCCCACGGCTTTGGGGGTGTACTTGTTGGCCACATGGCTTAGGAAGTAGAAGAGACTCTGCCTGGGATTAAAAGGGTGAAAGGACTTTTGCCAGTAGGCCACGAGAAGATGCCACATGACTTTGGATTAGCTGGGGTCGCAACCTGGAGATCCTGACAGCGACACAGCTGATGGTGCTGGGAGCCTGAATCATGGACTTCTACTTCCTTTCCTGAGATACAATATCCCAAATTAAGGCAGAGGGAGAAGGAAGGACTGTGTGCATCTGTGGATACCCTAAAGGACTTTGATATTTCAATGAAGACATTAGGTCACTACTTTAAGTCTGTATAGCTTTAAATAAACATTTCCTTTCCTTTGCACAAATCCCTGGCATTGACAGACGTCTTTCCTCTGGTGGTGGGTAATGCGAACCTAGCGGGGTGTCCTTTCAGTAACAGCATCTTGTACTCACCTTGGCCCTGTTCTGTAACACTAATGCTTGTCTAAATGAATGAGAGCTGTGCCTAAATGCCTGAGGGAGGACACTCCAGGTTAGCATTTATGTCCCTGTGTCCAGGTTAGGTGTTTATGTCCCTGTGAATCTGTCCATTCAAAAGCAAATACAAACAGAGAAGCTGAATTCCTAGAACACTCATCTAGCTGGGGAGGTCTGTCCTATGAGGGACCCACACTCCAGAAGATAATTCCAGGGTTTTTTTGTTCCTCCCACCTCAGTTCACTTTCTTACCACCTGGCATACACAATCTTTGCAGCTCCTACAAGGGGAATACCGATGCAAATAGAGTTGTCAGAAGCCACCTGGAGCAAAGAGGTGCAACAAACTTGGAACAGGCCAATGATTTACATGTACTTTTCCCCAGGCCATGTTTAGAGGCAGAAAAGACTTGGGGAATTTGTATAGTGGGTGTGAGTGCACTGCCTGTGAGTGGGGCTCCATCCCCAGCTCTCTTATGTGTCTCATTTGCTCCCCTGGCTGTCTAAAATAATCCAGCGGGGCTTGGAGTGTTGGGTTGTTACCAAATGAAAGTCAGGGTTCAGCTGCCTGCCACTACCCATAGCCAAATTCTGAAAGCACAAGTTGGTGAGATAGGAAAGAGGTCTTTATTCAAGAGCTACACAGTCTGGGCAGGTAGCAGACTCCTGCCTCAAAAGCCGATTCCCTCTGGAAACCCAGAGGAAAATCCAATCACCCCTAGCCATCCCAACACCAACATCCAAAGTTCCTTCTTCCATTTAAAAATACTGTCCCTCGAGAATTGCAGGTGGCCGCTGAGGGGTCACCCAAGCAGCTCAACTTCTCTCCCAGCCACTGTGAGGCTCCCAGCCCCTTCCTCAGAATCCACCAGTGTGGCTAGCACCACCACTGTTCATGTGGCTTCTGAGGCCAGGAGCTCCTGTAAACGCACCAGCCAACACATCCATGAGGTGGGTAAAGAAGGACCCATCTCTCTGTTCCCCTGGGTTTGTATAAGTTACCCACATGGGCTTGGGCCAGGAACTTTTCTCCTAGTCCAAACTTCTGCATGCTCCAGGAGGTTCTGGCCCCGACCTATACCATCTTTTCCCCAGGCTAGACCGACAGGTCTTCTCTGGCACAGCACTTCCCCCTGCCACCATCTTGGCCTCTAAGGTACCAGAAGGTTTCCCACCATCTTAACCCCCAACCAGGAACTGGAATGGAGGAGGGTTTTTCCCACAGCCAATTATTTTCATTAGCCTTATGTGTGCCCAGCACAATGTTTCCTCCTGCCACATCTCTCCCAGGGGTGGGGGATTCTGTTGTCAGGAGCAAGATAAATTGGGGTGGAGCGTTCACAAGGCACTAGCTTGGTTACCCGGGCAACACAGCCTCCCAGTGCCTGGGATGGTTTGCTGTAGTTTGTGGTTGCTTCTTGGGCTCCACACAGTTTGGCCGGGCAGGCTATCAGTATCAATTCCCCTCCTCAACACTCTGAACCCTTGTAATCTTACAAGGGCAAATGGACAAAGGTCTCATTCTTCTGTAACTATTTCCTTCTAACAAAGGGTGTAGTCTTATCTATCCTTGGGTCCAGAAAGGGGGCAGTCAAGAATGGTGGGAAACCTTTATGGTGAGAGAAGGGCCTTGCAAAGTCCAGGTCAGCGGGGTGTCCCTGGGAAGTGGTGTACCTGATGTCCAAAGGATGGTGTTGCTGGATACGCAAAGCTAGTAGATAGATGGCTTCACACTTGAAGATGGAGTTCCGCACTGAGACCTACTGTGCAAATAATCAAGTGTTTTGTGAGGGGTCAGAAACCATAGGCAGACTAATGGATCTCCATGGCCTGACCCTGAATGAGGATTTGGGTAGCACCTTCCCTTCACCACAGCAGAATAAATACGCTGAGGAAGACACCACTTGGGAAATGAGAAAGGAAAGGAAAGACTTAGCTTTGGGAGCCACTGTCCCTTCTTGAAAGAGGAATTTTAGACCTCTTTGAGGAGTGCAGGTCCAGCTTTCCCTCTCAGTACCAACCACAGCAGCAAGGTCTGAGTCCTCCTTAGGCACTGCCTGCTTTGTACACATGTGGTGGATCCAAGGCTTGATTCCAATGAACTTTAGGGAAGAGTGTGTTGTCAGTACAACATCATAGGTACCAGTCCTGGTACTTTGCTTGGCTAACTGCTGTTCAGGGCTTTGAGTCTTCCAGGTCTTTAGTACATCTCGGTCTCCCAGATGTGTAAAGGTTTGTCAGACAAATAGAAAGACCTGCAATGAGAAAACCTGTGCAAAATTGTTAGTCTTTACCCTCAATGTTTCCCATAATAGTATTGCCCACTATTGCCCATAATGTTTAATTTTTGACTCATGCTCTAAATCTAAGTGTGCTCCTAGAGCAGAGAATTAGAAGGGTTTCCCACACACTATTTCAGAAGGACTTAATGTTAAGACCACATCAGGGTGCTTTCCTAATTTGGAGCAAGGCAATAGGGAATGCCTGGTCCCATTTCAAATATGTTTTCTGGCATATTTTCATCAGCATCTTTTTAATTGTATAATTCATTTTTCTAAGTCTTTCCCACAGACTGAGATGTCCAAGATGCCTGTAGTTTCCACTGAATCTGTAGTGCCTATCCCACTTCTGAGATATCTCTTAAGTTAATGACAGTCCATCGTCACCTTCAATAATGTGAGGAAGTTTAAACCTAGGGATTGTTTCTTTCATTGGAAGTTTTGCTACCTCAGTTGCCTCCTCAATTCTACTAGGGTATGCCTCTACCCATCCAGAAAAAGTGTCCACAAAAACTAATATTCAAAGTTTTCACAAAAGTGTCCACAAAAGGCAAAAACTCAAAGTTTCCTCTGGTTTTAGTCATCTGTGTAAAGTCAACTTAAGCCTTCAAATATGCATAACCATTTACATTGTACTCCCTTTTCCACTGGGGCACGTTCTGTCTTAGGATTGTTTGTGTCACACCTCTGACAAGCTTGTGTGATCCTCTGTCTGGTCCTTTGCAAATGTGGCCTAATGAGATCCATTAAGCATCCCTTCAGTTTTTTTCCTGATATTTCCCCAAATATAGTCAAGGAATTCTTAAATCCTTGCCACAACACAATCCAACAGTGTTGGAGCATGGCTTTAGTTTCTGGGTCCTGCCATTCAAAGGCAAATAATAATTGAGCATGTTTATCTATTGGGGTGCAGAACAAGGCATCCTTCAAGTCTGGGACTGAAAACCATTTGCTACACCAGGGACTGTGGTCAACAATATATAAGGGTTGAGCATTGTAAGATGAATATCCTGGACATTATCATTTATGACTACTGCTTGAATACCCTCTAAACCTTTTTTTTAAGGGGATATTGTTTCTGCTATGAGATCTGCATTCCTTCTTTTAGATTAGTTTTTATGGGTTGGATACAAATCACACCACCCCAGGTTCCACGGGCCCAAATGGGTTGCTTGACCTACTCACAGATCTTGGGTGGGAAGAGTTTACCTCCAGGTCCTTCTGAGCAAGTTGGGAGCACCTGGAGCTGGCCAGCATGTTTCAGATGGACTTCTACACATACTTGCTGCTTCTTAAGAGAAAAAGTTACCTGTGCATGCAGTTTACAAAGAAAATCTTGGTCCAGCAGTGGAATGGGGCGGTCTGCCATGTAGGGGAAACTACACACAAGTTTTTGATCCCTGAACTGGCAATTCTTTGAAATTTTCTGGTTACTCCAGTAACCTTTACTACAGCTGAACTTTTCTTGCTTAGTTTTATATTTAGCACTGAGTACGTAGCTCCCATACATACTAGGAAATCAATTACCTTGTTTCCCGCCCTTAATTTCCCACCCCCAGGGCACCTGTGGGGAAATAGTAATAGGTCAGGAGACGTCTAGGGGAGCCCCTTGGCTTCCCCATTCATCATCAGATTCTCCTTTCCTCTCTAGCATTTCTCAGAGAGGGTTTCCATTCTATTTTTCCTTTTGAGTTTCAGGCATTCCCTTGTTCTATAACCCTCCTCCTTCTAATAGGCACATTGATTGGCACCTAATGGGTTTTTCTTCCTTTGTTTAAGGCTCCACCTCTCCTTCTGATTTCCACACACCATTCCCTAAGAAAACAGTGGCCTTCTTTAATTTGCTTTAATTTCCTTTATTCCTGGTCATTGTAAACTTTAAAGGCTATGTCGACCAGCTGGGAGGGGCTCATTCCCAAGGCCTCACCTAAACGTTGGAGCTTCCTTTGATATCAGGGGCACTTCGTCCAATAAAAGTCATGTTTACCATCTGGACATTTTCTGGTACCTGTGGGTCTGCATCAGTGTGCTTTCAATAGGTCTGACAGATCCTTTCTAAAAATTCAGAAGGTCTTCACCTGGTTTTTGTTGAATGGCCCGATCATATTCAGGCTCTTATTTACACACCCCTTTCTTAAGCCCTTTCAATATTCACCTTTTGTAATGTTCTAGGAAGTCTAGATCCCCACGATTTGGGTCCAGGTTAGGCTCTGTCAAGAGAATTGCCCTAGCTGCATTGGGCATCCCTTGGGATTCTCTGGGTGGCGGTGTTGAGCCTCTTCCTTTGCCTTATTTATAACTAGATGCTGATCACCTGCCATTAGCGGGATGTTAAGGAGAGCCTGTGCATCTGCCCAGTTGAGATCACAAGTGGCAAAACGGACGTGATGAGGTCCGTAGTTTTCTGAGGACCCTCCCTATCGGAAGAGTTGGAATTTCTCCAATTCAGTAGGTCTGAAGTGTAAAGTGGAATATGGGCCCAGTAGTAGCCAGTGGGCTGGCCTTCCTAACATAGTCCACCTGCAGGGTATTGCCTCAAAAGGAATGGTCTCATTCTGAATAGGGATGCCCCCTGTGTAAGTTAGGTGCTCTGCTGGGTCTTTGATGGGGAGACCATTCCTTCTTCATACGGAGGTGGGGCTGTTGCCTCTCTGGGCCCGATTCCAGGGGTACCTAGCAAAGGGAGGGGTGAGAGGGGGAGTCTTCCTGCTGTTCAAACTGCCTCCGCTGGGCATTGTTCAGGGCATTGATGAGACTTTCCCCTGTCTTTCTATTAGGAAGGGGTTTTGAAGCCACTTCCCTTCTTTGCATCATTAAACGGTTCCCTTTCTTTGCTGAATCCTTATTCTGTAATGGCCTAAACACCTGGACAAAAGGGATTTCACTCCGTTTGCCTGACTGTTGGCAAAATAATTCCAATTGCATGATGTGATAGTAATTAGGGAACCATTTAGGGACCATTTCACCCCACAGTCTAAAATATACACAAGTCATATAGTGTTACAAAGCCAATTCTTTCTTAGGCATTGGATAACGGCTCTACATGGACCAATCTGCTAAATTTGGCCCAGTGGGGTCCCTTCATGAGCCAGAACAGAACAGCCCCCGATGGCCTGGACATGCATACCTGCAATTATAACCACAATAAGACCCTTGGCCAATTGAGAACACATACACAAAACTTGAATCCGTAACTCCATTATTCCAAACGAGTGCGCACAAGCACGTTTTATTGTCTTATCTTCTGCCAACCCGCACCACAAAAGGTGGCCCCGCGCAAAACTCAGGGGATCGTCACTTACTCTTAGAGTCTGTCTCCTTCCTAGCCCATTTGCTCTGTGCCCCCACCCCCAGAGTTCAGGTGGTCCTTACTCATACTCCAGTTCATGACCCTAAAACCTGGGTGATCCTCACCGGCTCTTAGAGTCTGTCTCCTTCTCAGAACCATTCCCTTCCTACCAGCCAGTGATTTCAGGTAGCCAGCGCCTGAGCAGGAGTGCAGAGGAATCCTTTGAGATGGGGAAATCCCCACAGTCCCACTCTTGGGGTCGGCTTGCCACAGGGAGGCGGGACATGAACACAAGCCCTCTGGGCCTTACCAAGATCCACGGTGTACCTTTGTCATCACCAAATCTGTTATGAATGGGAATTGGGGCTCAGCTGCCTGCCACCACCCACAGCCAAATTCTGAAAGTAGAGGCTGCTGAGATAGGAAACATGTCTTTTTCAAGAGCTGCACAATCTGGGAGGGTAGCAGACTCCTGTCTCAAAAGCCCATCCCCTCTGGAAACCCAGGGGAAAGTCTAGCTACCTTAGCCAGCCAACACCAAGGCAGCATCCAGAGTTCCTTATCACACTTAAAAAAATACTGTCCTCTGAGAACTGCAGGTGGCCACTGAGCGGTCATTCAAGCAGCTCAAATCCTCTCCCAGCCACTGTGAGGCCCCACGCCCCCTCCTCAGAATTTACCTATGTGGCCAGCACCACCACTGGCCACACATCTTCTAAGGCAGGAGTTCCTACAAACACACCAGCCAACATGTTCTCAAGGTGGGTAAAAAAGAACTCATCTCTCCCTCCCCCTGTATTTCTATGTTCTCTGTATGGGCTGGAGCTAGGTAGATTTCTCCTAGCCAAAACTTCCATGCACTCTAGGAAGTTCTGACCCGCTAATTAATCCTGTCTTTTCCCTGGGATAGATTTACAGGTCTTCTCTGGCACAGCACCTCCCCCTGCCACCATCTCACCTCTAACGTACATGTGATTGCCTTCCCCAGTCCCACCTCCAACCAGGGACTGGAAAGGGGGTTAGGACGCCTCTTTCCTCAGCCAGTCATTGTTGCCGGACTTGTGCATACTCAGTACGTTTCCCCTGCCACATCTTGCCTGGAGGTGGGGGAATGTATCATGAGGAGCAGGACACATTGGGGCAGAGTATACACAAGGCACTAGCTTGGTTACATGGTCAACATGGCCTCACCTGTGCTGCCTTGGGCAGTTTGTGGTCCCTTCTTTGGCCCTACAGTCTGGCCAGGCAGGCTATGGGTATCATAGAAAACAGCCCTTATTTTTCAAGACCCCAATGAGCCAAATTTATATTACAGCAATGGGGGTTTCCTATAATGTCCTACACATCTTAGGGATTGAACCCCAGACACCTACACGAAGTCCCCAACTCATGTAGGGACAACTGAGAACTTGAACTAGAGGAAGGAGGTGCATCTTCAATCTTTAGAGCCAAGGCAAACCTGAGCATTTGGTGTAGATTTTATCCTTGTTTCTGCCTCTAAACACAGGCCTAGTATGTTTTAATACCCCTCTCCCACAGTGTTGCATCTCCTCTTTAACTCTGAAGATAAAACAGGCGATAAAACATTGCTGGTAGGACTGTACTCACTGTGCTCCAGGTGACTGGAGACAAAGGGTGAGTGGGTGTCTGAGACCCAAGTTACAGCACCAGTAAATATGTTACCAGACAGACCCAAGTTAGGGGACTCCCCCTCCTCAGTTCTTGTCTCACTCAAGAGATGAATTCAGGTGAGAGACAACATGCATGGTGGAAATGAGAGAGCAAGTTTACTTACAAAATACACTTGAGCAAGAAGGTGCAGGCAGGCATCCAGCTAATCTGACTGCCCCCACTATTGGGATTTTAGGGCTTTTGTGCTGTAGTCAACTTGCAGGTTCCCCCTCCTCCTCTCCTCTCTAGACTTTGGGATTGATATACAGTTTCAAAGGCTTTCTTCCCCAGATAGTGGAAACGACACATACAGAATTTCAAGGGCTCCCCTCCTCTTGCACTATCATGGTTTTTCTTATGATTCGCAAAATACCTGGCCATCTTATCTAACCAGGCTCAGGGCTGCTGAGTCAACGAGTGAGACACGTCTCCCCCCCCTCTGCCTTAGTTTCCTATCTATCCTGCCTAAGAGAAGACTGTAAAGAAACCAAGGGTCGTGTACAATTATGCAAAGTTCTGTCTTTTCTAACCTAAGATGTTATTAAAAGTTTTACATCTCATCAAAGATATCCTGCAGAGGCTGTTTCTCTACACAAGTTTCTCTCAAATCCATCTCATATAGCAATCTAGTTAAAAACTTAAATGAAAACAACTTCGGGAAATAAAACTTAACTTGTTTATGTATAGTTTGCTAACCATTAGAGGCCTGTGTGTATAACCCTCCAGGGCAATAGCCAGGATTCTGGATGTGTCTTCCCCTACCACCAACTGCAAGGAGCAGAACAACCGCTCAGGGCATGGATGTCTGGAGTGGGCGAGGACCCTCCCCCAGATGAGGGTGGGTGGGTACTAACGCTAGTCCCTAAGAGCTCTGCTAATTTGGTGTTTTTTGTGCAATATCTAAATATCTAAACACCTAAAGAGAGAAACATAAAATAACTCTCCAGAATGGCATCATGCTGGTCCTTTGTCAGTAATTAATGTTACTACTACCAATAAGATTTATGTTCACAGTGTTTCCAAAACAGGAGGCTGAGGGCCCCTATGAAACCAAGTGTTAATGTCATCTCATTCTCAAAATTTGCCCACACCAGTCATGGTCATTTTGATATTTACTCAGCTCCAACAATATCTATGCAGATTCTCTTACAGTTAATAAAGTACAAATTATTGCAAAAGCACTATTGAATATAGTAGATTCAAATCATTGTTCACAACTGTTACCATGTGCAAGGAAGAGAGTTGAGAAAACTTTCACACTATAAGTTCAAGAGTATTATTCAGGAGTTTAGTATATTATATTGAGCCAAGATATTGTCAATCTTTCCTTCTAACACAAAGAAAGCTCCAGAGTTGGGGGAATAAAGATTAATGACCTTATAGAGAAGAATATTTCTATCTCCCTGGTATCTATTAGCAGAATCTGAACTAAAGGAAATGAGAGAATGCTGTCACCTTGTAGGTGGCACCAGGTTCCCTACATAGCAGCCCCTACATGGGACATGGCATACAATGAGGCCCCAGCTGTGTAGAGGCCAAAGAACTGTAAGAAAAAGGGATGGACTGCAGTGGAAATGTCCTGATGGGCTGCTTCAGCTGTAGAATGTGGAGCCCAGTTTGAACAGTGTAATCACTGGCTGAACTACAAGAGAACATCTGGACTTTTTGTCCTCACAGTCCTCAAGGTATCTTCAGAGAGAGAGGTGAATGGTTAAATTACTGAACGAGAACTCTGGCAAAGGGAAAGTATTGCCTCACCAGACCTGATCAGAGTGTGTCTGCAGAAAGGGGCGAACCCCTCACCAGGGTCAGCCTCCCTGGGCAGAGGCAGCAGATGAAGACAGCAGAGGCGCTGAGGCTCTGACACCAAGGACCTGCAGTAGAGAGGGACGTCCTCTGGGGAAAACCCATCAAGAGTAATGGCCTCATTTAGAGACAGAGCAGAAGATTGAAACGGGATATTATGAAACTGGGGTACCGAGGAGGACTTCAAGAGAAAACATTTAGTAACATTCATTTCCTTCCATAAACTGTCTTTTTATTCTTTGTTACCAGGAGACTGAAGGTAGAGTTAGTTCTGGCCAAACAGGTAGCCCAGTGAAGATTGTTCCAGATTTCTGTCTGGAATTTCAGTGAAATGAAATAACTGCCCTAGTCCTTTGGCCCACAGGCACTGATAACTCAAGGGTTTTCAAAAACTCATTATTTTTAACTACTCTAAGGAAATGTTATTCATCAGATAAATTTTTGGTAAGAAACTCCTATGTTCTGGGCACTGAAAATAGTGAACAAAAAGCACAAAACTTCTCATTCTCAAGAAAAACACAGAATAATGGATGGGAAAGACAATAAACAAGACAAATAGGTAAAAATATATGGAACAGTTGCTTGTAATGAGACATAAGTAGACTTTTTTAAGCAGAAGAGAAATGCGAAATATTGGGAGACAAGATGCAGTTTTCTGTAGGTGGGCCAAGCAGTGCCTCTGTGAGAAGGTGACATTTGATAAGAGACCTAGTGCAGTGCAGCCCTGTACCACGTGGGAATCCAGGGACATTCCAGGGCAAGGAAACAAGCGCAGTGCCAGAGCAGGAGCAGGTACTGCCTGCAAGGAGCAACCAGGAAATCAGGGGGCAGGGCCTGATTAAGAGAGAGAAGTAAAAGTAAGATGGGGTAACAGGGTGCCAGGTCCTGGAAGGTCTTGAGTTCACAATGAGCTTGGCCTTCACTCTGAGTCAAGTGGAAAGCCACTGAGAGGGACTGAACAGAGTATTGTGTTATTTACATTCAAATAGCTCACTCTGGCTGCTGTGTTTAGAAGTCACAAGAGGGAACAAAAACAGCAAGAGGGAAACTAGTGAGGGGGTTCTCCTGCAATCCAGGAAGAGGAGAGGGAGGGTTGGAGCAGGTGGCGGAGGTGGGGATGGTAAACTGTGGTCAGATGTGGGACAAGGTTGGTTTGAAGATACAACTTACAGGATGTGCTCCACATTGAACATGGAATGTAGAAGGAAAAGGAAAGGGAAGGAAAGGGAAGAAAAGAGAGAAAGGGAGGAAGGGAGGGAGGGAAGAAAGAAAGAAAAAGAGTGAATTGGTTACATATTTATGATTATTTATTTTATTAAAATATTTAAATATAGAAGAGATGTGCTAGCTAAAAGATGTTCCTTTTACTATTCTTTCATATCTTCTGCATGTTTGAAAATTTTCATAGCAAACGTTAAGGGGAAAATATGTCCCATAAACAGGTCCTAAGCAACAGGCCAATCAAGTATGTTTTAATTTCCTGTGACACAATTTTGTTCATATAACAGATTCTCAACAAATACATCCTCAGTCAAAACTAGGAAAGACTGGGTATGTTCTACCTACATCTTTACTTCTTTGGAGGTGTTTTCCAGAACACGACTGTTGCAAATTCTTGAAGAAATGGAACTCATCCAACACAACCAAGCACAGCTATGCCACACTCTCTCCTACTACATAATCAAGATGATATCAAAAGTTTACATTTTGTTAAAGATTAAGCCCTCCAAAGTTTAATTATTTTATTTAAGGCTTTCTCCTTCATAACTAGCTGGCACAGAGACTGTGTGAAGAAGAAATACATAATTTTAACGTGCACTTTGTGAAATGAAACCCACTTGCTTTGTAGTTTCAGTTCTGAGTAACATCAGAGCAGGGCGTGGGCCTGCTGGTCTCCAGCCAGGTTTGCAGGAAACCTTTCCTGGAGGTAAGGATGCCTGCAAGCCACTAGGCCCATCCTCCCAGCGAGGGCTGGGCACTTTTGCTCATGCTGCTGCTTTGACTTTCTGATTGCTCCCAGAAAGAAAATTAAAGTCCTTAGGACACAGATCCTGAAATTTAGTACTCATAAGGAGAACTCTGGGGTTCAAAATGTTCCCAGAGCAGAGTAGAGGAGGTAAGGTGGAGGTCTTCTCCCCAGCTCCACCCAGAGCAACACCTTTACCCACAACAAACAAGACAATTCTGGTTCTGGTCCAATGCCCCTATACCGTCAATGGGAAAACAGGTTGGCTGGAAGGAGATACATTTTAATCATGATTTCATTTTCCTAATCACAACTGCTCTTCCTTTATTTATACTAGGTAGCTTATTGACAAATAAAAAGATACCCTGTGTTCAAAAACTATGCCAACACGTCAGGATTTAACTCAAATAGGATAATACCCATAAAAGAACTTTGTAAGCCTCAGGACAGTGAAGTATATTAGACTTCTATATAAACATTAAAAAGTCATCACCCTAGACTAGGTTGAAGACATGGATTATGCCAAGGAATTCTGTCAAAGTATAATTAAAACTTTTTGCCCAAATCATTGTCACCTTGAATTAAATACACGGCTCCCACCAAAATGGATTATAGACCATCTAAGATATTCATACGATCGAGAGAGTAAAAAATTTATGTACAAGCATTACCAAATATATAATAGCCTCAAACCATTATGCATCCTGTCAGCTTCCATTACAGGGGTGGGCAGCGGAGAAATTTTTGATGTTACAAAGGGTCTTCATCTTTCAACAAGGCAGGAATCTATGAGATAAGGTAAAAAGATCAGTTTGGGTAGGACAGATATAACTTACACCCTCTGAGACAAATGCTTTAATCTCCCAGGAGTGTTCCCAGCAGAATCCAAACAATAAAGAAAATAAAGACAGAAAACTGTCTCCCTGTAACTGTAAGTGCATAGGCAAGTCGCCCATGCACCATCTCCAGATCTCTCTCTCTCTCTCTCTCTCTCTCTCTCACACACACACACACACACACAGAGTCTCTGGGCATGTAGTGGCCAATAAGCAGGAAATCCTTCATGTGTTGCTTCATGTAGGATGCTGGAGTGTTCTGGCTAAGATAAGACACTGCCTCAGTTGTGAACAGAATAAGTCTGTGGGGAGTGATAAGAACATCCCCTGAGGAAAGTCTATTTGCACGGAGCAGCAAGAGGAGTGAGTGTAGCAGAGGGTGATCCTGAAGCCCCTACATGTCCAGTTCACTGAGGGCCTAGAATAGAAAACCCTGTATGAGAAACATGCTCATTCAGGGACTGTGAGTGAGACAGCAAAAGCTAAGAAGGGATGTTAGGGATCTGGGGCTGTAATATGCCTGATGGATACAGAACTTAAGTCTAACTTCTTTAAAAAAAATTAAACTCCAGCCCTGGCTGGTGTAGCTCAGTGGATTGAGTGCAGGCCTGTGAACCAGACAATTGCGGTTTGATTCCCAGTTAGGGCACATGCCTGGGTTGCAGGCCAGTTCCCAGCAGGGGACGCACGAGAAGCAACCATACATTGATATTTCTCTCCCTCTCTCCTTCCCCTCCCCTCTGAAGATAAATAAATAAAATCTTCAAAAAAATTAAACTCCTTTCTCACTCATTCTGACCACCTGACTGGAAGCTGGACTTGGTCCTTGTGTAATGGATAAAAAAATAAATATATTTCAAAACCACAATGAGATATCACCTCACACCTGTTAGAATGGCTATTACCAAAAAGAAAAGAAATAACAAGTGCTGGTGAGGATCTGGAGAAAATGGAACCCTTGGGCACTGTTGGTCAAAATTTAAATTGGTGCAGACACCAATGGAAAACAGTAGGAAGCTTCCTCAAAAATTAAAAATGGAACTACCATATGAGCTAGCAATTCCACTTCTCAGTATTTATGTAAAGAAAACAAAAACACTATCTCAAAAAATACCTGAACCCCTATGTTATTGCAGCATTCATTTTTTTCTTTTATTGACTCTAGAAAGAGGGGGATCAGAGGGGAAAGAGAGGGCGAGGAACATTGATTGGTTGCCCCTTGCTCATACCACAGCTGGGTACCGAACCTGCAACTCAAGCATGTGCCCTTACCAGAAATCAAACCTGCGACATTTCAGTTTGTGGGACAACACTCCAACTAACTGAGTCACATCAGCCAGGGCCACTGCAAGATTATTGACAACCACCAAGACACAAAAAGCGCCTTACTATCCAATGAGGGATGAATGGATAAAGAAAATATGGTATATACACACAATGCAATATTATTCAACCATGAGAAAGAAAGAAATCCTGCCATCTGTGACAGCATGGGTAGACCTTGAGGACATTATGCTAAGTTAAATAAGTCAGACATGGAAAGGTATATACTGCATGATCTCACTTATACGTGGAATCTAAAAAGAAAAGGAAAGACAAATTCATACAGAACAGACTAATGATTGCCAAAGGCAGAGGGGGTGTGGGTGGGCAAAACGGGTAAAGGAACGGCTACTACAAAGGCCTGACACAGCAGCGTGCCTGGCGTGTGTGTGGACAGCAAGATGAACTGGTGACTGGAGTGGAGTGGAATGGGTGGAGGTCACGGAAAGACAGTAAAAATCCGTGGAATGGGAATATCATGTAGGATCCCATGAAAGGACTTGGCTTTTACTCCAAATGAGATGAGAAGTCATTGAAAGGTCTGGGGCAGAGTGATGTGATTCCACTTAAATTGAAACAGGATTGTGTTGGCTGCTGTGTTGAAAATAGATTTGAATGGAAGGGGGTGTGAGGACATGATAGGGGGTGAGGAAAAGTGAGAAAGTAATAGGATCAATGGGTTAAAGGTCTTGGTGATAAAGACACATTAGAGTTTGAGCACTAACAGTAGTGAGTATAAGGGGAGGAGACGGCAGTTAAATGTTTGAACCTGAGATGATGGAAACCTCGTACCTATTGGTGATTCTATTAGTCTCCTAGGGCTGCTGTAACAAAGTATAACAAACTGAGTAGCTTAAACAATGAAAATATATTGTTTCACAGTTCTGGAGGCTGGATGTCTTCAACATCAGGGAATTGGTTGGTTCCTTCTGAGGGCCGTGAGGAAAAATGTGTTCCATGCCTCTTCCCCAGCTTCTGGTGGCTTGTAAGCAACCTCTGTCATTCCTTGGCTTAGAGAGGCACCACTGCACTGTCTGGCTCCATGTTCACATGGTGTTTTCCTTATGTATGTGCCTCTGGGTCCAGATTTTCCTTCTTCATAATGATACCAGTCACATTGAACCAGGGCCAACTGTAATGGTGCCAGGTTACCTACTTACCTCTGCACTACCCTTGTCTCCAAAGAAGCTCTCATTCTGAGGAACTGACACTGGAACTTCAACACATGGATTTCACGGGGTGGAAGGTTCATACAAATAAATTAGTAACGGTCATGGTAAGGTCAATAGTGTGACCATGAACGTGGAGATGGGTGGAAGTCAAGATCATTAGATGAGAAGCAGACAAGAAGGTGAAAGTCCAAAGTGCTGAAATGATCATCCACATGTCTGCTGAGCCATCACGAATTATGACAGGAATAGTGTCTGAGGGCATGAGTGCTTCCTCCCTTCAGCTGTCTACAGAACAGAGGTCAAAATGTTGCGCTGGCCAAAAAGTTCATTTGGTTTTTCTTTTATGTAACATGGCTTCTAGTAGCACTTAGTTCTTTTTAACTTCATTCAGAACAATTTGTAAGAATGTTGTGACAGCGTGAATTTAAAAAAACGTATCAAAATTGTTTTGATAAGTTTTTGTGTAGCCATTTTCATATTGAACATGGACGCAAATAAGCAACATTGTTGACATATTATGCTTTATATTTCAAGAAAGGTAAAAACAACTGAAATGCAAAAGAAAACTTGTGCAGTGTATGGAGAAGGTGCTGTGACTGAACGTGTCAAAAGTGGTCTGTGAAGTTTCGTGCTGGAGATTTCTCGTTGGATGATGCTCCATGGTTGGGTAGACCCGTTAAAGTTGTTAGTAATCAAATTGAGACATTACTTGAGAACAATCAACATTATATCATTCAGGAGATAGCTGACATACTCAAAATGTCCAAATTAATAATATTATTGGTGAAAATGAAAAATGTTTCTTTTATTTTATATAAATAACTAAATGGGCTTTCTGGCCAGCCCAATCTTTTAAAATGTATAAAAATCAAATATTCAGAAGATTCTCACAAATGAAATATTTGAACACTAAAGTCTAAAGTAACATGGTAGTCTATTTTTTAATTTTACTTATCTCCCAGTAACTTTAAAAAATCTTTCATTAGGAATCAGTTTACTAATGACTGCTTATACTACTGGCCCCACACAGTGCTTATAAACAGTGAGGCAGAGCCCCTCCCTTCAGTCTCACCTGAGGTGACAGAGACACTGCAGGGGAGACAGGAGGATCAGAGATGAGCCCCCCAGGATCCCAGGGTCAAGGAGACATCTACTGTCTGTAATGCCCTCTGCCCAGAATTCTCTTTGGCAGGAGCAGGCACTAATGCCTGTGGTTGGAGAACCACCTCACCAATACTCCTTAGACCTACCAGGTAGACCTTTGGTAATCTATGATACTATTCCTTATGCCCTAACTTTGTTCCCTCACTCTCTGCCCCAACCTGCCTCACACCCTACTCTAGCAGCCCTCCTTTAACTTCACCTGTACAATGTGCCCACTGTGCTCCAAGTGATACTCCCCTCCTACTCACAGGTCCTGGTTCCCTGGCCTTTACTGTATCTTACACAAAGTATTTATCGTAACTTGTCATTGTGATGAAGTCTTCTGAGTGTGTGTGTGTATGTGTGGCTTTTTCCTCCAAAGGACTATAAGTGCCATGAAGGAATTTCACCATTTCTTCCTGTTATATCTATTTGTCTTAGTGTGATGCCTAACAGGTACTCAATAAATATTTGGTATAATAGGTGCACTATAAATAGTTGGTACATAATAGGTGCTAAGTAAATATTTATTGGACTTCCAGCCATGACAGAGGTATAGGTAACCACAGCTTGCCTCCTTGCACAACCACAGCAAAAATTTCAACTAAATTACAAAACAACTATCACCCAGAATCATCAGAAAATCAAGTTGTATAAAAGTCTGACAACCAAGGAACTGAAGCTACCTTCTTCAGATGGGTAGTGGGGAAGAGACATAGAACAGACAACCAGAATGGGCTGGTCTCGCAAACACATGTGGTGGAAAAATGTCGAGATGGATATCAGGAGCAAGGAATCCCAGCCCCACACCAGATCACCCAGTCCAGGGTTCCAATGCCAGGAATAGAAGTCCCCATAACTTGTGTCTGTAAAAGCCATTGGGGGTTGGGGAGGCAGAAGAAATCACAGGATTCTTAGGCATCCCCTCTTAAAGAAAAAGCACTTAAGAAAAAAGATAAAAACTGTGAACATTAAAATGACAATAAATTCACAACTACCAACAATTGAGTCTAAAAAACAAAATAAGCAAACAAGCAGAACAGTAACAGAATCATAGATATGGAGATCATTTGGATGGTTACTAGTTGGGAGGCAGAAGGGGCAGAATGGGGTCAAAGGTTCAGGGATGACCCATGGACATGAACTAAGGTGGAAGAATTGCCAGGAGGAATGGGGGTGTTGGGTGGAGGGGGACAAAAGGGGAAAATTGGGACAACTATAATGGTATAATCAATAAAATATATTTAAAAATAAAAAATTAAACATTTGTTGAATGAACAAATATACAAGTCAAGGTGAAATAATACTTATCTCTGGTAATAATATATGCACTAGTTTTTGTGGAACCTGTAACATTTCTTCCATCTACCCTGTAAGTAAACAGGATTGATCATCTGAAATACATTTATAATGTTCATTTTTTCCAGGTGCTCAAAGTTCTACTACCTGGCTCAGCACTAGGTGTGCCCTACAGACTGAAGTCAGAGTGACTAATGTGATTCAGCGCACTAAGGCACCAAGACAAGTTTCATCAAGGCAAGTAGCAGCTCCTATGCCCAGTGGATGTGCACCTATAAAAGGGGTAAAGGATTTGGGTAGGCTTATGATAGTCATACCAGAAATGATGAGCATGGGTTTCTTCTCTGGCCAATCATAGGGCTGCAGGTTGAGGCCTCAGTTTAGCTCATTGTTCACATTTGACCTCCAGGAGACCTCACCAGGAACCTTTTGTAAGCAATGTATCCTAACAGATGGATCGCATTTTCAGTCTGGCTAGGTTTTGTGACTTGTTAGGAGTGTCAAACTCATTTTCACCAGGGGCTATATCAGCCTTGCTGTTACCTTTGAAGGGCCAAATGTAACTTTAGGACTGTGTAAATGTAACTACTCCCTAACTAGGGGCAAGGAGCTTGGTGCTGCCGCTGGGTAGAAACAAGGTGCCAAACAGGATAAAACAAGGTGGAGGGCCACATTTGGCCCGCAGGACTTGTGTTTGCCACCTGTGTTATACATTAAATATTTTTAAAACATAGTCTCCTAAATCTTTCACATGAAAAACTTAAAGCTTCCTAAATGTTTATATTTCCTCCTATTTGTTTTGCATGATCTTTAATGCCTTTAGTCTATCCTTATAATACTTTTGTTTATGATACTTATAATACTTTGTTTTCCCTTATTTAAACAACATTATTGATTCATCTTTTAAATTCAGATTTGGGGGTTGGAGGCTGAAAATTTCCTTTCTAGCAAAACTTCCAAATGAGGCTGAGGCTTTATGTTAATCCAGAGATACATTTTGAGAACTGCTCCCAATCTTATCTGCACCATAGAATATTCTAAAAATTTTTTAAAAGTACTAAGGCCTGAACTCCACTCCACTCTCTCTACATATTATTCAGACTCTCCGAATGTGGAGTAACCCACAATACAGTGAAGTGATACAGCAATACAGTGAAGCCACAATCAGTGAACCACAATATAGCGAGGGACGACTGTATACTTCAATGGTGAGTACCCATATAGAATTTTCTAGGTTGTTAAAATTATGTAGGTGTAAGAGTGTAGAAAGTGTTTAAGAGCATATGAAGTGTTTATAAGAGTATGGGAACGGTTAATAAGAGAGTGGGAAAGGTTTATAGGAGTGTGGGAAGGGTTTCTAAAGCTTAAAAATATATATAAATAATAAAATAAATACAATGCCACTATGCGGATTTTCACCTATCACTGGGGTCTCTGGAATGTAACTCCTATGATAGGTGAGGGATTACCGTAATTCTAATGTTGAGCCAGGGTTGAGGACCCTTAATCTAGGGTGTTCAAAGACACTCAGCTTTTGTAATTCAACAAAATGCCTAACTGTAGGACCTTCACTAGTCTCATATCAATAATTTAGGCTAAAATGATTTTAACAAAGTTAAAACTCTACTACTTTCCTTTACTCATTTCACACAAGCCAAGTAACTTTGAACTTCGATGAACTCTACAGAACCTCTGAATACCACAAAAATTAGACAGCCAAATCAATTATATAACATTTTGCTACCACATCCTCCAAAGCTCCATCTTTGGTGGGCCTAACAGCTTGAGTTCCAAAGGAAAATAGATGATGAGTTTACCAACAGCCTTGTTACTGTGTAAGAAAAATGATCAGACTCCTAGCTGTGAATGAAGTTTACTCTTCTCCAAACCGCCTCCACTTAACCCATTTCGTATTTTAAAGTTTATGTGCAACGTTCAGCTTTGGGAACCAATTTCTCTACTACTTAAGATTCTGGTTTTGCCCTACAAAATAAGAAAAAAAAGAAACTTTCACCATATTAAGCTTAAAAGGGGAAAATAAGGATACAGGGGTGTGTCACCCTAGTAGGCAGCTGCTGCTTATTTTGTAATCACATTATAATCATTGAGGAAACAAGAGCACTAATTGGAAATATAAAATAAATAAGTACCAAGCAGTTTCAAAAATCAACCTTGAACCATATTTTATATATGTTGTTTATGTAAAATTTTATATATTTAATTGACTCTGTGACTTCAGTGATAAACTACCACACTAAAATACTTCCTGTCTTACTTTTTCCAAGGAAAGAGGCTGCAGCTCTGCTATGGGTGAACAACTAAATCTACCTGAAATGACCAAAGACTGGAACAAAGAGCACGTGAAACAGTGGGTAACCAAAGACCTTAAGATTGAGGAAAAATACGGACAGATTCTGTTCCATGAAGAAGTGACAGGATTAGTCCTGCAGGAATTAACTGAAAAGGACCTTAGAGACATGGGGCTACCACGGGGCCCAGCACTTCTGATAAAGAGAGCATATGACAAACTGAGTAGTGGTCACCACAATTCTGGACAAGCAGATCACAGACAACCCAACAAAAAAGAACACCAAAAAAAGATGCAACAGCCACAAAAAGAACAGGAAAAATCAATGTCATCCAGTATGGATCATAATCTCAGCAAGACCAGAGATAACAAAGAACAACAATCAGTTCTTATGAAAGAAAATGTATTAAATGAAGTAGCAACCACAGAAGACAAAAAAAATAAGAAGCCAAAACCTGAGCAGTTGACGTGTATGCCACATCCCTTTGATCAGCCCCAGAGCAGCCATTGGTACATAGAACATTACCTTCTACCACCTGAAACAGGACCAGGCAATCTCATAGACCCCATTCATGAGTACAAAGCCCTCACAAACACAGACACAGGCACAGAAAAGGACATTAAGATGAAATTTAGCAATGAAGTCTTCCGATTCACATCAGCTTGTATGAATTCACGTGCCAATGGCACCATCCATTTTGGGGTCAAGGACAAACCCCATGGAGAAATTGTTGGCGTGAAAGTCACCAGTAAAGCTGCCTTCATTGACCACTTCAATCAAATGATCAAAAAATATTTTGAAGATAGTGAGATCAATGTAGCCAGGAAGTGCATTCGGGAGCCAAGGTTTGTGGAAGTCCTCCTCCAGGACAATACACCATCTGACAGGTTTGTCATTGAGGTAGATGTTATTCCAAAACACTCTGTATGTAAAGAAAAGTATTTCTACATTATGATGCAAACCCATGAAAATGAAACATGGAAACAAAGTGAAGAACTTTCACTGTTTGTGAGAGAAGGGGCTAGCACTAAGGATATCCGGGCCAATGTCAAGCAACGGGATGTGGAATTCAAAGCATTTTTTAAAAAGCTAAAGTCACTAGCAGTATCTAGAAAAGAAGCTGAAGAAAAGTATGAGGCCAAGGCAAATAAGAAGGAGAGTGAAGGACAAAAGCTGGTTAAACTTCTCATAGGAAACCGAGAGTCACTGGATAATTCATACTACAATTGGTATATTCTTGTAACAAATAAATGCCATCCAAACCAAACAAAGAACTTAGACTTTCTAAAGGAAATTAAATGGTTTGCTGTGTTGGACTTTGATCCTGAATCTGAGAGCAAGGGGGTGGCCAAAGCTTACCAAAAAACCCGGGTAGCAAATCTTCACTTTCCAAGTCAATATGAGGAAAAGACAGCTGCCATAAGGGAGAAAATATCTCACCTGAATCTTTATGATCAGCCCAGCTGGATCTTCTGCAATGGCAGATCAGACTTGAAAGAGGAGAGCTATAAGCCCCTAGAACCACATTTATGGCAGAGAGAAAGAGCTTCTGGAGTCAGGCAACTGATTTTATTTCTCACAGATGAAAATCTCATGACAAAAGGGAAATTCCTGGTAGTGTTTCTATTGCTGTCTCCAGTGCAAAGCCCAGGAGACCCACTCATTGAAACCTTCTCTGCTTTCTACCAAGCTCTCAAAGGAATGGAAAGTATATTGTGTATCTGTGTAAACTCCCAGATTCATCAACGATGGAAAGATCTACTACAAGCCAGGTTGACAATTGCAGATGAATTAGCAGACCACAGTGTTTCCACTTTAAATTTAGAATTGATAAACAGTACTATCCTTAAACTGAAACCAGTCACTCAGTCATCAAGACGGTTCCTGCCATCCCGTGGATCTTCTTCCGTCATCTTAGACAAAAAAGAGGAGGATATCTTGACCGCACTGGAAATTCTCTGTGAAAATGAGTGTAAAGACACAGATATTGAGAAAAACAAATCTAAGTTCCAAGAATTTAAGAAAACAAAAGAAGAGCACTTTTATCGAGGTGGCAAAGTGTCCTGGTGGAATTTCTATTTTTCTTCTGAAAACTATTCTTCAGCCTTTGTCAAAAGAGACAAGTATGAAAACCTTAAAGATCTGATACAGTGTTGGGCAGAGTCTCCTAAACCATTATTTGTAAAAGTTATCAATCTCTACCATCATCCAGGCTGTGGGGGTACTACATTGGCCATGAATGTCCTCTGGGACCTAAAGAAAAACTTCAGGTGTGCTGTGTTAAAAAACAAAGGAACTGATTTTGCAGAAACTGCAGAACAAGTGTTCAAGTTGCTTACCTACAAGGCTACCAGCCATCAGGATTATATTCCTGTACTTCTCCTGGTGGATGATTTTGAAGAACAGGAAAACGTCTATATTCTACAGGACAGGATCCATTCCATTTTGGTAGCAAATGGTTTGAGATATGAAAAAACACTGGTAATCATCTTAAACTGTATGAGATCTCAGAATCCTGATCAAAGTGCAAAATTAGCAGACAGTATTGCACTAAAACACCAGCTTTCTGCCAAGGAACAAAGAGCTTTTGAGGCCAAACTTGAGGAAATTGAAAAGCAACATAAGAACTGTGAAAACTTTTATTCCTTCATGATCATGAAAGAAAACTTTAATAAATCATATGTAGAAAATGTAGTCAAGAATATCCTAAAAGGACAGAATATCAACAGCAAGGAAGCACAACTCTTTTCTTTCCTGGCTCTACTCAACTCTTACGTTACTGATTTTACAATTTCAATGTCACAGTGTGAAACATTTTTGGGAATCACATGCACTCGTACTCCCTGGAAACCTGAAAGCATAGAAGACAAGATGGGAACCTACTCAACACTTCTAATCAACACAGAAGTCACCGAATATGGCGGGTATGCAGGTGTGCGCATCATTCACCCTCTGGTTGCCAGTTGCTGTCTCAAAGAGCTGGAAAGGAGCTACCACTTGGACAAGTGTCATATTGCATTGACATTATTGAGAGAGAATTTATTCTATGATTCTGGAATAGGAAAAGATAAATTTCAACACTACAGGCAAACCCTTCTGCTTACAAAACAGTGCAAAGAGTATGTAGATGAAACAGACACTTTGTTTTCTCCATTAATTGAAGCTTTACAGAATGATGAAGTCGAAAAGGTCTTGAAACAAAGAATTGTTCCATTCCCCCCAAATGCATACATTTGTCAGGACTTAGAAACACATTTGTACATTAAAGAGGAAGACTTTGACACTGCTCTGCATTGGACAAATGAGACCAAGAAAAAAGCCCCTAAAAATTCCTATGTCTCAGATACACTTTGCTGGGTATACAAATGTATAATGAAGTGTTGCCATCATCCCTTCTGACATCTTCTGGCTTTCCTAGTTCTCTTGTTACTTGAAAAATGTGTTTTTTATATTCTTGTCTGTTATATGTCTTACAGTCTATCAAAAATGGCCTCCAAGTGCCTATCTGATAAGAATATTCCAGTATTCTATACAGAAGGAATATCCTGGACCTCTTATACAGACATGCTTATTGCATATTAGGGGAAAACCTTGCCCTAGCCGCTGAGGCTGGCCTGATTGATTGCCAGTTTGATTCCCAGTCAGGACACATTTCTGGGCTGTTGGCCAGGTCCCCAGTAGGGGGAGGGTGAGAGGCAACCACACATTGATGTTGTTCTTCCTCTCCTCCTCCCTCCCTTCCCTCTCTCTAAAAACAAATAAATAAAATCTTAAAAATAAATAAATATTTTTTAAGAAACTTACCCTCATCAGGCCTACAGCAAAAACAAGTGGTACCATGCCAGAATCAGCTTCCTGGCTCTAATTGTTGTAAAGTAGATACAAAAAAACAGACTTTCAATCTTCAGCATCTCCAAAACATTTGGTGGTGTCACTTGACAGGAGAATGTTAGGCAGGACAGATAGCAACCTAAAGCAGAGAGGGTCAGGGAGACATTTCTCATTAATTCAGCAGTCCTGAGTCTGGTCAGATAAGATCCCAAGGAAAATCATGACAGTGCAGCAGGGTAACCCTTGAAAATCCGTGTGTGTCATTTCCACTATCTGGGAAAGAAAGCCTTTGAAACTGTATATTAATCCCAAGGTCAGTAGAGGAGAGGAAGAGGGGGAACCTAGAATCTGTTTACAAGCATAAAAGCCCTAAAATACCAGTAGTTGGGGCATTCAGACCAGCTGGGTGCATGCTTGCAGCTTCTTCTCAAGTGTATTTCATAAATAAACTTGCTCTTTCATTACTATACAAGTTATGTCTCGGCTCACTTCTTCTCTTGAGTGAGACAAGTACCAAAGTTCAGGAGCCCCCTAACTTGGGTCTCCCCAGTAACACACTTAAATTCCCGAATTTACTGACATTGTTTCTCTAATGGTTATTCCCACTCTGTACACAACCCAAAACACTCTCATTTCCCTAAGTCCACTTAAAAAGTTAGCCTCAGTTACATATATTGATATGTACTTTGTCCATTTGTATTTATAATTCATTTCAGTATGTTCACAAATAATAGTTCATGTACAAACACATGTATTTATTTTAAAGTACAGCTGGAGTATAAAAAATGGCTTCACCTTATAAGCATAAAAATAAAGTTTGATTCAGCAACTTACCAGGATTTTCCTGAAAACTTTCTCTTTTTATATCAAAAACTTGAAACAGTTGTTCTTAACCTTCATTTCTTATTCCTCTTCTGGTGGACAGCAGACACTGTAAAGAGCCTTATTTAAAAAGTAAGTCATGAGTTGTGAAGTTTTCTGTCTCCCGATGCTTGATGCTCTGACTCTGGGAGACCTGCAGGCAAAAGTGAAATGGAGAAGCAGAGACAAGCAGTTTCTCTTTCACTTGAGACCATATTTATTTGAATGTGAAAGAATGTAAAATTCTTGAAAATTGACATCTCAAAAATTATCAACAAATTTGACCAATTGCTTAGAAACTGTTCACCAGACAGAATTTTAAGTCATAAGAATAAGAAACTGGCCAGGGAGTGGGGTGGGGGAAATCTACAGAAAAAAGAAATCAGAAATACCAAGAGGCAATTAAAATCTCAGTGAGATATAAGTGCCTGCTATGGGCTGAATCGTGTCCCTCACAATTCTTTGTTGGTATCCTAATCCTCAGTACTTCAGCATGTACCCGTGTTGGGAGACAAGATTTTTTAAGGTAAGGTGAGCTCTAGGGTGCACCCCAATCTAATATGATCAGTGTCCTTGTAAGAAGAGGAGGTTAGGACACAGCCACACACAGAGAGACCAGCTGAGGGCACAGGGGGACATGCCGTCTACAAGCCAAGGAGAGAGGCCTCAGAAGAAACAACTTCTCCACACCTTCATCTCAGACTTCTAGCCTCTAGAATTGTGAGGAAATAAATTTGTTTTTAAGCCAGCAAGTCTGTGTACCACTTAGCTCTAGCAAAGTCATATAGTGTCCCCAAATTCTTCTTTCACTGGATCACCATCTATTTCATGATCTTTGAAATTAAAAAAATACTTTTTCTATTATGATTATAATGAGTTCATTTTGAATCTTAAGGCACACTAAGTATACAAACAAGGTGGGGAAATCATACCATCCAAACACAACCACTATTTTCCATTGTTTATTTTTTCTATACATACCTTAAAAATGTATCTATTTAATATTTAGAACTTTTGCCAAGTCCTGAAGCTTAGAAGTTCAAATAGACAGTGCACATTGCCCAGTGTCTATAGTTCCTTATTAAGCTTCATCTCCCTCTCTGAATAAGCATATTCATAATTCTCTGCTTCCCACCCCCTATCAACTTTGACCCCCATCACTCTCACCTGATGACATTTCTTTCTACCTGAAGGACAAATCTGAAGCCATCATGTAACAGAGGATGTGACCAGATCACTAGGAGCAGGGGAGGGAACCCTGAAAGGAGCACCAGAGCCTGCACTCCCCAGTGGGACCCCCAGGAGAGACCAGGCGGCACCTCAGGTGGTGGGATTGAAAATTGAAGCCACATGGGGGTGGGAGAGCCTGCCTTCCCCAGAAAAGGGAAGGGCTGTAGGGGAGGCTGCTCTGGAACCCAGCAGCCTGGCATGCCACAACAGGAGAAAGGCAGATGCTGGGACTGCCAGCTCCCTGGAGGCAGGGTCTCCCAGTCTCTGTGGGAAGGTGGAAGCCCACCTTAGATGGGTTCTGACTAGAAACCCACACGGCCTAATGACACAGAAAAAGATTTGCAAACTCAGGAGATAACATGCCCCACTCTTCCCACTGACCAGCCTTCCCCTGGTAGTTCAGTGTTTTCCCATTAGCTCACCCCAGGGCTTTAAAACCTTTCTACCTTTTGCTTCAGCACAATTCAGTTCAACCTTTCTCCTCATTTTTGGCACAGCATTGAATAAAGTCTTAAGTACCCATTTAATGATGTCCAGTGAACTTTTGGTATGGACACTCTTCATTTCAGGCTACTATCCCAGATGGACACTTGCTTATTCTGCTTGGGCTCCGATTTCCCATGCCAGGCCAGCCCTCCATTTAGACACCTTGCTCAGGGTGCTTGAGCTCTGTCACCTCACACTGGGCTGCCACCTGCTTGTGTAGCCTCCTCACCCAGTCTGGCTCTGACTCCCCACACTGGGTCTCCCCTGCAGCTGGATACTGTTTTCACACTGTCCAGCTTCTGCCTCCTCATCCAAGATCACCCCTCTGAGGGGCCACCTTCCTGGGCCCTGAGTTACTGGGCTGGGCTGCCAAGACTTTCCTTCTCTTCCACCAGACGTCTACCTTTTCCTGCCCATGCAGTGGTTTTAGGACTAAACTGTATGAAAATGAAGGAGAAGGCAAGAGGACAAAAGGGGAAGAGGAAGAGTTCATTTATTTTATTCCAGATGTTCTTGCCCTGGCTGGACATTAGAAATGCTTTAGAACTCTTTAAAATTACTGATGCGTGGTTCTTTTCCTAGAGCTAAATGCTTTTCCAAGAGGTCCTATGCATCTGCTTCTTTTGAAAATTCCCCAAGTGATGCTTAGTTTACTCTGGGCTGAGAACTGCTGCTCATTAGGGACAAATAGGAGGAATAAGTGTAAGAATGAAGGTGAGTTTGAGGATCAGAAAAATGGAGCACACAAGAAAGCCCATCTGATGCTTTACAGAAGAAAGAGATACTGGGCTGTTTGCTGCCATGGACAAGAATAACATGAAGACTGGTGGGGGAGGAAAAGGATTTTTATTAAAAGATGGCCCAATTTTGGGGTGTAGGGAAACCCATGCTTCCACCCAATCTCTTCCACAAAACACAAAAACTCGCTAGGCTCTTTCTGGAGGAAAGTGTGAGTGGCAGGCACTCCTGTCCCCCAGCTGCACAGGAACTGCCACCAGCCACAGGCTGGCAGCAGCCCCTGCAGCTTCATCTGCAGAAGGGGCACGGAATTGCCTGGCCTGCACTGGATTCGTGAACTGTGAGTGGGCTACAGCTGCTTTGGCCTTTCTTTGTGTGGGAGGAGCATAGGGCCTGAACCTGACCACGCTTCCTGACCCTATGGCCTAAGTCTACTCTCCTACCCTCTAATGGGAGCTCACTGTGCCCTCGCCAGACCAGTCCCAGAGTACTTGGGGAGCAGCACAGGGCCTGTTCCTCGAAAGGCCTGTTGGCTCATGAGCCTGAGACCCCACCCACTGACAAGCCAGCCGGGGTGGGGGTGTGGGGTGGAGATGAGCAAAAGTGTCCAGCATTTACCCTCGCTCCACCTTTAAAGCCTTGCCCCAAACCCATGAGCAGCAGAAGTAGATGGGACGGTGTGTACGTCCCATTCTATTACCTCACTAGCCTTTGGTGCTAGTCCTACTCGACTCTTTTGCTACATTATGCGTGCATTGTCCCAGTTGCTGAAGTGCACATACATGCCCCACCTTCAGTGCTTCTCCACCTGCCCCCATTTCCAGGGAAGTTCCCCCGTAAAAACGAATGGGAAAATGCTGAACTACTGGGGATAGGGTTGGTCAGTGTGGAGCACATTGGGCAACTCCTGAGTTTGCAAATGTTTTTCTTGGTTATTAGGCTATCAGGGTTTTGTTAGTTGGAACCCCATCTGAGTTAGGCTTCCACCCTCCACAGTGACTTGGGGACAGGGGTGCTAGTTCCTTTGATGTTTACATTTCAAAGACACGGTTTCCTGGTGCTTGAGAATGACAATCTTGGGTTGCAAAACTGGCAACAATCTGGGAGAATATTTACATGCAAATGAAATAAACAGAGAAAATACTGGAAATCACAAATTTTCTAAAGTAAGTGTTTTAGAAGGAGGGAGACCTTTAGCCAGGTGCCTGTACAAAGGTTAGTCGAGCTGAGGGAATAATTAAGCCCATGTTGATCAAGAGTCAGAGCAGCGTGAAGAAAGAAGGAGGGGCATCCGTACTGGGCAGGGGCCGCAGTGTTGAGGTAGAAGATTGATTACATTGAGGAATTGATCAAATAAAGGGTTACATAAAGAAATGAAAGCCAGTTTCTCATTAATGGGGAAGTGAGTTACAAATACAGAAAGAGAGTAACTTGTGATATAGCACTAAAATTGGAGTTATCAGTGTGAACTCTTGCTTCTGAATATATTTAAGCATAGAAATAAGCATAGCTGTGAATGTCTTTTCTAGGATTGTTCAATGAGGGGGAGAGGAGATACCTCAATAGCCATGAATACCACTAGCACGATGATCATGGCTTCTAAATGGTGCCTTTTTCTCTCTATAAAGAACCAGGGAGCCTTGGTAAAACTGCTGATTCCAGGGATGGGTCAGGAAAAGTATAAGAAAAACTTGGAAGAGTATTTGTGCCAGAAAGCAAAGAAGGGCACAAACAAAGGTGGACATGTTTAGAGGTCTAAAAGATTGACTTGGATAGGCCCCTACTGGCCAAATCTAGGTAATTTGAGCATCAAATTAAATAATGAAGTAACAGGTTTTAATCCACTGAATGAATTAGAAAACTGTATGTCCACACAGATATAAACAAATAAATGAATAAATGAAAAGTGCAATGAGAAATATTTTTAGAACTTTTCAAATTCCCTCCCTACACAATACTTACTAGTGACAAAGAGGAGAAAGGCTAATATCAGAGTAGAGAAGCCTGGCCACTATGCCTTTTCAGTTATATTTCAAGTCATCAAGGTGAACATCATCAGTATGGGACAATAAGGACTATTGATCTGTTCCACCTGGTAGGATGCAATAACATAGCATCACTTCTGTGACACATTCCTGCCAAGAAGCATGCTTTAAATTTAAGAACCTTGAGACATTAGATAAACCTATATTGAGAGACATTCTACAAAATAATTGGTCCATAAACATAAAAAGTGCTGAGGTCATAAATATCACAGAATGACTGAAGAATTATTCCAGATGAAGGGGCTGAAGGAAAAACATGATTACACACCTGGGTTATCCATGCTTCTGTTTATGAATATTTGGCATAAACCAGTTATGAACACTCTCATCCACATCTTCTGATACACTTGAGCAGGAGCTATTCAAGGTAAGATTGCATGGAAGGCAGGTGCTGTTTGGTGATCATGCGCATGATCAATGTTCCTAGTAATGCTAAACTACTTCCCAAGTTGTCATTACCAGTGTTCACTGACATGAGCACTGCATTCAGAGTTCTTTGAATCCCTTCCAACTCTTGGTATTATGAGACTTCTAAATTGGGCCATTCTCAGGTGCTATGAAACTGTACCTAGTTGTGCTTTTAATTTCTGTTTTCTTCATTACTAATGAGGTTGAAAATCTTTTCAGATTTTTAGGGTTCTGATTTATGCTTCATCTTGTTTAAAAGTCCTTTTCATTCCTTTTGTATATTTTAAAAATCAGATTGCTCATGCTTTGTTATTTGTTTTAGGGTATTTTTAAAGATTATTGATTTATTTATCTTTAGAGGGAAAGGGAAGGAGAGAGGGAGAAAAGTATCAATGTATGGTTGCCTCTTGTGCGTCCCCTGCTGGGAACTGGCCTGCAACCCGGGCATGTGCCCTGACTGAACATCAAACTGTGATCCTCTGGTTCACAGGCCCATGCTCAATCCACTGAGCTCCACCAGCCAGGGCTGTTTTAGGGTATTTTAATATGCTATGTATCCTAATCCTTTATTCTCTGTATTTGTTGCAAGTGTCCTTTAGTTTGCCTTTTCACTTTGTGGTGATAAGTAGAAGTTCTTCAGTGTGCTTACATTTATGAGGTTTTTTTAAATTTTGTTTTTGCTTTTTGGTCTTAGTTAGAACATGGCTGCTTTGAGGTCATAAGATATTTTTCCATATCGTCTTCCAAATGCTTTCTAGTTTTGCCTTCTATTGAGAGTTGATTTATGTGCAGGCTAGAAGGCTGCCCAACCTGTGGCCTGCAGGCCACATGCAGCCCAGGTTGGCTATAAATGTGGCCCAACTCAAAATCATAAATTTACTTCAAAGATTATGAGACATCTTTAAGATTACATGTCACATTGTATTTAATGTGTGGCCCAAGACAACTCTTCTTCTTCCAGTGAAATCCAGAGATAACAAAAGATTGAACAACCCTGCTAGGATATGAGGTAAGGAGTCCAATATCATTTATTTGTTCATTGTTAACAAATATTCTCAACACCACAATTTCAAAAATATATACTTTTCCTACTGATCTGCAAAACCATACTACATATCAAGTATCGAAATATTCATTGCCCTATTTCCGGGCTTCATAGTGTGTTTCATTGTGTGTTGACTACCCCTGCAGGAAAAAGAACACTGACTACATTATGATAGTTTTATGATTAAGTCAATGTCAGGTAAGGAAAGCGCTGCTGGTTTTTGTTTTTTTATTAAATATATTTTATTGTTTATGCTATTACAGTTGTCCCAATCTGTTTCAACTTTGCAGCCCCCACTTGGAACCCACATTTTCTCCAGCAATTTCCCCTCCCTCTTAGTTCATGTCCATGGGTCATGCATACAAGATCTTTGGCTACTCCATTTGTTTGTTTCTGTGTATTAGGTAGAGCTGCTTTGACTCTCTGTCTTAGTAGTGTGGTCTATTTTAGAAAGGTGCACCAGGAAGTTGCATGGTGCAGAGCCTTAGGTAATCACTGGGGTGGGCAACCCATTCACCATTCTGTGACTCTGTGTGGGAGAGGGCATGCAGAGGGAACAGTGCCATGGCCTGGCCTCTGGAGTTTTGTCTGGGAAGAAGCTGTCTCTTGGCACTCGCATTTCGTTTTCTCCCCACATGCCACTGGTGCCTTTCTAGCTTTTGCCCTGATGCTGGAAGCTAGAGAGGGTGGGTCTGCATGAGTTCTAAGTCTGTTGTGGGCCCTTTAAGAGGTGTCCCTTGAGAATCCTGCAGTTTCTTTGTTGACCCAAAACCACTGGTTTTCACAGCCAGAAGTTATGGGGACTTAACCTCCTAGTGCTGGAACAGGTGACCTAGACTGGGGCTGGGATCCCTTGCTCCCAAAGTATCCCTCCCATTTTTTATCTACCACACATGGACGTGAGACTGTCCATTTCCATCTCCATGCCTCTCTGTACCTCCACAGTTCTCAACCTCTCCCTACCAATCTGTGCCTGTTCACCACCTCTCCATGTCTCTCCACCCCTCTCCGTGCCTCCCTGCATCTCTGCCCCTCCTACCCATCTGGATGAATGTGGCTTCTTTAGAACCTTGAATGTCGAACTTCTACACAGCTTGATTTTCTAATAATTCTGGGTGATATTTGTTTTGTGGTCTAGTTCTATTTTCTGCTATAGTTGTGTGCGGAGGCAAGACATGTTTACCTACTCCTTCATCTTGACCGGCAGTCTGTGTGCGTATTTTTTTAATATTGTCTTGGCTATGCTTGGGCTTTTATTCTTTTGTATTAAACCTAATTAAAGAATTTTCCTTCTCAAAATGTATTAAAATGAGTAAAAGATAAGATAAAGATCAGAAGGAAAAACCTCCAGTCACACTGAAACAAAGAATGGGATACAAGTTTATTCCTTAAACTTAAATAAAGTGTTAATCATGACAAGAGAGACACAAAAATCCAACAAGTAGCATGTGGCACTGACTTTGAAAATTCAAAATGAGGCAAAAATGAATAAACAAAATCTTGGAAATTTTCAAATACTCTTGGCTTGTAGAGAAACCTACCAAATGGGTCACTGGGCAACAAAAAGGAGAGATGCAGGAACCCCTTGAGCATAGAAACTTTTTCCTTTCAACTCAGCGTCTCCATCTGCATCCTAATCAGAGGAAGGTAGTAGAGAGGTGGTAGAAAAAACAGACTTTCCTAATGTCCAATGTCTCAAGCAATGAAGACCAAAAAAGAAGCAGATAGATAAGACCCATGGAGGGGATGATGGGCTAGAGAGTGTGAGACATGGGGGCTTCTGGTTAGGCCTGTCTTTTCACAGTGGTTCAGGTCAGGAACATAACTTACAGGTTTCTCTTCTTTTTCCTTCTCTTTGGGAGAAGGAAATGGGAAAACCTGCTGAAGAGGCAAGTAAAATAAGAATAGACACTTTGAATTATCAGCCCAATTATCTAAAAGAAAAACCCCAGAAATACATATATACTTGTAATACGATAACTACTGGGTTTATCTCAGGATAGAGGGTTGGCAGTGACTGTGGTCTCTCTTGGAATCAGTGGTTCTGGGTTTATCCTGATTGGGACAATGATGTTAATGGCACCTTTTCTACATGGTCTTTGTTACATAGTATGCTCCCTTGTATCAGACCAAGAAATATTAGATGAGTTAAATCTCCTTGTATCTTATACCATATGAATCAATTATTTACATGTAGTAGATTCAGGTATACATTTTTAGGAAACATGACCAAGTTTTAAAAATATTAAAGTGGGGAAGGAAGACATGATAAATATCCCCAAAGACATAAAGAGAAAATGCTAATAAAGTTGAGTTGCATAAGTATGAAAATCCCTTTGCAAAATACATCCTAGAACAGGCCAAAAGAGCACTGATCAACCAGGAAAACTATGAAGAACTAATTTTCTTAACTTATAAATGATCTGTACAAATCAGTGAGGAAAACCCAGAAGCTTGATTTTAAAAAGTAAGCAAAGAATAGATGAAGATTTACAAGAAAAAAATTAACAAACATAGTAAGTTCAACCTCGTTCACAATCAAATGTTTTCATGTATAATACTATAAAATATCATTTTTATATGATGTTTTCAAAATAAAAAAATTAAGTAGCACCTTGGGAATGGGATTAATAATCAAGCCAAGTCAAGAAGTGTAGATAGAGATACTTGAGAACAACCTTTAAAGAAAATCAGTATTATCTATCAAAACTGTAAATACTCAAAGCCAAGACAAAGCTTAAAGAAAAAAATTCTAGGAAAGTATGAAAGTAGATAAAGATATTTTAAACAGGAAAAAAGAGTGCTAACAATAAAGGAAAAAATTGAATAAAAAATATGTGTATTAAGGTTAAGCAACTAGAACTCTCACACACTGATTGTGGGAGTGTGAATGCATATACATCCTCCTGGGAAAACTGTTCAGCTTTATCTACTCAGGCTGAACATTCTCGGGATATCCAAGAAAGATGAATGTGTGTGTTCACCAAAAGACAGGTACATACAAGAATGTTTGTAGGAGCTTTATTCATGATGTGTCCCTCAACAGTACAATGGTGAAATAGTGGGAGAGTTATATGATGAAGTAAGCACTAGATTGCGATTAGAAAGAGTGAACTGTCGTCATCTGAAACAGCATGATGTTGAATGAAAGGACACATACAGGAAAGAATACCTATGCTGTCATTTACTATTTATATAAATGTCAAATACAGACAACTAATCTGTGGTGGGAGAATTCATGATAGTGGTCACCCTTGAGAGATGGTTGGGGACATGGTGGGAGTACAAGGATACATTCTGATGCCGTCAGGGTGCTGTGTATGGACTGTTTGCTGGCTTCATAGCAGTGGTCAAATGACAGACACTCATCACGTCGTATACTTTTCATAATTGCACATTCCATATATGTCATTTTCTTCTATTAAAAGTTTACTTGAAATATTAAATTCACACTAGAAAATATCCAGTGATTTTCCTGCTAAGACTTTATGTTATAAAAAATTTCAAAAGCACTCCAAGATATTCGTGCAAAGCTATTTACTGAAGCACTTTACTAACACCAAAGAAAAGCTGACAGTAGCCTCACTGACCATAAAGAGGAGCTGGCAGTATATTCAGACAACTGAAATACAGCCATTAGAGAGCATTTGAGCACTTCCCCATTGAAATGGGATGATTCCCAGAATACAAGGGAAATAGCTCAGGGGTAGAGTGGGTTATATTGTATAATCCCACTTGTGTAAAAATTTTGAAAATTAAACAAATGTACATAAATATAGATTCTGCATACCCACATGTACACAGAAGCTGGTAGATATTGAAAACTTCTTTGAAAGGTAGCAGGAATGGACATGGTTACTTTTCAGGAAAGACACTGAGGCTTAAGGATAAGGAGGAATATAATTTTAACTGTATTTATTTTACTTCTTTCTGTTCTGTTTGACTTTTCTCATGTCCCTGAATTACTTTTATTTATGTATTTTGTATTCATGGAAAAGTTGTCCTCGTTAGAATGTGTGATGTAGATACAGATGTGTGAGGGAGAGGGAGGAGTTTGGCTCATTCTTAAATTTTTAAATGTGAGAATCAGGCTGAGTGGTGGTCTATCAAATCAAGGAAGGAAATACAGGGGAGAATTAAAAAGATTATGAGTTCAGTTTCAAGACTGATGTAAGCCTTTGTCAATTAATCACTCTGTTCCCAAAGTCAGCACCCTTTCATGTATCCATTAAATTGACTAGTTAACACAATTCTAGAGAAATTATTTAAACTGTTTCTTTTATATGAAATATATTCTCTTTTGGAAAATCTATCCTCAAGTTCATCTTAGCATAGCTGTGGTACCAGGGAAATAAATTGAGGAACTTTTGCGCACTACTCTTTGTGACAGAAAGTGTAGAATTTAATATTAATAGTGCATATTAATGCCAATATCAGATAGAATATCAGCCAATCTGCTCTAACAGTGACCCAAAGTAGCAGTGGATTAATAAGGATAGAAACCTATTATTTTTCCATGTGAAAGTCCAGGTAGATGGACCAGGACTGGTGTGAAGACTCCACAACCATCCTGTCCCAAGCTTCTTCCATGTTGTTGCTCTGTCATCTTCAACACGGCTTCTGTCTTGTGACCCACGATGGCTGCTCTAGCTGTTGCATGACGTCCCTGTTACAGCCGTGGTAGATGAGACAGGGAAAGGACAGACACTCCTTATTTTGAGACCACCACACAGAAGTGCAAAAACAGTGCCATGACTAGCAGTGCAGCTAAACATTCTGTTGCTGCGTATCAGGGGAGGACAGACATTGGGAGGTGTCTAGCCAGCCTGCCACCAATGTCTGTTTGCAATTCTCACTCCTAAAAAGATATATGTATTTCGTCCAGTGAAACTGGGATCTATGAAAATAACTTCTGTAGACTTCAGAGGTCTCAGGTCCAGTATGCTTTCCTGTCAGAGTAAAAAGTAGGGAGAGAAAAGGACATGACAGAGAAAGAGCTGAAACTTACACAATGAAGCCTGTCAAAATATGGGAAGATTTTGGTTCTGAGCTCTCAGCAACAAGTAACAAAAAGGAAACCATTTGTTTGTTATAGGATTGAAGCCACATACATTTATTAACTGTAGGGTGTGTCAGCTTTTCTAGTAATATCTTGCTCCCTTGTTCCTTGTTTTGGAGGAAATCAGACATAAAAACCTAGAATATTGGACAGGAACATATAGTGGCCATAATCTCAAGGACTTCCTGTAGTAATTTGGATCTCTCTCTTTGTCTCCCTGCCTCTGGTTTTACCTTAATCTCTGAGACTCTATGAGGGAGTTTTATTTTCTGGCAGCGTTTTAGTCTCTCTCTCTCTCTTCTTAGAGAGATGGTGGAAGATATCTTTGATTAATGCAAGGCACATCTTTACATTTTCATGATATGTTCTTTCTGAAGATGCTAATGCTTTGGAGGATTTCATCAATAACGTGCCTTTCATTTACAATTCCATCTTTTGTGGAATGTTACAGTTCATGGTTCAAATATGAATCCGACTCCTGCCACAGCAAGAAGTCTAGAAGGCCTAGGCTTAAATATTATTTTTGGTTCTGGGGTATATTACAGTTTTCTAATTGAAAAATAGGTCCCTTTCTACTGAATAAAATACTGCTATAGATAGTAATAATAATATTAGTAACAGATATTGTACTTACCCAGACTGTCTTACAAATTTCTTCTACATAAATGAGGGGAAACCATGTATTTCACCGCAGAAAAGTCTTAACATCTGTGTTTTTCCTCCTATGATTAAGACATTTCCTTTCTTTCAGTTTCCATGAAAGCTTATTTACCCTCTACTTTTACAGCTGAAACAACAGGGTGTGTGTGTCTCAGAAATGGGTGTGTCAGAACTAGCAGGTAGACTGGGATCCTGTGGTCTGCTTTCAGTTTCGTTTTCCCAGATATGAGTTCATAGAAGTGACTTTGCTCTCTAATATGAGTTGTTTTGTTTTGTTTTCTTTTCCTTTTGGTAAGCCTTCACTCTGCCACCTTGTGGTCTGTCTGGTTAAAGTCCAAAGGTGTCAAATCCATTCTCTGCTTCAGAGTGTTCAGGGCCTCAGAGAGCCTGTGGTGGTGGCTACAGACAAACTCTGGGGCAGGCTGAGTGGATCCTCTGAGAACATCCGTTTTCACTGTGGTTGGGAGCCCTGGGGACTCCGGGTAGGAAACAGCTTGTGTTGGTCATCCACCGGCCTTCCAGGGTGGGCTAACTTACATCCAAATGTTTTCCTAAAGTGCAAAGGAATACTAATGAACATTGAAGAGGCAAATTTAAACATTTTATTGAGGTAACTCACATACCATAAAATTCTCCCATTTCAAGTACACAATTCAAAGAACCTACTGAGTGGTAGACACATAACTTACACTGTCCAGTTTAATCCTCATCAGATGCTTGCAAGCCGAGTTTATTTTGCTCATCTTACAAATGAGAAAACCACCACTCTGCCTGACCTGTGTGCACTGACTAGATGAATGACAGTCACCATTAGACTTGCATTGTAAGCCTGTCTGTTTTCTAAGTATGAACTTTTCCCACTGTCTGTCTCGGTTCACCCTGTTTCCACTTTACAAGACCTACTGGGGCAAGCATTGCTCGCGCTGCTGTCAGGTGTGACTTAATGTACCTTCGAGGGTAGAGCTGGTGGTTTTCGGAGTAGGTGGAGATCAGAACAGGCTGTAGATACCCCAAGAGCACAGAGGCCTCATGAGTAGGCAGTTGAGGAAAGGTGTGGTAGCTTTAACACACAGTATCACACAAATAGCCAATGCTACATTTTTTTACTTTTCAATTGGCAATTAAGAAAAGAAAAGAAAAGAAAAGGGAGGGAATTGGAAGGAAAGAATTAGCTAAAAAGTATTGCTTTAATTTTTAATGGCCTTCCCTGAGCAGAAGTTGGCAGCCCATAATTTTGAAATACAGATGGTGAAAATGGGATGAACTGGAATTGAAGGCTAAGTTTTCCTGTAGGTAGAACTCAAGTTCACCTTTGAGGAAAGACTAGGTGTTCTGATTTTTGGAAAAGCACTTTAATGGACTCTTTGATTCTAGAAGAGTAAAGCCCAGAGTACCTTCTGAAATGGGGAGATGAGCTTCTCTGGACAATGATACCTTGTCCTCATTGTGGGTGGGATGACATCCCTGCAGTTTATATTTCTTTTCAGAAGCACAGTTCTTTCTGGGGCCCTTAGAGGGTTGGCCCCCTAGTCTGTGAGTGAAGGATCCCTGTTTAGGGGTTGTCTCATCTGGGAGCATTGAGCCAGGGCCACCCTACATCACGGCTGTTAAAAGGGGGCTGAGGGGAGAGGGGCCCCTTGATAAACTGTGTATGGGAGCTGGGCCTGTAAACTTGGAGGGAAGTCATGGATAACAGGAACATGTAATCATTTTTCTTCCTTCTCTTATAGCTTTGTTTCCTCTAATGTCAAGCCTTTAGGTAATTGTTGCTAATTATCGTTGCCTGGTCTTAACTGAATTCCCATCCTGTTTGAGTCTTTCTGTGGTTCAGAGACTTGTATATGTATTTGCTTCACCAAATTAGGGGAAGTTTACTTTCTTTATTTTTTTCAAATAGATTTCCAACTTCTTGTTCTTTCTCTTCTCCTTCTGGTACATGTATGAAGAGCTCCACATGAATGTTGGAGCTCTTGAAGTTGTCCCAGAGGTTGCTTATACTACTCTCATGTTTTGAGATTATTTTTCCTTCTTGGTGTTTGATTGGTTGATTTTTTGCTTCCTTATGTTCCAAATCATTGATTTGTTTCTTGGCTTCATCAACTCTATTGTTATTTCTCTGAAAATTGTTCTTTATTTTAATTAGTGTATCCTTCATTTTAGACTAGATCTTCTTTATGCAATTAAGGTCCTCAATAACTTTCTTGAGTTCAACTAGTGTTTGAACTCTGTATCTAATAGACTGCTTATCTCCATTTTGTTTAGCTCTTTTTTCTGGAATTTGAACTATTCTTTCCTTTGGGCCATGTTTCTTTGTCTCCTCTTCTTGGCAGCTGCCATGTGCTTATTTCAATGTATAAGGTAGAGCTGCTTTGACTTCATGTCTTGCTAATGTGCCCTAATGTAGTGAATGTCCTATAGGGTTCCGTGGCACAGCCTCCCCTATCACCTAAGCTGAATACTTAAGGCGTGTCCTACATGTGGGCTGAGTACATCCTTCTCTTGTAGTTGAGCCTTAGTTGTTGTTGGCAGGTCATTGGAAGGAATAAACTTAGGCCAATCAGCCACTCATAATTTTTATATACCACTCATGGGTGTGTTACCAGCCCATTATCATCTGTGCTCCTCCTACAAATCTGGGTGGATTTGGTTTCTTTAATATTGAAATTGTCATACTTCCACTCAATTTGATTTCTTTAAGAACATTTTAATTAATTAATTAATTAATTAATTAGCGAGTGAAAGGGAGGGAGAAAAAGAGAAACATCAGTGTGTGGTTGCCTCTCCCACACCCCCTACTAGGGACCTGGACCACAACCCAGGCATGTGCCCTGACTAAGAATCAAACCAGTGACCCTTTTGTTCATAGGCCAGAGCTCAATTCACTGAGCTACACCAGCCAGGGCAGCATTGCTAATGTCTAGCCAGGGTAAGGACATCTGGAATAAAATAAATGAACTCTTCCTCTTCCCCTTTTGTCCTCTTGCCTTCTCCTTCATTTTCAAACAGTTCAGTCCTAAAACCACTGCATGGGCAGGAAAAGGTAGACGTCTGGTGGAAAAGAAGGAAAGTCTTGACTGCCCAGCCCAGTGAGTCAGGACCCAGGAAGGTGGCCCCTCAGAGGAGTGATCTTGGATGAGGAGGCAGAAGCTGGACAGTGTGAAAACAGTATCCAGCTGCAGGGGAGACCCAGTGTGGGGAGTCAGAGCCAGAGCCAGAGGGGGTGAGGAGGCTACACAAGCAGGTGGCAGCCCAGTGTGGGGTGACAGAGCTCAAGCACCCTGAGCAAGGTGTCTAAATGGAGGGCTGGCCTGGCATGGGACATCAGAGCCCAAGCAGAATAAGCAAGTGTCCATCTGGGATAGTAGCCTGAAATGATGAGTGTCCATACCAAAAGTTCACTGGACATCGTTAAATGGGTACTTAAGACTTTATTCAATGCTGTGCCAAAAATGAGGAGAAAGGTTGAACTGAATTGTGCTGAAGCAAAAGGTAGAAAGGTTTTAAAGCCCTGGGGTGAGCTAATGGGAAAACACTGAACTACCAGGGGAAGGCTGGTCAGTGGGAAGAGTGGGGCATGTTATCTCCTGAGTTTGCAAATCTTTTTCTGTGTCATTAGGCCGTTGGGGTTTGCTACTTGGAACCCATCTAAGGTGGGCTTCCACCTTCCCACAGAGACTGGGAGACCCTGCCTCCAGGGAGCTGGCAGTCCCAGCATCTGCCTTTCTCCTGCTGTGGCATGCCAGGCTGCTGGGTTCCAGAGCAGCCTCCCCTACAGCCCTTCCCTTTTCTGGGGAAGGCAGGCTCTCCCACCCCCATGTGGCTTCAATTTTCAATCCCACCACCTGAGGTGCCGCCTGGTCCCTCCTGGGGGTCCCACTGGGGAGTGCAGGCTCTGGTGCTCCTTTCAGGGTTCCCTCCCCTGCTCCCAGTGATCTGGTCAGATCCCTCTGTTACATGATGGCTTCAGATTTGTCCTTCAGGTAGAAAGAAATGTCATCAGGTGAGAGTGATGGGGGTCAAAGTTGATAGGGGGTGGGAAGCAGAGAATTATGAATATGCTTATTCAGAGAGGGAGATGAAGCTTAATAAGGAACTATAGACACTGGGCAGTGTGCACTGTCTATTTGAACTTCTAAGCTTCAGGACTTGGTAAAAGTTCTAAATATTAAATAGATACATTTTTAAGGTATGCATAGAAAAAAAAACAATGGAAAATAGTGGTTGTGTTTGAATGGTATGATTTCCCCACCTTGTTTGTATACTTAGTGTGCCTTAAGATTCAAAATGAACTCATTATAATCATAATGGAAAAGTAACTTTTAAATTTCAAAGATCATGAAATAGATGGTGATCCAGTAAAAGAAGAATTTGGGGACACTATATTACTTTGCTAGAGCTAAGTGGTACACAGACTTGCTGGCTTAAAAACAAATTTATTTCCTCACAATTCTAGAGGCTAGAAGTCTGAGATGAAGGTGTGGAGAAGTTGTTTCTTCTGAGGCCTCTCTCCTTGGCTTATAGACAGCATGTCCCCCTGTGCCCTCAGCTGGTCTCTCTGTGTGTGGCTGTGTCCTAACCTCCTCTTCTTACAAGGACACTGATCATATTAGATTGGGGTGCACCCTAGAGCTCACCTTACCTTAAAAAATCTTGTCTCCCAACACGGGTACATGCTGAAGTACTGAGGATTAGGATACCAACAAAGAATTGTGAGGGACACGATTCAGCCCATAGCAGGCACTTATATCTCACTGAGATTTTAATTGCCTCTTGGTATTTCTGATTTCTTTTTTCTGTAGATTTCCCCCACCCCACTCCCTGGCCAGTTTCTTATTCTTATGACTTAAAATTCTGTCTGGTGAACAGTTTCTAAGCAATTGGTCAAATTTGTTGATAATTTTTGAGATGTCAATTTTCAAGAATTTTACATTCTTTCACATTCAAATAAATATGGTCTCAAGTGAAAGAGAAACTGCTTGTCTCTGCTTCTCCATTTCACTTTTGCCTGCAGGTCTCCCAGAGTCAGAGCATCAAGCATCGGGAGACAGAAAACTTCACAACTCATGACTTACTTTTTAAATAAGGCTCTTTACAGTGTCTGCTGTCCACCAGAAGAGGAATAAGAAATGAAGGTTAAGAACAACTGTTTCAAGTTTTTGATATAAAAAGAGAAAGTTTTCAGGAAAATCCTGGTAAGTTGCTGAATCAAACTTTATTTTTATGCTTATAAGGTGAAGCCATTTTTTATACTCCAGCTGTACTTTAAAATAAATACATGTGTTTGTACATGAACTATTATTTGTGAACATACTGAAATGAATTATAAATACAAATGGACAAAGTACATATCAATATATGTAACTGAGGCTAACTTTTTAAGTGGACTTAGGGAAATGAGAGTGTTTTGGGTTGTGTACAGAGTGGGAATAACCATTAGAGAAACAATGTCAGTAAATTCGGGAATTTAAGTGTGTTACTGGGGAGACCCAAGTTAGGGGGCTCCTGAACTTTGGTACTTGTCTCACTCAAGAGAAGAAGTGAGCCGAGACATAACTTGTATAGTAATGAAAGAGCAAGTTTATTTATGAAATACACTTGAGAAGAAGCTGCAAGCATGCACCCAGCTGGTCTGAATGCCCCAACTACTGGTATTTTAGGGCTTTTATGCTTGTAAACAGATTCTAGGTTCCCCCTCTTCCTCTCCTCTACTGACCTTGGGATTAATATACAGTTTCAAAGGCTTTCTTTCCCAGATAGTGGAAATGACACACACGGATTTTCAAGGGTTACCCTGCTGCACTGTCATGATTTTCCTTGGGATCTTATCTGACCAGACTCAGGACTGCTGAATTAATGAGAAATGTCTCCCTGACCCTCTCTGCTTTAGGTTGCTATCTGTCCTGCCTAACATTCTCCTGTCAAGTGACACCACCAAATGTTTTGGAGATGCTGAAGATTGAAAGTCTGTTTTTTTGTATCTACTTTACAACAATTAGAGCCAGGAAGCTGATTCTGGCATGGTACCACTTGTTTTTGCTGTAGGCCTGATGAGGGTAAGTTTCTTAAAAAATATTTATTTATTTTTAAGATTTTATTTATTTGTTTTTAGAGAGAGGGAAGGGAGGGAGGAGGAGAGGAAGAACAACATCAATGTGTGGTTGCCTCTCACCCTCCCCCTACTGGGGACCTGGCCAACAGCCCAGAAATGTGTCCTGACTGGGAATCAAACTGGCAATCAATCAGGCCAGCCTCAGCGGCTAGGGCAAGGTTTTCCCCTAATATGCAATAAGCATGTCTGTATAAGAGGTCCAGGATATTCCTTCTGTATAGAATACTGGAATATTCTTATCAGATAGGCACTTGGAGGCCATTTTTGATAGACTGTAAGACATATAACAGACAAGAATATAAAAAACACATTTTTCAAGTAACAAGAGAACTAGGAAAGCCAGAAGATGTCAGAAGGGATGATGGCAACACTTCATTATACATTTGTATACCCAGCAAAGTGTATCTGAGACATAGGAATTTTTAGGGGCTTTTTTCTTGGTCTCATTTGTCCAATGCAGAGCAGTGTCAAAGTCTTCCTCTTTAATGTACAAATGTGTTTCTAAGTCCTGACAAATGTATGCATTTGGGGGGAATGGAACAATTCTTTGTTTCAAGACCTTTTCGACTTCATCATTCTGTAAAGCTTCAATTAATGGAGAAAACAAAGTGTCTGTTTCATCTACATACTCTTTGCACTGTTTTGTAAGCAGAAGGGTTTGCCTGTAGTGTTGAAATTTATCTTTTCCTATTCCAGAATCATAGAATAAATTCTCTCTCAATAATGTCAATGCAATATGACACTTGTCCAAGTGGTAGCTCCTTTCCAGCTCTTTGAGACAGCAACTGGCAACCAGAGGGTGAATGATGCGCACACCTGCATACCCGCCATATTCGGTGACTTCTGTGTTGATTAGAAGTGTTGAGTAGGTTCCCATCTTGTCTTCTATGCTTTCAGGTTTCCAGGGAGTACGAGTGCATGTGATTCCCAAAAATGTTTCACACTGTGACACTGAAATTGTAAAATCAGTAACGTAAGAGTTGAGTAGAGCCAGGAAAGAAAAGAGTTGTGCTTCCTTGCTGTTGATATTCTGTCCTTTTAGGATATTCTTGACTACATTTTCTACATATGATTTATTAAAGTTTTCTTTCATGATCATGAAGGAATAAAAGTTTTCACAGTTCTTATGTTGCTTTTCAATTTCCTCAAGTTTGGCCTCAAAAGCTCTTTGTTCCTTGGCAGAAAGCTGGTGTTTTAGTGCAATACTGTCTGCTAATTTTGCACTTTGATCAGGATTCTGAGATCTCATACAGTTTAAGATGATTACCAGTGTTTTTTCATATCTCAAACCATTTGCTACCAAAATGGAATGGATCCTGTCCTGTAGAATATAGACGTTTTCCTGTTCTTCAAAATCATCCACCAGGAGAAGTACAGGAATATAATCCTGATGGCTGGTAGCCTTGTAGGTAAGCAACTTGAACACTTGTTCTGCAGTTTCTGCAAAATCAGTTCCTTTGTTTTTTAACACAGCACACCTGAAGTTTTTCTTTAGGTCCCAGAGGACATTCATGGCCAATGTAGTACCCCCACAGCCTGGATGATGGTAGAGATTGATAACTTTTACAAATAATGGTTTAGGAGACTCTGCCCAACACTGTATCAGATCTTTAAGGTTTTCATACTTGTCTCTTTTGACAAAGGCTGAAGAATAGTTTTCAGAAGAAAAATAGAAATTCCACCAGGACACTTTGCCACCTCGATAAAAGTGCTCTTCTTTTGTTTTCTTAAATTCTTGGAACTTAGATTTGTTTTTCTCAATATCTGTGTCTTTACACTCATTTTCACAGAGAATTTCCAGTGCGGTCAAGATATCCTCCTCTTTTTTGTCTAAGATGACGGAAGAAGATCCACGGGATGGCAGGAACCGTCTTGATGACTGAGTGACTGGTTTCAGTTTAAGGATAGTACTGTTTATCAATTCTAAATTTAAAGTGGAAACACTGTGGTCTGCTAATTCATCTGCAATTGTCAACCTGGCTTGTAGTAGATCTTTCCATCGTTGATGAATCTGGGAGTTTACACAGATACACAATATACTTTCCATTCCTTTGAGAGCTTGGTAGAAAGCAGAGAAGGTTTCAATGAGTGGGTCTCCTGGGCTTTGTACTGGAGACAGCAATAGAAACACTACCAGGAATTTCCCTTTTGTCATGAGATTTTCATCTGTGAGAAATAAAATCAGTTGCCTGACTCCAGAAGCTCTTTCTCTCTGCCATAAATGTGGTTCTAGGGGCTTATAGCTCTCCTCTTTCAAGTCTGATCTGCCATTGCAGAAGATCCAGCTGGGCTGATCATAAAGATTTAGGTGAGATATTTTCTCCCTTATGGCAGCTGTCTTTTCCTCATATTGACTTGGAAAGTGAAGATTTGCTACCCGGGTTTTTTTGTAAGCTTTGGCCACCCCCTTGCTCTCAGATTCAGGATCAAAGTCCAACACAGCAAACCATTTAATTTCCTTTAGAAAGTCTAAGTTCTTTGTTTGGTTTGGATGGCATTTATTTGTTACAAGAATATACCAATTGTAGTATGAATTATCCAGTGACTCTCGGTTTCCTATGAGAAGTTTAACCAGCTTTTGTCCTTCACTCTCCTTCTTATTTGCCTTGGCCTCATACTTTTCTTCAGCTTCTTTTCTAGATACTGCTAGTGACTTTAGCTTTTTAAAAAATGCTTTGAATTCCACATCCCGTTGCTTGACATTGGCCCGGATATCCTTAGTGCTAGCCCCTTCTCTCACAAACAGTGAAAGTTCTTCACTTTGTTTCCATGTTTCATTTTCATGGGTTTGCATCATAATGTAGAAATACTTTTCTTTACATACAGAGTGTTTTGGAATAACATCTACCTCAATGACAAACCTGTCAGATGGTGTATTGTCCTGGAGGAGGACTTCCACAAACCTTGGCTCCCGAATGCACTTCTTGGCTTCATTGATCTCACTATCTTCAAAATATTTTTTGATCATTTGATTGAAGTGGTCAATGAAGGCAGCTTTACTGGTGACTTTCACGCCAACAATTTCTCCATGGGGTTTGTCCTTGACCCCAAAATGGATGGTGCCATTGGCACGTGAATTCATACAAGCTGATGTGAATCGGAAGACTTCATTGCTAAATTTCATCTTAATGTCCTTTTCTGTGCCTGTGTCTGTGTTTGTGAGGGCTTTGTACTCATGAATGGGGTCTATGAGATTGCCTGGTCCTGTTTCAGGTGGTAGAAGGTAATGTTCTATGTACCAATGGCTGCTCTGGGGCTGATCAAAGGGATGTGGCATACACGTCAACTGCTCAGGTTTTGGCTTCTTATTTTTTTTGTCTTCTGTGGTTGCTACTTCATTTAATACATTTTCTTTCATAAGAACTGATTGTTGTTCTTTGTTATCTCTGGTCTTGCTGAGATTATGATCCATACTGGATGACATTGATTTTTCCTGTTCTTTTTGTGGCTGTTGCATCTTTTTTTGGTGTTCTTTTTTGTTGGGTTGTCTGTGATCTGCTTGTCCAGAATTGTGGTGACCACTACTCAGTTTGTCATATGCTCTCTTTATCAGAAGTGCTGGGCCCCGTGGTAGCCCCATGTCTCTAAGGTCCTTTTCAGTTAATTCCTGCAGGACTAATCCTGTCACTTCTTCATGGAACAGAATCTGTCCATATTTTTCCTCAATCTTAAGGTCTTTGGTTACCCACTGTTTCACGTGCTCTTTGTTCCAGTCTTTGGTCATTTCAGGTAGATTTAGTTGTTCACCCATAGCAGAGCTGCAGCTTCTTTCCTTGGAAAAAGTAAGACAGGAAGTATTTTAGTATGGTAGTTTATCATTGAAGGCACAGGGTCAGTTATACCTATAAAAACCCACATAAACAACATTGTTCAAGGTTAATTCTTATACTGCTTGCTACTTATTTTAATTGTTTTATATTTTCAATTAGTGTCCTTATTTTCTGGATGATTATAATGTGATTACAAAATAATTAGCAGTTTTTGTAATTGCGTAGTTGAATGACACACCTGTATCCTTATTTTTTTTCTTTTTTAAAAAAATTATTGTTCAAGTACAATTTTCTGTCTCTTACTCCCATTCCAGCCCACCCATCCCAGTGCTCCCCACCTCCCTCCCATTTCCACCCTAGTTAGTTTTTGTCCATGTGTCCTCCATACTTGTTCCTGTGAATCCCTCCTCTTTTGCCCTGAAATTCCCTGCTCTCTCCCCTCTAGTCCCTGTCAACCTGTTCTTTATTTCAGTGTTGTTGGTTATATTTTGCTTGCATGTTTGTTTTGTTGTTTAGGTTCCTGTTAAAGGTGAGATCATATGGTATTTGTCTTTCAACACCTGGCTTATTTCACTCAGCATAATGCTTTCCAGTTCCATCCATCCTGTTGCAAAGAGTAGGAGCTCCTTCTTTCTTTCTACTGCATAGAATTCCATTGTGTAAATGTATCATAGTTTTTTGATACATTCATTTACCGATGGGTACCTAGGTTGATTCCAACTCTTGGCTATCGTAAATTGTGCTGCTATGAACATTGGGGTGCATAGGTTCTTTTGGATTGGTGTTTCAGGGTTCGTAGGATATAATCCTAGCAGTGGAATTCCTGAATCAAAAGGCATATTCATTTTTAGTTTTTTAAAGAAAATTCCATACTGTTTTTATAGTGGTTGTACCAGTCTATAATCCCACCAGCAGTGAACCAGGATCTCCTTTCCCCACAACCTCTCCAACATTTGTTGTTTGTTGATGATGGCCATTCTGACCTGTGTAAAGTGGTATCTCATTGTGGTTTTAATTTGCATCTCTCTGATAGGTAGCAAAATCTAGACCTAGAGGCACATAGATAAGTATAACACCATGTGAACATGAAGCCAGAGATTGTGGTGGTGCTTCTATAAGCCAAGGAATGACAGAGGTTGCTACCAAGCCACCAGAAGCTGGGGGAGAGGCGTGGAACACATTTTTTCTCACAGCCCTCAGAAGCATCCCACCAATTCCCTGATCTTGAAGACATCCAGCATCCAGAACTCTGAAACAATATATTTTTTCTTGTTTAAGCTACTCAGTGTGGTACTTTGTTACAGGAGTCCTAGGAAACTAATAGAATCATCAATAGTTTACAGTCCTTCCATCATCTTGGATTCAAACATTTAACTTCCGTCTCCTCCCCTTACACTCACTACTGTTAGTGCTCAAACTCTAATGTGTCTTTATCGTCAAGACCTTTAACCCATTGATCCTATTACTTTCTCACTTTTCCTCACCCCCTATTATGTCCTCATACCCCATCCATTCAAATTTATTTTCAATGCAGCAGCCAACATGATCCTGTTTAAATTTGAGTGTGATCATGTCATTCTGCCCCAGACCCTCCAATGACTTCTCATCTCACTTGGAGTAAAAGACAAGTCCTTACGTGAGATCCTACATGATATTCCCATTCCATATTTTTTATTGTTATCTTCATGACCTCCACCTACTCCACTCCCTCCACTCCAGCCACCAGTTTGTCTTGCTGTCCCCCACACATTCCAGGCATGCTGCTGTGTCGAGTCTTTGTAGTAGCCATTCCTTTTACTTGGGATGCTCTTTCTCCAGAAACATAGCTCACAGTCTCACTTACTTCAGCCCTTTACTCAAGTTCAGTAAGGTCTTTCTTGGCTATCCTTCTAAAATTTCAGTCCTTCCTCCAGCACTTTCAATTACCCTTCCCTGCTTCATTTTTTAAAAAATTACACTCTGTGTATTTTATTCAGTTATCTTTCTTATCCTCAGTCCCGGCAACTGGAGCATCCAGAAGAGCAGACATTTTTGCTTTTTGTTGACTGATGAATAACTAAGGAGTGACATAAAATAAGTATTCAGTCAATAGTTGTTGAAGAAATTAAAATTTTTACAGTGGTGGAATGCTTTAACTGTATTTTTAGAAATCCATGAGTTAGCATTACCTATGGAAAAAAAGACTTGAGAAATTTCTTTTTTCCTACTTTTACCCATTTTGCCCATCTACATTTCCCCTGCCTTTGCAATCATCAACCTGTTATCTATGAGTTTGTTGGTTTTTTTTAGATTCCACATATAAGTGAGATCATACAGTATTTGCCTTTCCATGTCTGATTTATTTCACTTAGCATAATGCCTCAAGGTCTACCGATGTTGTCACAAAAGACAGGATTTCTTTCTTTCTCATGGTTGAGTAATACTCCATTATTTGTATGTATCGTATTTTTTATCCATTAATCCCTCAGTGTACACTTAGGTGGTTTCCATGTTTTGGGTGTTTTTAATAATGCTGCAGTGGCCCTGACCGGTGTGGCTCAGTTGGTTGGAGTATCATCCCACGAACCAAAATTTTCCAGTTTGATTCCTGGTCAGGGCACTTGCCTACATCGTGAGTTAGGTCCCAAGTAAGGGCTTGAGCAAGAGGCAACTCATTAATGTTTCTCTCTCACAGTGATGATTCTCTCCCTCTCTTTTTCCTTCCTTTACCCTCTCTCTAGAATCAATAAAAGACAAAATAAATAACATTGCAGTGAACTTTGGGGTGCAGATATCTTTTTGTAAGAGTGTTTTTTATCCTTTGGATAAATATCGAGGAGTAGAACTGCTGTGTCATATAGTAGTTCCATTTTTACTTTATTGAGGAACCTTCCTACAGTTTTCCATTGGTGGCTATACCAATTTAAATTCCTACCAATAGTGTTCAATGGTTCCCTTCTCTCCAAATCCTCACTAACACCTGCTATTACCTGTCTTTTTGATAATAGCCATTCTAATAGATATGAGGTGCTATCTCATTGTGGTTTTGAAATATATTTGTTTTTTCACCCATTACACCAGGACCAAGTCCAGCTTCTGAGTCAGATGATCATAATGGGTGAGAAAGGAGTGTAATTTCTTTTAAAGAAGAGTTAGTAGGCACATGTTTTTCATCCATCAGACACATTACAGCAACCTGAGCCCCAGATCCCTAATATCCCTCCTTAGCTTTTGCTGTCTCACTCACAGTCCCTGAATGAGCATGTTTCTCATACAGGGTTTTCTATTCTAGGCCCTCAGTGAACTGGACATGTAGGGGCTTCAGGATCACCCTCTGCTACACTCACTCCTCTTGCTGCTCCGTGCAAATAGACTTTCCTCGGGGGATGTTCTTATCACTCCCCACAGACTTATTCTGTTCACAACTGAGGCAGTGTCTTATCTTAGCCAGAACACTCCAGCATCCTACATGAAGCAACACATGAAGGATTTCCTGCTTATTGGCCACTACATGCCCAGAGACTCTGTGTGTGTGTGTGTGTGTGTGTGTGTGAGAGAGAGAGAGAGATTGAGAGAGACAGAGACACACACACACACACACACACAGAGAATGAATGTGGAGATGGTAGAAGGGCTTGCCTGTGCCCTCACAGGGAGACAGTTTCCCCTCTTAATTTTCTTTATTATTTAAATTCTGCTGGTAACTACCAGGAAGATGGAAGCACTTTTCTCAGATATGGTTTAAATTATATCTGTCTTACCCAAACTGCTCTTTTTACCTTATTTCATAGATTCCCACATTGTTCAAAGACAAAGGCCCTTCATAACATCAAAAAATTTTTCAGCTGCCCAACCCTATGATGGGAGCTGACAGGATACATAATAGTTTGAAGCTATTATATATTTGGTAATGCTTTTAGATGAATTTTTTACTCTCTCAATCATATGAGCATCTATATGGTCTATGATCCATTTTGGTGGGAGCATGTGTTTAATTCAAAGTGACAATGATTTGGGCAAAAAGGTTTCAGTAATGTTTTAACAGAATTCCCTGGCATAATCCTTGTCTTTAATCTAGTGTAGGGTGATGACTTGTTAATGTTTATATAGAAGTTTAGTATAATTCACCGTCCTGAGGCTTACAAAGTCCTTTTATGGACTTCATCTAATTGGATACAAATCCTGAAGTGTTCGAATAGTTCTTGAACATGAGGGACCTTTTTATTGGTCAATAAGCTACCTAGTGTAAATAAAGGGAGAACAGTTGTGATTAGGAAAAGGAAGTCATGATTAAAATGTGTCTCCTTTCAGCCAACCTGTTTTCCCATTCATGGTATAGGGGATTTAGACCAGAACCAGAATTGTCTTACGTGTTGTTCTGCTTCTTCACATGGGCAAACGTATTGCTCTGGGTGGACCTGAGGAGAAGACCTCCACCTTACCTGCTCTATTCTGCTCTGGAAACATTTTTAATCCCAGAGTTCTCCTTATGAGTACTAAGTTTCAGAATCTGTGTCCTAAGAACTTTAATTTTCTCTCTGGGGCAATCCTGTAGGTCAAAGCAGCAGGGCAAGCAAAGGAGCCCAGGCCTCTCTAGGAGGCCGGGCCTAAAGGCTGGCAGGAATCCTTATCTCCAGGAAGGGGTTCCTGCAAACCTGGCTGGAGACCAGAAGGCCTGCGCCCTGCTCTGATGTTACTCAGAACTGAAGCTACAAAGCTAGTGGGTTTCATTTCACAAAGTGTAGGTTAAAATTATGTATTTCTTCTTCACATAGTCTCTGTGCCAGCTAGTTATGAAGGAAAGCCTTAAATAAAATAATTAAACTTTGGAGAGCTTAATCTTTAACCAGATGTAAACTTTTGACACCATCATGCATTACATAATAGGACAGAGTTTGCCATAGCTGTGCTTGGCTATGATTTTCTACCCAGTTCACTAGGTTTCAATTCCTGATTGTCTCTGATCTGTGTTTTACTTGGATCTTCTAGCCTCATCATTAGAGCCTCCACCCCCCAGAAACACTCTGCCCCTGCTTTGTGGGAATGTTTCTTTTTAAAAGAATTCTGCAGTCAGTGTAAATTACATTTCAAAATGTACGTGAGAGCAGTGATATTTCTCATTCCTTTCATAATTGTTGTGTCAGAAAGACTTTATGTACACTCGAAATTATATTCATTTTTATAGTTCTGATTCGTTTTTCAAAGACAGTTTTTAAAGAAAGTTGAAGAAACATATATGTTTAATGATTAGAAACTTAACAGGGCTTTTATGAAAACTTCCACCTTATTTATCGGCAATTTGAAATAAGTCTTCATGAGGTTCTTTGATCTGGAGCTGTTAGATTAGTTGCCTTTCCTTAAGAATTTGCAAGACGTGTTCTGGAAAGCACCTACAAGGAAGTAGAGATATAGACAGAACATACCCAGTCCTTTTCTAGTTTTGCCTGAGAATGTATATTTTGAGAATCTGTTATATGAAAAAAATTATGTCACGGCAAATTAAAATAGAGTTCATTAGACTGTTGCTTAGGAACACTCTATGGGACACATGTTCCCCAAACTTTCTACTATGAGAATTTTCAGACATGCAGAAGATTTGAAAGAACAGTGAAAGGAACATCCTTCACCTAGCACATTTCTTCTATAATTAAATATTTTAATAAAATAAATAAGCAACCACAAATATATTGCCAACACTCTTTCTTTTTCTCTTCTTCTACATTCCATGTTCAATGTGGAACACATCCTGTAAGTTGTATCTTCAAACCAACCGCGTCCCACATCTGACCACAGTTTACCATCCCCACCTCCGCCACCTGCTCCAACCCTCCCTCTCCTCTTCCTGGGTTGAAGGAGTAGCCCCTCACTAGTTTCCCTCTTGCTGTTTTTGTTCCCTCTTGTGACTTCTAAACACAGCAGCCAGAGTGTGCTATTTGAATGTAAATAACACACAATACTCTGTTCAGTCCCTCTCAGTGGCTTTCCACTTGACTCAGAGTGAAGGCCAAGCTCATTGTGAACTCAAGGCCTTCCAGGACCTGGCACCCTGTTACCCCATCTTACTTTTACTTCTCTCTCTTAATCAGGCCCAGCCCCCTGATTTCCTGGTTGCTCCTTGCAGGCAGTACCTGCTCCTGCTCTGGCACTGCGCTTGTTTCCTTGCCCTGGAATGTCCCTGGATTCCCACGTGGTACATGGCTGCACTGCACTAGGTCTCTTATCAAATGTCACCTTCTCACAGAGGCACTGCTTGGCCCACCTACAGAAAACTGCATCTTGTCTCCCAATATTTCCCATTTCTCTTCTGCTTCAAAAATCTACTTCTGTCTTATTACAAGCAAATGTTCCATATATTTTTACCTATTTGTCTTTATTGTCTTTCCCATCCATTATTCTGTGTTTTTCTTGAGAATGAGAAGTTTTGTGCATTTTGTTCACTATTTTACAGTGCCCAGAACATAGTAGCTTCTTACCAAAAATTTATCTGATAAATAACTTTTCTTAGAGTAGTTAAAACTAATGGGTCTTTGAAAACCCTTGAGTTAGCAATGTCTGTGTGTCAAAGGACTAGGGCGGTTCTTTTTTTTTAGGTTAAAAAAATCTTTATTGCATTTTTCATTACTATTTTTTAAATATTTTATTTATTTATCTTTAGAGGGGAAGGGAAGGAGAGAGGAAGAGAAACATCAATGTATGGTTGCTTCTCGTGCATCCCCTGCTGGGAACTGGCCCCTGCTGGGAACTGGCCTGCAACCCAGGCATGTGCCCGGACTGGGACTCAACCACGATCATCTGGTTCACAGGCCCCCACTCAATCCACTGAGCTACACCAGCCAGGGCATGCATTTTTCATTACTATTTAGCCTCCTGATTCCCTTCTCCCCCAGCAATCACCACACTGGTGTCCATGTCCATGAGTCCTTTTTCCTTTTTGCTTAATCCTTCCACTCCCTAACTAACCCCCCAATAGCTATAATCCTGCTCTTCATTTATGAGTCCATCTCCATTTTTCTTGTTTCATTTGTTCATTAGATTCCATATATGAGTGAAATCATATGGTATTTCTGTCCATCTCTCCCTTTATGTCCATCAATATTTGCTTTACATATTTAGGTGCTCGCCTGTTGCATGTGTAAATGTTTACTAGGGTTATATCTTCTTATTGGATTGTTCCCTTTATCATTATGTAGTGTTCTTTGACTCTTCTTAACTATAGCCTTGGTTTTAGAGTCTCTTTTCTCCGATGTAAGTACTGATACCCCAGCTATTTTTCTTTTCCATTTGTGAAATATCTTACTTTTAGTCTGTATGTATGTTTCTATCTGAGATGAGTCCCTTGGAGGCAGCATATATATGGATTTTGTTTTCTTATCCATTCAGCTACCCTATGTGTTTTGATTGTAGCATTTAAGTCATTAACACTTAAGGAGATTATTGATAGATATGTATGTAGTGTCATTTTATTGTTTGGCTGTTTCCTTCTGTATTTTTTTCCTTTGTCTTTTTCTTCTTCTTAAATCAAGCCCTTTAACATTTGTTGCAGTACTAGTTTGGTGTTAACAAACTCCTTTAGTTTTTTTCTTGTCTGGGAAGCTCTGTATTTCTCCTTTGATTTTAAATGATAGCCTTGCTGGGTAAGTAGCCTTGGTTGTAGGTCCTTGTTTTTCATCTCCTTAAATAGTTCACGCCACTCCATTCTGGCCTGAGTGTTTCTGTTGAGTAATCAGATGGCAGTCTAATTGGTGCTCCCTTGTAGGTTACTGCCTGCTTTTCTCTTGAGGTTTTTAGGTTTCTCTCATTCTCTTTAAGCCTTGTCCTTTTCATTATGATGTGCCTCAGTGTGGGCTTCTTTGGGTCTTACTCTTTTGGGACTCTCTGAGCTTCCTAGACTTGTGTGCCTTTTTCCTTCAGATTAGGGAAGTTTTTGGTCATTATTTCTTCAAATAGGTTCCTGATCCCTTGTTTGCTGTCTTCTCCTTCTGGTATTCCCATGATGCAGATGGCAGATGTTGTTATGCATCATGTTGTCCACAATGTTTCTTAAGCTCTCCTCATTTTTTAAAATTCTTTTATCTTTTTGCTGCTCTGCTTGGGTTTTGTTTTCCTAACTTGTCTTCCAAATCACTGATTGGAACCTTGGCTTCATCTAACCTACTCTTTATTCCTTCCAGTGTATTATTTATTTCAGAGATTGAATTCTTTATTTCTGACTGGTCCTTTTTAATGGCTTCTATGTCTTTTTCATGCTACCAAGTATCCTTATAATCATTACTCTGAATTCTCTATCTGATAAATTGCTTGCCTCCATTTCATCTAGATTTTCTCCTGTGGAATTCTTTTGTTCTTTCATTTGAAGTCTGTTTCTTTGTCGTCTCCTTTTGGCTGCTTATTTATATTTTTTGCCTTAGTTGTTAAACAAATCAGTTATTAAACTAATCAAGATATAATCAGCAGCTCAACTTAAGCTCCACAGGGTGGGAGCTTAATTTCTCCAGGCAGGGCTAATGCTTCCCCTAAGGCTGATGACACTTGGAGAAGAGTGTTCTGCCTGAGAAAGATGGCTTCTGCAGTTCGGCCAATGACTCAGCACAGGGATCCTGGAGGCTGTTCCTTCAGTTCTCTCACCAGAGCCACAAACCCCAGACTCTCCTCAAGTGTCTCTAGCCCACTCTGCCCTCCCTTTGCTGGAGCCCAGAGTATGTAGCTGAAAACAAATTGTGTGCATTGGCTCTTTAAGAGGCTATCTGCATGACCAGTTGTCTCCCACTGGCAAACAGAAACCCTGCTGCTGTTCACAGCTAGAGGTTATCTGGATGCCTTTCTGACTCTGGCATCATAGGCTGGGGAGCCCAGTGTGGGGTTTAGACTCCACACTTCTCAGTGGGACCCCTCTAGCCTTTGAAATATCCCTCCAGAGCTTCAGCCGATGCCCATGGGAGTCCAGCCAGCCCTCTCATGTCTGTCCTGCAGTCCCACTAGTTTTGTTGTGGTAAACTGGTTTCTTCTATCTCTCCTGGTTGTAAGGCTTCTTTCCAGCTAGTGTTTAGTTGGTTATTCAGGATGATTTCTCTACAGTTTACTTATAATTCCAGATTGGTCATGGGGGGAGGTTCGTGTAGCTTCCATTTACTCCTCCTCCATCTTGGATCTCAGTCCAGTTATTTCATTTGGCTGAAATTCCAGACAGAAATCTGGAACAATCTTCACTGGGCTACCTGTTTGGCCAGACTAACTCTACCTTCAGTTTAGTAACAAAGAATAAAAAGACAGTTTATCAAAAGGAAAAGAATGTTAAATGTTTTCTCCTGTAGTTCTTTAGGTACCCCAGTTTTATAATATCCTGTATTAATCTCTGCTCTGTCTCTAAATGAGGCCATTACTCTTGATGGGTTTTCCCCAGAGGATGTCCCTCTCTACTGCAGGTCCTTGGTGTCAGAGCCTCAGCGCCTCTGCTGTCTTCATCTGCTGCCTCTGCCCAGGGAGGCTGACCCTGGTGAGAGGCTCACCCTTTTCTGCAGACACATTCTGATCAGGTCTGATGAGGCAATACTTTCCCTTTGCCAGAGTTCTCATTCAGTAATTTAACCATTCACCTCTCTCTCTGAAGACACCTTGAGGACTGTGAGGACAGAGTCCAGATGTTCTCTTGTAGTTCAGCCAGTGATTACACTGTTCAAACTGGGCTCCACATTCTACAGCTGAAGCAGCCCATCAGGACATTTCCACTGCAGTCCATCCCTTTTTCTTACAGTTCTTTGGCCTCTACACAGCTGGGGCCTCATTGTGTGCCGTGTCCCATGTAGGGGCTGCTATGTAGGGAACCTGGTGCCACCTACAAGGTGACAGCATTCTCTCATTTCCTTTAGTTCAGATTCTGCTAATAGATACCAGGGAGATAGAAATATTCTTCTCCATAAGGTCATCGACATTTATTCCCCCAACTCTGGAGCTTTCTTTGTGTTAGAAGGAAAAATTGACAATATCTTGGTTCAATATAATATACTAAACTCTTCAATAATACCCTGGGACTGATACTATGAAAGGTTTCTCAACTCCCTTCCCTGTGCATGGTAACAGTTGTGAACAATGATTTGAATCTATTATACTCAATAATGCTTTTGAAATAGTTTGTACTTTTTCAGCAGTAAGACAATCTGTATAAATATTGTTGGAGCTGAGTAAATATCAAAATCACCATGACTGGTGTGGACAAATTTTGAAAAGGACTTGACATAACACTTGGCTTTGTAGGGGCCCTCAGCCTTCTGTTTTGAAATAATTGTGAACATAAATCTTATTGGTAATAGTAACAGCAATTACTGGCAAAGGATTGGCATGACACCATTCTGGAGTGATTATTTTATTTTTCTCTTTAGATGTTTTGATATTTAGATATTAAATGTCTAAATTACCACAGTTTGTAGAGACAAGTTCTGGTACCCGCCCACCATCCTCGGGGGGAGGGTCCTTGGTGGCACTCCAGACACCCCTGCCCTGTGGGGTTGTTCTGCCCCGCAGGACGATTGCAGCTGGTAGTAGGGGAAGACACATCCAGAATCCTGGCTCTTGTCCTAGAGGACTATACACACACTTCTCTAATGATCAGTAAACTACACATAAACAAATTAAGTTTCATTTCCTGAAGTGGTTTTCATTTAAGTTTTTAACCAGATTGTTGTATGGAGATGAATTTGAAATAAATACTTGCATAGAAAAATAGCCTCTGCAGGATATCTTTGATGAGATATAAAACTTTTAATAACATCTTAAGTTAGAGCAGACAAAACTTTTCATAACTAGACATGACCCTTGGTTTCTTCACAATCTTTTCATAGGCAGGATAGATAGCAAACTAAGGCAGAGTGGAGAGAGACATGTCTCACTCACTGACTCAGCTATCCTGAGCCTGGTCAGACAACACTGGCAGGTGTTTTGAAAATCACAAAAAACCATGATAGTTCAGGAGGAGGGGAACCCTTGAATTCTGTATGTGCCATTTCTACTATCTGAGAAAGAAATCCTTTGAAACTGTATATTCATCCCAACAATGGGAGAGGGCAGGAGAAAGGGGAACTTAGAAGCTGTTTACAAGCATAAAACCCCTAAATGCCCGGTGGGCATTCAGACCAGGTGGGTGCCCGCCTGCAAATTCTTTCTCAGTGTGTTTCATAAGTAAATGTGCTCTCTCATTTCCACTATCCGGTTACATCTTGGCAGACTTCTTCTCTTGAGTTCTGTATGTGCCATTTCTACTATCTGAGAAAGAAATCCTTTGAAACTGTATATTCATCCCAACAATGGGAGAGGGCAGGAGAAAGGGGAACTTAGAAGCTGTTTACAAGCATAAAACCCCTAAATGCCCGGCGGGCATTCAGACCAGGTGGGTGCCCGCCTGCAAATTCTTTCTCAGTGTGTTTCATAAGTAAATGTGCTCTCTCATTTCCACTATCCGGTTACATCTTGGCAGACTTCTTCTCTTGAGCAAGACAAGTACTGAGGTGTAGGAGGCCCCTAACCTGGGTCTCCCCAGTAACACTTATACTTAAATTCCTGAACTTAACGGCATTGTTTCTCTAATGGTCTTCCCCACTCTGTACACAACCCAAACCACTCTCCTTTCCCTAAGTCCACTTAAAAAGTTAGCCTCAGTTACATATATTGATATGTATTTTGTCCATTTGTATTTCTAATTAATTTCAGTATTTTAATAACAATGGTTTGTGTACAAACACATGTATTTATATAAAACATACAGCTGGAGTTTAACAACATACCTTCGCCTCAAAAGCATAAAAATCAAGTTTGATTCAGCGACTTACCAGGATTTTCCTGAAAACTTTCTCCTTTTATTACCAAAAACTTGAAACAGTTTCTTTTAATCTTGGTTTTCTTATTCCTCTTCTTATGGCTCAGAGACATATAATTGTAAGGATCCTTATTTAAGAATTCAGTCACTGAGGCGTGAAATTTTCTGTTTCCCAATTTTCCAACTCTGAGGGTGTGTGAGAGCCGTGGGCAGAAGCAGAATGAGGAAGGAGGAACTATGTTCTGACTCTTCCTGAGGGTGTGGGAGACCTGCAGGGCAAAAGTTGAATGAGGAAGCAGAAATGCAGGGAGTTTCTGTTTTGCTTGAGATGGTAGTTACTTGGATTCGGAAGTACATAAAATATTTACAAAATATTGACATCTCAAAAATTATCAATACATTTGAACAATTTCTTAGAAACAGTTAGTTTACCAGACAGCATTTTAAGTCATAAGAATAAGAAACCAGCCAGGGGGTGGGGTGAGGGGAAATCTACAGAAAAAAGAAATCAGAAATGCTGAGAGGAAATTAAAATCTCCGTGTGATCTAAGCACCTGTTGGGGCTGAACTCTGTCCCTCAAAGCTCTTACGTTGAAGTCGTCATCCTTAGCACCTCAGCATGTAACTGTATTGGGAGACAGAGACTTTCAAGGCAAAGTGAGCTCTAGAGGTTGGACCCTAATCCAGTGTGATCAGTGTCCTTGTAAGAAGAGGAGGTTAGGACACAGCCACACACAGAAAGACCAGCTGAGGGCACAGGGGGGACATGCTGTCTATAAGCCAAGGAGAGAGGCCTCAGAAGAAACAACTTCTCCACACCTTCATCTCAGACTTCTAGCCTCTAGAATTGTGAGGAAATAAATTTGTTTTTAAGCCAGCAAGTCTGTGTACCACTTAGCTCTAGCAAAGTAATATAGTGTCCCCAGATTCTTCTTTTACTGGATCACCATCTATTTCATTATCTTTTGAAAATGAAAACATTACTTTTTCCATTGTGAATAAATGAGTTCATTTTGAACCTTGAGGTATACTAAATATACAAAGAAGGGGGGAAACCCTACTATCCAAACACAATCTCTGTTTCCCACTGTTTACTTTCTTTAATTTTTTCTATAAATACCTTTAAAATGTATAGCTATTTAATATTTAGAACTTTTGCCAAGTCCTGAAGCTTAGAAGTTCAAATAGACAGTGCACACTGCCCAGTGTCTATAGTTCCTTGTTAAGCTTCATCTCCCTCTCTGAATAAGCATATTCATAATGCTCTGCTTCCCACCCCCTATCAACTTTGACCCCCATCACTCTCACCTGATGACATTTCTTTCTACCTGAAGGACAAATATGAAGCCATCATGTAACAGAGGATGTGACCAGATCACTAGGAGCAGGGGAGGGAACCCTGAAAGGAGCACCAGAGCCTGCACTCCCCAGTGGGACCCCCAGGAGGGACCAGGCGGCACCTCAGGTGGTGGGATTGAAAATTGAAGCCACATGGGGGTGGGAGAGCCTGCCTTCCCCAGAAAAGGGAAGGGCTGTAGGGGAGGCTGCTCTGGAACCCAGCAGCCTGGCATGCCACAGCAGGAGAAAGGCAGATGCTGGGACTGGGTCTGGGACAGGGACAGGGTCTCCCAGTCTCTGTGGGAAGGTGGAAGCCCACCTTAGATGGGTTCCGACTAGCAAACCCCAACGGCCTAATGACACAGAAAAACATTTGCAAACTCAGGAGATAACATGCCCCACTCTTCCCACTGACCAGCCTTCCCCTGGTAGTTCAGTGTTTTCCCATTAGCTCACCCCAGGGCTTTAAAACCTTTCTACCTTTTGCTTCAGCACAATTCAGTTCAACCTTTCTCCTCATTTTTGGCACAGCATTGAATAAAGTCTTAAGTACCCATTTAACGATGTCCAGTGAACTTTTGGTATGGACACTCATCATTTCAGGCTACTATCCCAGATGGACACTTGCTTATTCTGCTTGGGCTCTGATGTCCCATGCCAGGCCAGCCCTCCATTTAGACACCTTGCTCAGGGTGCTTGAGCTCTGTCACCTCACACTGGGCTGCCACCTGCTTGTGTAGCCTCCTCACCCCCTCTGGCTCTGGCTCTGACTCCCCACACTGGGTCTCCCCTGCAGCTGGATACTGTTTTCACACTGTCCAGCTTCTGCCTCCTCATCCAAGATCACTCCTCTGAGGGGCCACCTTCCTGGGTCCTGACTCACTGGGCTGGGCAGTCAAGACTTTCCTTCTTTTCCACCAGACGTCTACCTTTTCCTGCCCATGCAGTGGTTTTAGGACTGAACTGTTTGAAAATGAAGGAGAAGGCAAGAGGACAAAAGGGGAAGAGGAAGAGTTCATTTATTTTATTCCAGATGTTCTTACCCTGGCTAGACATTAGCAATGCTGCCCTGGCTGGTGTAGCTCAGTGAATTGAGCTCTGGCCTATGAACAAAAGGGTCACTGGTTTGATTCTTAGTCAGGGCACATGCCTGGGTTGTGGTCCAGGTCCCTAGTAGGGGGTGTGGGAGAGGCAACCACACACTGATGTTTCTCTTTTTCTCCCTCCCTTTCACTCGCTAATTAATTAATTAATTAATTAATTAAAATGTTCTTAAAGAAATCAAATTGAGTGGAAGTATGACAATTTCAATATTAAAGAAACCAAATCCACCCAGATTTGTAGGAGGAGCACAGATGATAATGGGCTGGTAACACACCCATGAGTGGTATATAAAAATTATGAGTGGCTGATTGGCCTAAGTTTATTCCTTCCAATGACCTGCCAACAACAACTAAGGCTCAACTACAAGAGAAGGATGTACTCAGCCCACATGTAGGACACGCCTTAAGTATTCAGCTTAGGTGATAGGGGAGGCTGTGCCACGGAACCCTATAGGACATTCACTACATTAGGGCACATTAGCAAGACATGAAGTCAAAGCAGCTCTACCTTATACATTGAAATAAGCACATGGCAGCTGCCAAGAAGAGGAGACAAAGAAACATGGCCCAAATGAAAGAATAGTTCAAATTCCAGAAAAAAGAGCTAAACAAAATGGAGATAAGCAGTCTATTAGATACAGAGTTCAAACACTAGTTGAACTCAAGAAAGTTATTGAGGACCTTAATTGCATAAAGAAGATCTAGTCTAAAATGAAGGATACACTAATTAAAATAAAGAACAATTTTCAGAGAAATAACAATAGAGTTGATGAAGCCAAGAAACAAATCAATGATTTGGAACATAAGGAAGCAAAAAATCAACCAATCAAACACCAAGAAGGAAAAATAATCTCAAAACATGAGAGTAGTATAAGCAACCTCTGGGACAACTTCAAGAGCTCCAACATTCATGTGGAGCTCTTCATACATGTACCAGAAGGAGAAGAGAAAGAACAAGAAGTTGGAAATCTATTTGAAAAAAATAAAGAAAGTAAACTTCCCCTAATTTGGTGAAGCAAATACATATACAAGTCTCTGAACCACAGAAAGACTCAAACAGGATGGGAATTCAGTTAAGACCAGGCAACGATAATTAACAACAATTACCTAAAGGCTTGACATTAGAGGAAACAAAGCTATAAGAGAAGGAAGAAAAATGATTACATGTTCCTGTTATCCATGACTTCCCTCCAAGTTTACAGGCCCAGCTCCCATACACAGTTTATCAAGGGGCCCCTCTCCCCTCAGCCCCCTTTTAACAGCCGTGATGTAGGGTGGCCCTGGCTCAATGCTCCCAGATGAGACAACCCCTAAACAGGGATCCTTCACTCACAGACTAGGGGGCCAACCCTCTAAGGGCCCCAGAAAGAACTGTGCTTCTGAAAAGAAATATAAACTGCAGGGATGTCATCCCACCCACAATGAGGACAAGGTATCATTGTCCAGAGAAGCTCATCTCCCCATTTCAGAAGGTACTCTGGGCTTTACTCTTCTAGAATCAAAGAGTCCATTAAAGTGCTTTTCCAAAAATCAGAACACCTAGTCTTTCCTCAAAGGTGAACTTGAGTTCTACCTACAGGAAAACTTAGCCTTCAATTCCAGTTCATCCCATTTTCACCATCTGTATTTCAAAATTATGGGCTGCCAACTTCTGCTCAGGGATGGCCATTAAAAATTAAAGCAATACTTTTTAGCTAATTCTTTCCTTCCAATTCCCTCCCTTTTCTTTTCTTTTCTTTTCTTAATTGCCAATTGAAAAGTAAAAAAATGTAGCATTGGCTATTTGTGTGATACTGTGTGTTAAAGCTACCACACCTTTCCTCAACTGCCTACTCATGAGGCCTCTGTGCTCTTGGGGTATCTACAGCCTGTTCTGATCTCCACCTACTCCGAAAACCACCAGCTCTACCCTCGAAGGTACATTAAGTCACACCTGACAGCAGCGCGAGCAATGCTTGCCCCAGTAGGTCTTGTAAAGTGGAAACAGGGTGAACCGAGACAGACAGTGGGAAAAGTTCATACTTAGAAAACAGACAGGCTTACAATGCAAGTCTAATGGTGACTGTCATTCATCTAGTCAGTGCACACAGGTCAGGCAGAGTGGTGGTTTTCTCATTTGTAAGATGAGCAAAATAAACTCGGCTTGCAAGCATCTGATGAGGATTAAACTGGACAGTGTAAGTTATGTGTCTACCACTCAGTAGGTTCTTTAAGGAGGCAAATTTAAACATTTTATTGAGGTAACTCACATACGATAAAATTCTCCCATTTCAAGTACACAATTCAATGTTCATTAGTATTCCTTTGCACTTTAGGAAAACATTTGGATGTAAGTTAGCCCACCCTGGAAGGCCAGTGGATGACCAACACAAGCTGTTTCCTACCCGGAGTCCCCAGGGCTCCCAACCACAGTGAAAACGGATGTTCCCAGAGGGTCCACTCAGCCTGCCCCAGAGTTTGTCTGTAGCCACCACCACAGGCTCTCTGAGGCCCTGAACACTCTGAAGCAGAGAATGGATTTGACACCTGTGGACTTTAACCAGACAGACCACAAGGTGGCAGAGTGAAGGCTTACCAAAAAGAAAAGAAAACAAAATTTTGCCAGCAAAATCATTCTATAAATAAACTCAGATCCAGGAAAATGAAACTAAAAGCAGACCACAGGGTTCCTCTCCCTATCTGCTAGTTTCAACACCCATTCCTGAGACACCCACATCACGTCGTTTCAGAGCTAAAAGGAGAGGAAAAATAAGCCTTCATAGAAACTAAGAGAATAAAACGTCTTTCTCTGACATCACAGGAGAAAAAAACCACAGACATTAGACATTTTCTTCACTGAAATACATAGTTTCCCCCTTATTTATGTGGAAGAAATTTGCAAGACGATCTGGGTAAGTACAATATCTATTATTAGTATTAGTATTAGTATCTACAGCAGCATTTTATTGAACAGAAAGAAATCTACTGTTTTTTAAAGTATATTTTATTGATTATGATACTATAGTTGTTCCAGTTTTTCTCTCCTTTATCCACCTCCACCCGGTGCTCTCCTTCCCTCTGGAACCTCCTCCCACTCACCTCATGTCCATGGGCCATACATATAAATTCTTTGGCTTCTACATTTCCTATACTATTCTTAATTTCCCCAGTGTATTTTGTACTTACCGTTTATGCTTCTTATTCCCTGTACCTTTGCCCCATTCTTCCCACACCCCCTGACTGTTAATAACCCTCTATGTGATCTACATTTCTGTGATTCTGTTCCTATTCTAGTTGTTAACTTTGGTTTTGTTGTTGTTGTTGTTTTCTTAGGTTCAGTGACTGATAGTTGTTAGTTTGTTATTTACTGTTGATATCCTTGATCTTCTTTTTCTTAGATAAGTCCCTTAAATATTTCATATAATAAAGGCTTGCTGCTGATAAAGGACTCCTTTAATTTGACCTTATCTGGGAAGCACTTTATCTGCCCTTCCATTCTAAATGATAGCTTTTCTGGATAGAGTAATCTTGGATGTAGGTCCTGGCCTTTCATGACTTTAAATACTTCTTTCCAGCCCCTTATTGCCTGCAAGGTTTCTTTTGAGAAATCAGCTGATAGTCTAACAGGAACTCCATTGTAGGTAACTGTCTCCTTTTCTCTTGCTACTTTTAATATTCTCTCCTCATCTTTAATCTTTAGTAATGTAATTATGATGTGCTTTGGTGTATTTCTCCTTGGGTCCAACTTCTTCAGGACTCTCTGAGCTTCCTGGACTTCCTGGAAGTCTATTTCCTTTGCCAGATTGGGGAAGTTCTTTTTCATTATTTGTTCAAATAAGTTTTCAATTTCTTGGTCTTGCTCTTCTCCTTCTGGCACCACTATGATTCAGATGTTGGAACGTTTAAAGATGTCCTGGAGGTTCCTAAGCCTCTCCTCATTTTTAAAAAAATTCTTGTTTCTTCATTCTGTTCTGGTTGAATATTTCTCTTTCTTCTGCTCCAAACTATTGATTTGAGTCTTGGTTTCCTTTCTGTCATTGTCAGGTCCCTGTAGATTTTTCTTTATTTCACAAAATGCAACCTTCATTGCTGTCTGGGTCTTTTTTTTATGCTGTTGAAGTACCCAGTGAGTTCCTGGAGCATCCTGATTATGTTTTGAAGTATGCATCTGAAAGGTTTGCTATCTCTTCACTGCTTAGTTATATTTTTTCTAGTTGTCTTTGATCTGTTCTTTCATTTGAGCCATTTTTTTACTCTGTTTCAGGGCGCCTTTTGTGTAGTAAGGGGCAGAGCTATAGGTGTTCACCAGGGCAGGGCAACCCACATGGCTGCATTGTGGCACTGTCTGTGGGAGAGGGGTCCCAGAGGGAACAGTGATGTTTGCTCCAGTCTCCGCTGGTTTTCAGTCACTTCTTCCACTACTCACAATCTGATTGGGCCTTTCTGGTGCTGCTTCCTGGGTGCATGGGTTTGTGCACATTCTAGGACCCTGTGGGTCTCTCCAAAAACCTCTCCAGTGAGGCTGGGAGTTTCTTCCACTGCCACCTCAACCCCCACAGGTGTTTTCAGTCAGAGGCCTTGAGGCTTTATTTCCTCATTTGGGCCATATTTCTTTGACTCCACACACCTGTTATCTTGTATGGGGAGCATCCTGAGCTATTCCCCAGGGCAGGGCAACCCAGTTTGTTTTGTTGTGGTGCTGTATATGGGGGAGGGGTCAGAGAGGGAACAATACCACTTGCTGGGCTCTGGCCCCACTTTCAGTCACTTCCCCCACTACCCACAAGCAAATTGGGCCCTCCTAGTGTTGATTCCCAGGTGGTGGGATTGTGTGTGTTCTAGGGCCCCATGGGCCCCTCCAATGTACTCTCCTGTGAGGCTGGGTGTTTCTCCCATTGCCACAACCACCAAGGTTTTTACAGCCAGAGGTTCTGGGGCCTTCTAATCCCACAATGGAACCCTGGGTTGCATGGTCTGTCTTGTTCCCCATTTGTTCCTCCCAGTTTATCTGTACACAAATGTGGGATGGCTCAGTCTGCCAGATGCCACCTTCCCACATGTCTTCTCTACCCTGGCTGCCCATCTCTACCTTCCTACCAGTCTGGAGGAATGTTTCTTCTTTAACTCCTTGGTTGTCAGAGTTCCAAACAGTTCAATATTTTTTGGTTTACTGTTCTGGTTGTTTTTTGTCTTTAAATTAGTTGTTATCCTTTTTTTGGTTGTGCAAGGAAGCAAAGTGTATCTACCTACACCTCCAACTTGGTAGGAAGCTGGAATCGACTTTTCAATTAGGAAATTGTAATTTACCCCCAAACAAAAACACTTAAGCCTAGATATTCTATAGTCCATTGCTGTGACAGAAGTTGGTTGTATATTCGAACTATGAATCATAACATTCCACAAAAGATGCAATTTTACACAAAAGTGTAAATCCTCCAAAGCATTAGCATCTTCAGAAAGAAAATATAATGAAAATTTAAAGATGTACCTTGCATTAATCAGAGATACTTTCTACCATGTCTCTAAAGAGTAGGCAGAAGCCAGAAAATATAACTCCCCTATAGATTCTCATAGATTAACATTAGATAGATATAGCAGACAAACCAGAGATGAAAGACAAAGAGAGACAGACAAACTGCTAAAGAAGTCATTGAAATTATGGCCACTATATGTTCCTGTCAAATATTCTAGGTTTTTATGTCTGGTTCCTCCAAAGTAAGGGATTACATTTTTAATTAAAGGACTGAAATTCAAAACTCTTTTTAGAAAAGCGGACACACCCTACAGTTAATAAATGTATGCGGCTTCAATCGTATAACAAACAAATGGTTTCCTTTTTGATATTTGCTGCTGAGAGCTCAGAACCAAAATCTTCCCATATTTTGAAAGGCTTCATTGTGTAAGTCTCAGCTCTTTCTCTGTCATGTCCTTTTCTCTCCCTACTTTTTACTCTGACAGGAAAGCATACTGGACCTGAGACCTCTGAAGTCTACAGAAGTTATTTTCATAGATCCCAGTTTCACTGGACGAAATACATGTATCTTTTTAGGAGTGAGAATTGCAAACAGACATTGGTGGCAGGCTGGCTAGACACCTCCCAATGTCTGTCCTCCCCTGATACGCAGCAACAGAATGTTTAGCTGCACTGCTAGTCATGGCACTGTTTTTGCACTTCTGTGTGGTGGTCTCAAAATAAGGAGTGTCTGTCCTTTCCCTGTCTCATCTACCACGGCTGTAACAGGGATGTCATGCAACAGCTAGAGCAGCCATCGTGGGTCACAAGACAGAAGCCATGTTGAAGATGACAGAGCAACAACATGGAAGAAGCTTGGGACATGATGGTTGTGGAGTCTTCACACCAGTCCTGGTCCATCTACCTGGACTTTCACATGGAAAAATAATAGGTTTCTATCCTTATTAATCCACTGCTACTTTGGGTCACTGTTAGAGTAGATTGGCTAATATTCTATCTGATATACTGGCATTTTAAATATTAAATTCCATACTTTCTGTCACAAAGAGTAGTGAGCAAAAATTCCTCAATTTATTTCCCTGGTACTACAGCTGTTCTAAGATGAGCTCATTCAAGGACAGATTTTCCAAAAGTGAATATTATATATAAAAGAAACAGTTTAAACCATTTCTCTAGAAACGTGTTAACTAGTCAATTTAACGGATAAATGAAAGGGTTCTAGCTTTGGGAACAGACTGACAAAGGCTTACATCAGTCTTGAAACTGAACTCATAATCTTTTTAATTCTCCCCTGTATTTCCTTCCTTGATTTGATAGACCACCACTCAGCCTGATTCTCACATTTAAAAATTTAAGAATGAGCCCTGGCTGGTGTAGCTCAGTGGATTGAGCGCGGGCTGTGAACCAAAGAGTCACTGGTTCCATTCCCAGTCAGGACACATGCCTGGGTTGCAGGCCAGGTCCCTGGTAGGGGCGTGTGAGAGGCAACCAAAGATTGATGTTTCTCTCCCTCTCTTTCCCCTTCTCTTCCCCTCTCTCTAAAAATAAACATATAAAATATTTTTTAAAAAATTTAAGAATGAGTCAAAACTTCTCCCTCTCCCTCACACATCTGTATCTACATCACACATTCTAATGAGGACAAATCTTTCATGAATACAAAATATATAAATAAAAGTAATTCAGGGACATGAGAAAAGTCAAACAGAACAGAAAGAAGTAAAATAAATACAGTTAAAGTTATATCCCTCCTTATCCTTAAGCCTCAGTGTCCTTCCTGAAAAGTAACCATGTCCATTCCTACTACCTTTCAAAGAAGTCTTCAATATCTACCAGCTTCTGTGTACATGTGAGTATGCAGAATCTATGTTTATGTACATTTGTTTAATTTTCAAAAATTTTACACAAGTGGGATTATACAATATAACCCACTCTGCCCCTGAGCTATTTCCCTTGTATTCTGGGAATCATCCCATTTCAATGGGGAAGTGCTCACATGCTCTCTAATGGCTGTATTTCAGTTGTCTGAATATACTGCCAGCTCCTCTTTATGGTCAGTGAGGCTACTGTCAGCTTTTCTTTGGTGTTAGTAAAGTGCTTCAGTAAACAGCTTTGCACGAATATCTTGGAGTGCTTTTGAAATTTTTTATAACATAAAGTCTTAGCAGGAAAATCACTGGATATTTTCTAGTGTGAATTTAATATTTTAAGTAAACTTTTAATAGAAGAAAATGACATATATGGAATGTGCAATTATGAAAAGCATACGACGTGATGAGTGTCTGTCATTTGACCACTGCTATGAAGCCAGCAAACAGTCCGTACACAGCACCCTGACGGCATCCCAGAATGTATCCTTCTACTCCCACCATGTCCCCAACCATCTCTCAAGGGTGACCACTATCATGAATTCTCCCACCACAGATTAGTTGTCTGTATTTGACATTCATATAAATAGTAAATGACAGCATATGTATTCTTTCCTGTATGTGTCCTTTCATTCAACATCATGCTGTTTCAGATGAAGACAGTTCACTCTTTCTAATCGCAATCTAGTACTTACTTCATCATATAACTCTCCCACAATTTTGCCATTGTACTATTGGAGGACACATCATGAATAAAGCTCCTACGAACATTCTTGTATGTACCTGTCTTTTGGTGAACACACACATTCATCTTTCTTGGATATCCCGAGAATGTTCAGCCTGAGTAGATAAAGCTGAACAGTTTTCCCAGGAGGATGTATATGCATTCACACTCCCACAATCAGTGTGTGAGAGTTCTAGTTGCTTGATCTTTTTAAAAATATATTTTATTGATTATGCCATTACACTTTTCCCATTTCCCCCCTTCATTTCCCTCCACGCTGCACACCTCCTCCCCCCACATTGCCCTCCTTTAGTTTATGTCCGTGTCATACGTTCTTTAGCTTCTACATTTCCCAAACTACTCTTGCCCTCCCCCCCCTGTCTATTTTCTCCCTACCATCTATGCTACTTATTCTCTGTACCTTCTCCCCACTTCTCCTCCTCCCATTTCCCTGTTGCTAACCCTCCATGTGATCTGCATTTCTGTGGTTCTGTTCCTGTTCTAGTTGTTTGCTTAGTTTGTTTGTTTGTTTGTTTGTTTGTTTTTATTTGGTTGTGGTTGTTAATAACTGTGAGTTTGCTGTCCTTTCACTGGTGATATTTTTTTTTCTTTTACTTAGATAAGTCCCTTTAACATTTCATATAATAAGGTGCTTGGTGATGATGAACTCCTTGAACTTGACCTTATCTGAGAAGCACTTTATCTGTCCTTCCATTCTAAATGAAAGCTTTGCTGGATAGAGCAATCTTGGATGTAGGTCCTTGCATTTCATGACTTAAAGTACTTCTTTCCAGCCCTTTCTTGCCTGCAAGGTCTCTTTTGAGCCATCAGCTGACAGTATGATGGGAACCCCTTTGTAGGTGATTGTCCCCTTATCTCTTGCTGCTTCTAGGATTCTCTCCTTCATTTTAATCTTGGCTAATGTAATTATGATGTGCCTTGGTGTGTTTGTTCCTCCTTGGGTCCAACTTCTTCGGGAATCTCTAAGCTTCCTGGACTTCCTAGAAGCCTATTTCCTTTGCCAGATTGGGGAAGTTCTCCTTTATTATTTATTTAAATATGTTTTCTGCTTGTTGTTCTTCCTCTTCCCCTTCTGATACCCCTATAATTTGAATGTTGGAACATTTAAAGATGTCCTGGATGTTCCTAAGCCTCGCCTCATTTTTTTTGAATTCTTGTTTCTTCCTTCTTTTCTGTTTGGTTGTTTCTTTCTTCCTTCTGGTCCACTCCATTGATTTGAGTCCCAGTTTTCTTCCCATCACTATTGGTTCCCTGTTCGTTTTCCTTTATTTCACTAAGTGTAACCTTCATATTTTCATCTAATTTGTGAACAAAATCAACCAGTTCTGTCAGCATCCTGATCACCAGTATTTTGAACTGTGCATCTGATAGATTGGCTATCTCTTGGTCACTTCCAAGTTTTGACTCTGGGGCTTTAATCTGTTCTTCCATTTGAGCCATAATTTTTTGTCTGGTCATGCCTGGAATGTATGAGGGGTGGAGCCTAGGTGTTTAGCAAGTCGGAGCAACCCAGGTGCTGGGTTGTGATGCTGTATGTGGGGGTAGGGTCCGAGAGGAGACAATGGCCCTTGCTCTACTCTTTCTTGGATTTCAGTCCCCTTTGCTGCTTCCCAAAAGCCAATTAGGCCCTTCTACTGCTGGTTTCCAGTTGGGTGAGCTTGTTTATGTTCTAGAACTCCATGGGTCTCTCCAATGAACTCTCCTGTGAGGCTGGGACCTTCTCCCAGCACCTCGACCTTGAAAGTTTCTCCAATTGGTGCTTTTAGGCTTTATTTCCCTGCGCTGGGGCCATGGGATGCTTGGTCTGTCTCACTGCCCATTTTTTGCCTGGTTTATCTGTGCATGAGTGTATGTCCACAATCAGCCAACCGCCTTGTGTGCCTCACTGCGTCTGCTCGTTTCCTCCCCGCACCCAGGTCGCCAACCATCACTTTTTCCTGCCAGGACCCCTCTCCGCTGGCCACTGACTCCACCCTTCTTACCAGTTTGGGTGAATGGTTCATTGTCAGACTTCCATACAGTTCAATTTTCCTTCTGCTCTGGTTGCGTTTTTGTTTCTAAATCTTAGTTGTCCTTAAATTTGGTTGTGTGAGGAGGCACAGTATTTCCACCTAGGCCTCCATCTTGGCTAGAAGTCCTAGTTGCTTGATTTTAATACACATATTTTTAATTCAATCTTTTTCCTTTATTGTTAGCACTTGTTTTCCTGTTTAAAATATCTTTCATATTTTCCCAGAAATTTTTTTTGTTTTTTTAGAAATTTTTTAATTCAATTTTTTATTGTTGTTCAAATACAGTTGTCTCCATTTTCCCCCACTGCTCTACCCAACCCCACTGACACCAACCTACCACCCTCAATCCTACTCCCCTTTGGTTTGTCCATGAGTCCTTTATAATGTTCCTTGATGGCCCTTTTCCTTCTTTCCCTCATTAGTCCCCTCCACTCTCCCCTTTGGTTATTATCAGTTTGTTCTTTATTTCCATGCCTCTGGTTATATTTTGTTGCTTGTTTCTTTTGTTGATTAGGCCCCACTTATAGGTGAGGTCATATGGTATTTGCCTTTCACCTCCTGGCTTATGTCACTTAGTATAATGCTCTCCAGTTCCATCCATGCTATTGTGAAGGGTAGGAGCTCCTTTTTGCTGCACAGTATTCCACTGTGTAAATATACTAGAAATTTTTGATCTACTCATTTACGGATGGGCATTTATGTTGCTTCCCAACACTTGACTATTGTAAGTTATGCTGCTATGAACATTGGGGTGCATAGATTTTTTTGATTTGGTGTTTCAGGATTTTTAGGGTATAATCCCAGCAGTGAAACTGCCAGGTCAAAAGACAGTTCCATTTTTAGTTTTCTGAGGAAATTCAGAAAACTGTTTTCCATACTGTTTTCCATAGTGGCTGCACCAGGCTGCATTCCCACCAACAGTGTACTTGGGTTCCCTTTTCTCCACAACCTTGTCAGTACTTGTTGTTTGTTGATTTGTTTATGATGGCCATTCTGACTGGTGTGAAGGGGTATCTTATTGTGGTTTGAATTTGCATTTCTCTGATGGCTAGTGATATTGAGCACCCTTTCATATATCTCTGGGCCTTCTGTATGTCCTCCTTGGAGAAGTGATCATTCAAGTACTATGCCCATTTTTTAATTAGGTTGTTTGTTTCCCTGGAGTGGGGTCATGTGAGTTCTTTATATCTTTTGGAGATCAGACCATTGTCCAAGGTATCATTGGCAAATATATTTTCCCATACAGTTAGTTCCCTTTTCATATTGCTGATGTTTTCTTTAGCTGTACAGAAGCTTTTTATTTTGGTGAAGTCCCATTTGTTTATTCTTTTTTTATGTCCCTTGTTCTAGGGGACACATCAGTGAAAATATTGCTGTGTGTAATATCTGAGATTTCCCTGCCTATGTTCACCTCTAGGACTTTTATGGTGCCATTTCTTATATTTAACTTTTTCCACCTTGAGTTTATTTCTGTGTATGGTGTAAGTGGGTGGTGGAGTTTCATTTTCTTGCAGGTAGCTGTGTAGGTCTCCTAACACTATTTGTTGAAGACACTATTTTTACTCCATTGTATGCCTCTTCCCCCTTTGTTGAATATTAATTAACTATAGAGACTTGGGTTTATTTTTGTTCTCTATTCTATTCCATTGATCTATATGTCTGTCCTTATGCCAGTACCAAGCTGTTTAGATTACAGTGGCCTTATAATATAGTTGGATATCAGGTATTGTGATTCCTCCTACTTTGTTCTTCTTTCTCAAAATTGTGGCAGCTACTCAGGGTCATTTATAGTTCCATATAAATTTTGAAATGTTTTTTCTATATCTGTTAAATACGTCATTGATATTTTACTCAGGATTGCACTGAAACTATACATTGCTTTGGGTAGTTTGGACATTTTGATGATGTTTATTCTTGCAATCCATGAACACAGTATATGCTTCCCTTTCTTCATGTCTTCCTTAATTTCTTTCTTCAGTGTTGTATAGTTTTCTGAGTACAGGTCTTTTACCTCCTCGGTTAGGTTTATTCCTAGGTGCTTTATTTTTCTTGTTGCTATATAGCAAATGGATTTTTTCCCTGATTTCTGTTTCTGATATTTCATTGCTGGTGTACAAAAATGCCTTCAATATCTGAATACTGACTTTGTATCCCACTGCTTTGCTAAATTCACTTATTGGGTAGAGTAGTTATTTGGTGGAGTCTATAGAGTTTTCTATGTACACTATCATGTCATCTGCAAACAATGATAGTTTTACTTCCTCCTTTCCAATTTGGATGCCTTTTATTTCTTTATCTTGTTTAAATGCTGTATCTAGGACTTCCAATTCTATGATGAATAGAAGTGGTGAAAGTGGACATCCTAGTCTTGTTCTTGATGTTAGTGGCAAAGCTTTTAGTTTTTCCCTATTGAGTATGACATTGGCTGTAGGTTTCTAATATATGGCCTTTATTATGTTGAGGTGTGCCCCCTCTACTCCCACTTTGCTGAGTGTTTTTATGTAAATGGGTGCTGTACCCTATCAAATGCTTTTCCTACATCTATTGATATGAACATGTAATTTTTGTCTTTCATTTTAAGTGATGTATCATGTTTATTGATTTGAGAATATTGTACCATCCTTGCATCCCTGGGATGAATCCCACATGATCATGGTTTATGATCTTTTCATGTATTGCTGGATGCAGTTTGCCAATATTTTGTTCAGGATTTTAGCATCTATGTTCATCAGCAATATTGGCCTGTAGTTTTCTTTTTTGTTCTATATTTATCTGTTTTGGGGATTAGGATGATGCTGGCCTTGTATAAGAGGTTGGGAGTATTCTCTCTTCTTGGATTTTCTGGAATAGTCTGAGAAAGATAGGGGTTAGCTCTTCATGAAATGTTTTGTAAAATTCTCTGAAACTGTCTGGTCCAGGACATTGTGTGCTGGGAGTTTTTTGATTATTGCTTCTATTTTACTATTTGTCATTGGTCTGTTCAGGCTTTCTAAGCTGCTTCTTCACTCAGTTTTGGAATATTACATTTTTCCAGAAATTTGTCCATTTCACCCAGGTTTTCAAGTATCTTTGCATATAGTTGATCATAGTAATTTCTTACAATCCTTTGTATTTCTGTGGTAGCAGTTGTAATCTCTCCTCTTTCATTTCTAATTTTATTTATCTGAGTCCTCTCTCTTTTTTGCTTGATGAGTCTGGTAAACGTCTTGTTGATTTGGTTTATCTTTTCACAGAAACACCTCCTGGATTATATGATCCTTTCAATTGTTTGTTTTTTTTAATCTCTATGTCATTTAATTCTACTCTGATCTTGGTCATTTCCTTCCTTCTACTTGCTCTAGGCTTTGCTTGTTATTGTTCCTTGAGTTATTGTAGATGTAGCATTAGGTTGTTTATTTCAAATGTTTCTGCGTTTTTTAGGTATTACTATGAACTTCGATTTTTTTCTTTAAGTTTGCTTTGGCTTTGAGTATTTATAATTTTGATAGACAATGCTGAATTTCTTTTAAAATTGTTCTCAAGTACCTCTACCTACAGTTTATGACTTAGCTTAATTTCTAATCCTCTCCCCAACACCAAGTATTATTTAAATTTTTCACTTTGGCAACATGATAGGATAAAAATGATATTTTATGGTGTTCTGTATTAAAACATTTGCTTATTTGAATAAGTTGAATTTGTTATGCTTATTATTTTTTCTTGTAAATCTTCATATCCTTTGCTTATTTTTTAAATTGAACTTCTGGGTTTTCACTACTGATTTGTACAGATCCTTTATAAATTAAGAAAATTAGTTCTTAATAGCTTTCCTGGTTGATCAGTGCTCTTTTGTCTTCTTTTAGGGTATATTTTGCAAAGTGATTTCCATGTTTATGCAATTCAAATTAATTCCCTTTTCTCTGTATGTGTTTTGGGGTTTATATTATGTCTTCCTTCCGCCCTTTCATATTTTTTGAACTTGATCATGTTTTCTTTTCTTTTTTTAAATTTAATTCTCGTTCAAGTACAGTTTTCTGTCTTATATTTCCAGCCCTGCTCCACCCCAGTGCTCCCCACCTCCCTCCCATTTCCACCCCCCACCTTAGTTATTGTCCATGTGTCCTTTATACTTGTTCATGTGAGCCCTTCTCCTTTTCCCCTGTGATTCTCTGCCCTCTCCCCTCTGGTCCCTGTCAGCCTGTTCCATATTTCAGTGTCTTTGGTCATATTTTGCTTGTTTGTTAGTTTTGTTGTTTAGATTCCTGTTAAGGGTGATATCATATGGTATTTTTCTTTCACCACCTGGCTTATTTCACTCAGCATAACTTGGTCATGTTTTCTAAAAGTGTATTAATGAACTTACCACATTTAAATCATTGAGTCATATGGTATATAGTTTAATGTAAGATTGATCTCATCTAATTTTCCTTGGTCCTGTATCAGGGAGCCTGCTATGTAACAAAGATCATGAAGAAAAGGTACCATTAACATCTAGTGGGACCGAAGGTTGTGGGTTATTGTTAAGCTGATTAACATCATTGTCCCAATCCGGTTAAACTTAGTTAGAAACACTGATTCCAAGAGCAACCGCAAGCCCCACCCCCATATACCCTGAGAGAGATCCAGTAGTTATTGTAGTTCAAGTATACGTGTATTTCTTCTTGCTTTTTTAGATAATTTGGACTAATAATTCAAAGATAATGTTTTTTCTTCCACTTGCCTCTTCAGCAACTGTTCCCATTCCTTTCTCACAAAGAAAAGGAAAAAGAAGAGAAACCTGTAAGTTATGTTCCTGACCTGAACCACTGTGAAAAGACAGACCTAACCAGAAGCCCCCATGTCTCACACTCTCTAGCCCATCATCCCCTCTCTGGGTCTTATCTATCTGCTTCTTTTTTGACTTTCATTGCTAAGGACATTACACTTCAGGAAAATCCGACTTTTCTACCATCTCTCTTCTACCTTCTGATCAGGATGTGGATGGAGACAATGACATGACGAGAAAGGATTCCTATCCTCAAGGGGTTTGTCTCTCTCCTTTTTGTTGCCCAGTGACCCATTTGGTAGGTTTCTCTACAATCCAAGTGTATTTGAAAATCTCCAGGATTTTGTTTATTCATTTTTGCCTCATTTTGAATTTTGGAAGTCAGTGCCACATGTCAATTCTTGGATTATTGTGTCTTTTTATGATTAATTTAAATTTAAGGAATATGCTTTTATCCCATTCTTTGTTTGAATGTGGCTGCAGGTTTTTCTTCTGATTTTTATCTTATCTTTTAATCATTGTATTAAGTTTTGGGAAGGAAAATTCTTTAACTTGGTTTAACACAAAAGAATAAAAATCCAAGCATACTCAAGAAGATTAGAAACACACACACAGTCACAAGCTACAGGTGTTTTCCTTACCTGACATTGACTTACTTATAAAACTATCATAATCAAGTCAGAGTGGTTTTTTATACAGGGGGAGTCAACACACAATGAAACACACTATGGAGCATAGAAATAGGTCAATGAATATTTTAATAGTTAATATATTGTATGGTTCTGCAGGGTAGTAAGAAAAGTATAGATTTTTAAAGATATGGTGCTGAGCATATTTGTAACCATGTGGAAATAAATGAAATTGGACCCCTTACCTCATCATATCCTACACACAAATCAAGTCACAGTAGAAGGCAAAACTAGAAAGCATTTACAAAGTGATGTGGAAGAACATCTTATGACCTCAAAGTAGGGATGTCCTAAGTAAGACACTAAAAACAGAAACCATAGAGAAATAGTCATAAATTTAACTACACTGAAATTAAGAACTTTGGTTTATCACCAAAAAGTGAGAGCCAAACTAAAAGATACCTGAAACAATTACAGTGAATAAAACATTAGGATACAGGGCAGATTAAAACACTCTAAAACAAATAAGCAAATCATTACCAATATTATAAATAAATATACAAAAGAGATGAAAAAGAATTTCATAGAAGCATAAATAGGAAGCCTAAAAATCTGAAAAAAACTTTAACCTCATAGGTACTGAGGAAAACAGAAATGAAAACCACAACTAGATACAATTTCATACCACCTGATTGGCCAAATTTAGAAGTCTCATAATACCAAGAGTAGGCATGGATTCAGAGAACTCTTAGTCCAGTACTCATAGCAGTGCAAACTGGTAATGACAACTTGGGAAACAGTCTAGCAATACTGGGAACATTGATCATGTGTATGATCACCAAACAGCACCTGCCTTCTATGCAACCTTTTCCAGACTACCTCTTGCTCAAATGTACCAGATGTGGACAAGAATATTCAGAACTGGTATAAGCCAAATATTCATCAACAGAAGCATGGATAAGTCAGGTGTTGAAAATTCATACAATGGAAAATTAAACAGCAATGAAAAAATTCACTCCAGTGACACTAACATGGATAGATCTCAGCATTTCTTCTGAGAAATAGCTGAGATCTATCCAATGCTGAATGCCTAGATACATATAAACCAGTTCAAACAAACGAAACTAAGCAATAAGTGGCTTAAAAAATCAGGAATCCTAAACCTATTTATACACCGATGAGAAACATGCCACTCAAGTGGAAAATTGTAACTGTAAAGATATGAAGAGAGTTATATCCCTGAGAGTGAAGAGAATGGACTTCAAAAAATTACCTCTCTATTTTATTTTGGGTTCAGAGTGTTACCCAGTTATTGACTGCATGATCCCTTTTTATATTTTTTAATAGGAAGTACAATACAAAGACAAAATCTTGCACTGAGTAATTTGAGTAAGTTGTCCAATCACCCTCCAACACTTTAAAATACATTTTACAAGCAACAAAATTCTAACCACTTTACAGGAGAACATAACCATACCACAAACATCAATAACAGGAAGTTAACAATGATGTTTGTCAACTTAGATGTTAGTCCTGATCAAAGCCTCACACTTCATTCAGGATTCACCAATTATCTCACTAATGTCTTTTATAGCAAAAAGACTCAGTTTGGAAATGTATGTTTCCTTTGGTCTCCTCATCTAGAATAATTCTTTAGCCATTCTGTGATATTTATGACCTCAGCACTTTTTATATTTATGGGCCAATTATTTTCTAGAATGTCTCTCAATTTAGGTTTGTCTAATGTTTTAAAATTCTTAGATTTAAGCTATGTCTCTTGGCAGGAATGTATCACAGAAGTAATGTTGTGGTCACATTGCATCCTACCAGGTGGAACAGATCAATAGTTCTTATTTGTCCCATACTGATGATGTTCACCTTTATGACTTAACAATATTGCTGAAAACTCAAATTTTGTCATTAATAAGTATTTTGTAGGAAGGGAATTTGAAAAGTTCTAAATATGTTATTCTCACTGAATTTCTCATTTATTTATTTGTTTATGTCTGTATGGGCTCATGGTTTTCTAATTCATTAAATGGATTAAAAACTGTTATTACATTATTTATTTTGATGCTCAAATTATCTAGATTTGGCTAGTGGAGGCCTATTCAAGTTGGTCTTTGGGACCATTTGACATGACCACCCTTGTTTGTGCCCTTCTTTGCTTTCTGGCATGAACATTGTTCCAAGTTTATCTTATACTTTTCCTGTCCCATCCCTGGAATCACCCATTTTTCCAAGGTTCCCTCATTCTTTATAGAGAGAGAGGGGGAAAAAGCATTTAGCAGCCCAGATCTGGGTGCTAGCTGTGTTCATTGCTATTGAGGTATCGCTCCTCCCCTCTTAATAAACAATCCTTGACAATACATTCACAGCTATATTTATTCCTGTTACCTATATTCCTGTATCATGAATATTGAAAAGCATGAGTTTGTACTGATACAGTTTGTACTATTCCAATTGTAGTACCATATCACAAGTTACTCTCTTAGCATATTTGTAACACACTTCTCTATTAATGAGAAACCAACTTTCATTTTTTTACATAGTTCTGTTTTTAAGTATAACATATTGGTTATACTGTTAACGTTGGCCCAGTTTTTCTGCCTGTGCCCCCCACACCCAGTATCCCCCATTTCCTCTGGCAATCCCCCTTTTAGTTTGTGCCCATGAGTCATACATGTAAGTTCTTTGGCTACTCCATTTCCTATATTGATCTTAACTCCTATCTAATCTGTACCTACCAACTGGTACTTCTTATTCCCTGCACCCTTTTCACCATTCTCCCTCTTCCCCTTCCCAACTGATAACCCACCAAATGATATCCATATCTATGATCCTGTTTCTGTTCTGTTTGTTTGCTTAGTTCATTTTTTAGATTCACTTGTTGATTGTTGTGAATTCATTGCAATTTTAATGTTCATTGTTTTGATCTTCTTTTTCTTAGATAAGTCCCTTTAACATTTCATACAATGGTGACTTGATGATGGTGAACTCCTAGTTTTCCCTTGTCTGGGAAGCACTTTATCTACCCTTTGATTTTAAATAATAACTTTGCTGGGTTGAGCAATCTTAGCTGTAGGTCCTTGCTTGTCATGACTTTAAGTATTTTTTGCCAATCCCTTCTAGCCTGCACAGTGTTTTTTGAGAAACCACGTGAGGATCTTATGGAAACTCCTTTGTAGGTAATTGTCTGCTTTTCTCTCTGTTTATTTGTAGAGAGAGAAAAGGTTCTCGCTTTACCTTTAAGCTTTGGGATTTTAATTATGATGTGTCTTGGTGTGGGCCTCTTCCCATCCATCTTGTCTGAGACTCTGTACTCCTGGACTTGTATGTCTGTTTCCTTCACCAAGTTAGGGAGTTTTCTTTCATTATTTTTTTCAAATAAATTTCCAATTGCTTGATCTTTCTCTTCTCCTTCTAGCATGATTATGATTCAAATGTTGGTATATTAGAAATTGTCTCAGAGGCTACTTATATTATCCTCATTTTGGGGGGGGGTTCTTTTTTCTTCTTGCTGTTCTGATCAATTTATTTTTTTTATTCCTTATGTTACAAATCATTGATATTTCTCAGCTTCATCTACTCAACTGTTATTTCCCTGTAAATTTTTCTTTATTTCACTTAGGATAACCTTCATTTCTGTCTGGGTCTTTTTTATGCTATTGAAATACCCAATGAGTTCATTGAGCATCCTAATAACCAGTGTTTTGAACTCTGCATCTGAGAGATTGCTTATATTCATTTCATTTAGTTCTTTTTCTGGAGTTTTGATCTGTTCTTTCATTTGGGGCATGTGTCTTTGCCTCCTCATTTTGGCAGCCTCCCTGTTTTTGTTTCTATGTATTAGGTAGACCTGCTTTGACTCCCTATCTTAGTAGTGTTTCCTATTATAGAAAAGTACACCTATATTTTGGATGGGGCATTACCTTATGAAATCAGCAGAGTGGGTCAATCTGTGTGAACCAGGTTGATAGAGTCTCAGATGTAATGGTGTCCCTCTGTGACTCTGTGTGGTAGAGGGTTCAGAAAAGGGACAATGGCCACTGCCTGGCCTCTGGAGTTTTGTCTGGGAAGAAGCTCTTCCCCAGCACTCATCCTGGTGCCAGACACTTCAGTTTCTCCCCATATGCCATTGGTGCCCTTCTAGCTCCTACCCTGGTTCTGGAGCCCAGATGGAGTCTGTGTACGTACTATATCCATTGTGTGCCCTATAGGAGGAGATGCTTGAGAATCCCACAGTTTCTTCTGCTGCCCCCATCCCCACTGGTTTTTATAGCCAGAAGTTATGGGGACTTATCTTCCTGGCACTGGAACCCTGGGCTGTGTAGTCTGGTGTGAGACTGGGATACCTCACTTCCAAGGTAACCCTCCCAATTTCGATCTACCACATATGGGTGTGGGACCACCCATTCTGTGTCTCCATGTCTCCACCCCTCCTACCCATCTGGATGAATATGATTTCTTTAATTTCTTGGGAGTCAGACTTCCATACAGCTTGGTTTTCTGACAATTCTGGGTGAGAGTTATTTTGTAGTTTAGTTGCAATATTGGCTCTGGTTGTGCATGGAGGTGAACTGTTTTTACCTACATGTCCATCTTGACTGCAAGTCAATGTAAATAATTCTTTCTTTGATCTATTCCTCTATATAATCAATCTTCTACATCAATGCCTCTGTCCCTTGCCTAGTACGGATGTCCTCCTTTCTTCATTCAGCTTTGACTCTTGATCAAAAGGGCTTTAATTATCCCTTCAGCTTGACTAACTTTGTAAGGCACCTAATAGCCTCCCTCTTCTTAGAATACTTACTTTAGAAAATCTGTTATTGCAAATTCCTTCTCTGCCCATTTAAAATGAATGTAAATGTTCTCCAAGCCCTGCCTGGTGTGGCTCAGCAGACAGAGTGCCAGCCTGTGAACAAAAGTGTAGTCTGTTCCTTTCCCAGACTAGGGCACATGCCTTGGTTGCAGGCCAGGTCCCCAGTAGGGGGCAGACAAGAAGCAAGCACACATTTGATGTTTCTCTACCTGTCTTTCTCCCTCCCTTCCCTCTCTAAAAAATGAATAAATAAAATCTACAAAAAAAGATTCTCCAAGACTGTTGCCAGTTTTACAACCAAGGATTGTCTTTCTTAAGCACCCAGGAACCATGTCTTTGAAATATAAACATCAGAGGAGCTAGCACCCCTGTCTCATAATCTCTGTGCGAAGGTGGAAGCCTAACTAAGATAGGTTCCAAGTAGCAAATCCAGATGGCCTAATGACACAGAAATGCATTTGCAAACTCAAGAGTTAATGTGCTCCACATTTCCCACTGACCAACCTTCCCCCTGGTAGTTCAGTGTTTTCCCATTAGCTCACCCCAGGGCTCTAAAACCTTCCCACCTTTTGCTTCAGTACAATTGAGTTCAGTGTCTCTTCCCACTCTTATCATAATCTTTTTTTAAGTATATTTTATTGATTATACCATTGCAATTTTCCCAATTTTTTCTGCCCTTTATCCCCTCTACATCCTGCAACCCACACCCTCCTGCATCCCCCCCTTAGTTTATGCCCCTGGTTCATAGATATAAGTTCTTTGACTTTTCTGTTTCCTATACTATTCTTAACCTTTCCCCTCCTATTTTATGCCTAGCAATTATGCTACTTATTCCCTGTACCTTTACCTCCCATTCTTCCCCTCCCCCTCCCCACTGAAAAGCCTCCATGTGGTCTCCATTTCTGTGGTTCTGTTTCATTCTAGTTGTTTACTTAGATTTTTTTGTTGTTTTTAGGTTCATTTGTTGATAGTTATGAGTTCATTGTAATTTTACTATTAATAGTTTTTGATCCTCTTCTTAGATAAGTCCCTTTAACATTTCATATAATAAGGGTTTGGTGATGATGAAGTCCTTTAGGTTTACCTTGCCAGAAAAGCTATTTATCTGCCCTTCCATTCTAAATAATAGCTTTGCTGAATAGAGTAATCTTGAAAGTAGGTCCTTGCCATTTATGACTTCAAATACTTCTTTCTAGTCCCTTCTTACCAGTAGGTTTCTTTTGAGAAATCAGCTGACAGTCTTATAGGAACTCCTTTGTAGGTAACTGTCTCCTATCCTCTTGCTGCTTTTAAGATTCTCTTTATCTTTAATCTTGGCTAATATAATTTATGATGTGTCTTGGTTTGTTCCTCCTTGAATCCAATTTCTTTCAGACTCTCTAGGCTTCCTGGGAGTCTATTTCCTTCACCAGATTGAGGGAGTTTTCCTTCATTATTTGTTTAAATGAGTTTTAATTTTTTTGCTCTTGTTCTTCTCCTTCTGGCACCCCGTATGATTCAGATGTTAGAGCCCTTAAAGTGGTCCCATAGGTTCCTAAGCCTCTCTTTTTAAAAAAAATTCTTGTTTCTTCACTCTGTTCTGGTTGAATGTTTGTTTTTTACTTTTTTTCCAAATTGTTGATTTGAGTCCCAGTCTCCTTCCCTACACAGTTGTTTTCCTGTTTATTTTGCTTTATTTCACTTTAGGTAGCCTTCATTTCTTCCTTCATTTTGCAACTGAGCTCAATCAGTTCTGCGAGCATTCTGATTACCAGTGTTCTGAAATGTGCATCAAATTGGTTGGCTATCTTCTCATCACTTAGCTCTTTTTCTGGGGTTTTGACTTGTTCTTTCATTTGGGCCATATTTGACTTGGTGCACCTGTTATGTTGTAAGGGGGTGGGGCTTTAGGTATTTGCCTGGGCCGGTCAACCCTCTTTGCTGCACTGTGGTGCTGTCTGTAGGGGAGGGGTCAGAGAGGGAACAATGCCACTTGCTCACTCTGCTCTAGCCCCACTTTCCAGAGAACTCTCCTGTGAGACTGCAAGTTTCCCCCGCTGTTGCAAACCCCACAGTATTTTACAGCTAGTTTTGAGTCTTTAGTTTCCCATTCAGCCAGCCCTGCCTTACTCATGCAGTCTACTGCCTTGCCGTGTGTCCTCTGCACTGGGCTGCCAGTCTCCTGTCTACACCCCACCTACAAGTCTGGGTGAATATTTCTTTAACTCCTTGGTTGTCAGAGTTCCATGCAGTTTGATTTTCTGGCACTTATTTGTTTATTGTTTTTAAATTGGTTATCATCTTTCTTTTTGTTGTATGAAGAAGTGAAGCATTTCTATGTATACCTCTATCTTGGCTGGAACACTGCCATAGTCTTGAAAAAAGTTTTAATTACCTAGTTAACTATGTCCAGTGAACTTTTTATTTCTGGCTACTCTTTATTTCTGACACTCTTTATTTCTGACACTCTTTATTTCTGGCTACTCTCCCAGATGAACACATTCTAGCTCTAGCTCTAGCTCTGTCACCCTATGCTGGGCAGCCACCTGCTTGTGTAGCCTCCTCACCCCGTCTGGCTCTGAGTCTGCACATTGGAGGTGGATACTATTTTTACATTGTCCAGCTTCTGACTCCTCCTCTGAGATCACCCCTCTGAGAGGCCACCTTCCTTAGTTCTGGGCTACTGAGATATTCCTTCTCTTCCACCAGACATCTACCTTTTCCTGCCCATCCAGTGGTTTTAGGACTGAACTGTTTGAAAATGAAGGAGAGGGTAAGAGAAAGGAAAAAAAGGAAGACTTCATTAGTTTTATTCCAGATGTTCCTGCCCTGGCCACACATTGAAATTAGGAACAAATGGACAGTAACCAGAGGAAAGGTGGGAGGGGATACTGGGGAGAGAATAGAGAAGGGTTTTCAGGAACATCTATAAAGGAGACATGGACAAAACCAAAGGTGGATAGGATCAGGGGAAGGAAGGGGGATGGCTGGGGTGCGGGGGAAGTGGTTTGGTGAAAGTGAAAAGAAATGTACCTAAACAACAATAAAAAAAATTTAAACGAAGAAAAAAAAGAAATGCTTAGGGAGCCTTTAAAATTACTGATGGTTGGTCCTTTTCCCAGAGAGATATGCTTGTTCAATAGAGGTCTTATGTATCTCCTTTTTGTGAAAATTTGTATATGTCAACTGCAGTCTGGCTAAGAACCACTCCTTATTAGGGACAATGGAATGTAGGAGTTCAGATGAGTTTGAGGATCTGGAGAATGGAACATGTGAGAAAGCCCATCTGATGGCTTCAATTTTGTCCTATATGTAGAAAGATATGTCAACAAGTGAGAGTGATAGTGGTTAAAATTGTTAGGGTGGGGGAAGAAGAGAATTATGAATATGCTTCTTCAGAGAGGGAGATGAAGCTTAATAAGTAACTACAGACAAAGGGAAGTGTACATTGCCTATTTGAAGTTAAAAGCTTCAGGACCTGGCAAATTTCTAAATATTAAATTTATACATTTTAAAAGATATGTATAGAAAAAGTAGAAAAAGTAAACAATGGAAAACAGAGATTGTGTTTGGATAGTATGATGTTCCCCCTTCTTTGTATATCATTGCTTCTTAAGTTTGAAAATGAACCCTTATGTTGAAATCAGAAAAGTTGGCATTCATGCTACCTCTCACTATCAGAACCAACAAGTAGAGACAAGCAGTCAGTCTTTATGGGTGCTTGATTTAGATCATTGGTGATCTGAGAAGATGGCAATTATGTACCCTCAAAAACCATCTTAACACCTCATTTTAAGCTGATATTTTTATAAAGAGAATAGATACGATCTAAGGGCTTGGGAAAAAAGATTATTTGGGAGACTTTCAGCCAAGATAAGAATGTAGGTAGACATACTGTGCCTCCTTGCACACCCAAAATAAGGACAACAATTTAGAAACAAAATAACAACCAGAACTGACAAAAAATTGAACTGTACGGAAGACTGACAACCAAAGAGTTAAAATAAACACATTCACCCAGACCAGTTGGCAGGGTGGAGTCGGGCAGCTGGGCAGAGAGGAATTGAGGCACAAAAAGTGGAGGCACTGGGTGTGCAAGGCAGCAACTGACAAACCTCAAGCACACAAGATGGCAGTGGGTGGACCCTGGGTATACAAGGAAAGGCTGGCAGACCCCGGGCACAGGGTGGCAACAGGCAGACCCAGCGAGGCAGCAATTGTGAAGCAAGGCACTGCCCGCAAGGCAGCTGGCTGACCTCAATTACACATTCACTCACAGATAGACCAGGCAAAACTGAAGAGCAAGACAGACCACACAAGCCAGGGTTCCAGCACCCAGAAATGAAGCCTCAAAACACCGATTAAAAACACCTGTGAGGGTTGAGGCACAGGGAGAGACTCCCAGACTGACAGGAGAGTTTGTTGGAGAAACACAAAGGGTTCTACAACATACACAAGCCCACCCACATGGGAATCAAACCAGAAAGGCCTAGTTTGCTTGGGGAAGTGGCGGAAGGGACTGAAACCCAACAGAGAGTGGAGCAAGCACCATCGTTCCTTCTTAGACCCCGCATCCACATACAGCGTCACAACCCAGCAACTAGGTTGACCTGCCCTGGTGAACATCTAAAGTTCTCCCCCTCAATATGTAACAGGGAAGACAAGACCAAAACATGGCTCAAAGAAAAGAACAGATCAAAGCCCAACAGCAAATACAACTAAGCGACGAAGGGAGAGCCAACCTATCAGATGCACAGTTCAGACCACTGGTGATCAGGATGCTCACAGAATTGGTGAGCATGAATTTTGGTAGCAAATTAGATGAAAAAAAAGAAAGCTACACTAAGCAAAATGAAGGAAAATACACAGGGAACCAAAGTAATGGGAAGGAAAGTGGGACTCAAATCAAGGGAGTGGACCAGAAGTAAGAAAGAAACAACCAAACAGAAAAGAATGAAGAGACAAGAAATTTTAAAAAATGAGGAGAGGCTTAGGAACCTCCAGGACATCTTTAAACATTCCCACATCTGCATTATAGGGGTACCAGATGGAGAAGAGGAAGAGCAACAAGTGCAAAAGTTGTTTAAACAAATAGTAAAGGAGAACTTTCCCAATCTGGAAAAGGAAATAGGCTTCTAGGAAGTCCAGGAAGCTTAGAGAGGCCCAAAGAAGTTGGACCCAAGGAGAAAAACACCAAAACACATCATAATTACATTACTGAAGATTAAAGATAAGGAGAGGAGCTTAAAAGTAGCAAGAGAAAAGGAGACAGTTACCTACAATGGAGTTCCCATTAGACTATCGGCTGATTTCTCAAAAAAACCTTGGAGGCAAAAATGGCTGAAAAGAAGTAATCCAAGTCATGAAATGCAAGGACCTACATTCAAGATTGCTCTATCCAGCAAAGCTTTCATTTAGAATGGAAGGGCAGATAAAGTGTTTCTCAGATAAGGTCAAGTTCAAGGACTTCATCATCACCAAACCCTTATTTTATGAAATATTAAAGGGACATATCTAAGAAAAAGAAGAAAAAAAACATGTATAGTAAAATGATAGCAAACTCAAAATTACTAACAACCACATCTAAAAAGAAAAAAGCCTAAGCAAATAACCAGAGCAGGAACAGAACCAAAGAAATGGTGATCACATGGAGAGTTAGCAACACGGGAGTGGGAAGAGGAGAGAGGGGGAAAAGGTACAGAGAATAAGTAGCATAGATGGTACGTAGAAAATAGACAGGGGAAGGGCAAGAATTGTATGGGAAACATAGAAGCTAAAGAACTTATGACACATGGAAATGAACTAAAGGGGGGAATGTGGGTGTGAGAGTTATACAGGGTGGAGGGGAATGAAGAGGGAGAAATAGGACAAATGTAAGAGCATATTCAATAAAATATTTTTTGAAAAAGGATTAATTGGATAAGAATTGCACTCCAGCAATGATTTAACTAGTCCTTCCTTACAGTTGATCAGAAATTCTCCCTGGGGAGTCAGGACAGATCAATTCAAGAAGTTGAGGCTAACAAGAAGAGTCTCACAAACAATGGGAAGACAAAGAAACAGTCCCCAAATGAAAGAAAAGGAGGAAGCCTCAGAGAGAATGTTAGATGAAATAGAGGCAAGTCAACTATCAGATATTGAATTCAAAGGACTGGTTATCAGGAAATTCAAAGAGTTCACAATGAGCTACCAGAAACTACAGGGGAGCTACAATGAACTCACCACAAACTGTATCAACATGAAAAAGGAAATAGAAACTATCAGCAAAGGCCAAGAGGATATGAAGAATACAATTTCTGAACTGAAGAACACAGTAGAAGGAATGAAAAGCAGGATCAATGAGACAGAAGATCAGATCTGCGAGTTGGAGGACAAAGTAGAAAGAAACTCCCAGAAAGAGAAAGAAAAGGAAAAGAGGCTCAGAAAGAATGAGGAGGGATTAAGAGAAATGCAAGACAGTATGAAATGTGATAATATCCAAATAATAGGAATAACAGAAGGAGAAGAAGGACAAGGGATAGAAAACCTATTTGAGAGAGTAATGATGGAACATTTCCCTAATTTGATGAGAGAAAAGGTCACACAAATCCAGGAATCACAGAGAGTCCCAATCAAGAGGAACCCAAAGAGGCCCACTTCAAGACACATCATCATTAAAATGGCAAAATTCCAAGACAAAGAGAGAATCTTAAAGGCAGCAAGGGAGAAAAAAGAAGTAACATACAAGGGAGCCCCAATAAGGTTAACTACTGACTTCTCAATGGAAACACTCCAAGCAAGAAGAGAATGGCAAGAAATATTCCAAGTAATGAGAACCAGAGGCCTACAACCAAGGTTACTTTACCCAGCAAGGCTCTCAATCAAGATAGAAGGCCAAATAAAGAGCTTCCAAGACAAAAGAAGTCTAAAAGAATATGCCTCCACCAAACCAGCTCTACAAGAAATACTAAAAGGACTGCTTGAAGGAAAGGAAGGAAAAGAGAGGAACACAGGTACAAAAATGGCCATGAGTAAGTACCTATCAATAATAACCTTAAATGTAAATGGATTAAATGCTCCAATCAAAAGACATAGAATAGCTGAATGGATAAGAAAGCATGACCCACACATATGCTGCCTACAAGAGACCCACCTCAGGACAAAAGGCCACCACAGACTAAAAGTGAAAGGCTGGAAACAAATTTTCCAAGCAAACGGACAAGAAGAAAAAGCCAGGGTAGCAATACTCATATCAGACAAAATAGACTTTAAAAAAAAAAAAGACCATAAGGAGAGACCCAGAAGGTCATTTCATAATCTCAAGGGAAGAATCCACCAAGAAGACATTAACATCATAAATATATATGCATCCAACATAGGAGCACCCAAATATATAAAGAAAATCTTAGAGGACTTCAAGAAAGATATTGACAACAACACAATTATAGGAGGGGATTTTAACACCCCACTGTCAAAAATGGACAGATCTTGCAAGCAAAATATCAACAAAGATATAGTGGCATTAAACAACACCCTATATGAAATGGACTTAACTGATATATATAGAGCCCTGCATCCCAAAGAAGCTAAATACACATTCTCTTCAAATGCACATGGGACATTTTCAAAGACAGACCACATAATAGGACACAAAAGGAGCCTCAGAACATTCAAGAAAATTGAAATGATACCAAGCATTTTCTCTGACCACAAGGGACTGAAACTGGAAACCAACCCCAAAGGGAAAAACCCCAAACACCCAAAATCATGGAGACTGAATGGTATGCTATTAAACAACGAATGCGTCAAGAATGAAATTAGGGAAGAAATTAAAAAGTTTCTGGAAACAAATGAAAATGAACTCACAACAACCCAAAACTTATGGGACACAGTGAAGGCAGTCCTGAGAGGGAAGCTCATACCAATACAGGCTTACCTAAAGAAGACAGAAACATTTCAAACAAACAACCTAACCTTCCCCTGCAAGAACTTGAGGAACAACAACAAACACAGCCCAGAGCAAGTAGAAGGAAGGAAATAACCAAGATCAGAGCAGAATTAAATGACATAGAGACTAAAAGCACAATTCTAAGGATCAATGAATCCAGAAGTTGGTTTTTTGAAAAGATAAACAAAACAGACAAGCCTCTAAGTAGGCTCATCAAGAAAAGAAAGGAGAGGACACAAATAAACACAATCAGAAATGAAAGAGGAGAGATTACAACTGATACCACAGAAATAGAAGGGATTGTAAGAAATTACTATGAAGAACTGTATGCCAAGAAATTTGAAAACCTAGGTGAAATGGACAAATTTCTAGAAAAATATAATCTTCCAAAACTCAATGAAGAAGAAGTAGAAAGCCTGAACAGACCAATAACAGCAAATGAAATTGAAGCAGTAATCAAAAAACTCCCATCACACAAAAGCCCCGGACCAGATGGTTTCACAGGAGAATTCTACAAAGCGTTTAAGGAAGAGCTAACCCCTATTCTTCACAGACTATTCCAAAAAATCCAAAATGATGGGAAACTCCCAAACTCTTTTTATGAAGCGAGCATTATCCTAATTCCAAAACCAGANAGCGGGTTACAAAGTCAATATAATGACCAAGTACTGACCAAGGGGGCAGTAACATAAACTGGACCAGAGATAGCCTCTTCGATAAATGGTGTTGGGAGAGCTGGACAGCTACATGCAAAACAAATGAAACTCGAGCACCAACTTACACCATACACCAAAGTAAATTCAAGGTGGATAAAGGACTTAAATATAAGCCGTATCACCATTAAAGTCCTAGAGGAGAACATTGGCAGGAAAATCTCAGATATTTCTGCAGCAACATTTTTACTGATATGTCCCCTAGAGCAAGGGACATAAAGGAAAGAATAAACAAATGGGATCTCATCAAAATTAAAAGCTTCTGCATGGCTAAAGAAAACAGTATTAAAATAAAAAGGCAACCAACTGTATGGGAAAACATATTTGCCAGTGATACCTCAGACAAGGGTTTAGTCTCCAAAATATACAAAGAACTCACACAACTTCACTCTAAGAAGACAACTAACCCAATTAAAAAATGGGAAAGGGACTTGAACAGACACTTCTCCAAGGAGGATATACAGAGGATCCAGAAACACATGAAAAGATGCTCAATATCGCTAGCTATCAGAGAGATGCAAATTAAAACCACAATGCGATACCACTTTACACTGGTGAGAATGGCTATCATAAACAAAGCAACAAACAACAAATGTTGGAAAGGTTTTGGGGAAAAGGGGACCCTAGTTCACTGTTCGTGGGATTGCAGACTGGTAAAACCATTATGGAAAACAGTATGAAGTTTTCTCAGAAAACTAAAAATGGACCTGCCTTTTGACCCAGCAATTCCCCTGCTGGGATTATATTCTAAGAACCCTGAAACACCAATCCAAAAGAACCTATGCACCCCAATGTTCATTGCAGCACAATTTACAATAGCCAAGAGTTGGAAGCAACCTAGATGCCCATCAGTAAATTAATGGATCAAAAAACTATGGTACATATTACACGATGGGATTCTATGCAGCAGAAAGAAAGAGCTCCTACCCTTTGCAACAGCATGGTTGGAACTGGAAAGCATTATGCTGAGTGAAATAAGCCAGGTGTTTAAAGACAAATGCCATATGATCTCACCTTTAATAGGAAGCTAAACATCAGAACAAACAAGCAAGCAAAATATGACCAAAGACACTGAAATACAGAATAGGCAGACAGGGACTAGAAGAGAGAGAGGAGTGAACCATAGGCGGAAAGGGGAAGGAGTCACAGGAACAAGTATAAAGGACACATGGACAATAATTTAGGTGGGGAGGGTGGAAATTGTAGGGAGGTGGGGTGCCCTGGGGGGAGAGCATGGCTGGGAATATAAGACAGAAAAGTGTACTTAAACAATAATTAAATAAATCTAAACAACAAAAAGAAATTCTCCCTGGAACTCAATGGTTCAGCTGCCATCTTCATTGATTGCAGTCTTCCTCGGGCACAAAGTTGTAATTGCGTGTGGACCGCCTGGAGTCACATGGTCTTGCATTCCCATTCCTGGAACAATGGTTTTCCAGGGGCCTTAATCACTTAAGCCTATCAACTAAAGCTAAAATATTTAACTCTTGAGTTCCCCTATCAATTATATTCATAATAGAAAAATTAATGTTTTACTTTTTAAAAGAAAATAAAATAAATAGTGATCTAGCACAAAGAATAATTTAGGGGCACTATATTATTTTGCTAGAGCTAATTAGAACTGCAGAATTGCTGGCTTAAACATCAGAAATTTATTTCCTCACAATTGTAGAGGCTACAAATCTGAGATTCAGGTGTGGCAAGACCATATCTTCTAAGGCCTCTCTCCTTGTCTTATATGGATAGATGGCATATTCCCATGTCCTCACCTGGTTTTTCTTACAAGGACAGCAATCATACTGGATTAGAGTTCACCATAAAGAGCTCACTTGACCTTAATTACCCTTTTAAAGACCCTGTCTCCCAATACAGTCACCTGCTGAGGTGATGAGGATTAGGACTTCATCACAGCATTTTCAGGGCCACAATTAGCCCATAACAGCTGATTAAATCACACTGAGATTTTAATTTTCTTTTTTCTGTAGATTTCTCCACCTCCACACTCCTTGGCCAGTTTCTTATTCTTATGACTTAAATTCTGTCTGATCAATGAATAGTTTCTAAGCAATATTCAAATTTATTGATAATTTTTATGATGTCAATTTTTAAATATCTTATATTCTTCCAAATCCAAACAAGTATGTCTCAGATGAAATGGAAACTTCCTGTTCCTGCTTCTCACTCTGCTTCTGCCCTGCAGCTCTCACACACTCTCAGGAAGAGTCAGAGCATGGTTTCTGCTTCCTCATTCTGCTTCTGCCCCGCCCCTCACCCACACCCTTAGGTAGAATCCGCACATCAGGACACAGAAAACTTCACAACTCAATGGCTTAATTTTAAAATAAGGATCTTTACAAGTATTTGTCTCCTAGGCATCAGAAGAGGAATAAGAAAACCAAGGTTAAAAGAAACTGTTTAAAGTTTCTGATATAAAAAGAGAAAGCTTTCAGGAAAATCCTGGTAAGTTGCTGAATCAAACCTTATTTTTATGCTTATGAGGGGACAGCATTTTTAAAACTCCAGCTATAGCCTTTATATAAATACATGTGTTTGTCTACAAATCATTACTTGTAAAAATACTGAGATTAATTAGAACTACAAAAGGACAAAATACATATCAATATATTTAACTGAGGATAACTTTTTAAGTGTACTTGGAGTGATGAGAATGTTTTTGTTTGTGTGCAGATTGTGAAAGATGATTAGAGAAACAATGTGAATAAGATCCAAAATATAAGGTTAAAGACTGTGAAGGAACCAAGGTTCTGTGCAATTATACAAATTTCTGTCTCATGTTAACTTTAGATTAAAAATTTTGATATTGATAGCTTGGTGGCAGATCCCCTGCACCTGGGCAAGATGGCAACAAAAGATAGCATTGCACTGAGCACACACAAGGCTACTGGGAAAACTGAATAGTGAGAGGAAGTCCCCCTACGCACTTACACTACCTGATTGGGGGTGCAACAAGGGAAAGGCAGAACCTGCACCTTAGAGGTCAATATTGTGGCAGGGGTAGGTGCAAGACAGAGAAACCTGACAGTCTAGCCTGAGGAAAAGAAGGAATTGGTGGGGCACAGACTCTGCTCGAGTGAGTGGAAATTTGGATATTATTTGGGCATTGTCAGAAAGCATTTGGGCCCTCCCACACCCAAAATAACATAATACCAAAGGAAGGAAGGGACACCACCTTGTGATCATACTTGCTGGTACATTTGTTGGACCATCTGGACCTGCAGGCCATATGATAAATGGTGCCACTGGACCCACGTATGGGTTCTAAAAGGGAGTCAGAAGCTGGGCAGTGGCTGCAGGAAAAGCTGAGGTGCCTGGCTGACCACTCAGTGACTGTCTTCAATTCCCAAATTACGATGCTTTAAATGGGAGAAGGAACTCTGGACACTGCCTTAAGTTCTGATCTGGCTGATGACAGCTGGGGTGTTCTCTGGGTTTTCTGGAGGAGATGGGCTTTGAGACTAGAGTCTGGCATTCTCCCAGAATGTGCAGCATTTGAATAAAAACCTCCTTCCTTTCTCACCAGATTCTATTCCTAGAATTGGCCTACTGGAGGCAGTGGGCAGCCAAGCACAACTCTGGTTCTATTAACAGCTTCACATTTCATCCAAGATGCACAGCAAAGGCTATTCTTCTATGTCTGTGTTTCTTTCAAATCCATCTTATACAGCAATTTAGTTCAACGCTAAAATGAAAACAACTACAGGAAGTGAGATTTAACTTGTCTGGGTGTAGTTTCAGTTTGCAGACCAGTAAAGGAGTGCGCATGTAGTCTTCCTGGCTGAGAGCCAGGATTTCCCGAGTGTCTTTCCCCTACTATCAACCGCAAGATCTCGCCAAGCAGAACAGTCAAGCAGGGCAGGGGTGTCTGGAGTGCTACCGAGGACCCTCCTGCAGATGGGAGTGGGTGGGCACCAGCACTTGCTCCTAAGAGCTCTACCAATTTGGTACTTTTTGGGCAATGTCTAAAGAGAGACACCTGAAGTAATCATTCCAGAATAGCATCCTGCCACTCCTTTGGCAATAATTAATGTTACTACTATCAGTAAGATTTATGTTCCCAGTATTTTCAAAACAGGAAGCTGAGGGCCCCTAAGAAGCCAAGTGTTCAGTCAAGTCATTTTCAGTTGTGCACAACAGTCATGGTGATTTTGATTTTTAATCAGTACCAACAATATATATGCAGATTTTCTTAAACTTGATAAACTACAAACTATTTCAAAAGCACTATTGAATATAATAGGTGGAAATCATTATATGCTTGTAACAGTTACCATGTGGGAGGAGAAAGGAGTTGAGTACTTTTGACACTATCAGTCCACAGTTATTATTGAAGAGTTTACTGTATCAAACCTAGATATTATCAATTTCTCCTTCTAACACAAACAAAGCTCCAGAGTTGGGGAAATAAATGTCAATGACCTTATAGAGAAGAATATTTCTATCTCCCTGGTATCTATTAGCAGAATCTGAACTAAAGGAAATGAGAGAATGCTGTCACCTTGTAGGTGGCACCAGGTTCCCTACATAGCAGCCCCTACATGGGACATGGCACACAATGAGGCCCCAGCTGTGTAGAGGCCAAAGAACTGTAAGAAAAAGGGATGGACTGCAGTGGAAATGTCCTGATGGGCTGCTTCAGCTGTAGAATGTGGAGCCCAGTTTGAACAGTGTAATCACTGGCTGAACTACAAGAGAATATCTGGACTCTGTCCTCACAGTCCTCAAGGTATCTTCAGAGAGAGAGGTGAATGGTTAAATTACTGAACGAGAACTCTGGCAAAGGGAAAGTATTGCCTCACCAGACCTGATCAGAGTGTGTCTGCAGAAAGGGGCGAGCCCCTCACCAGGGTCAGCCTCCCTGGGCAGAGGCAGCAGATGAAGACAGCAGAGGCGCTGAGGCTCTGACACCAAGGACCTGCAGTAGAGAGGGACATCCTCTGGGGAAAACCCATCAAGAGTAATGGCCTCATTTAGAGACAGAGCAGAGATTAATACAGGATATTATAAAACTGGGGTACCTAAAGAACTACAGGAGAAAACATTTAACATTCTTTTCCTTTTGATAAACTGTCTTCTTATTCTTTGTTACTAAACTGAAGGTAGAGTTAGTCTGGCCAAACAGGTAGCCCAGTGAAGATTGTTCCAGATTTCTGTCTGGAATTTCAGCCAAATGAAATAACTGCCCTAGTCCTTTGGCCCACAGGCACTGATAATTCAACGGTTTTCAAAAACTCATTATTTTTACCTACTCTTAAAAAATGTTATTCATCAGATAAATATTTGTTAATAAACTCCTATGTTCTGGGCACTGTAAAATAGTGAACAAAATGCACAAAACTCTTGTTCTCATGAAGCACACAAAACAAGGGATGGGGAAGAGAATAAACAAGACAAATAGGTAAAAATATATGGAACATTTGCTTATAATGAGACATAAGTAGATTTTTTAAGCAGGAAGATAAATGAGAAATATTGGGAGATGAGATAATTTTCTATGGGCAGGCCAAGCAGTGCCCCTGTGAGAAGGTGACATTTGATAAGAGACCTAGTGCAGTGCAGCCCTGAACCACGTGGGAATCCAGGGATATTCCAGGGAAAGGAAACAAGTGCAGTGCCAGAGCAGGAGCAGGTACAGTCTGCAAGGCGCAACAGGGAAATCAGGGGGCGGGGCCTGATTAAGAGAAGGAAATAAAAGTAAGATGGGGTAACAGGGTGCCAGGTCCTGGAAGGCCCTGAGTTCACAATGAGCTTGGCCTTCACTCTGAGTCAAGTGGAAAGCCACTGAGAGGGACTGAACAGAATATTGTGTGTTATTTACATTCAAATAGCTCCCTCTGAGTATTCCTCAATATAATAAAGGCCATATATGAAAGACCTACAGCCAACATCATACTCAATGGGCAAAAACTAAAAGCTTTTCCACTAAGATCAGGAACAAGACAAGGTTGTCCACTTTCACCACTGCTATTTAATATAGTATTGGAAGTTTTAGCCTGAGCAATCAGGCAAGAAAAGGAAATAAAAGGCATTCAAATTGGAAAGGACGAAAGAAAACTGTCATTGTTTGCAGATGACATGCTAGTATACATGGAAAATGCTATAGACTCTACCAAAAAACTGCTGGAACTAATAACTGAATTTGGCAAAACAGTGGGTTACAAAGTCAATATCCAGAAATCAAAGGCATTTTTGTACACTAACAATGAATCAGCAGAAGCAGAGATCAAGAAAAAAATCCCATTCAATATAGCAAAAACAAAAATAAAATACATGGGAATAAACCTAACTAAGGAGGTAGAAGATCTGTATGCAGAAAACTACACACACTGAAGTAAGAAATCAAGGAGGACACAAGCAAATGGAAACATATACCGTGTTCATGGATTGGAAGAATGAACATCATCAAAATGTCCATACTACCCAAAGCAATTTACAGATTCAATGCAATACCTATTAAAGTACCAGTGGCATATTTCATAGACATAGAACAAACACTTCAAAAATTTATATGGAACCATAAAAGACCCCAAATAGCAGCCGCAATTTTGAGAAAGAAGAACAAAGTAGGAGGGATCACAATACCTGATACCAAACTGTATTACAAGGCCACCATAATCAAAACAGCCTGGTACTGGCATAAAAACAAGCACATAGACCAATGGAGTAGAACAGAGAGCCCAGAAATAAACCCAACTCTCTACAGTCAATTAATATTTGACCAAGGGGGCAGTAACATAAACTGGACCAGAGATAGCCTCTTCAACAAATGGTGTTGGGAGAACTGGACAGCTACATGCAAAACAAATGAAACTCGAGCACCAACTTACACCATACACCAAAATAAAGTCAAGATGAATAAAAGACTTAAATATAAGCCGTGACACCATTAAAGTCCTAGAGGAGAACATTGGCAGGAAAATCTCAGATATTTCTGCAGCAACATTTTTACTAATATGTCCCCTAAAGCAAGGAATATAAAGGAAAAAATAAACAAATGGGATCTCATCAAAATAGCTTCTGCATGGCTAAAGAAAACAGCATTAAAATAAAAAGACAACCAAATGTATGGGAAAACATATTTGCCAGTGATACCTCAGACAAGGGTTTAGTCTCCAAAATATACAAAGAACTCACACAACTTCACTCTAAGAAGACAACTAACCCAATTAAAAAATGGGAAAGGGACTTGAACAGACACTTCTCCAAGGAGGATATACAGAGGATCCAGAAACACATGAAAAGATGCTCAATATCGCTAGCTATCAGAGAGATGCAAATTAAAACCACAATGCGATACCACTTTACACTGGTGAGAATGGCTATCATAAACAAAGCAACAAACAACAAATGTTGGAAAGGTTTTGGGGAAAAGGGGACCCTAGTTCACTGTTCGTGGGATTGCAGACTGGTAAAACCATTATGGAAAACAGTATGGAATCTTCTCAGAAAACTAAAAATGGACCTGCCTTTTGACCCAGCAATTCCCCTGCTGGGATTATATTCTAAGAACCCTGAAACACCAATCCAAAAGAACCTATGCACCCCAATGTTCATAGCAGCACAATTTAAAATAGCCACGAGTTGGAAGCAAACTAGGTACCCGTCAGTATATGAATGGATCAAAAAACTATGGTACATATACACAATGGAATTCTATGTAGCAGAAAGAAAGAAGTAGCTCCTACCCTTTGCAACAGCATCGTTAGAACTGGAAAGCATTATGCTGGGTGAAATAAGCCAGGTGTTGAAGGACAAATACCATATAATCTCACCTTTAACAGGAAGCTAAACAACAAAACAAACAAGCAACCAAAATATTACCAAAGACACTGAAATAGAGAATAGGCTGACAGTGACCGGGGTTAGGGGGAGGGAATTTCAGGGGAAATAGGGGAGGGATTTAGAGGAACATATATAAAGGATACATGGACAACAATTGAGAAGGGTGGAAATGGGAGGGAGGGGGGAGCATGGGGGGTGGGGTGGGATGGGAGTAACAGACAGAATACCATACTAAAAAAATAATTAAATAATTTAAAAAATAAAAATAAATAAAATCTTAAAAAAAAACGAATAGCTCCCTCTGGCTGCTGTGTTTAGAAGTCACAAGAGGGAACAAAAACAGCAAGAGGGAAACTAGGGAGGGGCTACTCCTGCAATCCAGGAAGAGGAGAGGGAGGGTTGGAGCAGCTGGGGGAGGTAGGGATGGTAAACTGTGGTCAGAAGTGGGACACATTTTGAAGATACAACTTACAGGATGCGCTCCACATTAAACAAATGTGGAGGTAGACACACTGAACACATGGAATGTATAAGGAAAGAAAACAAAACAAAAAACAAAAGAAAAGAAAGGGAGGAAAGGAGGGAGGGAAGAAAGAGAGAGAAAGAGAGTGAGTTGGTTACATATTTATGATTGTTTATTTAATTAAAATATTTAAATATAGAAGAGATGTGCTAGCTAAAAGATGTTCCTTTTACTATTCTTTCAACTCTTCTGCATGTTTGAAAATTTTCATAGCAAACGTTAAGGGGAAAATATGTCCCATAAACAGTTCCTAAGCAACAGGTCAATCAAGTGCATTTTAATTTGCTGTGACATAATTTTGTTCATATCACACAGTCTCAACAAATACATCCTCAGTCAAAACTAGGAAAAGACTGGGTATGTTCTACCTACATCTTTACTTCTTTGGAGGTGTTTTCCAGAACATGACTGTTGCTAATTCTTGAGGAAATGGAACTCATCCAACACAGCCAAGCACAGCTATGCCGCACTCTCTCTTACTACATAATCAAGATGATATCAAAAGTTTACATTTTGTTAAAGATTAAACCCTCCAAAGTTTAATTACGTTATTTAAGGCTTTCTCCTTCATAACTAGCTGGTACAGAGACTGTGTGAAGAAGAAATACCTAATTTTAACATGCACTTTGTGAAATGAAACCCACTTGCTTTGTAGTTTCAGTTCTGAGTAACATCAGAGCAGGGCGTGGGCCAGCTGGTCTCCAGCCAGGTTTGCAGGAAACCTTTCCTGGAGGTTAGGATTCCTGCCAGCCTTTAGGCCCGGCCTCCTAGAGAGGGGGCTGGGTACCTTTGCTCATGCTGCCGCTTTGACTTCCTGATTGCCCCCAGAAAGAAAATTAAAGTCCTTAGGACACAGATCCTGAAATTTAGTACTCATAAGGAGAACTAGGGTTCAAAATGTTCCCAGAGCAGAAGAGGGGAGGTAAGGTGGAGGTCTTCTCCCCAGCTCCACCCAGAGCAACACCTTTATCCACCTGAAGAAGCAGAATAAGAAATAACAACAAGACAGTTCTGGTCCTGGTCCAAATCCCCTATACCATGAATGAGAAAATATGTTGACTGGAAAAAGGAGAAAAAAGTGAATGACCTTTTTTTCCCTAATCACCACTGTCACCCCTTTATTTGCATACAGTAGGTAGTTACTGACAAATAAAAAGATCCCTCCTGTTTAAAAATATGCGAACACTTCAGGATTTAAATTCAATCGAATGATGCTCTTAAAGGACTTTGTAAGCCTCAGGACAGTGAACATAAATGTATCATGATTATACTTATGTTTAAAAAGGATCCTGTTGGCTGCTGTGTTGAAAATAAATTTGAATGAGAAGGGGTGTGAGGATATGATAGGGGGTGAGGAAAAGTGAGAAAGTAATAGGATCTATGTGTTAAAGGTCTTGGTGATAAAGACACATTAGAGTTTGAGCACTAACAGTAGTGAGTGTAAGGGGAGGAGGCAATTAAATGTTTGAATCTGAGATGATGGAAACCTTGTACCTATTGGTGATTCTATTAGTCTCCTAGGGCTGCTGTAACAAAGTATAACAAACTGAGTAGCTTATACAATGAAAATTTATTTCACAGTTCTGGAGGCTGGATGTCTTCAAGATCAGGGAATTGGTTGGTTCCTTCTGAGGGCTGTGAGGAAAAATGTGTTCCATGCCTCTTCCCCAGCTTCTGGTGGCTTGTTAGCAACCTCTGTCATTCCTTGGCTTATAGAGATACCACCACACTGTCTGGCTCCGTGTTCACATGGTGTTATCTTTATGTATGTGCCACTCGGTACAAATTTTCCTTCTTCATAACGATACCAGTCACATTGAATCAGGGCCAACTGTAATGGTGCCAGGTTACCTAGTTACCTCTGCACTACCCTTGTCTCCAAAGAAGCTCTCATTCTGAGGAACTGACACTGGAACTTCAACACATGCATTTCACGGGGTGGAAGGTTCATACAAATCAATTAGTAACGGTCATGGTAAGGTCAATAGTGTGACCATGAACGTGAAGATATGTAGAAGTCAAGATCATTAGATGAGAAGCAGACAAGAAGGTGAAAGTCCAAAGTGCTGAAATGATCATCCACATGTCTACTGAGCCACCATGAATTATGACAGGAATAGTGTCTGAGGGCATGAGTGCCTCCTCCCTTCAGCTGTCTACAGAACAGAGGTCAAATGTTGCGCTGGCCAAAAAGTTCATTTGGTTTTTCTTTTCTGTAACATGGCTCTAAAAGTGCTCAATTGTCTTTAATTTCACTCAAACAACTTTGTAAGAATGTTGTGACATAATGCATTTTAAAAGAATGAAAATTGGTAAATTTTGTGTAGCCATTTTCATATTGAAAATGGAAGAAAATAAGTAACATTTTTGACATATTATGTTTTACTATTTCAAGAGAGGTAAAAGAGCATCTCAAACACACAAAAAAGATTTGTGCAGTGCATATGGAGAAGGTGCTGTGGCTGAATGAACATGTCAAAAGTGGTCTGCGAAGTTTCGTGCTGGAGATATCTCTCTGGATGATGCTCTAGGTAGATCAGTTGAAGTTGATAGTGATCAAATCGAGACATTAATTGAGAACCATGAAGGCTCTACCATGCAGGAGATAGCCGACATACTAAGAAAGAAAAAGATCAAAAGTATGAACATTAAAATGGCAACAAATTGACAACCATCAACAATTGAATTTAATAAACAAATTAAGCAAACAAGAAAAATAGAAACAGAATCATAGATATGGAGATCATTTGGAGGGCTATCAGTTGGGGCGGGGGGGAAATGGGGAGAAAGGTACAGGGATTAAGAAGTACAAATCAGTAGGTACAAAATAGACAGGGACATGTCAAGAACAGTACAGGAAATGGACTAGCCAAAGAACTTATATGCATGACTCATGGACATGAACTTGGGGGAGGAGGGTGGTATACTGGAGGGAATGGGGGTACTGGGTGGAGGGGAGAAAAGGGAAAAAATTGGGACTACTCTAATAGCATAATCAATAAAGCATTTTAAAAATATCCATGTCAATAAAGTCATTGGTGAAAATGAAAACTATATCTTTTATTTTATGAAGAAAAACTAAACACACTTTTTGGCCAACCCAATATACTAAAATTTATAAAAAGTCAGTATTCAGCAAATTCTTAAAGAAGTAATATATCAACACCAAAGTTTAAAATAACATGGTAGTCATAGTTTTTATTCTGCCTTTTCTCCCAGGAACTCCAAAAATCTTTCATCAGAAATACGTTTCCTAATAACTGCTTATACTATTGGCTCTATACAGTGCTTATAAACAGGTGAGGCAGAGCCCCTCCCTTCAGTCTCACCTGAGGTGAGAGTTACGGCAACTGCAGGGGAGACAGGAGGATCAGGGTTGAGCCTCCCAGGATCCCAGGGTCAAGGAGACATCTACTGTCTGTAATAACCTCTGCCCAGAATTCTCTTTGGCAGGACCAGTACCTGGCTCTGGGAAAAACAGTTACTGCCTATGGCTGGAGAACCACCTCACCAATACTCCTCATACCCACCAGGTAGACCTTTGGTAGTCTACCAGATCCGATTCCATACACCATAATTGTCTTCCTCGACCTGCCTCACACCCTATACTAGCAGCCATCCTTTAACTTTATCTGCCCGATGTCCCCGCTGTGCTCCAAGTGATACTCCCCTCCTACTCACAGGTCCCAGTTCCCTGGCTTTTTCTTACAAAAAGTACTTATCACAACTTGTCATTGTGATGAAGTCTTCTGAGTGAGCATTTGTGTATGTGTGTATTTCCTCCATTACATTTTAAGTACTATGAAGGAACTTCACATTTCTTCTGGTCACCACTGTTTCTCTTGAGCATGATGCCTGACAGGTGCTCAATACATATTTGTTGATTGAATAAACAAATAACACAATTCAAGGTGAAATAATACTTATTTCTAGTGACAATATATGCACTGATATTTGTGGACCTCTAACACCTCTTCCATCTACACTGTATGTAAACAGGATTGATCATCTGAAATACATTTATAATGTTCATTTTTTCCAGGTGCTCAAAGTTCTACTACCTGGCTCAGCACTAGGTGTGCCCTACAGACTGAAGTCAGAGTAACTAACGTTATTCAACACACTAAGGCACCAAGACAAGTTTCATCAAGGCAAGTAGCAGCTCCTATGCCCAGTGGATGTGCACCTATAAAAGGGGTAGAGGATTTGGGTAGGCTTATGATAGTCATACCAGAAATGATGAGCATAGGTTCCTTCTCTGGCCAGTCATAAGGCTGCAGGCTGAGGCCTCAGTTTATCTCACTGTTCACATTTGACCTCCAGGAGACCTCACCAGGAATCAGTCCCAAACACAGATGGGTCAAATTTTCAATCTGGCTAGGTGTTGTTACTTGTTACACACTACATGTTATTTTTTTTAATGAGATGTATGAGCAGATAAAACCCTATGCAATTTTTTAAAATATTTTATTTATTTCTTTTTAGAGGGGAAGGGAAGGAAAGAGGAAAGAAACATCAATGTATGGTTGCTTCTCGTGCATCCCCTGCAGGGAACTGGCCCCTGCTGAAAACTGGCCTGCAACCCAAGCATGTGCCCTGCCTGGGAATCAAACCACGATCGTCTGGTTAGCAGGCCTGCGCTCAATCCACTGAGCTACACCAGTCAGGGCTACACTACATGTTTTTAAAACCCAGTCCCTTAAATCATTCACTTAAAACATTCAAAAGTTTTTTAAATGTTTGTGTTTCCTCCCTTTACATAATATTTTGTTTTGTCTGACCCTTAATGCTTTTAGTCTATCCTTATAATACTTTTCCTCCCTTGTTTTCCCTTATGTAAACAACATTATTGATTCATTTTTTTTTAATTCAGATTTGGGGTTGTAGTAGGTCAGGGTTGGAGCCTGAAAATTTCATTTCTAGCAAGCTTCCAAATGAGGCTGTTGCTTTTTGCTAATCCAGAGACCACATTTTGAAAACTTCTCTCAACCTTATCTGCACAATAGAATGCTCCAGAAAATTCTCCACTACACTCCCTGTAAAAATTAATGAGACTATCTGAATGTGGAGTCCCCCGTTATTCTAATGTTGAGCCAGGGTTGAGGACCCCTCATCTAGGGTGTTCAAGGATACTCAGCTCTTGCAATTTAACAAAGTGCATAACTGCACAAACTTCATTAGTCTCATATCAATAATTTAGGCTAAAATGTTTTTAATAAAATTAAAACTGCATACTATTTTCCTTATCTCATTTCAGTCAGGCCAGGAAACTTTGAACTTCAGCTAACTCTACAGTACCTCTGAACACCACAAGAACTAGGCAGCCAAATTAATTATATAACATTTTGCTACCACATCCCCCAAAGCTCCAGCCTTGGTTGGCCTAATACCTTGGTTTCCAAAAGACAACAGGTTATGTGTTTACCAACAGCTTTGACAGTGTAAGAAAAATGGACAGCCTCCTAGCTGCAATGAAGTATACTATTCTCCAACCCACTTCCACTTATCCAGCTTCATTTTTTAAAGTTCATGGGCAACATTCATCTTAGGGAACCAATTTCTCTATTACTTAAGATTCTGGTTTTGATTTACATTTAAAAAATAAAAAGCCTTTCACCATGTTAAGGTTAAAAGGAAAAACACGGATGAAGGGGTGTGTCACCCTAGTATGCAATTACAAAAGCTGCTGCTTATTTTGTAATCACATTATAATCATCCAGAAAACAAGGACACTAATTGAAAATATAAAACAATTAAAATAAGTAGCAAGCAGTATAAGAATTAA